>NC_136428.1:106471265-107680015 GCF_052849685.1 Lactuca virosa
GGGACAACTCGGTTACAAACCCACTCAATAGCAGTTCAATCGAGGGGGAGAATCCATCTCCAACAGAGGATGCAAATTCTGATACTGCGACAAGTTTCACTTTGCCAGTCGAGGGGGAGAAAGGGAATACAACTGACGAAGGTGAGGGTGATCAATCAGAATTGGAAGAGGAGGTGGATGCTGAATTGGATCCTGCATATGACCCAAATTATCCTCCATTAGTCAAATGGACCAAGGACCATCCCAAAGCTCAAATTATTGGAGAATCATCTGAAAAAGTGCTCACTCGTTCACAGTTGAAAGCGAAACAAACTGCATTATTCTCTAAAGTTGAATTTTGTATGTTTAATTCATTCATCTCCAAGGTTGAGCCAAAAACAATTAATGTTGCACTTGATCATTCTGATTGGGTTCAAGCAATGCAAGATGAGCTCCATGAGTTTGAACGCAACCGAGTTTGGAGGCTGATTCCTACACCAAAGGATGCTTCAGTGGTTGGCTTAAAATGGGTCTTTAGAAATAAATTGGATAAAGAGGGTAATTTCATTCGCAACAAGGCTCGGTTGGTGGTTAAAGGTTATTGTCAAGAGGAAGGGATAGATTATGAGGAAACCTTTGCTCCAGTAGCTAGGTTGGAATCAGTAAGAATCTTCCTTGCATATGCTGCTCACAAAAATTTCGAAGTCTTCCAAATGGATGTCAAATGTGCTTTCTTGAATGGAGAACTAGAAGAGACAGTGTATGTTGAACAACCACATGGGTTCGTAAATGAGAAATTTCCTGATCATTGCTATGTGCTGGATAAAGCGGTATATGGCTTGAAGCAAGCACCAAGGGCCTAGTATGAAACTCTAACTCGCTTTCTGAAAATGTCGAAATTTAAGCAAGGTTCGATTGACCCAACCTTCTTTCGAAAGAAAGAAGGCGAACATCTAAAGATATTTCAAATCTATGTCGATGACATCATCTTCGGCTCTACGAATCCTAACTTAACAGCTGAATTCAGGAAGTTGATGGAGACTAAATTTGAAATGAGCGAAATCTGTCCGATTAATTTTTTCCTTGGTTTGAATATTAGACAGGGACCAGAAGGTATCTTTATCAACCAGGAGGCGTATACAAAGACCTTGCTAACAAAATTTGGCATGACAGGAGACTCTAAAGTGAAGGTTCCTATGGCATTTGGCACTAAGTTAACACCATCTCTGGAAAAACCTGCTGTTGACATAACACTATATCGTCAAATGATAGGGTCCCTTATGTATCTAACAGCTAGTAGACCGGACATTATGTTTTCTGTTTGTTATTGTGCCAGGTTTCAAGCTAATCCAAGAGAACCTCACATGGTGGCAGTGAAGAATATATTCTGTTACCTGAAGCGAACCTCTTCTCTTGGTCTCTGGTATCCTGCAAGATCTGGATTCTTCATTCAAGCCTTTTCTGATGCTGATCTTGGAGGATGTGGTCTAGACCGAAAGAGCACTACAGGTGGATGCCAATTTCTTGACGGAAAACTTGTTAGCTGGCAGTCCAAAAAGCAAACTTGTGTGTCACTTTCAACAGCCGAAGCTGAGTATATAGCTGCTACATCTTGTACTTCTCAAGTCATATGGATTCAAAGTCAACTGAGAGATTACGGGCTAAATATGAAGAAAATTCCTCTCTAGTGTGACTCAGAAAGTGCAATAAGGATTTGTCACAATCCAGTGCAACACTCAAAGACTAAGCACATTGCACTTAGATATCATTTCATCAAGGATCATGTAGAAGATGGGAACGTGGAAGTGCATTTTGTTCGATCCTCTGATCAACTGGCTGACATATTCACTAAGGCATTACCTAAAGCAAGTTTCAATAAAATTTTACAAGGCCTGGGAATGATGGAAGCAGAGTCGGTACCGAATCCTCAAATCTTACACTAAAAATTAGACAGGCAAAATGGAGGGACCGCTCGGTCTATTTCGGCTCCATAATTTTCGGGAACCGAAATGAACCGAACGCTCGGTCTATTTCGGCTCTGGAATTTTAAGGAACCGAAATGAACCGATCGCTCAGTCTATTTCGGCTCCATAATTTTCGGGAACCGAAATGAACCGAACGCTCGGTCTATTTCGGCTCTGGAATTTTAAGGAACCGAAATGAACCGAACGCTCGGTCTATTTCGCTTCATTCAATAAAGATAAGGTTTCGGTTGTATATTCTGTGTTTTCTATAATCTCTATTCTTTTAACTACTTTCTGTTTTTATTATTTTTCAGAAAACTTCAAATCTCAAAAATATTTTTTTTTTGTTTTGTTTGTTTCTTTGTTTTGGTTTTGTGGTGTGTTTGTTTGCTTGTTCTTTCTCATAGGTCACAAGTATACCAGTATAACAGAGTTTGGAGCTAAGACAGGTATAATCATTTAAATAAGAACTAGTTAAGGGTCCCTAGAAGCATGCTGCTGCATGTTGACCAAAGCCTCTTTGACTAAGAGCAAAGCCTTAATGAATCGATCTCTACCTATCGTTTCTTCCCAATCAGGCTATTAAAATTAACTCAGTCTAGAGCTACCTTACTCTTCTCATATGAGTTAAGAGTTTTTCTGCTTAGTCACGTCTTTATAGCAGAAGGTACTTTCTGTTCTTTAGCCACCCTCCTTACATTCTCCATCAACTTTCAGTTCACCACTGTAACCCTTGAGACTCTCGGTCCTTACCACTGAGTTTTATGGTTGCATAAAATCTGTGTTTGTGATCTTAGATACGTATACCACGTGCTGAGTGAAACCCAAAATTCAACACCTATAATGAATTGACGGTGAATGATTACATTCAAGATCTTACTGGTTACCTACTGAAATCTTATTTTTATTTTTGAGTGATCTTTTATGAATTTGTCTAACACCAAGGCTTTTCTTCCCATAAAGATCCAGTGTATTTTTGTTTTTAAGATTTCTATATCTTCTTTAGTCATAATAAAATATATCCTACCTACTTGTTCAACAGACCACATCGGTCTCACAAGTACTTCTTCCAACGTTCGGTCTTATGTTAAGACTCGAAGTTCGGTTGAAGATGAGCTACCCACAGCCTAATATTCAAAAGAAGCCTTTCAATGTTTCTCTACAAACACTTGATCATATTTTTCGGGAAACCACACAAGCACTTCAAGCCTCTCTTGACTTTGAAGGAAGCGATTCTTGCCCGGAATCCCCTGCTTTCTGTCTTATAATGAGACATCACTCACATCCCATAAACATTTGATTTATTTCTTTATCTTTTGTCACTCTATTGCACGAAAATTTTATTTTCCACATTCTGGTTGCTGTTGGTTCGAGTATTGTTTATCTTTTGACTAAACAGGTGCAATCCTATTTCTTGGAGCAAGATTGAATTTTAAACGAAGATTGAGGATAAGAATTTGGGCGCGTGAATTTGAACGGTCTCTATACCCACGTGTGCTGACGTATTCCTGGGAGTAACCACACTGTCACATCGCGCTTTTTCAGGCGACGTTTTAGTGATCACGTCATTATCGTCATGATTTTTCTCTCTCCTGGCAACGGTATATAAAGGGGGTTCTACTTTTCTTTGTCTTTTACCAGCAACAAATTCTCTCAAATTACAAGGCAAGTCCAAACTGTTCATCTTCCTTCTTCGATCAATAATGGCGACTTCTTCATCCGTTCACGATCAGACTGCTTCGTCTACATTGCTTTCGATAAAGCCAAATCAGAATATGATCATCGAACTTAATCCGTTTTTGTATGATTCATATATGCTGCACGTAGTTGAATGTTTGAAGTATTCACCGTTGGTCCTAGCCCTAACGCAGGTGGAAGCCGTTCCGATGTCGCTCTTATCGCAGGTCTACTCTACTGCCATGTATGACAAGAACAAAGAACGCATCTACTTTCAAATACATAATAAAAAGGCTTCTATTTCAAAGGGGAGATTTTGTTCATTGATGCATCTTGCCGTGGATTTCTCTGTCATATCACCAGACTTTATCACAACTACTCAGTTGTTTTCGATGCTCTACGAGATGGGGTATACAGATGTGCTCACCACAGTTACAAAGGTTAAGAAGTATTGTTTACCATCACAGTGGAATGGTTTGCTTACTCTTCTCATCAAGAGTTTGGCAGAGAGGAGTGGTGGATCGGATGGCACCAGCAAGGGTTTTCTAACCCTTCTCTACGGTCTTTACAATGGTATTAATCTGGATTATGGGACGATTATCTGGTCTCAAGTGGTGCAGAGCCTCAACACTTCTACGAGGCATTCAGAGATTTCATGTGGACGCTTCTGGACTCTTATTACACGCAGGGCGATTAACACTTTGGATATTCCTGTAATAAAGGATGCCCTAGTCGCATCAATTTCCACGTTTCACACCAAGAAGATCATTATTTCCGATCCAATCAAGTTCCCTCACAATGGCTCTATTCCTGAGTCTATGTATCGTTGTGTCACAGCCGAGAGTCATGTTATGGCTGATTATCGCAAACTTACTCCTACAGGACCGAGAGTCCTTTCTCCAGAACAGCAGGCTGCCCTGGAAGCTGTGGACAAGCCTGGAAACCGAGTGAAAATGGCTACAACAAAGAAGGAGACAACAGAGGAGGACAAGTCTAAGGCTTCTAAGTCAAAGAAGCGAAAGTCTGATAAAGGAGATTCTTCCAAGCCCAAGAAGATTAAAAAGATGGCCAGAAGGTCCAAGAGTCCCACTCCTCCTAGCTCAGAAAATGACAAGGAAGATGAAGAAGAGGAAAGTCATCATGAATCACCGAGAGGTAATACTCCTCCCCGCTCACCAACTCCAACTGAACCTATTCATGACAAAATTCCTACCCCACCTTCATCACCGAAACGGACAGTTCCAGTTTCTGTTCCATCTATTCCTCCACCTACCACATCCCAAACTACAACTTCTTTACCACCACCACCACCAGTTACTTCTACTCCTATTTCTACGAGTCCTGTACCATCTCCTATAATCTCCCAGTCTACCACCACCACTATTTCTAAACCGACAGTAGTAGTCAACGTATCTGATACGGGGGCAACTACTGAAACCAAACCTCCTGTCATCACTAAACCTCTTTCACCCACTAATTCAACCGACTCTGGTGCCACTCTCGGTGGTGCTAATGATGAGTATGACTCTACATACTTCAGTCCCTATCGGCTTCCTACTGATGAGGATGATGATGCTCCTATTACCCGCCAACACTTGCAGAGCATTCATGAGAAGTTGGATAAGTTGCTTGAAGACAGCAAGTCCTATAGTGGAGTGGTGCTCAAAGCTTTTATGGATACTGCTCTAGAGCAATACACAGAGTCAATTGATAAATCCATAAAAGCCATTGATGCGTCTACCTCCTCTTGCAAAAGGGCCACCAGTGATGTTACTGACATTGTTCATACCACTCAGATTTTTCTTGAGTCGCTGAAAGGGCATGCAGACACGAATGCAGCCAAGGTTCAAGCCTCTGTGGATTCCTTTTCTAAGTCTCTTCAAGAAGAGCAAATCAAGTTTGAAGCTGTGCGTTCATCTATTCAAACCGATAATTCATCACTTATCAGCTCAGTGACTTCTCGCCTTGAATCTCTTCACGCTAATCTAGCAACAGAAAGTGCTCTAAAGGAAGATATGGCCCGACAATCCTCCACCATTGAAGTTCAGAAAGTGCAGCTAGCCCAAGCAGAAAAAGAGATTTCTTTGTTGAAAACTGAAAGGGCCATATTCCGTAGCTGTGCTGGGGATGTTAAGGACATGTTGACCAATCTTCTTGGTGCTCATGATCCTATTCTTACTTTGACAATCAGAAATCATCTCACTACGAAACTTCTTCCTGTCCTTGCCATGTTACACGAAATGAAGGGTGTTTCGGAGCCATTCACACCTCCAAAACAAGGGGGAGAAGGTGTTCAACAGAAGGTGATTGTGAAAACAGAAACTACCCAACCGAAAGCAACCGAACTGAAGGATAATGTAGCTTCAGGTTCTGCTTCACAAAGCAAGCGAAAGGGAATTGATGATGATAGCGATAATGAATCTGGTGAAACTATTGCTGAAGCTCTCAAGCGAAAGAAGAGAGATAAAGAGCTTGATGAAACTTTGAAGGTTGCAAAGGATGCAGAGGAGAGTGAAAGGAGAAACAAGGAAGAAGAAGAAGCCTTGAACTGCAAGAAGGCCTTGTTTCCCTTATGGACTAAAGAGGCACTTATCAATCAAGTTATAGAGTTTCCAAGTGTTTATTGGTTGGAACCTGTTGCTTCGTTTGACTGTGATAACTCTAAGGACTCGCAGTTCGATATGCCAATCACAAGAAAAGCATTCACGTTTCACTTCTTTGACTCGAATGCTGAGCTTCCTTTTCCTCATCCAAAGGTTGACCGAGAGCTGATTGATTTCTATTTGAAGTATGGACAACCTCAGTACATGACATGGAGTGCTCAGAAAATAATCACTGTCAAGGTACTCAAACCAACACCTGCTGGGAAGTTTGTGAATGTTAATTTCAAAATCACATGAGGTTCTACAAACTCGGTGTCGATTATCTCCCTGGAAGACCTTCCAAACATAAACCCTCATGATTGGATTTTATTATTCAATATTCTGCTTACAAATCCGAGGGAATATGAACCGATTTTGGAACACTTGAAGAGGATGTTGGCTTCTTACATCCATGAGGTTATGGCTATGGATCAAGAGATAGCGAAAGTCATGAACAAGAAACCGACCATTAAGCCAACACCGAAACTAGGAGATGTAAACAAAATGAAGATGGGCCAAATAGATTCAACACATCTCACTGTGATGTTTACCAAAGGCAAAGCTCACAGATTTTTGTTTGCCCTTGTTGATAAACACTTGTTTTCAACCGACTGCTTAGAGCACATCATCAACATTATTCATCGGTGCAAGCAGAACTCAGAAGCTGACAAGAAGAACTTCACTGACATGCTTCGGTGGTACATAACTTTTTGTCATCATCTTTTGGCTATCATTCCGAAGGTGTTCAAAACAGTAAAGAAGACTTCTGCAGCTTAACCGAAGTGAGCTTTCGGTTCCAAAGACGCAAAGGGGGAGATTGTAGAGTTTAATTGTGTTGCGTCTTGGGCTTTATGTTTTGTATCCGGATTGGGCCTGTCCATCCGTGATTATCTAGTAGGGTTATACTATAAGTATGCATGCATGTATGCATAATACGAAGTTGATTATTACGTCTATTGTTTTGTAACCCTAAACACCTCTACAGTCGAAGTTCTTAATCGAGCTCTTCTGAGGTGTTAAAGCATTAATCATACGACATATTCAAAGTCATACTCGTGTTCTTATTTACATTCATAATTGTTTGCTTGCATAGAATCTAACGATCCTAATAGAACTTTGTTCTAAAAGTTTACAGTGCTTAGAGAGACCATTTTGAGACCATTGATGGGTGTTTTAAACTTAAAGTAAAACACTTAGAATATTAACACAATATATGAGAGAAGAAATGTTGTATTTATAAAGAAACAATGATGAGAATGGATTACAACTCATGTTTACAAATGAACGCCTAGAAGAGTATTTATAGTGGAAGTTGATAAGTGAACTAGGAGACAATAAAAAGTATGCCTATATGGTACATTATGAAACTAAGACTACTATGAGTGGAGGCTACCGAAAGAGGGCGTTTTCTAATGTGGCTCCGAGATGGCCACCTTCCACCTTACCTCCATATCAATCACACTCCTTTACAACCACCACCAGAGTGGTTTTAACGCACAGGAGAAGAGAGGGGAAAAGGGAGATAGAGAAAAAGGCATCAACCACTGTGCTCCCGTCTACTTCCCACCTCTTCGACGTTATTGATGTGCACCCGAGGATGGTGTTCATGTGCACCACGCACACAACGCTTCCTCTTTTGGTGTTCACTCCAAATAGTTGTTAGTGTTAACATAATAGTAAAACTGACAAACGATACTATGTGATATTTGATGGGTTTTCTATATTAGTTCTATGTACTTGCGACATTCACATAACTAATTATGGGCACATGCAATCCTAGAAACAGTTCTATGGCTTTTCTCATAATAACAACATACTTTGAAACTACTAAATAACCTAGCTGAAATTGAAAATCAAAAGAGTTTTTTAAAACATACCTTATTGTTATTTTTGAAAATAACAATGTACTTTTGAAGACTTTTGGAATGCTAGCCCCAGTAGTGTGGAAGCCTCTAATGAATCACACCCAAACCCTAGGAAAAACCCTAGGATTGAAATAGAGAGAGGGGAGAGGATTTCGAAATTCCTTGCTTGAATGCAAGGTTCCTTGAGTCTTATAGAGGTCCTTATTTATAATTATAGGAAACCCTGATTTAAATCTAAAATATTAATAAAATATTCCTTGTTTCCTTATTAGTTTCCTTAGTGACCAAGAAAGCTTCTGGAACCCTCCCAACCTCCCAAGAGGCTCCCAAAACCGTCCTTAGCAGGGAGGTTCTAGAATGTCTCCTTGTTCAACTATTAAACATTTACATTCTAACCCCTTAAACTCAATAACTAATTCTAATTAATACAACACAATAGTTAATTAATTATGACTAATTCTTAATTAATAATTTTCATTTCTGATTAATATATCAATCCCATAATATATTACTAATAAATTAATTATCTATCTCTTATAATCAATCCATGTCATTTTCCTGGTTACGAGGGCAACTCAAAGATGACTTTATTATTTTTCAATCAATTATACTAATTTAATTAATACCTTAGACATCCTAATCCAACGATATTGTCTTCTAATTACACAAGTTAACTAGTCTTCACTATTAAAACCTACTACAACCTCCACCACATGCACATATATAGTCTTCGGCGATATGTACACCGCTTATCTACTCTACTCTACTATTGACTTTATGTTTTGGTTCCTGAAAGTAGAAGATCACATGTCTACAAGAACCATAAGTAATAAGTCCCCGCCAACAAGCCAAATCATTATGACGATCTTCGAACGAATTTGGAGGTAACAAACTTCTAATTCAACCTTCCATTTCCCTTCACAACCACAAGAAAATCCACTTTTGTTTTTTTTGTAGCCAATATTGTTGGATTCTGCAAAGGGCTAGGGCGTTGTTTATCGAAGAAAAACCCGCCTTGATTAGGTTCTCCAATGAAGCAGCAACTTCAGAAACAAAATCGGGTCATCACCACTATTACAATTTGTCAGTTTGTGACATAAGTTGGCCTCCATCAGAAGTTTCTATACAAAACCCCTAAAATGGATCACAATTTTGGTTTCTTAACACTCTCAAAAGGTGAGGGGTTGTTATGGTGGTAGTGGAGTAGTTTTCGGTGAAGGTGTCGATAAAAATGCCCGACATGAGTAAGTGAGATTGAGCGACAAAAAGAGTAAAGAAATTAAAAAAATATATAATGGTCATGAATTATATATGGCATAATAGTCATATATTATACATCTCACATAATGTGGGGCCCATTTCTATTAGTTTATTATAAAAAGGGTAAAGAAACAAAAAAAAGATGTAATAGTTGTGCATTATACATTTGGAATGGACAACGAAACAAATTCAAACCACATATGGAAATAAAAAAAAGTTTGGAACCAAACATACAAATTACCCCAAACTACATTAGTCATTAATTTATATTAATAAAATCGTGGCTGTCCAAAAATAATTATGATTTTGTTACAAGATCTTGAAATAGTAGATATGATATTTTGACAATTAGTCAAAGTAAGTTGCTTTTTATGGAGGATACATAGTGATAGTTAATAGAGTACCAATACTTGAGTTTTTATATAGTGTTGTTCACTGAAGAATGTATATATATCGTATATATATCTTTGGCATACAATTTCATATGCATTATGGTTAAAAACTTTCTAATTTTTTTTCCGTTTTTAAAAGAATAATTATAAGAATTAAAAATCTTGAAATTCTAACTCTATAACGTAGTTATGACATATATACTGCTTATTTGCTTATATCGAAGAACGTCCGACAATCACTCTGTATCCCACATTTTAATGAAAACTTTTAGACCGAGCAAAATTAATAAATGTGGTGTCGTCCTTATTTTCTGGTCATCGTGTAATTTCTTGGTGTTGATTGTTAGTAGTAACGATCGTGACCAAGTACTCTTTGGTAAACCGCATATTACTACATCGACAATTTCTTATATAAACAACCAATCGAAGATCTACAAGGACAAGCCTAACAACGAGTCACTTTCTGTTAATTGTTGTGGAATAATTAACATAGTGATTCACTTAAGATTGGTATAATATAATATTAAGGTACTTCTAAGGAAAGAGGTCGATGGGGACTCATAATTTAATTCTGTTATTCATCCATGTCGTTCTTTTTATGGCGCCGGGTATTTTAGCAGCTGGTCGGAGAGATGTAGATGAAAATACAAACCAACATGGCGATCCTCATCATCCCGAGCTGTTTGCAGCAGAGTTTGGGTGCGTTTATGTTTTTTCTTTAATTTAAATAGAGTTATATACACGTATATGTAGTTGCAGCAGTGTGCATGGTAGTAACTATTATCTATATACGTAAATCTTTTGTAGTGCTGCTCCAAAAAGGAGGAACCTAAAAGCCTGCGTTGCAGTAAACCAAATAGACAAGTGCTGGAGGTGCAAAGCCGATTGGGCAGACAATCGTCAAGCATTAGCCGATTGCGCTCTTGGTTTTGGAAAGGGAACCACCGGTGGCAAAGGTGGCGAAATCTATGAGGTGACTGATCCTTCAGATGACGATTTTACGGAGCCAAAGGAAGGAACCCTCCGTTGGGGTGTTACCCGAGACAAACCTTTATGGATCACCTTTGCAAAAGATATGGTTATCAATCTAAAACAAGAGCTCGTAATAAATAATGATAAGACAATTGATGGTAGGGGTGCAGCCGTCGAGATCTGTAATGGTGGAGGTCTCAGTGTATACAATGTGAAGAATGTCATTATTCATGGGATCCACATCCACGATATTCAAGAAACCCCCGGTGGTAACATTAAGAGTAATGAGGGAAAAGCAATGCCAAGATCAAAACACGATGGTGATGGTATTATGGTTTTTGGTTCTACGAATGTATGGATCGACCACTGCTGGTTTCATGATGGCCCAGATGGGCTTATCGATGTCACAATGGGTTCGACAATGGTGACCATATCCAACTGCAAATTCAGCAAGCACGACAAAGTAAGAAACTAACATTTGAATATGATCATGCATCTTGAACATACGTATCTATATTAATTATCTAATTTTCTTCATACGTGATCAGGTCATGTTGTTAGGAGCAGATGCTACACATAGTGAAGATAAAGCTATGAAAGTTACTCTCGCATACAACAAGTTTGTAGAAGGTTGTATTCAGAGAATGCCAAGGTGTCGATGGGGACTTACACAGGTCGTTAACAATGACTTTGAGAAATGGGGAGAGTATGCTATCGGTGGTAGCAACGAACCAACCATTCTTAGTCAAGGTAACAAATATGTGGCTCCCGATGGCGCTAATTATAAAGAGGTATGCAAAACCAACCATGCAAAGTCTCTTATTCGGTTATTCCAGTGAACTTTATATTATTATAAACAATTTAACTTCCGTCATAATGTTCTTTTTTATTTGGTCTAACTAAAACTTGTATTGTGAAGGTTACGCGAAGGGCTGAAGCCACTGAGGACGAGTGGAGTAAATGGAGTTGGAAATCAGATAATGACGTTTTAGAGAACGGAGCTACCTTCAAACAATCTGGTGGTGATATACCAATAACCCCAGAAATGATCACACCTGACACAACACCAGTTGCGGAACTAACAGCTGATGCTGGCTTACTCGTCTGCTCACCTGGGACGCCTTGTTAAGCACCCAAAACAACGAACATTAAGGTGGTGCCGAGGAATAAGGACCGTGACAGTATAAGGTCAATGACTAATTGACTACGAGAAATCACTGAAATCTCTTGTCATTAGTTATTCTTCATTTAAAGTTTCACCAAAGTTTGTTATTAATATTTGATCTTTTACTGACTGAATATTTTCAGTCACTAAAAGTCACTACTTAGAGATTAGATTATTTGTTTTATCTGCATTTGCTTTTGTCATACACATGTAAAATAATAAAAGCAACGTGATATAAATGAAGTATACTTTTATTGCTTGAAACGTACACGTTGTGTTGATATTGATTATGCTAATGTTGCAAGCCACCAAAAGTATATATCCAAATAGTATCTAATTGGGGGATAAGAGTAACCATCATGATGCATCAATTGTCATATCTTTCATGTTACAAAAGTTTAATATTAGCCTATTAGGGCATAATGGGAAACCATTATTTTATCCTGCTAACAACTCTATCAAAAAATTTAGAATTCTACAAACCTTAATACAACATTATTCTTTTTTTTTTCTCAACAAAAAATTATATAACCATTAAACTTTATATTCATTGAATGTTAATTCTCACGATTTAAAACTAGGAGTTTTGCCATTTAAAAAGAAATAAAATATGACATATAATTATTTTGAAAATTAAATTGTTTGAATGTGACAAGATTATATTTAAGAGTTTAATTAATGTTTAAATTCAGTAAAAAGGGGTTAATTAATTGGAATTTTAAGGATTTAACTGAGGTTTAAATTATTTATAGGATTTAATTAATAATTAAATTTTATTAAATCTATTTAAATAATTATGAGTTTATTTAAAATAATTAAAAGAAATATATATAAGTCCATGGGTTAAATCTTATGAAAACGGGTTTGGGGGAAATAATGACAGCATTAAATTGAAGGGACCATTCTTGTTAAATCCTAAAAACCCTTTCTAGTCTTTCACGTTGCCGCGATTCAAAAGTAACATTTTATTTCTTTTTTATTTTAGAACCAATAGCTGGAGATACTAATGAGTTTGAGATACTAATCAAGCGATAATGATTTAAAAAAGTTAATATATTTTTACAAATTTGGTATAGTTTTTTTTTATTCGATATTTATTATTCAACTTGTTAAACTGTACACATTCAGGACTTATGACCGGCTTAGCCGGTAAAAATGACTTAATATGGTAATATATTTCTCGCTTTGTACACATTTAGTCTTTAATATTTTTGTACATATTTAGTCATTAATATATTTTTGGTGCAAAATAAGTCATTATTGTTTTTTATACTCCTTTAATACTTATGAATGATTTCTTTAGGTTTTCTCACGACATCTTACATTGGACAATCATTAATGAGGTGTTTGGGGCTTTTGATGCTCACGTCCATCGCGATTTCGATTACTTGGTTGCTTAGGTCATGTGTTCTGAACGTAATAACTTCTTTGTATGATCTCGGATTTTAACGATCTTTATATTCATGTATTCATATTTTTGTCTACTACAACTTTCGTTTAAATTACTCCCGTTAAAAAATAATATATTTTTACTTACAATCTTTATATCCATATGTTTTTTATGAACGCATGTATGGATGTTATTTATTTATTTATTTATAAAATCGTAAGTAAAAATATATTACATTTTAACAGGATTAATTTTAACGAAAATTGTAGTAGACTCAAAAAACAAACACGTGGATATAAAGATCGTTAAAATCTGATATCGTATGAAGATGATACGACGTTCATAACACAAGGCCTAAGCCAAACAACAAGACCTACACAACCAAACAGTCGAGATAAAGATGAACATAAGCATCAACAGCCCCAAACACATCATCAATGATTGTCTCACGTAAGATGTTATGAGAAAAAACTAAAGAAATCATTCATAAGTGTTAAATGAGTACAAAAACAAGAAAAAATTATTTTGAAACGAAAAAATATTAAGGACTAAATGTGTACCAAAATATTAAAGACTAAATGTCTACAAAATGAGAAATATATTACCCTATTAAGTCATTTTTCCCGGCTAACCTGGAGTAACCGGTAATAAGGATTGAATGTGTACAATTTAACAAGTTGAAGGGGTAAATGTGAACGAAAAACAAACTCAATGACCAAATATGTACAAATCGAAAAATATATTATCGTTTTAAGTCATTATCTCACTATATAAAGGTGATCGATTCATATATTGTCTATATTTATAAACCATAAGTTTGTTAAGTGTTGATAACATGCTAATGTATATTATCACACTAAAAAGTTGTCACACCAAAAAAGTTTACGTCATATGTCATGTCAACCATGGTGTTATAACACTAATTAAAGAAATTAATATGTTATAACACTCACTAATTTCCATGTCATCATTTTTTATTTTTATTTTTCGATTTATTTCTTTTTTATTTATTTTCGATTTATTTATTTTCTATTTTTTTCAATTTGTTTTTTTATTTTCGTTAGAATATTTATAAAAACAAATATAAATTAATAAAACATGCTACTTAATTAAATCCTAAATTAAACATAACATTTAGAAACTAAAAATGACATTATACACATAAAAAATAACACCGAACGCAAAAAATAGGATGGTCCTAATCTAAAAATATAAAACTATTGGATTAGGTGTCTGAACTCATAACTAAAATTGGTATATACTTAAACTGATAGTAGCACAGTCCTTTTGGGTTGCCCTCAAACCTAGCAATTAGATAGGATGACTTTGAAAGAGAGAGAGAGAGAGAGAGAGAGAGAGAGAGAGAGAGAGATTAATTTATTATGTGATTAACAAATTGAAATAAATAGTTTATTAATGTATTATGAAAATAATATATTAATTAATAAAGCTATTACTTAATTAATAATTGATCAGAAATTAATTAGAATTCATTTTGGGATTAATGGATTTAATTAAAAGTGCATGGTCTAAAGTGTAATTGTTCAATAGTTAAACAAAAGGTTCCAGAACCTGCCAACCCTAGGGATGAACGGTTTTGAGGGGATATTCTAGGGTTTCTAGAATATCACATATGGATAAATAAGGAATGAGATAAATACCACATTTGAAATATTAATTTAATATTCAAATCAAGGTTATCTAGGGTTTCCTGTCACTACAAGAACTTTAGCCCTTTACTCACATATATTATGTGATGATAAAAGCCCATTACGTGTCGGAAATTATCTATGCCTACACATAAATTAAGTGTTAACATGTGTTGGCTCATGACTGTAGATATAAATATTTACCCACACATAGTTAATGTGTGGGCATAGAGTAAGCAATACCTACACATGTATGTGTAGGAAAAAGTAATACTTATGCATTGGTAAAGGTCACGTATGATTTTTGGGAAGATGACCTGGCCGATGACGTGTCTGATGATGTGTCCGATGACAAGGACGATGACATGGGTGTTCATTGATGTCGTGGATGCTAACGTGGCAAATTACATGGCATTCCCCTAAAAAGTGTTAGTGACACGTGTTATAAAAGATGTGTTGGTAAAAGTATTTTATGTGGTGGCAAAAGAATTTTTATGTGTAAGTAAATCTTGTAGATGTGTAGGTATTAATTTTTTATGTGTTGGAAAAAAATATAGATGTGTTGGTAAAAATGTAGTTATGTGTGGGCATTAACCGTAATATATGTAGATAATAATGATCCAATATGCACAAACGATTACAAAATGGATTGGTGTAATAAGGAATATATGTGGGTAAAATACTATTTTTAATTAAAAAATTTATAACATAGCTTAAACTTCAAACCACAAATAAAAAGTTCAACTATTAAAATTAAAATACTTCAACTACTAACTAAAAAACTAGTTATAAATAGGTACGAGAATTAGGAATATACTAAAAATTATTGAATACTCATTCCATATGATCAAACTCATTAATATTCTCACCATGAGATTGTCCATATAGGGAGTGGGATGATGTATCACAGTCAAATGTATCACCTTCAGATAGTCTCGGTGATGTACTTGAAGGAGGAGGCATGCTGTTTTTCTTAATCAAAAATTGTTCCATAATTGCACATCTTTTTTTCAACTTTTGAGTATCATCCACTAATTCATCATAAGTAGGGTGCTTTGAATTCTTATTAGAACCCGTGGTGTTACTAATTAATAACAATAGGATCACATCCCCACCCTGACAAACGAACAGATCTTCGACCAAGTACCTTCTCTAGAATAGACTTATCGCTCATTGATTCCACGACATGCTCGTTTCTCCGCTTCATCATATCTTCATGTTAGGACAAATTATAAGGCAAGTACAAAAAACCACTTAATTACCAAATAAAGCACATTTAGAAGGGGTTGCAATGGGTAAGGCCAGGTCATACTCCAATAATGGTTCAAGAAATGTTGAAATGAATGATGAAAAATGTTAAAAAAAATACCCACATCCGCTACTGAAAGAATAATTAGGTACATATTTGCAAATTATAATGCTAATATGCAAGTACAGTGTCTAATATGCCAAAATGTCCATGTATGATGTAATGTCCAAGTCTGTTGCAATTAGTTATTCGATTGGTATAGAATAGATGAGATTATTTCTTTACATTAAGCATTTATAAGTAGTTACAATGCCTAATATGTTTATGCATTGTTAAGGACCGATGTAAGTACAATGCTACAATGTTAAATAAATACAATGCCTAAAATGCTAATATGCTTATGCATTGTTAAGGTCTGATGTAAGCACAATGCTTAACAATTTACAATTAAAAAGTCTAATCAATTTCAATAAGTACAAATAAGAAATGAGCAAGTACACTTACATATTTTGCAGTTTCATCGGTAGATCTCGACCCTTTTTTCTCATCCTAATGTGTAAGCCTCCAAGTCTCAATTTGACCCGTTGAAGAATCCAAATCAAGTCTACCTTCGATGTGATAGCGTATTGTACTTTTTGAACCATTTCTACTATTCATTTTACGCTTTCCACGAGCCATACCCCTCTTTTCTGCAGTCTCCTTTAAGGATTAACAACCCAATCAATAAAAGAAATATTAAATGGAATTTAGTAATGATTAATAATATTATACTTCAAATATTTTAAAACATTACCATGTATTTTGGGTCACACCACATATCACAAAGATACTCCCAATCATCTTTGCTACCCATATTTGGAGGGGCTGTAGTCTTTGCCTTTGTTGGATCTACTGGTCCTCCTATCCCTTTAAAGTAATCATGCAACTGAGATCTGTAGTTTCTCCAAGCCCTTGCCATGTGGTTGTCAATAACTTTGCGAACGTTCGCATCCTCCACATCAATTTCAAAAAGTGTCTTCAAGAAACAAATATAATTAATTGACTAGTGAATGGGATGTTAACAATCATATACTTAATTAGTAAAAACAAAACTTACAGTTAGCCTGTGGCGTAACGGCAACCGAGCTTCTTCTGGTACATGTCTCCATTCTTTGTACTGCAAGATACAATTACTATGCAAAATGGAGCCACACTCGTACATGAAAGCTGAGGCATTGTCACATACTACTTGCATTGTTTTAAAATTGAATCTTACTATCAATCTCTTCTTGGCTGCTTTCATTGTCTTTCGTGCACCATTGCCACATGTCAATTCACGTTTTGCGCTTTTAGTATCAGTATCATGTTCTTGTTCGGTACCATGTTCTTGTTCGGTCTCATAAATTGGGTCTATAAGCAAGTAAAAATAAGTTTATATTTACAACATGACATAATAAATTATATTAAAGTGTAAAATTGAACATATTTCTAACCAGATTGTTGCTCAGTTGTTTGAGATCGCTCTATAACCACGTTTGTTGCAGATGTGCCTATTTACAAAGCTAAAGAATTAGTAACGATCAAAACATTAGTGTAACAAATAAGAACAAAAACTTGTTACGTGTACTTGATATTGGATGAGGTTGATAGTTTGATATTTGAGGGATTGGATCTGGTTGTAGCAGTTATATTAGTAAAGAGGTGTAGAAATTGTTACACCAAAAAGTAAAAATTATTAATAAAAAATTACTAGTGAGGAGGTGGAATAGACAAAAATTTAAAAATAGAAGGTTGTGAAGTGTAAGGATAAAAAATCTTAAAGAAAAAAAACACAACAATACGAAAGGCAGTCCTCCACCCTTACTGTAGAACACTTAAACTAAAAATACAATCCAATATGTGGATAGTGTCAAGTTGATATGATGGTTATGTAATGAGCTATTAACTTTGGATTATGATATTGTATTTAAAACTAAATTTTAATTCTATTATTATGAGTCGATTAATAAGAGTAAGTTTAATTTAGACTTCTATTTTCTTTTTTCAACTTATATAATATTGTATAGTACCATAATTAGTATTGTTTTACCCAAAAATACAATGTACGTATAATTCAATTTATTACTCTTGGTGTATGTCTACATAAATGATTGTACACCAACACAATTTTATCCAAGATGTAACTATTGTTGCTCTGACATTAGAAAAAATAGTACATAAGTAGTTTCAATAGAAAAAAAGTATAACATTTATGGCATGAAATACAAGTTATTTTATTTTCTTTATTTTGTGTTTAATAGCTATAGGTGTATGTATACACGATATGTTGTGGTGTGTGTACAAGTGATTATGTGAATGTGACCACAATTTATATTTTTTAAAAACATACATTTTAAGTTCCTATAAATGTAATTTATTTACTAAAATGGCATAATTGTATGTAGTGGTATGTGTACAAGTGATTATGCGAATGTGACCACAATTTATATTTTTTAAAACTTACATTTTAAGTTCCTATAAATGTAATTTATTTACTAAAATGGCATAACAGTAATTCATTTCACATTTTAACCAGACTAACATGCACCTTAGGCTAAGATGCACCTTAATAGGGTCGAATTCATGGTCAAAATTAAAAAAATATGATCCAATTTGTTTCACTGGAAACCCGATCAGGTTGACCCAATTGACAACCCTACCCATGATAGAAACATACATATTTAATGTAATAAAGATTATTTGAGGAAAATGGGATTAAATATTACCTGAATTTGCTGTGTTTTAAAGAGTAGTACGTTCTCCATCTTGTCTACTCATTCCACCTCGTCTACCTCTTCTGCCTCTTTTTGACATTATGCCCTTTACAACTGTAAAAAAAACATTTTATAACTCAATCGATAATAATAAATTTAAAAATAAAAAGATTGTTACAAAAATCTAACCGACAAATATAAAGAAAATCATGCAAAAGAGTCATCTTCGTCACTATTAATAACGTATTATACAATATATCCTAGAATTGAAAAACACCAAAGATTTATGTATAAAACCATTGTGAAATCCCTTGGCCCAATTTCACACCAAACATACAATATAAGGAAATACACCCACCCCTCATAATCTCATAATGTCGTTACTTTCCTGCGCTTGGTTAAATTTCATAGATATTCGCACTTTAAACACAAAAGACACACTACCCCATATTTCATAGATTGAAGTTTTATTTTTGATAATTCTGATTAAACTGGAACATTTGCTATAATTTCTGATTTTGAATTATACTTTTTGTTACTTTGTTAAATGCTAATTCATTTTTTGAATGACTGAATCTAATTATTATAAGTTTTTCTCATTTGTATATGAATTGGGTTTTTTTTTCTTGTAGGGAAAGAGAAGTTTTTTTATGGTGATTTCAAGTTATTTGCTAATTGCTATTCATTAATGTTGTTTACATGCCTTATAGGAATCTTAGTACAATTTTTCAAATCTGCTTAGATGTTTCATGGAAGAGACTATATACACATAGCATATCCTAAAGCCCTAAACATCAAACCAATTAGAATAAGTACAAGAATATTAATTGCGTCCATGAAGGTGAATCTTGTATGAATAACCAATATAGATATCACAGGTATGGAGAAGTACTGTATGCTAGGGACATCAACAAGACAACAACTAAATTAATCCAATAAAAGTGTCGATCCAAAAAACATAAACTATATTGTGAACAAATGAAGCTAAAAATGGTAAAAGTACCTGGAATTGTCGAATACTTCACACTACCCTGAAGTCTAAGCACTGTATTTCATTACCGCCAATCTCCTTCCTCGTTCCTATAACTGCCTTCTTCCTTCGATAATTTTAAGGTTTTGATTGGGTTTTTTAAGGACGAATCAGAAGGAACAACCGTCTCCATCCATCTATAGCCATGGGCACGCCAATTTCGGAAGAGATCGTGTCGATCTTCTCCGAATTTGATATTTGTTATGTTCTGGTTATCAGGTATAAATTTAATTAGAAGATTATAATTTTGACTTCCAAGTCATTTAACTTTCATGCACACATTTAGTTTAAGAGTACTATGTGTATGGAATATGTGTTTATTACCCACACATATATAAACCTGTGTAGGTATTTAATTTACCACGTTATTTATAAAAACATATATAAACATGTGTAGCTATTTAATTTACCACGTTATTTATAAAAAAATATTGTTTAATATATTTAACTACATATTTATATATAAATATTATACGTATGTAAAGGGCAATATATTACCCACACATACTTCCAATCTTTATTTATGTGTAGGTAAATTACAACCACATAATTAAAATTTGATAATGTGTGGGTAATCTAAATTTAGTCGATCATAAATTTGGGGGGAAATTTTCCCACCAATATAAAATGTGGCTAAAAAATATTACCAACATATATTAAGTGTATGCCAATATGAAAAAAATATAATTGAAGATTACCAACACATATATAAACATGTGTGGGTATTTACCCACACATTTACATGTGTGGCTAAATTATATGTGGGTAAATACTCTAGTTTATTGTAGTGTGTGCCACTATATAATGACCCTTAGACCTCTTATTTTCGGGCACTCATTCTCCTTAAGAGATAGCCGAAAATCCTACTCTCCCCTCTTGTGACATCCCCATTTTCACGTCCAAAAAAGACCGATTTGTTTATGTTTTATTTTAAAAATCAGAGTATCCTTTTAAAGAAAAGTGTTGCGGAATTTGTTCCCAGAAAAGCATGATAAACATATTATCAAAACATTTCCGAAGAAATGTATTTTGTTTATATTAAAACTTTGGGATGTCATTCTCAATACAAAAACATAAGCATAAACAAACCTTACATTCATTTACACTAATGATTCACATCTTTTTTAATCTCTCAGTGTAATGTAGCTTCGTATCGACACCTATGATACAAATAAGTTGAGTGGGTCAGGTTGGGAAACCTGGTGAGTACATAGGGTTTTCAACCCACAATAATATAATTATTATGTTTAATCATCAAACAATCAACCCAATTACCCATCCCCATTATCTTCTTTATTCGTTAAGGATCTACCCTAAGAATCATCTAGCATTCACTTTTTCATTCTTAAGGATTCTCCTAAGGAATAGGCACGAAGTCCATCGTTGCCTATGGCATAGCTGCCAATGTTATCTATTAGGCACAACTGCCAATATTATCATTTAGGCATAGCTGCCAGGATTATGACATTCTCTATTAGGCGCAGCTGCCGATATTATCCTTTAGGCGCAACTGCCAGGATTATGATGTTCTCTATTAGGCGCAGCTGCCGATATTATCCTTTAGGCGCAACTGCCAGGATATTTAGAGTACATCTGGTAAACACGTAAATCAAAAACACCTAGTGAACACTCAGTTCAAAAATACCTAATGAACACTTAGTTCAAAAACACCTAATGAACACATAGTTCAAAAACACCTAATGAACACATAGTTCAAAAATACCTAATGAACACATAGTTCAAAAACACCTAATGAACACATAGTTCAAAAATACCTAATGAACACATAGTTCAAAAACACCTAATGAACACATAGTTAAAAAACACCTACAGGTTACGAGCCTGCTAACGTTCCACTGGAATGTCTAGAATAGTATGTGGTCGTTGTCTATACTCTGCTAGATGACTAGATCATCTTGAACATTGAGACCTCTCATCAATTTTTATTTCATTACACATCATCAAATTCATCTACCCATGTTTTACCCAACATATTTGTAGATATAAAATACATATACAATTTAAATTATTTAAAACATGTATAAAATTGTTCATCCAACATAGATATCAAGAACACAAATAATATACACACATTGCATGTAATTTATATTAAATATTTCATATCTATGTGTAAGATGAAAGTAACTATGCCCTAACTTGTAGCATGATTTGATAGAATCTAACTAGAAACAGTTAGCGGTTTGTCATTGTCAGGCTCGGGAAGGGAAAACAACTTCAGGAAATGAGAGAGAGGAAAGAGGTTTTGGTGTAAAGAATGAAATGGTCGAATTTGCTATTTATAGACTGATTTTGGCTCTCTCACTTCGTGAGCCTCACATGCTCACGTCATGAGCTTCCATGAGTCATCCCGTAGCCTTCCCAGGTGTTTTCTAGCTTCGATTAGTGTCTGTTTGACTCCTCACGTCGTGAGAAATAATGCTCACGTCGTGAGCCTTAAACGTAGACTTTCTATCTGCATTCTAGCCTTGAAAAGTGGCATTTTAACTCCTCACGTCGTGAATTTCTATGTTCACGTCGTGAGCTCAGTCAAATTAGGGTTTCTGACACGTATCATGCTCTCAGACAACTACATCTTCGGAAGGCCATAACTTTTGCATACGAGCTCCATTTTTGACGTTCTTTATATTCACGCGTAGGTGGAGATGTACTCTACAACTTTCTTTTATATCACAATGGCTAAAAGTACTTTATAATAAACTCACGTTTTATGATTTCCAGTGTCATGTTGGTTTTGTCGCGCAACTTCGACATGTCATAACTTCTTCGTTATAACTCGGATTTCGGCGTTTTTTATATGTACAAAAACCTTGTGACATATACTAAAACTTAGTTAAGATTATTTATTCTAAATAATTCTCTATCAAAAAGTCATTTTTTTGACGCTTATCGTCTCTAAATTGACTAGCCCCAATATGCGGACGCTACACCTCTCCTCTCTCTTAAGCCACCTTTTTGCTAGCTTGGATGTGAACCATTAAAGACACGACAATTGTGGTTCTTGCTTCCAAGAGATCTACAAAGAAGGAGTTCTTGTTATTTACTATAATAACAACAATGTATGTAATCTTAAACCCTTTCTTATAATTTTCGAAAATAACATAAGGTTTCTAGGGTTTCTTATTTGATATTCATAGTTATAGGTTCAATAGTGAAAACATAGATCCTTTAGGTTGCATGTGAACTCAAGGGTTTGAAGTTTATTTTTTTTTACCTAATTCCTATCAGTGATGTCAGAGCATTTGGTTTATTTTCAATTAAATAGCTATAATAGTAGAATTAGATCAATTAGGGTTTATAGAAATTAGACCCTAAAAGCCAAAAATTTCGACCAGGGTTAGGGTTTTCGTAACCCTAGCCCCGTCTGTTTGATTTTGAAATTTAGGGTTAGGGTTTTTGAAACCCTAGCCTTCCTCCCCAAGATTTACGAAAATGGCTAGGTTGTTAGGGTTTCCTATTTTAGATAATTGTTAGTTTAATTTGATTAAAAGGGATAATTATAAATTTGGATAACTCCTACACCCTTATTTTCGAAAATAAGAGGGTTAGGATTAGGATTAAATTATTTGATTAATTTAATTACTTAATCCTTATTTGATTTAATATATATAATTAATTCATAATTAATACACAAATATTAAATCAAATTTTGGTTTTTTTGTAAATTTAAATTAATTGATCATTAATTTTTGAAATTTAAAATTAAATAAACCTAGTATTTTGAAAAGTTTAATATACACCTTATTTATAATAATAAATGTTAATTACTATATGTATAATATTAAGTCTGTCAAGTCACTAGTATGCCTCCTTCACGAAGTCGGTCTATAAGGGGGTATAAAGAAACTGTCTATAAAATGGTAGTTGAATGGGTGTCCACTCTCACCCAACGCTTCCTTGATTGCTGGAGGATCGGTAGCAGAATGGACTTGATAGGACACTAATTCTGATTAAAAGTATAATGCTATTAAAAGGTACTAGAACGTTTTTATTAAAATCCCAAATCTAGTTACTTTAGGAAAAATGTGAATTAGTATGCTAACCCATGAAATTTCACATTACACTTTATAAGTAGTTAGTGGATCGTGTGTTGTTAACCGACATACTAATAGGGACTAATAAAGAGTTGTAATGGGTATCTCATAAATTATCATTTTTAATGGAGCGTGTGTGGTTTACCGGCACATCAATTGAGATGATAAATGACACTGAGGTTACGAAGCACATTTTCTTGGTTATTCACATCTTGTTTGTGATATTCGGTATCCCAGTCACAAATAGAAGAGCATAATCTGAGATTAAACATGTCATTGAATAGTTTTAATGAATCTCAAAAAACCTAGGAATTTCACTTAATTTCATTTCTTTTCTGGTTGAATTGGTAAATCGTCATTTACCTACCTTTATAACATTTACAATTAGATTACGACATCCCTTTTCTAAGTTGTGAATTATATAGTTGAGTCCTAGCCTTAATATTTTACTTTGGGTTACTATATTAAGGATTATTGTTAACTAACTAAAATTACCTTCTTTTGTAGATATCTACCTCTGCTGATGCTTCTGCTCTCTCATCCTCCTCCCATCATAACTTCTCCTTGCTCTCTATCTGCTCCAAAGTCATATTGGATGGTACCAATTAAAATGATTGGATGCGGAATATAAAGATGGCTCTTCGATTCGAGAACAAACACTAGTACAAAAATGACCTACGAACACACCATAAAAGTGTGACCATATGCATATAGTGACATTTTATTTTTTCACAGAAAGTGTGACGGAAGGTGACGCCATCGTATGAGTCTTATGGTAACTTTAAAATGTAGTGTACGTATGATATGAAAAAAATGTGGCCGTATTATAAAAGTGTGTGGCTATTGGGTAGGGAATTTTGTTGCTAAAATCAATCATTTTATTCAATAATGTGGCGTTAAACCGTCAGTAGACACATTTGTTTAGTAATTATAGTGACTGTAAACCACCAATCGGCTACATACATGTTGTTTCAATGTGGCGTTTTGCTAATAAGTTGTCACACAATTCTAAGTTTATTAAAACTATTGGGTATGTTTTGCTGACATGTAATTACGGTAAACATGACCATGTTACTAAATGGTCACATGTAATTAATTTCATAAGTGATGCTTTATTAGTCACAAAAACAATCTTTTATTGTGACTATTGCCTATCATATAGAAATAGACAATTAAGTGAAACATAATCATAAGTATTATAAAGACACACATTTTATTAAAATTATGGATTTAATATTAGCTTACGGCCATATTTATATTACTTATCATCACCAATTCTATCATTCAAACACATAAAAAAGTTGTAACTATGACTATTTTATATCATTTTAACATATAAATAAGTTAAAAAATAATCATAATTGATTTAAAGACACAATGGTGTTTGTAATTGTGGCCAATATTCAATTTATTACCGCAAAAATTGGTTATTAGTATAACCTATTTGAACATTTAGACACGCAAACATTGTAAAGGGTGACTATTGTTTGTACTATGACAATAGACAGTTATTTAAACCGTAGCCAAAAGTATTTTAAAGACACAATTTTTCTAACTATGGTTATCATATATCGACAATGTGAAACGATAAAAGGATATTGATACAAATAATAAATCAAATGAAAATAATCCATACATAAGTTCCCTAATTAAATAGTAAAAAAATCCATGTAATCAAAACAAATCTACAAAATATGCTAAAGAAAAGAAATGTCAGAAACCAAAAACTAGAACTGATTTATCTTATTCATAGTGCTCCTTGTATGCTTTGACAATGGCATCTCTCGTGTAAAACTCTTTTTGCGCTTCTTGGAGTTTTGAAGTTCATTTTCTTGAGTTGATTCTACATGTGGTACCTACAGTAGTATTAGAGAAAAGCAATTGGTCAGGGGTACACAAAAGGCATATAAGAAGCAACAACAACAGAGAAACACAAAAGGAAAAAAAAATTCATGATTCATAGAGTTCAAATTACCTAACTTTAGTTCTACATGATTCGATACAATTTTATGAGCTTCAAAATCTATTGCCTGTTACAGAAAGCATTTGTAGTTTACTGGAAAAGATTATACAATTCAACACATGGGATACCACCAAATCCACAAGTTGGATGTTGACCACAACTGCACCAACTTCGCCATGCTGAAACAAATGCAACTTACTTAACTTTAAATATAAAATTCAAGCTCACAAATGCAGTATGAAGTAGATAAACCAATCTACTTACAAATTCAAGACCAAGCTCCATTGCTTTTGGACCCAAAGAATATGATTTTGGCTGACCTGGAAGCATACAAACCGAGAGTGCAACACCCATTATACCAACAACTCCACATAAATGTCATGCTTCAACAGCCACATCATCAAGAGGAAGACCACAAGCAGTTTCTCTTACAATATGAATTTCTCAAGAAATATAAATAGTAAAATATTTTTCATTGATTTTATGATTTATAGGATTAATGAGGATAACCCTTGTGAACAAGAATGGTTCCAGCCAAACCTCTTCACCCTTCTATGCCTCGTGGGGCTGGCAATGCACAATCATCTCACACAATCACCATCTAAAACATATATATATATATATATATATATATATATATATATATATATATATTTATTTAAATAAATGAAGACAATATGTATGGCTAATAGGTTTCACTTTCACATTTTGTATGAGTATATACACTCACCTCTACTTTGTTACCTTCAGATTTTGCTTCATCGCTGTTGATCCAAAATTTAATCGGACGCCAACGTATTTCTATAGATCAAAGAACATTATCATGAAACCAAAAATGCATCCTTAAAATAAAAATACCCTTCAATGTTGTTGATGTTAATTTCCAGAAAACATCAACAGTTGCAGTCAACAACTTAAAATAAAAATACCACTCCCACCTTGTGTCATTTAACAACATAAGCAAGATTACAACACTAACATTTAAAACTAATGGTACATCAGGATGTAATAAAATGTTGCGCATGTGATATAACAACTTGATCATATGTTAGACCTGAAACATCAGCACACAAATGACCTTCACCTGTATTCATTTACATTTACAGAACATTAGTAGTTCAAGAAGTTAGATGAAAGTTTAATTTAAAAAGTTGCTTAATTATAAACATCAACATGTTTCCCTCATATAGGAGAACTTCGATGGCTTGAATGAATCACCAGAATCTAAAGTTAGCCTAACATATTCATCAATTTACAATTTGAAAGAATAACAGAAAGAATGTCCAAATAAATTCTCAAATTGATGATTTTACCGAAGACGAAAACTGAATCAGATATAACATCTTCAAGTGATTGAATGAATCATAAGAATCTCAATTTACTCTTAAATGTTCATCAATTTGCGATAATAATAGAAGAAAACATGAAAGAAATTTACACAAATTGATTTGCCTTTTCGGTTTATGCTTGTTGCATTTGTCAACTAATGCAATTTGCTCAGCATTCGTCAACTCCTCCCCTTGAATTTTCTCTCTACTCATCTTCATTTTCGCTTTCTGCATCTCAGTCTCCTCTTTCACCTCCTTCACATCCATGGAATTTCCAGCTGTTGTAAATCAGAAAGGAACGATTCATGAAACCAATTAACTGAACTTAAAGACTCCATTTTCTTCAAACTATTGAACAAATAGCATAGAGTTCTTTTAAGACATAATAAAAAACAAGAAATATATAGAACAAAATTGTATCATAAAGAGACGTACATGTGTGAGTGATAATCTTTAGATTATGAGTTTTATGAACGAATTTGGGAGGCCATATTTGTGTTGGTCCGATGCTATACTTATTCCACAGACGAAATTCGAGATTCTGTGTGGCTTTATTTTTTGCTCTATGTATGATTTCTTGAAATTAATTCAATCTTCACCTTCAACGGTTTAGCCTAATGATTCACTGTCCACCGATTGAGAGAGAGGAACATAGATGAGGCGGCGAGTAGAAACGCACATAACGAAGGATACGCCTGGAAGAATGAAGATACAATGGGGGAGTTTGGGATAAGAGTAGAGACGAAATCGTGAGAGATGCGAAAACGGTTTTTTTAGGGCACACCGAAGGGGGAAGCTAAATAAGTATGTAGAAAAAATTTCAAAATTTTTATGATTTTGAAATTTTTAAAAATGAAAAAAATACCCTAGTTAGATATTTCAGGTTTCAAAAAGTTCAAAAAAATAAGTAAAGGTTATTTGATTATAACTTTTGTTACCGTTTATATCTAAAAAATTGTTATCCTAATGAAATAGTTTTAAAATTTTGAATTCCCTTCATTTTTAAAAGATTTTCTAGAATTTGTTTAATAATGATGAACCACGAATTACTCTAAAGAAAATATTTAAGTTTCGTATGGGTATGGATACTGATATGGGGTGGTAGGGGCTAATATGGGGGTTGTGTGTATAGGTGGGTGGGATGGGTGTCAACATGGGTTTGTAGGTATGGAAGTGAGGGTTGGGTTAAGCCATAAGTCTTAATCTTTAAGCCCTAATCCCTAAAACTTAAACCATAAGCTATATGTCATGAGCCATAATCCATAAACCCCAATCGATAAGCTATATTAAGCCATAAACCTTAAGCCCTAAGTCACACTCTTTAAGTTGTACACCATAAACCTTAAGCCCCAAACCCTAAGACACAAGCTTAAAGCCAAAGCCTTAATCCTAAGCCATCAACTTAAGGTTTATGGCTTAATAAACCATAAACCCCAAGCCTTCATCCATAAGCCACAAGCCATAAACCATAAACCATGAGCCATAAGCCATAAGCCCACCTACATTACACCATACACCCAACAATATATAACCCATTCCTAATTTTTATGTGCTACCCCTACGATACACAACCTACCCCACCCTCATCCTCATCCTCATCCTCACCCTACCTCGACCATCACAACCACACATCCCTACCTACAAACTAACACAAACACCCTACCATATCCAAAATCCCTATATCCACCTACCCCTACCCAAACACCATTATATACATATACACCCACCCACATACACCCTACACCATTTACCCATACCCACCTAGACATACCCACCCACATGTACAAGTATAAGATAGATAGGGAAAGCTCGGATAAAGTTTTTTATTTTCAAAAAATTATGTATAATGATGATTATAAATGACGACGGTGAGTATGATGATAAATTAATTACAAAATGTTTAAAAGTTATTTTACAGTGGTCAAAAACCAACCACACAATCAATTGAAATAACATAATCAAACACATAAATGTTTTGATAATTGTTCTCAAACACATGAATACAAACCATAGAAAAATCATATAATTTTATCTATTTTATATAATCAATATTAATCAATAACTTTTCTAATTATATTATTTAATCTATCTTTTTTTAAGAATATTTGGTTATTACAATTTTTCACTAAAAATTAAAAATCCCACTCTTATTTTTCATTTTCCTTCTTCTTCCCCGTTTCCTCCATCTAGCCAAGCATGCCCTACAACGCCGGCCTCCACGAGAGACCCACCTCCAACCTCCACGCTCTTCCATTGCCCGCGTCGACTATGCAAAATTAGTTAAACCTCTTCCCTTACAGTTGGTGATCCACTTCTCTCGCCTTACAACGCCGATCGTCTCCACTCCTCCACATCGCTCGTATCTCTAGCCATCGCCCTCCAGTCCAGTGACCACCTCTGCCAACCCTTGAACCACCTCCAACTAGTGCATCCTCCAACAACAGAAAAATCCAATGATAACGTCCCTCGGGTAAAACTTTCTTTCCCTAAAATCGATTTTTTTGTTGGAATCGTGTTTTCCCCTGAATACATCAACTTGTTTCTCTTTTCCACTGGAAATCAATTCTTAGTAATACATTGATTTGTTCTTTCTTTTTTTGCTATGAATTAGATTATAAGTTCATATACCAACTTTTTCTTCTTTTTTGCCTTGTTGTATAACTTGATTACCACTGTGTATCGGTCATTTAATCAAGATCAGATTGAACGACCATTAAAATACTTCTTGTAGATAAAATCATTTATTGTTTAAGCTTGGCTTGATTTATAAAAGGGTTGCATTTAAACTTGTTGCTTATGTGATTGAATCATTTGGATTAACCTATTGGTTTGAATATATTTCTACAGGAGATTAGCATATGCTTGTGGACACGAAGCCATTTTTGGAGTAACATACTAGTTAATGTATAATTTGGATTACTTCATCAAAATGTCGTGCTTCAATGTAAGCATCAATTAGGCCAAAAACTATGTCTATCAAGATTATAAGAATTGTTTATAATTTCATGCCATATGGAATCTTCCTGGGTGAAAAATACGTTATTTGTACTCTACAGCATCAAAGTTGTCATGGTACAATTATCAGGAACAAAACCTTCAAATTGCATTCTATCTACATAATTTATGTTTCTGTTTCTTTACTAGTGTTCTTCGGTTCATGTTTTTTTTTCATATCTATTGTAAGCTTGTTTTTGTGAAGGGTTAAATGTAAGAAACAACAATGTACTTTTATTGATTTCTATATTATAACATCATACTTTCACCTATTCCAGTTAAAACATAGTATTTTATAAAAATAAACACTGAATTCAGTAAAAAAAATAATACAAAGGGTAAAATTGTCATTTTTATAATTCAGCACATAAATTCAAAGGTTCCAACCAAACAGCATGTTAAAATTTTACGGTGACCATTATAAACTTTTAGACACACATAAAAATGTAACTTGTCACCATACATTATTTATAGTCATTACTTTACTTTATTTTACTAAGTGGCTTATAAACACCACCCATTCGAAACAAAAAAGATGTTATGTGGCCATTTGGTTTTTTTCAGCCAAATCATCATATTTTGACAGACATAATAAAAGGCATATGGCCATAAACCCCTAAAAGTAACTTGTTTTCTTGTTTTTACTAAGTCACTAGTAAACACCACCCTATGAACATATAAGTATTTAATGTGGCCATATGTATCACATCTTAGCTACATTGGATTTCATGTGTCTAAAAAGGCAACATGATACAGAAACATATACAATTGCCTCATGTCACCATATATTTATCTATTGTCTCACATAAAAAAGTATCATAATATTGATCAGTAATCGTGGCTAATGGTGACATATGAACATAATGTTCGAGTGTGGCTAATAATTGTCACATTTGATATAATTAAATGTGGTTAAAGTTTTGATTCTCTATACAACGGTCACACAAACTAACTTAAATGCATCCAAAAATAGTCTTTGAATTTTTTTAGTGACCTTTGGCCACACTTTTAATATAAAGTATGACAGGTGTTTTTTGAAAAGTGTGACCGTATGTCATTTTTGTACTAGTAAAAGATTATGTCCTCGAGAAAGAACTTGTTGAAGTCGAAGAGGCTAAAGCTACTCCTGAAGAATACGCCTCCTACTAAAATCATTACGACGATGCAACAAAAGTTGCTTGCATCATGGTTGTCACTATGACCCCTGAGTTGCAGAGATTTTATGAGGACTACTGGCTTTATGAGATGAACAAAGACCTTATGGAAAAGTTTCATGAGCTCATCAAGAAAAGTACGAAGTGGTCAAAGCCCTCATGGCATGCAATATGAAAGAAGGAGAATCATTATGTGGCCACGTGCAAAGAATGCAATGATACGTGGAACGCCTTGTTAGGCTAAATGTGTATTTTGATGAGGAGTTGGCCATTGACATGGTCTTGAAATCCTTACCTAGTAGTTATGATAAATTTATCTTAGCTTATCATTTGAACAACATTAAGACCACCTTGGCTCAGATGCACAACCTACTGCAGACTGCCGAGGCAGGAATGAAAGGTAAGAACTCAAACCCTAATCATGCTAGTGCTCCCGTTCTCGTCATTGGTCAAGGAAAGGGGAGGAAGAGGAAAGGTCCTCCTAAACAAAACTAGAAAGGAAAATCTCATGTTGGCTCGTCAAGAAATGAACCCAAAGAAAAATCTAGTTCTGACATTCCTCACACTTCTGATCCCAAAGAGGCCACTTGCTTTTATAGCAATGACAAAGGGCATTGGAAACGAAGATGCCTAAAGTATCTACAAGACAACAAGGATGGCAAAGTGAAGCCATCTTCTGCAGATATATACAATATTTCATCTAATAACTCATCATCTTCTCGTTCTTGGGTCTTTGATACAAGATGTGGTTTTCACATTTGTTCTGATTTGCAGGGTCTAAGAAAAAGTGAGGAGGTGGAGCACGGGAGAATGAATATGGTCATGGGGAATAGGCGATCTTCTTCTGTTACCAAGATTGTAGTTTATAGTGAGTTTATAGTCTAGTGCTTAGTAGTGGTGTTAGTTTGGATTTAATAAATTGTTGCTACTCGTCAAAATGACACGTAACATTATTTCATTTCATGCATTGTTCAGACAAGATTTTAGATATTCTATTGATGATTTGAATGGTTCTATTTCAGTTTATAAAAATAGTGTTTTTATATTTGAAGTTTTACTTTGTAATGGTATGTATGAAACTGTGACGTGTGTTGACAATTTAGGCAATAGTATATTTATGATAAACAATACTTTGTTAACTTTGATATGTTTGTTAACTAGCATTTGACATGTAGTGTACAATATTTTTGATAACTTGTTTGACAAATGATGTTATTGGATGACATGGATTTTTTTTTGCTATATATGTATTTATGTATTATGCGACACTATTTTCATTCAATTTGAAAATTGATAAATCTATAATTTTTTAGAACACTTAAAATTATTACACGCAAACTGTGTGTCGCTTTCTTTTGTGTGACGAAAAGTAAACAATCATGATGATGAAAGACAAAACATGTCACTAAAATCAATAATAGTAATGAGAGATTAAAAAAATGTGTGACTAAAAGTCAACAATAGTCATGATAAATTAAAAAAAATGAATGAGTCATGACAAATTAAAAAAAATGAAGGACTAAAAGTCAACAATAGTCATGACAAAAAATAATGTGTCACTAAAAGTCAATAATAGTAATGAAAACAAAATAACCTGTGACGAAAGATAGTTTTTATGACGTTTATAGAAAAATGATTGAAAAAACTACAAAAATTGATATATTATAATGACGGCTTTTTAGCTATAACAACATTTTTTATGGGTTATAGTCACCACAATTAAACATCGCTACAACTAATCATCAATGACGCGACTTTTACTTCCAAATTGAATGAAAAAAAACCGTCATAAATGTCTATAGTGACGGGCTTTTGCGTGTCCGTTGGTCATTTTTTTTATTGTTTTAGATAATTAAAAATATAAACTATAAAAAAAAGCTTTATTTACTTAGTTTGATAATTTTATTATTAAATATAAAATAAATTCAATTATTAAATATAAATTAAAAAGAATATAATTTAATTTGTTATATATATATATATATATATATATATATATATATATATATATATATATATATATATATATATATATATATATATATATATATATATATATATATATATATATATATATTCAACGTAACGGCCATTAAACTCTAAACGGCATCATCACATTCACAAACTTTTAACCACCTCATCACCTTCTATCCACCTTGTCAATTTTCCCATTTAAACGTTGGAGATGGCCTAGCGTTAACTTTAAATTTTTCCAAACAGTTAAACTTCAATAAAAATGGATAATTAAGGCCATAAATCTAAAGTCTCATTTTAGTCAATTTTTTGGACCGAGCAAAATCTGTGAATGAGGTGTTGTCCTTGGTTTGCGGTCATTTCTTCTCTTGGTGCCCGTTGTTAATTAGTAGCAAAAATAGTTATCAGGTATTTGTTGGTAAACCACTTATTACTAAATATGTATAAGCAAAATTTTCTTATTTAAAACAAAGATCTCCAAAAACAAATATATTGAAGGAATCACTTGCTTTTATCGTGGAATATTAAAGCTAGTGATTCAAAAAAAATCATCATATGTAGTGTAGTATTTTAGGTACTTTTGAGAAAGAAGTTTGTAAAAGGGGTGGAAAAGAGAATCAAACGAAGACAAAACATTATTTCGTACTTTGTATTACCCAGGCCTTATTTTTGGTGCCTGTTATATTAGCTCGGACATCCACCTTCGCAACCACACCCAACAATGAAGAATTAGAAGAGAATACAGCTAAAATCCCTGAGAAGATCCTTACAGCAAAGATCGCCAATCAAACTGAAGGGTGAGTATATTTCTTCATGAATGTAAGCAATTAGACCTCAAGACCTGGAATTAAATAAGGTTTGACATTTAACTTTAATCGCAACAATGTCGTAGTAGCTCTTATTCATATATAAAATTCCTGTAGATCTTTACCCGGATCAAATTCAACAAGGAGGGACCTGCATACTTGTCAAGCAGCAAACCCAATAGACAAGTGCTGGAGGTGCAAACCCGATTGGGCAGAAAATCGTCAAGCATTAGCAGATTGCGCCCTTGGTTTTGCAAAAGGAACAACAGGTGGCAAAGGTGGTGAAATCTATGAGGTGACTGATCCTTCAGATGACGCTTGTGACAAACCAAAGGAAGGGACACTTCGTTTTGGAGTTACGAGAGACAAACCTTTATGGATCATCTTCACCAAAGATATGGTGATCACGCTGAAACATGAGCTCGTGATATGTAATGAACAAGACAATTGATGGTAGGGGTGCCTCTGTCGAGATTGCTAATGGTGCAGGTCTCACCATTGGGAATGTCAAGAATGTCATTATTCATGGAATCCATATCCACCATATAAAAGTAACGGAAGGTGGTGTGATTAGTGATTCAGAGACACATTCTAGGGCAAGAGCAAAAAACGATGGTGATGGTATCTATATTTATGGTTCTTCCAAGATATGGATCGACCATGTGACACTCAATGATGGACCAGATGGACTTGTCGATGTCACAAACGGCGCCACTTGTGTAACCATTTCCAACTGCAAATTCACCAGTCACAACAAAGTAAGAATTAACATTTGGTATCTCAAGTACTATATATATATATATATATATATATATATATATATATATATATATATATATATATATATATATATATATATATATATATATATCCGATACAAAGAAAATTTTTGGTAGGAAGGTAAGAAGTTTTTTTTCTATATATTTTTTTGACGAACAAAATAAATAAATCACTAGATGATTCATTTGTAAGATGATTCACAAGAAAAAATTCCCAAAAAAAACATCTTTATGATTCATTTTTAAGTAAATTAAGAAAAAATTCACTTTTATGACAATTTTAGTGAATAACAACAAAATCATTGTATAAATGAATCATCAAGATGTTTTTTTGAGAATTTTTTCTTGTGAATCATCTTACAAATGAATCATCTAATGATTCATTTTGTTTGTTCGCGAAAAAAATATGTAGAAAAAAAACTTCTTACCTTCCTATCAAAAATTTCCTTCTTATATGCCTATTAACTATATACAAAATATGTAAAACGTTGTAATCCATGAACAGGTCATGTTGCTAGGGGCAGATATTACACATACTCAAGATAAAAATATGCAAGTCACTGTCGCATACAATCTGTTTGGAGAAGGATGTATCCAAAGACTGCCTAGGTGTCGATATGGTTTTTTCCAGGTCGTTAACAACGACTATAATAAATGGCAAATGTATGCTATTGGTGGTAGTAGCGACCCTACTATCTTGAGCCAAGGCAACCGTTTTTTGGCTCCTGATGTGGCTAAATCGAAACAGGTATGCAAAACCACCCATGCATGTAGCGTACTTACTAAATGATATATACTTGCATGCCTCTTTGTATCGATCTAAAAGAAAAATAAGATGTTTAAAGGTGACACAAAGGCATGATGCCCCTGAGGAAGAGTGGAAGAACTGGAAGTGGAAATCGCAAAATGACACTTTACTAAATGGAGCCTTTTTCGTACCATCAGGTGGTGAGTGGGAACCAACCCCTGAACAGAGCGCCGGTCTGATTCCACCTTGCCCTGAACCTGTTGAGGCACTCACTTGTGATGCTGGCAAACTCACATGCACGCCTGGCCAGCCTTGTTAATCATCTAAAAAGAAAAAGAAAAAAAAAACACATTAATGTTCTGACTTCTGAAGGTCAAACAAAGGAATGACGCTCGTGATGAAGAGTGGAAGCATTCGCATTAATCGGGAAAAGATGTACAGTTAAGGAACCTCTCAATACAAAGGCACCATAGTGTATATTTTATCGTTTATAATCTTTAATTTTACATTTAAGTTAATCACGTTTGTATATATGCCATGTACGTAGGATTGCAGGCTCATGTGTGCATATGATCAGTTATGTGTAATTAGATCTGTTTGTTTAACTAGACATGTTACCATGTTAATTTAGATCGGTGATATTTATCCATCATTGTAATTGTAATATATAGTAAACTAATTGTTATATATAGTAAACTAGACGTACGATCGTGTTTTACACATGGTGAAATTATATGCTAAAAAAACATATTATAAAACATAAAATTTTTCAAAATGTTAAATACTCTCCATAAGAGCACATCAAGGTACAGTCCTTACTGTACTTGAAGACTTTTTGCAACGGGTATTCCCTCTTCCCCAACAATATGTGTGGCATGGGCTTTAAAGAAATAGTGTGTGTGGTATGGGCTTCAAAAACAACGACATGGCAAGAAGAGGATATCATTTCTCTCTTTAAGAAGATTTCTGTCATGAAACTCTTTCTTGCACGCGATGTAATCCAGATTTTTCAACGTGTTTCTTTTATTTTAATAAGTTTGAATAAGTCATGTGCCATGTTGGCCATTGGACCGAGTCTAGAGGAGTTAGTGTAGTCTGTTACCTGTTTTCTTGCTTTTTCTTTAGCTTAAATGGGCAAGTGTACGTATTGTCATTTTATCTGAACCTCAAAAGGTGAATAAGAAGTGTGCAGCTTTTGCCCCACTGTTTTGTTTCTTGTGTTTGTCTCAAGTTTTGTCACTGTCATCTCTGGCCAACATTTGGTATTAGAGCAACCTGGTGTATGCCAAAGTTTCAACCCCGAGTGACAACAATGAGCGAGAAGAATGACAAAGATGGTTCAGTTACACTTCACTATCCTATGCTCTCCAGAAGTAACAACACTGCTTGGGCCATTAAAATGAAGGTTTTTATGCAAGCTCAAGGTGTCTGGGATGCAGGTGAGCCAAGAACCACGAACACGGTTGTAGAGGTCAAGAAGGATAAAACGGCAATGGCGGCCATTTACCAAGCGATACCCGAAGACGTTTTATTGTCAATAGCAGAAAGGCAAACAGCAAAGGAGGCATGGGACGCTCTCAAAATCATGTATTTGGGAGCCGATAGATTGAAGATAGCAAGAATCCAAACCTTAAAGTCAGAATTTGAGGCATTAAGCATGAGGGATTCAGAAGATATAGATGAGTTCGCTGTGAAAGTGAACAATATTGTGAGCACAATACGAGCCTTGGGAGACATGGTGAAAGAATCTTACGTTGTGAAGAAATTACTACGAGCAGTCCCGTCTAAGTTCTTGCAGATCGCATCAACTCTCGAGCAATTCGAAGACTTGGACAAAATGACAGTAGAAGAGGTAATTGGAAGACTGAAGGCACATGAAGAAAGAATGAAGGGCCATGACGAACCTAAAGAGAAGAAGCTCCTCTTGACACATGAGGAATGGTCTGAAAGAAACAAGGTGCAATCAGAGAATGATTCAAAGAAAGAAAATCGAAATGGATCTGGGTCATTTCGAGGACGGGGCGGACGTGGGAGAGGAGGCTCCCACCAAAAGAGAGATGGAAACCGTAACACATCCAGTGGTCGAGACAAGAGCACTGTTCAATGTTACAATTTTCAAGAATACGGACACTATGCCTCGGAATGCACGAATCCAAGACGAGAGAGAAATCATGAAAGCAATCTTGCTCAAGAAGATGTGGACACTAAACCAACACTATTCTTTTCTTCAGTCAATACTTGTAAAGAGGTGGAAGAGGTCTTTCTAAATGAAGAAAAGGTACATCCTCGGTTGAAGTCAAATGGAGATGAAGCAAATCAGTCTAGTATGTGGTATCTAGACACAGGTGTAAGCAATCATATGACAGGTGATGAGAGCAAATTTAGAGACTTAAATAGAATGATTCAGTGATATATAAAGTTTGGAAACGGGTCAAAGGTTCAAATTAAAGGGAAAGGGTCGATACTATTTCAGTGCAACAACGGTGAGCAGCGCCTACTTAAAGAAGTTTATTTTATACCAGACTTATGCAGTAACATACTAAGTCTGGAACAAATGGCGGAAGTGGGAGATCAAATTCAAATACAAGGAGCTTTCCTGTGGGTGCATGACACGATGGGAAAACTGATGATAAAGTTAAGAGGACACCAAATCGATTGTACAAAGTCTTGCTGAAAGAAGTCGGATCAGAGTGCTTGCTAGCTAAACATGATGCAACAACATGGTGTTGGCATGCAAGGATGGGACACATGAACTTTAGGGCACTGAAGCATATGTCAGACAAGAAGATTGTTGAGGGAATCTCTAGAATAAGCAACCTCACACATCTCTGTATTGCCAAATTTATACATAGTTTTAGGCAATATTGATCTACATTTTATTTAATATTTTGGTTATTTGCATAGAATTATGGTACTTATGAGGATAAAATGTTATTTGCAGCCAAAATAGAAGTATTTTCAAAGAAAGGGACCAGAAGTGACAATGCTTGGAACTTTGGGGGACTTGAAGAAAAGAAGAACGAAAAAACACCCAAAAGACGTGCTCACGACGTGAACAGTTGATGGTTCACGACGTGAGTAGAAAGAGTTAGAAGATAAGCATCCGGGTGAAGGAATCCTTGCCGAATACGATTATCTCGAGTTCACGACGTGAGACTTAAATTCTCACGACGTGAACGGTAAATTGGAAGATATTATAAATACCTTTGCCCATTACGATTTGGGAGACTTTTGGGCTGAAGGAAGAAGTTCCAGGAGACGATTTACAGCAGAAGCAAGGTCCTGAAAAAGGGTTTTCAACACCAAAAGAGTAAAAGTTCATAATTAAGTTATTTGTTTGATCCTTATAGACATGTTTTCTTATTTGAGTTGTGTTTATATGTTAGTTGCTACTATGAGCAGCTGAATCTAGCTACTCTTATCTAGCTAGATGAAGCTTCAAACTTATGAATAGCATGATTTTATATGGATTTATTTAGTTGGTGAATTGCTTGTGTTTGATTTATTGTTACCTAGCATGCTTATGTTGTTGCTTTAGTTGCTTAAATTCATGTTATGTGTAGCTTAGTGACCATTAACTGCATTAACTTGATAACCTAGTAATTTAGTGAACATTGAATTGCAAGAGCTAGGATCAACCAAAATCTTAGTTAGTAATTGAAGTAATTAACTTTGCTGTGCTAGAGAACATAGATTATGATCATAATTGTGTTTACATGATAAATCTTACATAGCGTATTCATAACATAATTGATTATGTGTTTAATTGTGTGTGACTATATGTAGTTTTACATGAATTAATTAACTATTGGTAAATTTAGACCTAAATATACTAATATAATAATAACCAACTTAATAATCCATAATTATTAGTTAGCCATAAGGACGAAGTGGATTCGAACTAGATAAGAGTGTCTTTTAATTATTGATTGAATTTGAGTTAAGTTAGTTTGATCTTGCAAAATCAGATAAAAACCCCCTTTTTAGCTTGTTAATAATTAGATTAATTTAGTAGTAAATAGATTAATTAATAACACCGTTCCCTGTGATCGACACCCGACTCACCTAAGTTATACTGTAATATGACTAGGTACACTGCCTACAAGTGCATAGTTAGTCTAAGTTTGTTTGGTTATAAATATTAAAATTAGTGGGTACTTCCGTGCACATCAAGTTTTTGGCACCGTTGCCGGGGAACGGCTTAGTTTATTATTTATTTATTTGCTTTAAGTTAACCGATCCTTTTTGTGGGATAAAACCCGCAAAAAGTTAATTTTCCAGAAAGGTTTGATTTTTTTCCTCTGTTACAGGACTCACGACGTGAGCATATAGTCTCACGACGTGAGAACTGTGATTTTTAGTTTTCTTTAGTTTTTAGTTTATTTTTATATTTTAGTTCAGTTTTACGTTTTTATTTTGTTTAGTTTGCAGGAGTTCATGACCAGAGGCTCTAACACACCTTTGGTGCCACCACTTGAAGATCCGGAGTCAGCCCTTCACAAAAATAAGAACAAGAACGCGAAGGAAGATCAAACGCCAAAGAAGACACCCTTGCAAGAACTAAAATCAGCCTTTTCAAGGAAGTCGGGGAAGAAGACTAAGACAGTGGAATCGAGTTCAGCCTCAAAGGATAAGGGCAAAGTTGAAGAACTTGGTCCAATTCCTATTCCACACGAATCAGAATACGAATCCGACATAGAATTTGAACTTTATACGAGTGAACCCGAGGACGAGCCGGAGAACGAGATGGCAAATATAGATGAGATGGCCATGGGGGACTACAAGAAGCGCATTCGAGATGATGTGGGGCCGGGTTTAGTACATCCTACGATTCCTGCAAATGCCACATTCGAGTTGAAGGGACATATCCTTACTGCACTTAAGGATATCCCATTTTACAGGAAGGATCACGACGATGCTTTCAAACACTTAGACGAGGTGAACGATATTGCGGATTATTTTAATACTCCCAATATCCCAAGGGAGACAGCTTTGCTAAGGATGCTACCGGTCACTTTCAAGGGAGCAGCAAAAGACTGGTTGAAGGCACTCCCACCTGGTACAATCACCACATGGGCCCAGTTGCGTGAGAGATTTCTAGATCAGTTTTGTCCACCCTCCAAAATCTCTAAACTCAAGAAGGCAATTGCCAACTTTGAGCAAAATCCGGGGGAGTCATTATACGAGGCATGGGAGCGCTACAAGGGGTTGTTAAGGAATTGTCCTCAACATGACCTAAATCTTCAGCAAGAAATGTCGACATTTTATGATAGGGTGAATGTCATGACTAGACAACTCCTTGATTCACAAGGACCACTAACAAAGAAGAACCCAATTCAGGCCAAGGAGCTGGTTGAAGAATTTTCAAAGCACTCTCGTGAGTATCACAACCCAGGACGCGATGTAATGAAAGGCAGTGGAGGTACACAAACTGAAGAGATGGCTACTGTGATGGCAATGCTTAGCACAATGGATAGGAGATTGACTCAAATGGACCAATCAATTCATGTAATTCGAGTTGGTTGCGAGAGATGTAGTGGCCCACACTTGACAAAGGATTGCAATATGGATGAATATGGAAACAAGAAAGCTCAAGTATGTTACACGAGTGGGGACAAGTATGAAGAAGATTGGAGAAAACCAAAGAAGGAGTGGCTGCCTTACGAAGAATACAAGAAGCACAAAGAAGAGAAATTTAGGCAAACTGGTCGGGGCTTATACCAAAGAGAGCAACCACTAGCTGAGAAGAAATCAGAATTAGAGACCATGTTGATGAAATTCATGGAAGCTTCAGAAAAAAGACATGATGGTACTGACGCTGCAATGGAAGAACAAAGAAATATAATGAAGAATCATCATGCCATGATGATAGATCAGCAAGCATTGATAAAGAATCAGCGAGCCTCCATCAATAACCTTGAAGTACAACTTGGTCAACTTACCGCTTTGGTTAATGAGAAGATGTTCCCGAAAAATCCTGAAAACAACACCCAATCTCACGTAATGGCCATAGATATTGAAGAAGAGGCGATTTCTGAGTTCCTAGAAGCCTTAGAAGTGGAGCCACAACAACCCGATCCAAAGCCAAAGAAGCCAATGCTCGAAATTGAAGAATCTGCTGGAACACCCAGTTCATGTCGTGAGCCCGCTATGCTCACGTCGTGGGCTCAGTCTGAACATAAGAAATCCGTATATGTTCCAGCTTATAAACCACCTTTCCCATTCCCGTCTAGAGCTAATCTCAGTCCACTAGAGAGAGAACATCTGGAGTTTATCAAGCAATTAAAGGGTATTCCTATCAATACTCCTTTTATTGGTTCACTTGCAAAAGTTCCAGAATATGCTAAGTTCTTACAAGACTTGTTAGACACTCGTCAGCAATTAAAGGAGAATTCTAAGGTGATTCTAAGTGAGCAAAGCTCAAAAGCTGTGTTGGGAGAAGTACCTAAGAAGATGGGGGATCCTGGACGACTCACTCTCCCATGTGAGTTTGGGAATAATATGAAGATTTATGCTTTAGCCGATTCTGGGGCTAGCATAAATTTGATGCCTTATTCGTTTTATCAAAAATTAAATATTCAGAAGTTGAAGGCTACAAAGATGACTATTCACATGGCGAACCGTTCAATGACGCAACCCCGGGGCATTGTGGAAGATATTTTAGTAAAAATTGGGAAATTCGTTTTTCCAATAGACTTTGTGGTATTGGATATGAAAGAAGATCCAAATGTACCGATTATTCTTGGTCGGCCGCTACTAAACACTGTTGGAGCTCTTGTTGATATTCGGGAGTCTAAGCTCACATTGAGGGTTGGTGATGAAAAGGAAATTTTTGGGATAGAAGATGGCTTTCAAGGGAATCATGCTCAAGAAGAGGTTTTCAACATTGATGAAGAAAATGAACTTGAAGAATTAGAGAAGCTCATGGAAGAAGAAATCAAAACAATTCAACAAGTTAAAAGAACAAAACCAAGAGCATCTGTTCCATTTTTAGTTGAAGTCATTGCCTACACAAATCCAACTTCTTGGGTGAGCAAGGAAGATGATGAGATGACGAGTGATGAAGAGGAGGTTACATCAAAAATAACAAGTCCAGTGGTAAAGGAAGAAAAGGATACTATGGAGTGTAAGTATGAAGACAAGATAGAGACTAAAGGGACCAAACGCAAGCTTGATGGAGACGAGGTCAAGGCTAAGAAGGAAAATTCGAAAAAGGCGTATAAAAGACGAGTTCAAGCTTACAAGAGGCGTTTCAAGGAACAAAAGATCCTAGTGGTGGACTCTTCAGATGACTCAACGTAGGAGGCAAGGAGTCCAGCTCAAGACTCCTCAAAAAGAAGCGCTTCTCGGGAGGCAACCCGAGTTTGGTTTGCATTTTCTTTCTTTTTCCTTTTAGTTTTTAGCGTATTTTTAGGAAGTCGATCATGTCATCTGAATTATTATCTGCATAAGGAGCCATTAAAATCAAGTAGTAACACTTATTGAATATCTTACAAAATTTAAAATTGGAGAAATTAATAAATTTTATGATCAGACAGGACTCACGACGTGAATTCAGATGAGATACGGGCATGGTTATTCTATATGATAACTATATTTTTTTAGCCTGCCCACTTTCAGTAATGACCCAATATATGCCTTATCCCACTTCCTATTTAATTGGCCCAATTTTAGAGTCTAGACAGAACTCACGACGTGAACCATTATGGATTCACGACGTGAGTGGTAAACCACTCGGGACCACATATTAAAAGATAAAGAACTAGTTTGACCAAACCACTTTCCCAACCTCACGAAGTGAAGATCGTTCTCTGGTCCCCCACCCGATTTTGGCATAGTTTTACTTAATTTAATCTTTTTGCTTACGTAATCTTCATCACAAAGGTAAATATCTCTTATTTCTTTTGTTAATTTTCACTAATTTGTTGATTTAGGGGCTAGGGTTTTTCATATGTGTCAATGTCGAAATTTGGCCCGAATTGTGTTATTCATCCATCATATTTTACTTGATTATGCTTAGAAATGGTTTATGAGTAAACCCTATCAACAAGATTTAGTCCCGACCTTTGATTCTTGAGACCATTTCTCGCTGTGTATAGCGACCTCACGACGTGAGTTTCATATGACTCACGATGTGAGTCTTGTGCATCAACAAAATTGTTCTGTTGTTATCTAAATTATTGGATATTTGGTTTTGTGTTTGTTGCTTGTTTTTGCAGAAATGGGTCCTAGAAGGGAGGCACCTCTTGGAGTTGCGGGTTTACACCCGTTTTACAATTTTCCCACAACAATGTCTCGCGACATCTTGACCCGATGGAACAACAAATTAGGGTGGCTCTACAACCGAGATATTGCAGTTGCTCCTACAATCAATTGGACGCGGTTGAGGGAAATCGGGCTCGTGGAAAGGCTGTCCCCGTTTTTAACAAAAATATTTATTGGAGATGGGTATTCCTTCACTTGCTCGGGTTGGCTCAACCTATTTCGAATCCAAGAGCGGGTGTATAAGGAATTATGTGTTGAGTTTTTCTCAACAGTGACATTCCAGGAGACTGTCCAAGACCCACATTGGCCGCAAGCTTTGGTATTCCGGTTAGGGGGAGAGTATCGGGAGTGCAACCTCGTTGAATTCGCTTGGAGGGTTGGTCTATATGATCGACGAGAGGCAATGACTCCCGAATTTGGTATGTTATTGAGCGAGGCAGCTAGAGGATATACGGAGGGTGTCACTGGATATGCTTTCTGGCATAATATTGCATCCGGGATTTTTAATTCCGGAGTGTCTCCCGAGAGTAGTATTCGGTCCCCTATCCACCGCTTACTCCACCGTTTCATCACATTCTCCATCAATCATAGGAGGCATGGAGATAAAGTAACAAAGCAAAATCTATTCTTCTTATGGTGTATCTTGCAACCCGGAGTGTGTTGCAACATTCCTTATTTTCTGGCACGTTTTCTGGCCGGGTCTGCAGCTAGTTCTCGCCCGGGGAGCCCCATTTGTGGAGGGCAATTTATTACGCGTTTGGCCCGCTCGTATCATTTGGTTGTCCCTGATATTATTCGTTCCATGACTTGTGTGGATGAGCATGAGTTTGGCATGGGGTATTTGGAGACCATACGGGTTGTCAGAAACTTTGGGTCGCATTGGGGAATAGTACCTTCAGATGATGAGGGTAATGAGGGTGATGAGCAGCCTGATACACAACCAGAACAACAACCACAGCTACGACCGAGGAGAAGGAACGTGAGAGGAAGAGGAGAGAGAGGACAGCCAATGCATCCACCCGCACCCATGGTAGGAGCACCTTTTGGGAATGATATGGCTGGGTATTTTGACCAGTTATCATTGAGTGTCAACTGGATTGGGGGTACCATGGAGAACGTGGTTCAACACCTTGGGGTGGAGCAGCCGCCTCATTTGGGGTATCATTACCCAATTTGCCCGAGGTGGACGGAGTATCGAGGACATGGAGGCGACGGGGCGGGCACTAGTGGAGCAAACGAGGAGGATGAAGATGATTGATCAATTAGTTTTATTTTGTTAATTTTAGACTTGGTTTGTTTTTATTTTGTTTTTACATTTGTTTGGATTGTAAGACTTTAAGATATTATGTTACTTTGCTCTTCTTTGGTTGTTAATTTTCAGCTTGCTAAGGAGTCTTGGGGAAGGAGTAAGGTCGAGTCAAGAGTCGTGTTCGTTTAGGCGAGTGTCGTTCAAGTCTAGTAATTGGAAGTCGAAACCCACAATTGGAAATAAGTGTGGGTGAGTCGAGAGAGAGGTTATAGTTAGAAGAGTCGTCAAAATACACTAAATTTAGAAGGGTCTTAATTCGTTAAGATGTTGAGTGGAGCATATATTTTTACAAGGAAGAAGGCAGTTTTAATTCTGGCTTACCCAGGATTCACGTCGTGAACCCATATTTCTCACGTCGTGAGTACGGTTTCAAGGAAAATCAGAATGCGCACTTCAGCGATTTCACGTCGTGAGCCTGTACTCATTTACGTCGTGAGTTGTGAATTTCCACCATATTCATTTCGTTCCGTTCTTCTTCATTACACGGAATTACTACCATTCCTTATGACACTTTTGTGACGATTCGATGGGCTGTTTTCTCTAATATACAATGTGGCGTATGCTTTCCCACATTGTCTACATGATTTAGAGGCTTGCATCATTCTTTTTGAAGATTGAAGTTTTGATTGATGGCTGGTTTCGCAAGTTCAAGTCCAAGTTCTTATTTTAAAAAGAGGTCCATATTCGAGATGCACGTTTTTCTACACTTTTGGAGTTTTGATCACGCCACTATCCCAGGGGAGTCTGTTCATTTTTCTCCCTTCTCTTAATTTTTATATTATTTTAAGCATACAATGAGGGCATTGTATGAAATAAGTGTGGGGTAGGGGGTAGAAAAAGTAAATTGCTAGATGATTTGGTAAATTTTAAAATTTTTTATTGGATCTAGTAGTAATAATTTGAATTGTACTTGCTAGTGGAATGATCCGATAAGAGCTCAAATGTTTAGTTGAGCCGATATACGTTATAATGCATTTGTGGCCTCCCTTATTTTAGTGAAATCATGGAACAAAAACATAACCCTGCTTAGTTTGAGGAATGCAACATGTTTAGCAGCCTAAACCTGAAATGTATCCAGGAAAGATATGTCTTAACCAATAAAGGTTGAAGTTAAGCGCCCTTGCTTAAGCATGTAGGTTTTTGAGTGATATAAAAAAAGTGAGTTATACATATAAAAAAAAAGAGAGAGAGAAATTACTGAAAAGTAAAAATTCTTGAAGAATTTTGGAGCTATCAAAGTATGAAGATCAAAGATCAAAGTTCTAAAGAATAAAAATTTGAAGATGCCAAAAATCATGAAAGAAGTGAATTCAATGAAGTGAAAGATCAAACATTAAAGAAAAGAAGAATTCAAGAGCTCCAAGTTGTGGTATCTTCTAAAAGGTTGTAATTCTCTAGTTTATGTATGCTTGGGTAGCTTTACAAAAATATCTTGAGGTTAGAAAGCTTTCTGAGGATGGATTCGAAGGGTTGCATAAAATGAGCATTGTTCGAAAGAAGTGGGCGAGTGTTTATGAAGATTGTGAGTATTTAAAGTATGGGGGGGTCATTTAGGAAAAATTTAGACACAAATGCATGCTTTGAGGTCTTGGCATAATGGCTGAGCTGGAATTGGATTGTTTTATGTAATGCTAGTGATGAAGGTTTAAGTTTAAATAAGTAGATTTGCTTGAGGGCAAGCAAAGGCTAAGTGTGGGGTATTTTGATATTGCCAAATTTATACATAGTTTAGGCAATATTGATCTACATTTTATTTAATATTTTGGTTATTTGCATAGAATTATGGTACTTATGAGGATAAAATGTTATTTGCAGCCAAAATAGAAGTATTTTCAAAGAAAGGGACCAGAAGTGACAATGCTTGGAACTTTGGGGGACTTGAAGAAAAGAAGAACGACAAAACACCCAAAAGACGTGCTCACGACGTGAACAGTTGATGGTTCACGACGTGAGTAGAAAGAGTTAGAAGATAAGCATCCGGGTGAAGGAATCCTTGCCGAATACGATTATCTCGAGTTCACGACGTGAGACTTAAATTCTCACGACGTGAACGGTAAATTGGAAGATATTATAAATACCTTTGCCCATTACGATTTGGGAGACTTTTGGGCTGAAGGAAGAAGTTCCATGAGACGATTTACAGCAGAAGCAAGGTCCTGAAAAAGGGTTTTCAACACCAAAAGAGTAAAAGTTCATAATTAAGTTATTTGTTTGATCCTTATAGACATGTTTTCTTATTTGAGTTGTGTTTATATGTTAGTTGCTACTATGAGCAGCTGAATCTAGCTACTCTTATCTAGCTAGATGAAGCTTCAAACTTATGAATAGCATGATTTTATATGGATTTATTTAGTTGGTGAATTTCTTGTGTTTGATTTATTGTTACCTAACATGCTTATGTTGTTGCTTTAGTTGCTTAAATTCATGTTATGTGTAGCTTAGTGACCATTAACTGCATGAACTTGATAACCTAGTAATTTAGTGAACATTGAATTGCAAGAGCTAGGATCAACCAAAATCTTAGTTAGTAATTGAAGTAATTAACTTTGCTGTGCTAGAGAACATAGATTATGATCATAATTGTGTTTACATGATAAATCTTACATAGCATATTCATAACATAATTGATTATGTGTTTAATTGTGTGTGACTATACATAGTTTTACATGAATTAATTAACTATTGGTAAATTTAGACCTAAATTACTAATATAATAATAACCAACTTAATAATCCATAATTATTAGCTAGCCATAAGGACGAAGTGGATTCGAACTAGATAAGAGTGTATTTTAATTATTGATTGAATTTGAGTTAAGTTAGTCTGATCTTGCAAAATCAGATAAAAACCCCCTTTTTAGCTTGTTAATAATTAGATTAATTTAGTAGTAAATAAATTACTTAATAACACCGTTCCCTGTGATCGACACCCGACTCACCTAAGCTATACTGTAATCTGACTAGGTAAACTGCCTACAAGTGCATAGTTAGTCTAAGTTTGTTAGGTTATAAATATTAAAATTAGTGGGTACTTCCGTGCACATCAGTTGTGGACCCAGACATAGGTAAGATTTATGTAAGCAGAGATCTCGTGTTTAAAGAAGATAAGACTTGGCCGTGGGAGGAGTCAAAGAAAATTAAAGTGATACCAGGTGTCAAGTTCACAGTACATGGCTTTGACCTAGAAGACACTAATCACTTAGAAGTTGGGTCGCCATCCAACACAGCTGATCAATCAGAAAGTGGGCCTCAATACAACGGTGGAGAATGGGTTGATAATGGGCTTCAAAATGAAGATGAAAATTGGACTGAAACTGGGCCTCAAACCACCACACCTCAAATTACTAATCAAGTAAGTCTGTATACAGACCCTAACAACACTTTTCAGCCGAATTATCACACACCAACATCGATACCTTCCTCCGTCGATTCATCCACCACCGCTTCAAGCTCCACCGGAGGCGGTGCTCCAAAACGCTACAGACTCCTGACTGATTTGTACGAAGAAACCGACGAGCTGTTGTTAATCAAAGACAATGATGAACCATCCACTTTTATAGAAGCAAGTACGAAAAGCGAATGGTTGGAGGCGATGAAATCTGAACTGGTGTCGATTGAACGAAATAAGACTTGGAGTCTGGTGGATTTACCAAAAGACAGAAAACCAATTGGATTGAAATGGGTTTTCAAAGTAAAGAAGGATCCAAATGGGAAGATAATCAAGCACAAGGCGAGGTTGGTTGCACGTGGGTTTGTTCAGAAGCACGAAATAGATTATGATGAAGTGTTTGCTCCGGTTGCAAGAATTGAAACGGTACGTCTAATCCTTAGTCTCGTAAGTACAAATGGGTGGTATGTACACCATCTCGATGTGAAGTCGGCTTTCTTGAATGGAACTCTAGAAGAAGAAGTGTACGTTACTCAGCCTGAAGGGTTCAAAAAACGAGGGGAGACAGAAAAGGTGTATAAGTTATCGAAGGCTTTGTATGGGCTTAAACAAGCACCTAGGGCGTGGAATGCTTGTTTAGACAAATACTTGAAAAGTGTAACATCCAGATTCCCAGGTATGTCATTTTAAGTACTTATTTATGAGGATCATTGACCTACTCGACGAGTTGGCGCTATAACTCGCCGAGTAGAGTCGGGATGGCCACGTGGGTTTAATGATCTACTCGACGAGTCCGGATGTAGACTCGCCGAGTAGGCGCTATGAGTTGAAACCCTAAATCTTTGGGCCTGAGACCTATTTAAAGGTCCTTATGGCCTTCATTTGCGGCCACACATACCCTTGAGAGACACCATTCGAACCAGAGAGCATAGAGAGAGAGAGGGAGCTAATTTCTTCACCTTAGAGCTTTCTTGCAAGGAAGAAGGAGGGGATTCAAGCTAGGCTGACTTGAGGGGCTCAAATCTTCTACCATTTCATTCAAAGTTGCTGCTTAAGGTATGAATCCCTGCCCATTTTCGTATGAATGGTAGATCTCATAAATCTAGGGTTCTTTTTCCCCTTTTTAGTTGAGTTATGGAGTATGTGAAGGCCCTTTGGGGCATAGGCATCAGATCTGGGCCTTGAGAGGTCCAGAGAGTCCCAATCATCCAGCTTTATGCCGTCCCATAAGAGTTTTGAGCCTAAGTTATCATTATAAGGGTTATTTTGTCAAATAGAGCTTGATGTGTGGTGCATGGACATAAAGGTTGAACCTTTACGTGACTTTTGGATGCTAGAAGGCCAGATCTATAAGTTAGAGAAACAGATCTGACCTCAGAAGGTCAAATGAGTATTGCCATGGAGGAAGCTCGCCGAGTCCATGACAGGACTCGACAAGTCGGATCGGGTTGCCCCGCGATTCGTGACCAGTGGTAACCCGTCGAGTTGGGAGGTTAACTCGACGATCCGAGTGAGGCCTTAGAAGGATTCAGAGGATACGCATGAACTCGCCGACTCACACGAGTGCACTCGGCGAGTCTGGTCAAATTGGACCGTTGACTGGAGTTGACTTTAGGGTTTGGTCAAACTGATTAAGAGGGGTCAGGGAGGAGTAGAATGGTCTTCTACCCATTCTCTAGAGATGAGAATGTAAAGAGAGTATTGATTAGAATTATTATCATTGTGCTAGGCGGAGGCTAGATCGAGGATATCGAGCACGAGAGTTTACTAGACATCTTACGAGGTGAGTCTTCTCACTATAAATTACCTAGAGTGGTATCTATGTGCAGACCGAAGGGTCTTATGTGTTATGTGTTTACTTGAGATTATGTGCATTGTGATTTATGTATGCTATGTGCTAACCAGACCGGACCGAAGGGTCCAACGATTTAGACCGGACCAGAGGGTCCAACGAGCTAGACCGGACCGGAGGGTCCAACAAGCTACGGGACTGGGGGGTCCCGCTGAGACACGTTGACCAGAGGGTCTTACCGAGTTATAGCCTCGAGTGGCTTATGTGCTGAATGTGGTATTTTGGGGAACTCACTAAGCATGTATGCTTACCGTGTTATGTGATATGTGTTTCAGGTACTACCGAGGATCGCGGGAAGGCGCCGGCATGATTTGTACACACTGGCAGAGGATTATGTTTTTGAGATTCTGGGATATGTTTTATTGTGATGAAATTTGATACATATGAGATTTTGAGAATATTATATGAGTTTTATTGTGTTCGAAAAATGAAAAATTGTTTTAAAATTTACGTCGTTACAAAATGCTTGGGTTTTAATAGGTGTGCTCAAGAATACTCAGTGTATACACGAAAGAAAGCAGGGAAGATGTTAATTATCGGAGTATATGTGGATGATCTACTTGTGACTGGAAACTGCTCAGAAGAAGTACAAGATTTCAAAAGTCAGATGAACAGAAAATTTGAAATGAGCGACTTAGGGCTCTTGACTTACTACTTGGGAATTGAAGTAACTCAAAGTGAAGATGGAATCTCTCTGAAGTAGGAAGCATATGCTAGAAACATCCTCACCAAAACTAACATGCTGGACTGTAATGACACAAAAAGTCCTATGGATCACAAATTTCAGCTCACCAAAGATGAGAATGGGGAATTGGTAAATCCTACCGAATACAGAAGCATTGTTGTAGCATTGAGGTATCTAACACACACTCGTCCCGACTTGTCCTTTGCAGTCGGTGTAGTTAGTCGCTTTATGGAAAAACCAACTACAAAACATCTTCAGGCTGTCAAAGGTATTTTGAGATATGTGAAGGGTACAATGGACTATGGTTTAGTCTACTCTAGAGGAAGGAATGAATTCACAATCACTGGTTACTCTGACAGTGATATGGCAATGGATATAAATGATAGGAGGAGCATTGGTGGAGTAGCCTTCTATGTAAATGGAAATCTGGTCACTTGGACGTCTCAAAAGCAACGTAGTGTAGCATTGTCCTCGTGTGAAGCAGAATTCATGGCAGCCACCATGGCAACCTGTCAAGCGATCTGGCTACGTCGTTTACTTTCATAAATAACAAAACAAAAGGTAGGACCCGCAACACTGTTCATTGATAACAAGGCAGCTCTCGACCTTATGCGCAACCCCATGTTCCATGGGCGTAGCAAACATATAGATACACGTTTCCACTTTATTAGGGAATGTATAGAGAATGGAGAGGTAAAAGTAAATTTTGTTCGTAGCAACCAACAAAAAGCAGATATTCTCACAAAGGCAATGGGACAAGTAAAGTACAAGGAGATGAGAGAGTTGCTTGGAGTAAAGAAGGTAACAAAGTCTGGATTAGGAGGAGAATGTTGATGTAATCCAAATTTTTCAACGTGTTTCTTTTATTTTAATACGTTTGAATAAGTCATGTGCCATGTTAGCCATTGGACCGAGTCTAGAGGAGTTAGTGTAGTCTGTTACCTGTTTTCTTGCTTTTTCTTTAGCTTAAATGGGCAAGTGTACGTATTGTCATTTTATCTGAACCTCAAAAGGTGAATAAGAAGTGTGCAGCTTTTGCCCCACTGTTTTGTTTCTTGTGTTTGTCTCAAGTTGTGTCACTGTCATCTCTGCATCCCTGTGTAAAAGGCCAACACTCTATCCCTCTCTAAGAAAATTTACTTCTCATGTGCTTAGATTGAGTGTGAGAGGTGATAGGTGAGGGAAGGTTAGATCTAATGTTTCCAATGGCGGTGGTTTTAGTGGGTCGTGATGGAAATTGTAAATCGTGGCGATGAAGATGATGAAGATGGTAGATATAAGAGGAATGGAGAAATGTCTTCTCTTACGATTGTTGCTTGATGACCTCACAAACTCGGATAACAGGGACTAATTTTTTACGATTGTTGCTTGAACAGTTCTTTCCTTTCTCCTCTTCTCTAACCTAACGTCGGTCCCTTCATTTGAAAACCCTGATTTCAAAACCATATGACCCTCTCCATCTCTATATTCTCGCTCAGAACAACACTAACAAAACTGAAGGTTCAGATCCCTCATCGGTGGTGCCCCATATATGGCTTTTTTGTTTCTTTTTCTGAAGACAAACCATTGCAGCAACTCCCACCACCCCTCACTATCGATGCTACCTCCATCTTGATCGCCGCGATCTATAGTTTCCACTACCACCATCACGACCCACCGTCATTGGCAATGGTCATCGCACCACAACTACTCTCTCTCTCTCTCCATAAGAAAAGCCCTAATTTTTGTGTGATGGTTGATTTACGATGTAGATGGATGGAGATAGGAACGGTGTGGAGGGTGAAGGAAATACATAGAAGGTGGTTAGAGGTGGGCTCAGTAGGGAGGGGTGTGAGGATTTAAATAGTAGGTGGCCGGAGATAGAAACAATGAAGATTGTGAGGGATATACGGAGGTGGTGGGTGGTAACACTGTTTACAGTGTCATCTTTAAATGTAATATTTTATTTTGCTAAAAATATTATCTTAATCTGTTAATCGTGATTGTGATTTTTTGATTTTATTTTCAATGATTTTAGGTTCTCTAAATTGAAGTGGAGATCTATCAGAGGAAGCTTTTCGCCAAGGAAGCAACCAAGGTATGTATTTTATTCTAAATTTCTTTGTGGTGTTGATCGCAGACAGTAGTGGTGAATAGAAATGGGTAAAGAAATGTATAATACATTGCTTTAGAGTGATCGGTGTGGGCAATGGCCAAAGTAGTTTTGTGGAGGCCCCTCAACGTCAGTATAACGCCACCAACACTCCCCCCCCCCCCGCGCGAGTTTCGCGTTGCTGCTCGTTGCCAGGTTAACATCCCCTCAACGCCCGTTTTTCTTTCTTCTTCCTCTGGTTTTCTACTTTTCTCCTTCCTCATCGTCGTTTCTAAAAATGAACACCACCCCCTTTAGATGTTATGGAAGAAGATGATAGGTACAAAATAAATTCCATTTCTTATATAGTGAAAATAGAAAGTACGTTGGATTTTTCCCATGGTTTGCTCTTCTATAATGGTTAAAATGTTTGGTTTCTTTGAGCATGTGCACGAGAATCACAATAATGAAGGTTGCAACTTGCGTAGCAAGTTTAAATCACATTGGGTTACTTGAAGGTTTGGTTTATGTTTTTCATTGTTAGGTGATGGCAAACAATGATCAGGTCATTCAACAAGGTTATTTGTATCGGGGCTACAAGAGGGAGTAAATTGTGGAGCCTTCCTCCAAAGAAGTTATTAAGAGGTTGTTTTTATTGGTAATATCTAGCAATCTATTATGATTAGTGTAGTGTACATCAAGTAGTAAAACATATGCAATAACTAGAATGAAGGCAAACATATGTTGTAACTGAAATTTTGAGTTTTTTTTTTGGGAATAGTTAGATTAGTCATCTATAATATAATCTTTTGGTAATACATCTACTTTTATGTTTTTCTAACTTCTATTCATTTTTTTCAGGAAGGAAGATTATTATGATTTGTATTGTGTGTACTTAGCGGGAATCAGAAATATTAATGATTACATTTGCATTGATCACCCGGTAAAAGTTATTATGTATCACATGCATTTCAAAGGGTTCTATGATTATATAAGTAGTTTTAAAACTACATTGTTATATTTGGTATTTAATTTGTGACACTGACGGTAAGTTTTGAGTTTTGATAGTCACTTTGAACGGAAAATTGCAAGAAATAGCAACGTATTCCCTCTTCCACCATCATCTCATGCTCATTTTCTAGTGAACGTGTCCACTTTTACTGATTTTTTATGTGGGTCCAGCTGTCTTACATTTTAGTCTTTTTCCAACATTTTATTCTTTTTTATAGCAATTTAATATTTTTTTTTACAGTTAAAAAAATGGATTTAAGCGCTTTAATCCTTTTTTCCGACATTTTAATCATTTTTTTACAGCTGTTTACTTATGTTTTAACAACATTAAAATCCCATTTTTTACAACATTAATATCCCAGTTTTTGAAAGCATTTTAAACCTTTTTAGACAACATTAAATTTCCAAATTTTGACATCTTTTAAAAACTTTATAGACAACATTAAAATACCAATTTGTGTATGCATTATAAACATTTTTTGATAGCATTGTAAAGCGTTTTTTAACAGATTCTAAAAATGTTTTAACGACAAAAAAACAACTTTTAAAAATGTTTTAACAACGCTTTTAACAACATTTTTGACAGTTTTTTAATCTGTTTTTTGGCATTAAAATCAACCTCTATATTATGATAACAAAGAATGCCTACTTATTGTTGTTAGATGGGCTAATATAACTTATATGAGCTATGAAAATGGTGATCATGTATATCATTTAATATGGCTTTTGTTACAAAACGCATTTCATGTATTCACCTAGCAAAAAATTAGCATCTCAAGTTTGTCAAATAATATTCTATGACAAAAACATATAAATAAAACATGAGGAAATGAATGAAAGGTGGCAATGAATTAGCATTTCTTAGCAATGAAATTAATTAACTTGACCTATTCAAAATCGATCCAATTTCTAGGGATGTCGAGTGAAGTTCCCTAGAAAATGTGTTGGAAACCTCGGATGCATATGGATGCCAAAAAAAAGATTTTTTTTCCAATAAAAAACATTAAACTTAAAAAAAATCTACCCATTTGTAGCATTATTCTTTCATTTTTAAGATTATTGTTTCACGATCCAATTTGTTAAGACATTGTACTTTTTGGTGTACTTTGAAAATCGAAACTTCAATTTGAAACTTATTGTCTATGATGTGGCATATGATGTGGTTACAGAGGCAAGATTCCTTCAAGCAAAAGTTTGGAACCCTACATGATCAAATAAAATAACTGACAATCAACATGATTCAACTCATGATATATAGCTAATTGGAACTACGATCGATTTAATTGCTTTTAGTAATCATTATTGCTTTTATTTGTTTTGTTTTGACACCTTTCATTTTGTGGATACAAAACAATGTTTGGGTTTTAATTTGATAAGCCTTAATTCTAGATATATCTGAAACCATGTGTACAACGAAAACCAAAACCAAAACCCTTTTATCTTTTTTTTTTAAATTCTTTTCGCTTTTTCTAAAACTCTTTTCTTTATACTTTTTCTAAAATTGTTTTCTTTTCTCAAAATCCTTTTGTAAACATGGTTTTTCTTTTGAAAACTTTATACCACTTCCTTAGTTTGAGTTCAGACACACCCGAAAGTGTGCCCGAATCCCTCAAACCAAGGCTCTGATACCAACTTATAACATCCCAAAAATACAGTGTGAAAATTTCGTTTTAATTTAGTAATAAAACCATATTCATCAAACGTCATATAAGAATCATAAACAATGCATCTCAAAATATCAAAACAACTGTCAATTATATCAGAGTATAAACATCCCAGGCTGAACAAATGGTGTGTGCACTGCAATCTTCCCGAGCTCCTCTTTTAAAAATGAGTACCTGAAACTAAAACTGAAAACCATAAGCACGAAGCTTAGTGAGCTCCCCCAAACTATCACATACCATACAATAACTCATATAGCACATACTGGGCCTTGCCCACTGCATCTGGCCCCGCCCGGCATCGGACCGAAGTCCGGACTAGCTTGGGCCCCGCCCACTGCATCGGGCCCCGACCGACATCGGACCTACGTCCGGAATAACTTGGGCCCCGCCCACTGCATCGGGCCCCGCCCAGAATCGGACCTAAGTCCGGAATAACTTGGGCCCCGCCCACTGCATCGGGCCCCGCCCGACATCGGACCTAAGTCCGGATTAACTTGGGCCCCGCCCGGCATCGAACCTAAGTCCGGAATAACTTGGGCCCCGCCCACTGCATCGGGCCCCGCCCGGCATCGGACCTAAGTCCGGAATAACTTGGGCCCCGCCCACTGCATCGGGCCCCGCCCGGCATCGGACCTGAGTCCAGAAAACTGCATCGGACCGAAGTCCGGAACTAACCAAGGCCTTGCCCTCTGCATCGGACCGAAGTCCGGAAACTGACTGAACATAGCATAGCATAATCATAACTACTAGCATAAACACATATACTGCATACTGCACCGGACCGAAGTCCGGACAACATAACACAAGGACATGCTTGAATCACAAAGACATCAAGCACACTGAACTACTGCATTGGACCGAAGTCCGGAACTACTGCTAACTAAACGGGTCGGCATTGTGGGCGTAGACCCGTTCCTACTGGAAGGAAACTCACCTCACACTGCTGAAGTCCCGTAGACCACAATCCCACACTGCTGAAGTAGCACAGACTCAACCCCAGCTGCTGGATGACAGATTCCCGAACTGTCAACACCAAAATAACACCCAATTAATAATTGGGTTCCACTACATAACTATAAATACATACTTTGGATATTTACTACATTATCCCTAGCTTGTCTTACCCAAGCCCAAAGCCCAATCCATACGCCCAAAGTCAACTAGGGATCAAAGCCCAACTATGGCCCATCTATGGCCCAATTTTCTAAATTGGGCCCAAACCCTCATATGGGCCTTACCCCATAGCCCATCTAAATATTCTAGTCCGTATAATCGTTCTTGGATGGCCCATTATTGGCCCAATTACCAAAACCCAATAGAAAGGCCCAACTCAAGGCCCAAGTGAAACTAGGGTTTCACATAAAATGACGATTAGGGTTAAGTGTTTCTTACTTAACCCATTAAGGACTTAATCCATTAAGTCCTTTACTCTACTAGATCAATGATATGGAGAAATTGGGCTTAATACACAATCCAATCTCAATAGCCCAAAAGTGGGTCCAATAAGTCTAAGGCCCAATTACTCACAATTAGGGTTTTCTAAACCCTAATTAGGGTTTCCACTCAAACATGGCCCAAAAGGCCCAAAATAAATCTTTAAGCCCATTAGGGTTTTGCTAGTCCATTAGGGTTTTGCTAGCGGGGCACCACCCACTACCACCTCGGGTAGTGGTGGTCCATGGCGGCTCACGGCGGTGGCCACTACCTCACGGTGGTGGTTTGGTTCATTTTCATTATTCCAAATTCAAATTACATTTTACAAAACTAAATCTCAATTAATCACACACACACACACACACACTAAACTAATCACACACACAGCCACAACGTGGTGGCCGGCGGTGGTGCTTGGCGGCAGCCACCACCTCATGGTGGTGGCGATGACTTCTTTTCAGATTCCGGCCAAAGATTCCTCACTCACACACTACATCACATACACACTAAAATAAACACCCACCGGCAGCCCTTCATCGATCTTGAAAGAGGGAGTTGACGGCGGCAGCAGCCACCATGGCCGGCTGCCATGGTGGTTCCTCACGGTGGTCTTCAGCTTCACGCAATATCGAGCGACGGCGGATGGGGTGAAGGGAAAATAAATAACAGTGGCAGCGGTGGTTTGCATCAACATCCACTCCCGGTGGTGCACAGTGACGGCAGTAGGAGCGCTATCGACGACAGCAGCGACCCTCTCGGCAGCTTCTTCTCCACCGGTTGTAGACACGGTGACGGTGACTGGTCTCGGCGGTCTCCCAGCCTCAGCATCGTGGCAATGTAACAGTAGCCTTCGTCGGCAGCAAGGCTGTGGTAGCGTTTCTATAATGAGGCAGCATGCGGCGGTGACAACCTCAACGGGGTGGCGGAACCGAGCTGTCGGACTAGGTGTTGCTCCGGCGGCTGATGAGGGTTTCCTTGGTGATGGCGATGGTAATAAGAGATGGGGAGTATGTCGGCTGCAATAGTCCTTAGGGTTAGGGTTTAGTTAAACCTTTATACCCGACTCCACTCCATAATTTGCCTTAATGGCAATAACAGCCCCTCCATGCCCCTTTTTATTCAAATTTAATCCAAAAGTTACCATTTAAGTTCCTGCCCATAAAACTCTTTACAAGTTAAATCCGAAATTTACCAACAACCCCCTTACTCCATAAAATCTCTTCAAATTAAGCCCCAAAAATTACCATTTAGCCCCTGCCTTCATAAATATTTACAAAACTAATCTGGGACTTACACTTTTAACCCCTAACTTCTAAAATTCTTCACAAATTAGTCCGGGACTTATATTTATTAATTTATTTAAATAAACAGGGCGTTACAATTCTCCCCCACTTAAATTAGATTTCGTCCTCGAAATCTTTCCTTACCATTCCTTACACGCCCAACCATTCTAGTGAGATTGTCACCATCCTGGGCACACCCTAGCCTCCTCAGGGTAGCCATGACCAACCTTGCAAAGCCTTAAATTCCACTGGTGAACGGATTCCTCACAACAGTCTACGTCTACTCTGTTTGATATCTGCTGCCTTGGGATGGTCTGATCCCCTGACAAACCACTCATACTAAATCATTGCCGAATCCGGTCCTCTTGTCTCTCAGCTGCCTACCTATCTCCTGATAACTCAGGGCTCTCACTAGAAAAACAGAACCACGACTCCATTATCCCTGTGGTTCACTAATACTTGGCCAATGCTCAGCTATCTCCACTGTGAGTGACTTGTCACTATCCATTTCAACCAGCTATTCTATCCGCACTTGCAACCTAAACACAATTACTAACACTGCCCAAACACTGAAACTGTACGAACACTGAACTGCCTGAAGCAGTATGTTGCCACATGGCTGCTTCCCGAAATCTATCTAGGCCTTCCTGGTCTCAACTGATTCGCCAATTATCTGAAGTACCGGGTTCCGGCCCGGCTACGGAGCCATAGGACTCCCTACCTAGTCGCCTCACACGACTTCTGAACGAAATCCTTCTCTAGAACTAGCTGCTACTAGTTATCTTGTCACTGAGGCTCTAACAACTTTCTGATCTAACCGATTGGGTCCATGCGCCGAATCCTGACGTCACCAAACCCAAGGCTAAAAGTGATTGCTACATGACCATTGGTAGCCTCATGTCATACATGACCTTAAGCAGTCCACTGCTTCCTTGCTCTCATCTCTGTAGTGGCGCTTCTACAATCTTATCACTGGCTTAACCAGGTCTAATCCATCTTGGAAATTCCGAAATCCAATCCGTGGATTTCCATTTCCTCACTGCTACACCCGAACTGGTGGGTACTACTCTTCTTTCCGCGTCGTAACAATGCACTTACGCTATCTACCAACCTAGTGAATGCTACGGTTGCACCCGCAGACTTACAACACTCTATCACTGTCTAACTGCTAGTGAATGTTACGGCTACACCCGCAGACTTACAACACTCTAATACTATCTGGCTGCTAGTGAATGCTACGGTTACACCCGTAGACTTACAACACTCTAACACTATCCGACTGCTAGTGAATGCTACGGCTACACCCATAGGCTTACGACACTCTAACACGATCTATACTGGATCTAACACGCGCTTGCTCCGCACTCAGCTGAACTCATGTCCTGTCTGGAATCCTCAACCTGATTCCCTAAGGCTTGCTAGCAAACATTACGGGAACGCGATCTCCTTATTGGCAAGTTTTTCCGAACTTCCATCTCACACTATCATCAAACCATACAGCTGTTTGGGTTGTCTTCCTTCCAAACAAGGATGCGAAACTTATCCTAGTTTCAAAACTACTCCTACTACTGAATCCTTGGATGATTCTCCCCCACTTTGATTCAACTAACGTCTTACAGCACACAATACTGGAAGGATTCTCAATCCTTCTTACCATTCTATGCCCAATCTGCTGAAAACCACGCTTACCATTGCTAGTGTTGCAATACTAGCCATTCCAAAAGATCACACAACTTCTAAAATCCAAATAAATCTCCGATAATAACCCGCTAGACCCAGGAAGCTCCGAATCTCAATTAGAGACCTCAGAATCTTCCACTGCATCACGGCCTCTATCTTGGCCGGATCGACTAGAATATCCTTCTGATTGACAAGGTGCCCAATAAATTGCACCCCGCGCAACCAGAACTCACAAATGGAGAACCTTGCGAAAATTCTCTCCCTGCTCAAAGTCTCTAGCACCTCCCTCAGGTGCTTCTCGTGATGCTCCTCAGTCTTGGAATAAACCAAGATGACGTTGTACTTTCCCAATCCCGTAATTTGGGGAATTGCTCTATCACGATTCGTTAATGCTTATCGGCATGCAATTGGCATATGACATCTCTTGAAAATATAATTCAGACACAAAACCGAGGATAACTCAGGGTTACACTTACTCAAACCCTTGAAACGAAAGGCTCCCTTGTGTAGTTTCCCGCAAGTGCTGCACCGAATCTGACCCCGCTGGCCTCTTAGAAGCTGATCTGAAATCTACAGTCCCCTCCCGAGACCCCTCATTATAAGCAACTGATCTGGTTCCCTCTTACCAATGTGCTCCAAGTCCATATCTCGTTCTCAGGCTCAAGAAGTCATATCATTCAGGGTCTTGCACCCCGAGATACTCATGATCTCCCTGCTATCATTCTACAGTATGTTCTGATAACTTACCTTATTCATTTCCTCATCTGCTGCATACTGTGGTACCATATAAGCTCTTTCCCGAGACTTGGCAGTGATCTCTGCCACAGTCTCAGTCGCCTGGTGGAGATCTAATAACTCTTGCGCCAACTGTTGCGCCTCAATCGCCTGGGCACACTCTGCTCAGAATCTGGTCTAAAAGTCATCCCATGACATAGCATCAACCGCATCATCACTCAACTTACTACCAACTTCTTCCTATCAATCTCGTGCTCTATCCCTCAGGAGACAGGAAGTAAGCCAGATCTTGTCTCCTTTCGATATCTTGTCCATATCTCGTTCTCAGGCTCAAGAAGTCATATCATTCAGGGTCTTGCACCCCGAGATACTCATGATCTCCCTGCTATCATTCTACAGTATGTTCTGATAACTTACCTTATTCATTTCCTCATCTGTTGCATACTGTGGTACCATATAAGCTCTTTCCCGAGACTTGGCAGTGATCTCTGCCACAGTCTCAGTCGCCTGGTGGAGATCTAATAACTCTTGCGCCAACTGCTGCGCCTCAATCGCCTGGGCACACTCTGCTCAGAATCTGGTCTAAAAGTCATCCCATGACATAGCATCAACCGCATCATCACTCAACTTACTACCAACTTCTTCCTATCAATCTCGTGCTCTATCCCTCAGGAGACAGGAAGTAACCCGAGATACTCATGATCTCCCTGCTATCATTCTACAGTATGTTCTGATAACTTACCTTATTCATTTCCTCATCTGCTGCATACTGTGGTACCATATAAGCTCTTTCCCGAGACTTGGCAGTGATCTCTGCCACAGTCTCAGTCGCTTGGTGGAGTTCTAATAACTCTTACGCCAACTGCTGCGCCTCAATCGCCTGGGCACACTCTGCTCAGAATCTGGTCTAAAAGTCATCCCATGACATAGCATCAACCGCATTATCACTCAACTTACTACCAACTTCTTCCTATCAATCTCGTGCTCTATCCCTCAAGAGACAGGAAGTAAGCCAGATCTTGTCTCCTTTCGAGACAATGTCTGGTACAAAAGTGTTGGCGACATATGCCAACCATCTGCTGCTAACAATGGGGTCCCTAACCCCCATGACAATATGAAGCCTCACAAACTCTGAATTCCCGAAACATCAACGTACGGGTCTCTATCATGACTCTTATCTTAGTGCAGAATGCACTTGGCCTCTCATCACAAATCTCTATAATGCCCTCCTTGATCACACTGAGGATCACAGGAGTCTGGTCAATGATACTGCACGTAATTCTCAGATGGAATAAACTCCCTCATCTGATCATCAATCTGCCCGGCCCCAGAGTCCGAGCCTGATCCCTCGTCGACACCAAAACTACCATCTGGTCTACCACGTAGCGCCACTATACTCGACAACATATGCTCACTAACATCACAATACTCATGCAAACTCGAGGGATCTCACACACTACAAGTTCCCTGGTCTTATCTCCGCCTTCCTTGATTCGAGTACGGATCCTCTGCTTTCAGTAGTACGGGCCCATACTACCTTCCACATCTATCCGTACTTTCCTCAAGAACTGCCTTGACTCCACCAAGTCCCTTTTACTGCTACTGCTCTCTGCTACTCTCATCCTAGGCTTACCCTAGGGAAATCTCCAACCCACTCTCCGCCATCAGCTGCATAAGAAGTCCCTGCTTTCTTCCCCTAACTAGCTCGCGAATATTGTTACATATTACTCAGACTAGATAATTCTTCGAATGAGAGATCCTACCCTACAACGGTTGGACTCAAACAAGAGCTGCGAAATAGAGCTAGACCTAACCTTCTGAAATTATTTAGTCCTTGCAATATGTAACTTAACATATTCGTTTACTAGTTAGTGAAAGACAACTAGAACTCCTAAAAGCACAAAGAAAGCAGCATTCGGGCATTGAGTACACATAATCAAGCATATACTACTCTGGCTATCATACTGACTAATCTGTACTAGCATGCAGTTCTCAATAAGCTGGTACACATATAATAGGCACATAAGGCATCCTTCCTAGATCCTTAGTCCTAATCTAGCATGCAATTCTCATAAAGCTGATAATCATATCATAGCATAATCTTGTATGGATAATTTGGGAGTACTAACTTGAGCTCGGCTGATTGCATGCACTACACCCTTTTATCTTTTTTTTTTAAATTCTTTTCGCTTTTTCTAAAACTCTTTTCTTTATACTTTTTCTAAAATTGTTTTCTTTTCTCAAAATCCTTTTGTAAACATGGTTTTTCTGTTGAAAACTTTATACCACTTCCTTAGTTTGAGTTCAGACACACCCGAAAGTGTGCCCGAATCCCTCAAACCAAGGCTCTGATACCAACTTGTAACATCCCAAAAATACAGTCTGAAAATTTCGTTTTAATTTAGTAATAAAACCATATTCATCAAACGTCATATAAGAATCATAAACAATGCATCTCAAAATATCAAAACAACTGTCAATTATATCAGAGTATAAACATCCCAGGCTGAACAAATGGTGTGTGCACTGCAATCTTCCCGAGCTCCTCTTTTAAAACTGAGTACCTGAAACCAAAACTGAAAACCATAAGCACGAAGCTTAGTGAGCTCCCCCAAACTATCACATACCATACAATAACTCATATAGCACATACTGGGCCTTGCCCACTGCATCGGGCCCCGCCCGGCATCGAACCGAAGTCCGGACTAGCTTGGGCCCCGCCCGGCATCGGACCTAAGTCCGGAATAACTTGGGTCCCGCCCACTGCATTGGGCCCCACCCGGCATCGGACCTAAGTCCGGAATAACTTGGGCCCCGCCCATTGAATCGGGCCCCGCCCGGCATCAGACCTAAGTCCGGAATAACTTGGGCCCCGCCCACTGCATCGGGCCCCGCTCGGAATCGGACCTAAGTCCGGAATAACTTGGGCCCCGCCCACTGCATCGGACCCCGCCCGGCATCGGACCTGAGTCCAGAAAACTGCATCGGACCGAAGTCCGAAACTAACCAGGGCCTTGCCCTCTGCATCGGACCGAAGTCCGGAAACTGACTGAACATAACATAGCATAATTATAACTACTAGCATAAACACATATACTGCATACTGCATCGGACCGAAGTCCGGAACACATAACACAAGGACATGCTTGAATCACAAAGACATCAAGCACACTGAACTACTGCATTGGACCGAAGTCCGGAACTACTGCTAACTAAACGGGCTGGCATTGTGGCCGTAGACCCGTTCCTACTGGAAGGAAGCTCACCTCACACTGTTGAAGTCCCGTAGACCACAATCCCACACTGCTGAAGTAGCGCAGACTCAACCCCAGCTGCTGGATGACAGATTCCCGAACTGTCAACACCAAAATAACACCCAATTAATAATTGGGTTCCACTACATAACTATAAATACATACTTTGGATAATTACTACATTATCCCTAGCTTGGCTTACCCAATCCCAAAGCCCAATCCATAGGCCCAAAGTCAACTAGGGATCAAAGCCTAACTATGGCCCATCTATGGCCCAATTTTCTAAATTGGGCCCAAACCCTCATATGGTCCTTACCCCATAGCCCATCTAAATATTCTAGTCCGTATAATCATTCTTGGATGGCCCATTATTGGCCCAATTACCAAAACCCAATAGAAAGGCCCAGATCAAGGCCCAAGTGAAACTAGGGTTTCACATAAAATGACGATTAGGTTTAAGTGTTTCTTACTTAACCCATTAAGGACTTAATCCATTAAGTCCTTTACTCTACTAGATCAATGATATGGAGAAATTGGGCTTAATACACAATCCAATCTCAATAGCCCAAAAGTGGGTCCAATAAGTCTAAGGCCCAATTACTCACAATTAGGGTTTTCTAAACCCTAATTAGGGTTTCCACTCAAACATGGCCCAAAAGGCCCAAAATAAATCTTTAAGCCCATTAGGGTTTTGCTAGTCCATTAGGGTTTTGCTAGCGGGGCACCACCCACTACCACCTCGGGTAGTGGTGGTCCATGGCGGCTCACGGCGGCGGCCACCACCTCACGGTGGTGGTTTGGTTCATTTTCATTATTCCAAATTCAAATTACATTTTACAAAACTAAATCTCAATTAATCACACACACACACACACACTAAACTAATCACACACACAGCCACAACATGGTGGCCGGCGGTGGTGCTTGGCGGCAGCCACCACCTCACGGTGGTGGCGATGACTTCTTTTCAGATTTCGGCCAAAGATTCCTCACTCACACACTACATCACATACACACTAAAATAAACACCCACCGGAAGCCCTTCATCGATCTTGAAAGAGGGAGTTGACGGTGGCAGCAGCCACCATGGTCGGCTGCCATGGTGGTTCCTCACGGTGGTCTTCAGCTTCACGCAATATCGAGCGACGGCGGATGGGGTGAAGGGAAAATAAATAACAGCGGAAGCGGTGGTGTGCATCAACATCCACTCCCGGTGGTGCACAGTGACAGCAGTAGGAGCGCTATCGACGACAGCAGCAACCCTCTCGGTAGCTTCTTCTCCACCGGTTGTAGACACGGTGACGGTGACTGGTCTCGGCGGTCTCCCAGCCTCAGCATCGTGGAAATGTAACAGTAGCCTTCGTCGGCAGCAAGGCTGTGGTAGCGTTTCTATAATGAGGCAGCAGGCGGCGGTGACAACCTCAACGGGGTGGCGGAACCGAGCTGTCAGACTAGGTGTTGCTCCGGCGGCTGATGAGGGTTTCCTTGGTGATCGCGATGGTAATAAGAGAAGGGGAGTATGTCGGCTGCAATAGTCCTTAGGGTTAGGGTTTAGTTAAACCTTTATAGCCGACTCCACTCCATAATTTGCCTTAATGGCAATAACAGCCCCTCCATGCCCCTTTTTATTCAAATGTAATCCAAATGTTACCATTTAAGTCCCTGCCCATAAAACTCTTTACAAGTTAAATCCGAAATTTACCAACAACCCCCTTACTCCATAAAATCTCTTCAAATTAAGCCCCAAAAATTACCATTTAGCCCCTGCCTTCATAAATATTTACAAAACTAATCTGGGACTTACACTTTTAACCCCCAACTTCTAAAATTCTTCACAAATTAGTCCGGGACTTATATTTATTAATTTATTTAAATAAACAGGGCGTTACATATAGAGTACTTGCGAGTTGGGATCCTAGAAGGAGGACTTGGGGTGGATACGGATACGATGTGGAAGGTAGTATTGGGCCCGTACTACTGAAAGCATCGGATCGGTAAGCATTCCAAGTAAGAATCCTCAGGGTGCTAAGGAACAAGTAGGATCGGTTGGCCGAGTGTGAGTAATCCCAGTCGAGTCTCTGATTATTTTATGTTGTGTTTCAGAGGCATCATGGTGGTTACGCACCACAACCCAGTAGGCAGTGGTACCAGTGGTACCAGTGATGAAGAGATTTGTAGGTTGATTCACGAGGAGGTGGCCACAACCATTCGAGCTGAGATTCCTGAGATGTTTGGGTCTATCAAGACCACGTTGATTGAGACATTTGACGAGTGGTATGCCGCTCTTAGCGAGGCTGCTGTTGCTGCAGCCACCGCAGCCGTCGCCGCTGCCAGGCCACAGGGGGGTGACTCGTTGATGTACCGAGAGTTCAGCAACACGAAGCCACCATAGTTTGATAGGACTCAGGACTCGATAGCCGCGATGAGGTGGATCTCTGACATTGAGGGGTGCTTCTACACATGTTCTTGTCCGGAGCATCTGAGGGTACGGTTCGCGCTGAACCAGCTTCGCTTGGGAGCGAAGGACTGGTGGAAGTTTGTGACATCTGACTTTACTACTGCAGAGCTTACTGCGGTGACTTGGGAGAGGTTCACCGCTATGTTTCGAGACGAGTACGTTCCCCCGATGGAGAGGGAACGGTTGGCCTAGGAGTTCTTGTCCCTCAAGCAGGGGACTGAGTCTGTGACTGTGATCAGACGGATGTTTCAAGATAGGGAGTTATTTTTCCATGAGCACGTGTCTTCTGAGCAGGAACGTATGAGCCGATATCTGAGCATTATGAGGAGAGACATTCGGGAGTTCGTGGCGAACTCGACATACCGAACATTTTCCGAGCTCCAGGGAAATGCTCGGAAGAGGGAGATTGAGCTAGAGACTCAGGCCAGGGAGGAGCCAGAGTCTCAGAGGAGGGATAGGCGGCCGACACAGTCCCAGCCGGCGGCCAAGCGGGCAAAGCCCGCTGATTCGAGATCGGGAGGTCAGAAGGGCTGCACTTGTGGGAAGTACGGCAAGAGCCATGATGGGGTGTGTAGAGCAGGTGTGTGTTACAAGTGCGGGAAGGAGGGGCATATCGTGAGGGATTGCCCCACAGGATTTTCGGTTTGCTTCCATTGCAACCAGACTGGCCACAGGAAGGCTGAGTGCCCGTAGCTGCTTCAGGGATCAGCGTAGGGATCTGCGCCTTCTTCTACTCGAGCGACAGATAGTCGGCCAGTGAAGGCCGAAGCACCGAAGGCTCGCGATAGAGCCTTCCAGTTGACCGCGGAGGAGGTCCGCACAGCACCTGATGTTGTGGCTGGTATGTGATCTTTTGCTTATTCTTTTGTTTATATATGGTGCTTATTTGTGATATGTTTAGGTACTTTTCTTGTGAGTTCTGTACCTGCTTTGGTGTTGTTTGACTCAGGTGCGAGTCGATCCTTTGTATCGCTAGCATTTAGTCGTCACATCCGTATCCGACGTGAGGCGTTGAGTCGACCTTTGAGAGTCTCCATAGCTGATGAGCATGTTGTTTTTGCGACTGATGTGATCCGGGGATGTGTGCTTGAGATTTTTGGAGTCGAGTTTCCGATAGATTTGGTACCTATCGCGATGGGGGATGTCTGTGTCATCATGGGCATGGACTGGTTGAGTCGATTCGGGGCTATGATCGACTGTGAGCGTCAATTAGTGACCATCCGGAACCCTAGTGGGGGAGTACTTACGGTATTCGGCGAGGGTACCCGATCTGGGTCATCATTTTGTTCGGCTGCTTGAGCGAGGCAGAGCTTGTAGCAGGGTTGCATGGGTCTTCTGGCGTATGTGTCAGATACGCGGGATGTTACGGAGAGACCGAGTACTGTCGCTGAGGTTCCGGTGGTTAGCGAGTTTCCGGATGTTTTCCCCGAGGAGTTTCTGGGTGTGCCTCCCGAGAGGCAGGTGGAGTTTCGTATTGATTTACTTCCGGGGGCGGCACCTATCGCCAAGGCGCCCTATCGCCTTGCGCCGCCAGAGATGCAGGAGTTATTCTCGCAGCTCCAGGAGCTGTTGGGAAAGGGATTTATCCGGACGAGTAGCTCGCCTTGGGGAGCACCGATCCTTTTTGTCAAGAAAAAGTACGGCTCACACCAGATGTGCATTGATTACCGGGAGTTGAACAAGCTGACGGCCAAGAACCGTTATCCACTCCCGAGGATCGACGATCTGTTCGATCAGTTGCAGGGTGCATCTTGGTTTTCCAAGATCGATTTGAGGTCTGGTTATCACCAGATGAAGGTTCGTGAGGAGGATATTTAGAAGACAGCATTAAGAACTCGTTATGGGCATTACGAGTTCGTGGTGATGCCTTTCGGGCTCACCAATGCACCAGCAGCGTTCATGGATCTCATGAACCAAGTATGCAGGCCTATGTTGGATCGTTCGGTGATCGTGTTCATCGACGATATTTTGGTGTATTCGAGGTCTAGAGAGCAGCATGAGGAGCATTTGAGAGAGATCCTTGGAGTAGCAGACCTCATTTGAGACTCTTCACTAGAGATTGTTCGAAGCTCCAGTGTTGGCTCTCCCTGAGGGAGTGGAGGACTTTGTGGTTTACTGCGATGCATCCATATCGGGGTTAGGTGCAGTGCTTATGCAGAGAGGGCACGTGATAGCATATACATCGAGGCAGCTGAAGCCTCATGAGACAAGGTATCCTACCCACGATTTAGAGTTGGGGGCAATGGTATTTGCCCTCAAGATCTGGCGCCATTACTTGTACGGGGTTCGGTGTACCATATACACGGACCACAAGAGCTCGAAGTATTTGATGGACCAGCCCAACCTGAATATGCGCCAGAGGAGGTGGTTAGACGTGGTAAACGATTATGACTGTGAGATTCTGTATCACCCGGGCAAAGCTAATGTGGTAGCCGATGCCTTGAGTCGCAAGGCGGAGAGTGCCCCGATTCAAGACATATGCATGAGGATGACCGTGATGACTCCGGTATTGGATATCATTCGAGAGGCCCAAGCGGAGGCCGTGAGACCGGAGAACCGCAAGAGGGAGCGGGTGATTGGGCAAGTATCCGAGTTTATGACGGATAGCCGAGGACTTATGACCTTTTGAGGTCGAATTTGGGTACCTTATACGGGCGGAGCTCGTAGCACTCTGATGGAGGAAGCGCATAATTCAAGATTTTCGATCCATCCTGGGGCCACTAAGATGTATTTGGATCTGAAGAAAGTCTATTGGTGGCCCTGTATGAAGAGGGATGTTGCTTGGGTGGTCGAGAGGTGGTTGACCTGCCGCCGAGTCAAGGTAGAGCACAACGTCCACATGGTCCATTGTAGCCTTTGGAGATTCCCCAGTGGAAGTGGGAGCAGATCTCGATGGACTTTATCACAAAATTACCGAGGACGGCGTGTGGTGTTGACGCGATCTGGGTGATTGTGAATCGGTTGACGAAGAGTGCTCATTTCCTTGCTATTAGTGAGAGCTCTTCTGCTGAGAGGCTGGCAGAGATTTATGTACGAAAGGTGGTAGCTCGGCATGGAGTGCCGACGTTCATTGTGTCGGATCGGGATGTGCGTTTTACTTCCAGATTCTGGAAGAAGTTCCATGAGGAGTTGGGAACGCGATTGCATTTTAGTACCGCCTACCACCCACAGACAGACGGTCAGAGCGAGCGAACGATTCAGACGCTCGAGGACATGCTTCGAGCATGTGTTATGGACTTTGGCGGGAGTTGGGACACATACCTACCCTTGGCTGATTTTTCTTACAACAACAGCCATCACTCGATCATTGGTATGCCTCCCTTTGAGCTCCTATATGGGAGGAGGTGTCGCACTCCTATCTGTTGGGGTGAGGTGGGGAAGAGAGTTATGGGCAGTACCGAGATAGTGCTGAAGACGACCGAGCAGGTTCAGCAGGTCAGACAGAGGTTACTAATGGCGCAGAGTCGTCAGAAGAGTTACGCGTATAGACGACGATCTGAGCTTGAGTTTCAGGTCGGAGATTTTATGCTCCTGAAAGTTTCCCCCCGGAAAGGGGTGATCCGGTTCAGGAAGAGGGGCAAGTTGGGGCCTCGATATATCGGTCCGTTCAGAGTGACCGCCAGAGTGGGTAAGGTAGCATACCAGTTGGAGCTACCTGCGGAGTTGAGTCAGATCCATAACACCTTCCACGTGTCCCACTTGCGGAAGTGTGTGGCTGATGAGACGGCAGTGGTACCATTAGAGGACATTCAGGTGGATGCGAGCCTGAATTACATAGAGAGGCCGATCGCGATTTTGGATCGAAAGGTGAAAGTTCTGAGGAACAAGGAAGTGCCCCTGGTTCAGGTCCAGTGGCAGCATCGGAGAGGGTCCGATTTAAATTGGGAGTCGGAGTCAGAGATGCGGGAGCAGCATCCAGAGTTATTTGCGGAGCACGACTTCGAGGGCGAAGTCTGATTCTAGTGGGGGAGAATTATAACATCCAGATTCCCAGGTATGTCATTTTAAGTACTTATTTCTAAGGATCATAGACCTACTCGACGAGTTGGCGCTATAACTCGCCGAGTAGAGTCGGGATGGCCACGTGGGTTTAATGATCTACTCGACGAGTCCGGATGTAGACTCACCGAGTAGGCGCTGTGAGTTGAAACCCTAAATCTTTGGGCCTGAGACCTATTTAAAGGTCCTTATGGCCTTCATTTGTTGCCACACATACCCTTGAGAGACACCATTCGAACCAGAGAGCATAGAGAGAGAGAGAGAGGGAGCTAATTTCTTCACCTTAGAGCTTTCTTGCAAGGAAGAAGGAGGGGATTCAAGCTAGGCTGACTTGAGGGGCTCAAATCTTCTACCATTTCATTCAAAGTTGCTGCTTAAGGTATGAATCCCTGCCCATTTTCGTATGAATGGTAGATCTCATGAATCTAGGGTTCTTTTTCCCGTTTTTAGTTGAGTTATGGAGTATGTGAAGGCCTTTGGGGCATAGGCATCAGATCTGGGCCTTGAGAGGTCCAGAGAGTCCCAATCATCCAGCTTTATGCCGTCCCATAAGAATTTTGAGCCTAAGTTATCATTATAAGGGTTATTTTGTCAAATAGAGCTTGATGTGTGGTGCATGGACATAAAGGTTGAACCTTTACGTGACTTTTGGGTGCTAGAAGGCCAGATCTATAAGTTAGAGAAACAGATCTGACCTCAGAAGGTCAAATGAGTATTGCCATGGAGGAAGCTCGCCGAGTCCATGAGAGGACTCGACAAGTCGGATCGGGTTGCCCCGCGATTCGTGACCAGTGGTAACCCGTCGAGTTGGGAGGTTAACTCGACGATCCGAGTGAGGCCTTAGAAGGATTCAGAGGATACGCATGAACTCGCCGACTCACACGAGTGCACTCGGCGAGTCTGATCAAATTGGACCGTTGACTGGAGTTGACTTTAGGGTTTGGTCAAACTGATTAAGAGGGGTCAGGGAGGAGTAGAATGGTCTTCTACCCATTCTCTAGAGATGAGAATGTAAAGAGAGTATTGATTAGAATTATTATCATTGTGCTAGGCAGAGGCTAGATCGAGGATATCGAGCACGAGAGTTTACTAGACATCTTACGAGGTGAGTCTTCTCACTATAAATTACCTAGAGTGGTATCTATGTGCAGACCGGAGGGTCTTATGTGTTATGTGTTTACTTGAGATTATGTGCATTGTGATTTATGTATGCTATGTGCTAACCAGACCGGACCGGAGGGTCCAACGATTTAGACCGGACCAGAGGGTCCAACGAGCTACACCGGACCGGAGGATCCAACAAGCTACGGGACTGGGGGGTCCCGCTGAGACACGTTGACCAGAGGGTCTTACCGAGTTATAGCCTCGAGTGGCTTATGTGCTGAATGTGGTATTTTGGGGAACTCACTAAGCATGTATGCTTACCGTGTTATGTGATATGTGTTTCAGGTACTACCGAGGATCGCGGGAAGGCGCCAGCATGATTTGTACACACTGGCAGAGGATTATGTTTTTGAGATTCTGGGATATGTTTTATTGTGATGACATTTGATACATATGACATTTTGAGAATATTATATGAGTTTTATTGTGTTCGAAAAATGAAAAATTGTTTTAAAATTTACGTCGTTACAAAAAGCTTGGGTTTTAATAGGTGTGCTCAAGAATACTCAGTGTATACACGAAAGAAAGCAGGCAAGATGTTAATTATCGGAGTATATGTGGATGATCTACTTGTGACTGGAAACTGCTCAGAAGAAGTACAAGATTTCAAAAATCATATGAACAGAAAATTTGAAATGAGTGACTTAGGGCTCTTGACTTACTACTTGGGAATTGAAGTAACTCAAAGTGAAGATGGAATCTCTCTGAAGTAGGAAGCATATGCTAGAAACATCCTCACCAAAACTAACATGCTGGACTGTAATGACACAAGTATGGGGAATTGGTAAATCCTACCGAATACAGAAGCATTGTTGTAGCATTGAGGTATCTAACACACACTCGTCCCGACTTGTCCTTTGCAGTCGGTGTAGTTAGTCGCTTTATGGAAAAACCAACTACAAAACATCTTCAGGCTGTCAAAGGTATTTTGAGATATGTGAAGCGTACAATGGACTATGGTTTAGTCTACTCTAGAGGAAGGAATGAAGTCACAATCACTGGTTACTCTGACAGTGATATGGCAATGGATATAAATGATAGGAGGAGCATTGGTGGAGTAGCCTTCTATGTAAATGGAAATCTGGTCACTTGGACGTCTCAAAAGCAACGTAGTGTAGCATTGTCCTCGGGTGAAGCAGAATTCATGGCAGCCACCATGGCAACCTGTCAAGCGATCTGGCTACGTCGTTTACTTTCATAAATAACAAAACAAAAGGTAGGACCCGCAACACTGTTCATTGATAACAAGGCAGCTCTCGACCTTATGCGCAACCCCGTGTTCCATGGGCGTAGCAAACATATAGATACACGTTTCCACTTTATTAGGGAATGTATAGAGAATGGAGAGGTAAAAGTAAATTTTGTTCGTAGCAACCAACAAAAAGCAGATATTCTCACAAAGGCAATGGGACAAGTAAAGTACAAGGAGATGAGAGAGTTGCGTGGAGTAAAGAAGGTAACAAAGTCTGGATTAGGAGGAGAATGTTGATGTAATCCAAATTTTTCAACGTGTTTCTTTTATTTTAATACGTTTGAATAAGTCATGTGCCATGTTAGCCATTGGACCGAGTCTAGAGGAGTTAGTGTAGTCTGTTACCTGTTTTCTTGCTTTTTCTTTAGCTTAAATGGGCAAGTGTACGTATTGTCATTTTATCTGAACCTCAAAAGGTGAATAAGAAGTGTGCAGCTTTTGCCCCACTATTTTGTTTCTTGTGTTTGTCTCAAGTTGTGTCACTGTCATCTCTGCATCCCTGTGTAAAAGGCCAACACTCTATCCCTCTCTAAGAAAATTTACTTCTCATGTGCTTAGATTGAGTGTGAGAGGTGATAGGTGAGGGAAGGTTAGATCTAATGTTTCCAATGGCGGTGGTTTTAGTGGGTCGTGATGGAAATTGTAAATCGTGGCGATGAAGATGATGAAGATGGTAGATATAAGAGGAATGGAGAAATGTCTTCTCTTACGATTGTTGCTTGATGACCTCACAAACTCCGATAACATGGACTAATTTTTTACGATTGTTGCTTGAACAGTTCTTTCCTTTCTCCTCTTCTCTAACCAAACGTCGGTCCCTTCATTTGAAAACCCTGATTTCAAAACCATATGACCCTCTCCATCTCTATATTCTCGCTCAGAACAACACTAACAAAACTGAAGGTTCAGATCCCTCATCGGTGGTGCCCCATATATGGCTTTTTTGTTTCTTTTTCTGAAGACAAACCATTGCAGCAACTCCCACCACCCCTCACCATCGATGCTACCTCCATCTTGATCGCCGCGATCTATAGTTTCCACTACCACCATCACGACCCACCGTCATTAGCAATGGTCATCGCACCACAACTACTCTCTCTCTCTCTCTCTCTCCATAAGAAAAGCCCTAATTTTTGTGTGATGGTTGATTTACGGTGTAGATGGATGGAGATAGGAACGCTGTGGAGGGTGAGGGAAATACATAGAAGGTGGTTAGAGGTGGGCTCAGTAGGGAGGGGTGTGAGGATTTAAATAGTAGGTGGCCGGAGATAGAAACAATGAAGATTGTGAGGGATATACGGAGGTGGTGGGTGGTAACACTGTTTACAGTGTCATCTTTAAATGTAATATTTTATTTTGCTAAAAATATTATCTTAATCTGTTAATCGTGATTGTGATTTTTTGATTTTATTTTCAATGATTTTAGGTTCTCTAAATTGAAGTGGAGATCTATCAGAGGAAGCTTTTCGCCAAGGAAGCAACCAAGGTATGTATTTTATTCTAAATTTCTTTGTGGTGTTGATCGCAGACAGTAGTGGTGAATAGAAATGGGTAAAGAAATGTATAATACATTGCTTTAGAGTGATCGGTGTGGGCAATGGCCAAAGCAGTTTTGTGGAGGCCCCTCAACGTCAGTATAACGCCACCAACACTCCCCCCCCCCCCCCCCCGCGCGAGTTTCGCGTTGCTGCTCGTTGCCAGGTTAACATCCCCTCAACGCCCGTTTTTCTTTCTTCTTCCTCTGGTTTTCTACTTTTCTCCTTCCTCATCGTCGTTTCTAAAAATGAACACCACCCCCTTTAGATGTTATGGAAGAAGATGATAGGTACAAAATAAATTCCATTTCTTATATAGTGAAAATAGAAAGTACGTTGGATTTTTCCCATGGTTTGCTCTTCTATAATGGTTAAAATGTTTGGTTTCTTTGAGCATGTGCACGAGAATCACAATAATGAAGGTTGCAACTTGCGTAGCAAGTTTAAATCACATTGGGTTACTTGAAGGTTTGGTTTATGTTTTTCATTGTTAGGTGATGGCAAACAATGATCAGGTCATTCAACAAGGTTATTTGTATCGGGGCTACAAGAGGGAGTAAATTGTGGAGCCTTCCTCCAAAGAAGTTATTAAGAGGTTGTTTTTATTGGTAATATCTAGCAATCTATTATGATTAGTGTAGTGTACATCAAGTAGTAAAACATATGCAATAACTAGAATGAAGGCAAACATATGTTGTAACTGAAATTTTGAGTTTTTTTTTTTTGGGAATAGTTAGATTAGTCATCTATAATATAATCTTTTGGTAATACATCTACTTTTATGTTTTTCTAACTTCTATTCATTTTTTTCAGGAAGGAAGATTATTATGATTTGTATTGTGTGTACTTAGCGGGAATCAGAAATATTAATGATTACATTTGCACTGATCACCCGGTAAAAGTTATTATGTATCACATGGATTTCAAAGGGTTCCATGATTATATAAGTAGTTTTAAAAATACATTGTTATATTTGGTATTTAATTTGTGACACTGACGGTAAGTTTTGAGTTTTGATAGTCTCTTTGAACGGAAAATTGCAAGAAATAGCAACGTATTCCCTCTTCCACCATCATCTCATGCTCATTTTCCGGTGAACGTGTCCACTTTTACTAATTTTTTCTGCGGGTTCAGTTGTCTTACATTTTAGTCTTCTTCCAACATTTTATTCTTTTTTATAGCAATTTAATATTTTTTTTACAGTTAAAAAAATGGATTTAAGCGCTTTAATCCTTTTTTCCGGCATTTTAATCATTTTTTTTACAGCTGTTTACTTATGTTTTAACAACATTAAAATCCCATTTTTTACAACATTAATATCCCAGTTTTTGAAAGCATTTTAAACCTCTTTAGACAACATTAAATTTCCAAATTTTGACATCTTTTAAAAACTTTATAGACAACATTAAAATACCAATTTGTGTATGCATTATAAACATTTTTTGATAGCATTGTAAAGCGTTTTTTAACAGATTCTAAAAATGTTTTAACGACAAAAAAACAACTTTTAAAAATGTTTTAACAACGTTTTTAACAACATTTTTGACAGTTTTTTAATCTGTTTTTTGTCATTAAAATCAACCTCTAAATTATGATAACAAAGAATGTCTACTTATTGTTGTTAGATGGGCTAATATAACTTATATGAGCTATGAAAATGGTGATCATGTATATCATTTAATATGGATTTTGTTACAAAACGCATTTCATGTATTCACCTAGCAAAAAATTAGCATCTCAAGTTTGTCAAATAATATTCTATGACAAAAACATATAAATAAAACATGAGGAAATGAATGAAAGGTGGCAATGAATTAGCATTTCTTAGCAATGAAATTAATTAACTTGACCTATTCAAAATCGATCCAATTTCTAGGGATGTCGAGTGAAGTTCCCTAGAAAATGTGTTGGAAACCTCGGATGCATATGGATGCCAAAAAAAAGATTTTTTTTTCCAATAAAAAACATTAAACTTAAAAAAAATCTACCCATATGTAGCATTATTCTTTCATTTTTAAGATTATTGTTTCACGCTCCAATTTGTTAAGACATTGTACTTTTTGGTGTACTTTGAAAATCGAAACTTCAATTTGAAATTTATTGTCTATGATGTGGCATATGATGTGGTTACAGAGGCAAGATTCCTTCAAGCAGAAGTTTGGAACCCTACATGATCAAATAAAATAACTGACGATCAACATGATTCAACTCATGATTTATAGCCAATTGGAACTACGATCGATTTGATTGCTTTTAGTAATCATTATTGCTTTTATTTGTTTTGTTTTGACACCTTTCATTTTGTGGATACAAAACAATGTTTGGGTTTTAATTTGATAAGCCTTAATTCTAGATATATCTGAAACCATGTGTACAACGAAAACCAAAACCAAAACCATAGTCAGAAAAATGAATATTTTGTGCCAATGATTTCTTTTGGTAATGTTGAGATGTTTATGCTAATTGAATTTCCGAGAATACCTTTGATGATGATGAGTGGTATGAACTTCAAAACAAGAAAAGAAAAAGAAGATAAACTTACAATCCAAGATTCCCCTACCTCAAAGAGTTTGATTCAAGAAACTTGATCACTTTTATGCTTTTGTTCCCACAATAAACTTTGAACCTTATGTATTTCAAATTAATAAGAAATAATTTGAAAGTACAATGTCATACATGGGTTGATTTACTAAGTACAATGCCTTGATAAGTTAAATAATTAAAAAATTGATAGTGCAATGTTGTAATAGCATCATGCTTTCATTTCTTTCTACTACGTTACTCAATTAATTATAGCATTTTTTGCCACAAACATTATAACTTAACCAAAATTATATCACAAAATTTATTGCTTATAACTCCCTCCGCAACGCGCGGGCTAAAAAACCTCATTATTATACATATTCAAAGGTGTATCGGCCGGTGAAGAGTCCTGGTATTGAGCCTCAATGCCAGGTAGTTTGGAGCTTAGTGTCACGGACCGAGTTTCTGGAAAATTCCACATTCGTCTAGAGAACTCCGGAACGATCAAGTATCCTCGAGAAGTCTTCGGAAAGATCAAGAATACTCTACGAGACCCCGGAAGACGCTAGAAAATTATAGGTGTCCGCGGAACATGATGGAACGATCCGGAATAATCAAGAGTGCACTAGTGGAAACTAGAACGATACGGAAGATCCTAAACCATCGTAGAATACTCTAGACACAAAAGAGTAGTATAGAACCTTACAGAATTTTGTATGTAGAATAAGATCTTGTAAGAATGATCTAGAATACTCGGGAATGTCCGGAACCTAGAAACTTCCCTTGAGGAGGTGTAAGGTTCCTATAAATAGGGAGAAGGGCTCATTTGCCCAATCTATCGAGAAGTTGCCTTGTAAAGAAGTTGAGTTATATAATAGAAGCTTTCTTGAAGTGTCCCTTGACATAACTCTTGCTTCCTAAGTTCGTTAATACATCTAGATCGTCGAAGTTAGCCTGACTTAGTTAGAGAAACACTAAGTGGCACACGGTATTGACTAGTCTAAAAGAGTCATCTCGTGACATTAGGCTTCATTTGGCTTCCCCTTACACCTGTTTTTCCGCCGTTTCTCCAACCAATCTCTTTCTTTCATATGTTGCTTTCTGTATTCATAGTATAATGGATGACTTGATTCTTTTTGCTATTCTAATCCTCGAATTTTCGTCTGATTCGTTTTTTCTATCATTCATCTACGGTTTTGGCCAGATTCCTTTATGATGCTTCAATCCTCGATTTTCCGTTGGGGATGTTGGATGAGTAGCGATGGATTTCCTCGATTTTCCGTTAGGGATGCGCGAAGAGTAGCGATGGACTGGGGATAATTTTTTGGGTTCGATTACGGTGAAACATTTGCGCTCCCATGCTCCCTCCATCTGGTAGAACCCACGATTCGCTTGTGTTTAGAAGTCACTAAACGTTTTCTTTTGAGACACAATTCCTCGAATTCTTGTCTTCTTGAAACATCTTCGGAAACCCTTCGTCGGGTTCCAAAAGTGAATCTTTGATACTGAACCCTCGACATGGATTTTCCTCTGCCATCTTCACCATTTCTCCATTTTCTCTTCGCCTCCTCTAATCACGAGACCTCTTCTTCTTAAAACTCAAAACTCTACTCCTATTAGTGCTCATGTCCTTGCAATTGGGCAAAATAAAGGAAAGAAGAGGAAAGGTGCTCCTAAAATTAACTAGAAGGGAAAGGTCCATGGTGGGTCGTCTAGCAATGGCCCAAAAGCAAAACCCAGTTTTGACATTCCTTCTGTTAGTGGTCCCAAGGAGATCACTTGCTTCTATTGCAATGAAAAAGGCTATTGGAAACGAAGTTGCCCTAGGTACTTGCAGGACATCAAGGATGGCAAAGTGAATCCATCATCGTCAGGTATTTAGACTATTCAAACTAATAACTCACAATCTACTCATTCTTGGGTCCTTGATACAGGATGGGGTTTTCACATTTGTTCTGATTTGCAGGGGCTAAGAGAAAGTAAAGAGGTGGAGCATAGAAAGATGAATCCGATCATGGGTAATAGGCGATCTTCTCCTATTACCAGGATTTGAATTGATAGTCTTATTCTTGGTGGTGATGTTAGATTAGATTTATTTGATTGTTGTTATTCATCATAAATGACACGAAACATTATTTCTTTTCATGCACTATTTAGACAAGGTTTTGGATATTCATTTAATGACGTGAATGGTTTAATTTTGGTTTATAAAAATGGTATTTTTCATGTTTGAAGTTTTGCCTTGTAATGATGTGTATGAAACTGTGATTTGTGTTGATGGCTTAGGTAATAGTGTATATCATATTGATTCGTCTAATGGTTTAGACAAGTCATGCTTGTGGCATTGTCGTCTAGGTCAGATCAACAAGAGGCGCATCGCTCGACTCCATAATGATGGAATGTTGGAATCATTTGACTTAAGGCCAGATGATGAATGTGAATCTTGTCTTTTAGGAAAGATGATAAAATCACCTTTCACTGGATTTTGTGAAAGAGGTGAAGGTTTGTTGGATCTTATACATATAGATGTGTGTGGACCCTTTGGATCCACCATAAGGGATGCTAATCGATTTTATGTAACATTTACAGATGATTATAGCAGATATGGCTATATCTACTTAATCAAACATAAATCAGAAACCTTTGAAAAAATCAAAGAGTTTAAACATTAAGTCGAGAATCAATTAGGCAGGAAGATAAAGATGCTCCGATCTAATAGAGGTGAAGAGTATCTCAGTATCGAGTTTGACGACTATCTCAGGGAATGTGGAATAGTTTCATAATTGACTCATCCTAGGACACCACAACTTAATAGTATGGCTAAGAGGCATAATTGGACCTTGTTAGATATGGTTCGTTCCATGATGAGTCGAGCTTCTCTTCCCATTTCTTTTTGGGGGTATGCCTTAGAGACGGCCGCCTAAATCCTCAATATTGTCCCTACTAAGAAGGTTTCCAAAACACCTCACGAAATGTGGGCAGGGAAGGTTCCCTCGTTAGCACATATCAACATCTAGGGTTGTGAAGCTTTCGATAGACGAGAAACTCATGACAAGTTAGAACCTAGAAGTGAGAGATGTATTTTCATTAGCTATCCACAGAAGTCTTTTGGATAATTTTTCTACATGCCTAGTGAGAACGTGGTATTTGTAGCACGATGAGGAGTCTTTCACGAGAGAGAGAGAGAGAGAGAGAGAGAGAGAGAGAGAGAGAGCTCATATGCAAAGAGGGCAGTGCGAGTACGATTGAACTTGAAGAGATTTAAGAGTCAACCAGTGAAGGAACCATATAAGATACTAGCACTCAACCAAAGGATGAGAATCTTGTTTAAATCATTGACAATTCATTACCTATTCGACGTTCTAGTAGAGTTAGCGTACCAACTGAGTTCTATGGTTTCCATATAACTTCAGATGGTGACACGTTTCTCAGTGATCGCACACTGGTAAATTTGGATGAGCCAGCTAACTATAAGGAAGCAATGCCAAACCCTGAAGCTGCCAAGTGGAAAGAGGTAATGGATAGCGAGATGAAGTCCATGTATGATAAACATATTTGGAATTTTGTTGATCAAGAACCTGGTCGAAAGATAGTCGGTTGAAAATGGATCTTGAAGAAGAAGAACGACATGGATGGAAAGGTACACACTTTCAAGGCACGACTGGTAGCGAAGGGATTTACTTAAACCCCAGGGATTGACTATGATGATACTTTCTCACCAGTGGCCAAGATAAAGTCTATTAGGATAATGTTCTCCATAGTTGCTTTTCATGATTATGAAATATGGCATATGGATGTCAAAACCGCTTTCCTTAATGGGAAGTTGGCTGAAGATGTTTACATGAGTCATCCAGAGGGTTTGGTAGATGCAAAACATCCTAATAGAGTGTGTAAGCTTAAGAAATCCATTTATGGAATGAAACAAGCATCTTGCAACTGGAATCTTTGCTTCCATGATAAAGTCAAATAATTTGGTTTCTCTAGGAGTGAGGATGATTCATGTGTGTATGTCAAGGCTAGTGGGAGTATAGTAACTTTCCTAGTATTGTATGTTGATGACATACTCCTAATAGGAAATGATATTTCGACCTTGCAAGAATTGAAATCTTGGCTCGGGAAGTGTTTTGCCATGAACGATCTAGGAAAAGCTATTTATATTCTTGGGATAAGAATTTTAAGGAATAAAAAGAAAAGACTGATTGGTCTTAGTTAGAGTACATACTTGGATAAGGTACTAAAACATTTTAGTATGAAGAAATGAGAGTTACATATTCAAAGAAATGCCAAGTTGAGTAAGACTCAAAGCCCTAGTACAGATGAAGAGATAGCATAAATAAGTCGAGTCCTATATGCTTCGAATGTAGGATCGATCATGTATGTTATGACATGTACTCACCATGATGTGTCTTTTTATGTAAGCATGGTTAGTCGCTTTCACGGAAATCCTGGCAGAGGTCATTGGATAGCAGTGAAGAACATACTCAAGTATCTGCGAAGGACAAAGGACTTGGTTCTTGTCCTTGGTGGTAGTGATACGTTGAGAGTGAGTGGGTATAGTGACCCTAGTTTTCAAACGTACAGAGACAACCTTCGGGCTCAATCTGGCTAGGTGTTCTTATTAAATGGATGAGAAGTCACCTGGAAAAGTTCCAAGCATGACACAGTGGCTGATTTTACTTGTGAATTACAGTACATTGCGGCAAGTGAAGCATCAAAGGAAGCTGCTTGGCTGAAGAACTTTATCAGTGATCTCGAAGTAGTTCTGACCATTCAGGAGCCAATGTAACTTTTCTGGGATAATGAAAGAGTGGTTGCTTTGACCAAAGAACCGAAAGATCATGGTAAATCCAGACATATCGATAGAAAGTACCATTATATCAGACATTGAGTTGAAGAAGGTCGTCTCATAATAAAGTGAGTGCCGTCAGAAGACAATCCTACAGATCCTTTCATAAAGGCTCCGAGTAGGGTTAAACATAGTGAACATGCTAGGAGCATTGGTTTGAGAGATGATATTAGTTTTAGTAGTTAGATGATTAGTTTGAAACTTGTAATAGAATAAATGTAATTGATTTTTGTGATTGTATAATGGAGATTATTTATGAGTTTGTTTACTGCCTTTTTCAATTATTTATTCTTGTGTTTCGATTTGCATGTTTTACTTCCTGAATAGCTTGATTAATTGAAACTCCACAGTCACTCATACTTTAGGAAGTAAGTAGTGAATGAAGACTGTTATAAATTGGATTGTAGATTGTATAAGGAGATTAGACATTGCAATGGTTGCCACAATATTCATGAGTACTTAGAAAATGGAGATTTTGAGTATTAGATAAACCCATGCTTAGAGAATTACTTCATGGATTCTATCACAAGCAATTATGAGACGATAATATCTTATATTCTTAAAATGGAGATATATGTGTTGTAATTTACAAGTCGGTTGTCCATTGGTGTTATGTAAATCCATCAGTAACTTGATGTTATAAAACTTAGTATCATGCATGATTTGGTGAGTAAAAGATACACGCATATGAGTCAAATTTTATTCGTTCCTTTTGCCCTAACAGTAAAAGCAATATCTTTAGGCCCCTCGGTGATTTGGTGTTGACTTATAGTGGTGGGCCTAGCCAGGACTAAATTGATGTGTTCAATTAGCAAGTCTTATGAGGTCATCACAAATTAGGAAACCGGGAAACAAAATTTTAGACAATGAGATTGATTCTAATCTATGTCTCATGTGTGACATCCCCATTTTCTCGGCCAGAAAAGACCGATTTGTTTATGCTTTATTTAAAAATCAGAGTATCCTTTTGAAGAAAAGTGTTGCGGAATTTGTTCCCAGAAAAACATGATAAATACGTTATCAAAGCATTTCCGAAGAAATGTATTTTTATTCATTTTAAAACATTGGGATGTCATTGTCAATACAGAAACATAAGCATAAACAGAACTTACATTCATTATCATTAGTGATTTATATCTCCTTAACCCCTCAGTGTAATGTAACCTCATATCGACACCTGTGATATAAATAAACTGAGTGGGTCAGGTTGGGAAACCTGGAGAGTACATAGAGTTTTCAACCCACAATAATATAATTATTATGTTTAATCGTCAAACAATTAACCCAATTACCCATCCCTATTATCTTCTTTGTTCTTAAGGGTCTACCCTAAGAATCAACTATTCCTCATTCATTCATTCCTAAGGATTATCCTAAGGAATAGGCACGAAGTCCATCGTTGCCAATGACACAACTGTCAATATTATCTATTAAGCACAGCTGCCAATATATCATTTAGGCGCAGCTGCCAGAATTATGACATTCTCTATTAGGCGCAGCTGCCGATATTGTCCTTTAGGCGCAGCTGCCAGGGTTATGATGCTCTCTATTAGGCGCAGTTGTCGATACTATCCTTAGAGTGCAGCTGCTAGGATGTTTAGAGTAGATCAAAAACATCTACAGATTGTGGCGCAGCTGCCAACGCTCATGTATAGCGTACTAGGTCCATTGCTGCCAATGTTCACATATAGGGCACTATGTCCATACTGCCAATGTTCCTCTATATTAGCTTTCATCCCTCATCACTCATCTACCCATGTTTTACCCAACATATTTTGTAGATATAAAATACATATACAGTTTAAATCATTTAAAACATGTATAAAATCGTTCATCCAGCATAGATAACAAGTATACAAATAATATGCACACATAGCACGTAATTTATATAAAATACTTCATATCTATGTGTAAGATGAAAGTAACTATGCACTCAATTGTTAAAGTGATGATTCCAAACTCGGGCAGCGCTTCGCTTCTAACGATTCTATTTTCCTTCGACGAAACCTAGCATTATTATCGCTAAGTTTTAGTCTAATCTTTATTGCGACTAATTATTAGTCTAGATTCATCATTAACTCAAAGTCTGCTTCATGATCTATCAAGTAAGGATCAGCCAGACAGGACAGTTGGCAGGCAGAACCATTTTGGCATAAAGCTTTTCTGAAATCCAACAACCAAACCCAACGTGACCATTCTAGACACCTCTCTCGTAAGTAGTTCAATCAGTATAACGACTTTGAATCACTGATAAATCTTATTTATAGGTTCATAATAACGATATTATATTTATATATAAGCTATATTTAAAGTATGGTAGGCGTATCTCACTTACAGCGGGTTTTTCTCAAAACCGGGCTCCGCCGAAGCAGAGTTTTTGAGCCGAAGGCTCTTCTTTTCGGAGCCTTCTGGCGCTCCGGGGCTTCTGCCTCGTGCTAGGGAGTTACCCTAGGCTTTGGGGGGTTTGGGGGGCTTAGAGAGAGATTCTAGAGAAAAAAAAGAAGGGGTGAAGGTGTGAGTTTGGAGGCAGCCCCGACACCTCTATTTATAGGCTGCCTGGAGCGTCACCACGTTGTGGTGCCTCTCTCCACGTCGTGGTGTTGCGTAGGCTCCAAGGCTTCGCTTGGTGCTGACACGTGGCGCCGAACACAAGGGGGGTAAAGCAGCCGATTTTCAAAAATTAATAATGTTCGCATACGAGCTCCGTTTTCGACGTTCTTTATATCCACGCGTAGGTAAAAATAGGATCTACAACTTTACTTTTGACTTTGTCGGCTAATTCTTGACCGACTTTAAATTTAACAGTATGAGGAGATTATACTGTTAAACGACTGCGAAAAATTTGTAACTTCTACATACAGACTCCGTTTTCGTCTGTCTTTTTATTGTTGAGATCATATTAATGAGATCTTCAATTCTCATTTAGCTCGCGTTGGCCAAAAACCGCTCGATCTAAAATTCGAGTTTCAGGTTGTGCACTGCTATGCCAAATCTTAGAAAAATCATAACTTCCTCATACGAAGTCAGATTTGGGCGTTCTATTTATGCATGCTCTCGGTTTAACGTATGCTACGACTTTTATTTAGATTGATAAGGCTAAAAAGTCCTCTATCGTAAATTCACTATTTACGTCACATAACGTCGTGTCGGTTTAGCCGTAAAACTTCGACGGGCCATAACTTCTTCGTTATAACTCGGATTTCGGCGTTATTTATATGTACGGAACCCTTGTGACATATACTATAACTTGGTTAAGATTAATCCTTCTAATTAATCTTCCATCAAAACGTCATTTTGACGCTCATTGTCTCTAAATTGACTAGCCCGAATCTGCGGGCGTTACAATTATCTCCCCGTTAGGATGATTATGCCCCGGAATCATCATCGAGAAAGGGCTTGTATAATGACTCCATACGTTATCTCTTCATCCTAAATAATAATCGTAACTTGTATGTTCCTTCAAACGAGTATTTAAATCTAGGAATTCTCAATTGCAGGCGGTGCTCGATCTTGCACCCGCACTCTGTCTCGCATTAGGCTTTCAAACATGACCTTCCTGTAACAATATCGACCCTTATTGGAGACTCCTTCTTCTTCTTAACAACTTAAGATAAGTTTCTTCCTTCAATAATCATAATAGACCGATGGGTCACATTCTAATGACCTCTCATCGTGTGATGCGACGCTTAGACTCAAGTCTTTTAGAGTCAAATTCCAGTCTTGAAGATAAATTCCTTCATGTCCTAATGTGATATAATCACCTTTTAGTATGTAGCACTTCTAGCTACAAGTATCTTACTTTAACAGCGATCACGATACTTCTACTGATCGCTTCGATTATCTTTCATTCCAATCTTCTAGCTTAAATCAAATGCTACATCGATCTTGGTTCTTTGAACCTTGTAACATACTCATCTTAGTCGGACTTGATTTGATATGACCACTAGGTTCGGATTAACAATCATCTTCTAAGTCATTACCGAAACGATGGTAACGACAAACATGAACAAAACGGAATCAATTACTAGTGCCTTGGTAACCTTGTGACTTTCCTTTATCCAAGTATGAGTCCTATGCTTCCGGTAGTATAGGCCTCTACTGTGACAACCCGAAAATCCTTGCCTTGTAAGTTCAGCCATTCAATCCAACAGTGTGTCAGACTCGTTTATGCTATCTTTAAGCCTTGTTTAGAGTCTGATTAAGGGTTCAAAGCTCAGTACTTTCAAGCATTCAGTATAGGATTGAGTCGCATAAGTTCTTAGCCTTGAAATCAAGCCATACACTCCATGTGAGGGAGTGTACGGCCGTACACATGAGTGTACGGTCGTACACACATGTGTGTGTGGCCGTACACCCATGTTGGCCGTACACCCCCTCCATAAGAGTGATATCCTTCCATTTCTAAGCCATTTCCTCAGTTTCCAAGTCAAGAACATCGATTTCTCTCTCAACTATCATCGAGCTTTTCACCCCGATCTTCAAGAATGTAAGCCTTTCTTCCGTTTTGATATGTTGTTATCCTTCATCACCTAGTAACACCCTTTTATTTCATCCATGGAAATCATCTTTTGACTAGATCTTCAAATCTCACCAAGAACACCAAGAACACACTTGTTCTTAGTGATTGTGAACCCTCTTGAGCCTCCAAATCGTAAGTACTCCTTCCTTATGCTTAGTACATGTGAGGAACACTTGATTAACACCCTAAAAACAACCAAAACTCAAGATCAAAAGGAGTGTACGGCCGTACACACATGTGCAGCCGTACACCCCTCAAAACACCCCTAAAGGGCCTCCAAAATGCAAATCTAGCTTCAACACTTGATGAGCAATTGTCCCACAAGCTTCCCTATCATCCAAGCAAACGTTTGTGCACTTGTTACCATGAGTGTACGACCGTACACTTCATGGCCATACACCCATGGCCGCACACTCCTATTAGTGGTCGTACACTCCCCTTAGATGAATCACATGTGATTCTAACACTTGGTCCAAGTGTTTCCTAGTCCTTAAAGGTGTTTCTTTGCATGTGGTTGCTTCTAAACACTATATTCATGCCAATATATGCCATTATATGTCATTTAGGAATCGTTTGTGTCTCGGGACTTCATTCGTGGAACTTCTCATCCTTACGCGCATATTCGTTTGAATCACCCACATAAGGTGAGTTCATACCCCTATAATCAATCTTTTAAACTGTTTTAAATTCTTTTAAGGGGGGAATACAAGTTGAACATAATGATAATTGTGTAAATGTTTGTTATAAACATCTTTCAAAAGATTACTTATGTCTTTTATAAGTGGTCAAAACATTTCAAAAACTCTTTTTAAGTTATGTTACCTTATAGTTTATAAAACTCCATTTTTAAAGTACAATCATAACTTAGTAAATAAATGAGTCTTTTCAACAACAGTTCAAGTAAACATACTAGTAAACTATAGTAGGTATAGTTTAGGGGTTCAGTTCATACTAGATGCTAGAACATACTATAAAGAGAAACAGGGAGGTAGATACAATACATGATAACATAGGGATCATACTATAAAGAGAAACAGGGAGGAAGATACAATACGCGATAACAGAAAGAACATACTAAGATACTATAACAGAACGAACATACTAAATGTTATAGCAGAAGAACAATACAGGATCTAACTATACCAATAATCACTAACTCATTGTTCTAAACAAAAGGTGATAGTAAATTGGGTAGACATGATCATATAACTTTAATGTGAATTTACACGGCCTAGCAATTTGTTTGCAGAAGCCGCGTTTGGTCCCCAGAATCTCTTGCAAGGAGAGCGTATAGTATGGGTACTATCCATCACATTATGACCTTAATAAAACAAACATGTTTTAAGGTAATCAGTACGTCAGGATGTCAATTCAAAAGACAACTGTGTACTTACATTTTCCCATTACTTTCATATTGTGACAGTTCCACTTGAAAGTTAATGCAAACTATTTTCGAGTTAAGATAGTTATAAACTAAGGAAAACTTACATCTTTTCAAACTACAAACAGAACAGTCGAGTCTAGTACATTCAGTAGTAAGGGGCCTATAATGCTAACTTTATGATCCCTTAGTGTATGCATTCAGGGATATATATTAATCGGATCCGACTGGTAGTAGGATGTGTGCTTTCCGCTTCATTTCCTGTTCCTTGTTTGGTTGTGGGCTTAGAGCAGATTCACCCAGCCTACTATCTATCCGATCTTAGCTATATATATGTTTCGTATACACCAAGTAATCATAAGGGGCACCAGGTATGGGCCAGGTCATAGGACACTAATTCAATGCACCGTTTTCTAAGACAAAACATACTTTTCAAATAGAACATTTGATATACAAAACTAGAAACTTAGCAATAAAGGGTTTAATCCATTTTATTAAACCAGTATAACTTAAAGGACCTTAGGTGGTTAATTCTATAATACCTTAGTTTATACATCAGGGTTATATATAATTAATACTCGATAGGTAGGTATATGTGTGCTTTCCGCCTCATTTCCTGTTCCTTGTTTGGTTGTGGGCTTAGGGCAGATTCACACAATTAACTATCTGTTCGATATTAGATTATATATAGCTAGTATAAACTAAGTGATTATAGAAGGAACCACTGTGGTTACCATTTTTACTAAAAGAAATAAGGGTTTTCTTAAAGAATCTTTTCATCAAATATAAAGGAACTATTACAGTTAACTCCGTGAGTACCAAGTGAATACGCCAGGGTTATATACAACGATGATCTAACAAACAATGGGGCCTCATTTCCTGTTCCTTGTTTGGTTGTGGACTTAGGGCAGATACACACAACCGATTGTTTGTTTACTCTGGGTTTTATATAACTTGTATCCATTTAGTACTCATAGAAAGGATTGTAGAGTCATTTTTACTTATATTTCATCAAAGCAGGAAATATAGGATTTTCTGGAGGAACAGGCGAACTTTTCTAAACAGAACTTACAACTTTATTACAACTTACTTACATCACTAAAATCTTATGAACTCACCAGCTTAAATGCTGATCTACTCTTTCAAAATAACTTGTATTCTCAGGAGACCAGTAGACAGGTACGCGCACTGGGATTCAGAATATGGAGCAGTATAGCTTCATGTCTTATTTTGTTATTTACTTTGTAGCCTATGTTATGCGAACCACACACTTTGTAAACACTTTCTTTCTAATGAAATGGTTGTTTATTACTTTGATTACTATGATGCATGTCTTGTGATACTAAACATGACGTCCTCCACCCCAGAACGTTTCCGCCGTTCCGGTTTTGGGGTGTGACAGATTGGTATCAGAGCATTGTTTATAGTGAACTAAGTATATCAACCGATAAAAGATATACAACTATAAATACAATGGGGCCGAAGTGCTCTGGATAATAATATATTTTAAATATATAACGATACCTTATAAAAGTATACATACGTGCTTATACATATATACATACTAGAACAAGTATCACAAGAAGAACAGAACAGAAGTATTTAAAGGTTGAACACTGCGGTCAAACCTGGACAGTTATGTAATCATAGCAATGATCAATATAGCCTGATCAAGTATATTCATTCGAGATATGACCGACATGTGTTTGGGAGTGATGTGGTGTTGCAACAGTCTTAAAACTTACCTAACTCTATTCAAGGGAATTCTAGATCAGTACATAAGGATAAGATACTATGGGAGTATTTTATGATACTATAACACGATAACAAGTTTAAAACATACCAAGTACATTACATTAAAATACTATAGGAGTACTTTAGGCACTATATAAATAACTTATGTGATAACTTAAAAGACCCTTACGGATAGGTCTATAATCTTGCAATGTATACTTCCAAGGTTTTATATAATTGAGATTTATAGACTTAGAATTTGTGATCTACGCTTCACTACCTGTTCCTTGTTTGGTTGTGGTTTTGGAGTAGGATCACTTATTCGAAACGTCTATTTAATCTTAAATTATATACAACTTGTATACATTGTGCAACTATAGGAGGAATCTGTAAGGATCACCCCATAATGTTTCACTTAATCTCATAGATTCTTTAGACACTTCCATTCTCGCACGACAAACCCAGATAGATGTAACCACTTCCTCATAGTCATCAACAGAAGAATCAAGGAGGAACAAGAGCAAGTTCATGAGAAGTTTTCAAAGAAGGATCAACCGAAGTAACCAAAACGTCTTATGCGTCGCACTAATAAATAATAATCTTGTTTAACTTAATAAGTTAGTGGAAACACTGCTCACATTATGTGTTAGGCTTATTTTCTTTCGTGCAACTGGTAACAGTTATTCAGGTCATAGATATTCATTCGAGGATAGCCACTTCTGATACATAAAGTTTATTTGGTATAGACTCTTTTATGAATTGTTTCCAGAACCCTGTGAAAGTCAAGACCAGATACACTCAGAACTAGGATAACCTTGTCTTTCAGCTTTTGGCTTATAAACCACTGCTATAGACTTATTGCATCTCATCTTTGTATTATTTTAGCAAAGATGCCTCCTCGTCGATCAGCGAGACGCACTACTCCGATAAATCCAACTCCAACGCCACAATTCGATCCTGCTGCTCTCCAAGCAGCGATATCAGCCGCAGTGGAAACTGCTCTAGCTCACTTCGGCGAAAGTGGTACCTTCGGATCTGGTAGCGGTACCCACTTAGCCAACCCCGGAGATTCTCACGGACACCCAAAGGAGTGTTCGTACAAGGACTTCATGAACTGCAAACCCAATTCCTTTAGGAAATGGTGGAGTCATCACTCTGATGCGATGGTTCGAGAAAACAGATTCGGTCTTCAAAATCTGTTCGTGCCCAGAAGGGAGCAAAGTTAAGTTTGCTGCCTGCACCTTCTCAGACAGAGCCCTAACATGGTGGAATAGCCATGTTAAGTCACTGACCCTATCAGTGGCTAATTCAATAGGTTGGGAAAACCTAAAAGAGTTAATGCTGGAAGAATATTGCCCGAGGGGAGAAGTTCAAAAGCTGGAACAAGAACTATGGGAGCTCACGATGATCGGCTCAGACATAGTGGCCTACACTGACAAGTTTAGCGGCCTGGTAGCACTATGCCTCGGGATGGTTACCCCGAAGAGCAAGAAGATAGAAAGATACATCTGGGGTCTAACTGTTGGATAAGGTGTCTAAGTCCATAACTTATTTGGTATATACTTGACCCGACCCGGCATGGTCCATTTGGGTTGCACTTCACCCGAACTAGTTATGGATAATTTTATGAGAGTTGTATACTTACGATTTATTAATATATTATAAGTTATAATATATTAATAAAAAGTCATGTTACTTAATTAGTTTTAATCTTGAATTAATTATGAATTAATTTAGTGATTAAAAGGAAGACTAATTAAATCATGGGCTATTATATTTATATGGTGTGGGCTAACACTCATTTGGAATGGGCTAATCTTATATGGAAGTCCATGGATGATCCATGGAGCTTTTACCCATGGATCCTTGGAAGAGGAAAAGACATGGGTTATTAGGGTTTCACCCTAACCATGTACACTATATAAACAAGCTTATGTTGCATGAAAAAGACACTAATGTGTGTGTAAGTGTGGTGGCCAAAATTAAGAGTTAGTATACTCTCTCATACATTTTCCAAGTTTGTGGTGATTTGTGATTTCCATTTGAGGCATTCACATTATTGGTGCTTGGCTCTCAAACTCCAAGGAATCAACAATCAACAAAAGGTATGTAATTCATCCAGTTCTTTTATGGTTAAAAGTACCCCATGCCATGCTAGATAGGTTATAAACCTTGGAAAATAATATTTTGCATGTATCTTAGACAAACATAGATCCAAGGTTTAATAGGGTTGCATGTACACTTAGGAAGTATTAGAATGCTCAAAACCCAACAGTGGTATCAGAGCCTAGGCTTGTTTGTTTGATACTTGATGCAAAATAGTGAAAAAAGTCGAATTTTTTGCTGTCTGCCTGATGAACTCGCCGAGTCCATGGGGGGACTCGCCGAGTTCATGGGTAAACTCATCCTACTCGGCGAGTAGGTTCGTGCCCTCGGCGAGTAGGAGCCTCAGAATGCAGATTTTCGACTTTTGCTGCTGGAAATGGACTAGAAACATTACCCTAAACTGTTTTGGTGTTTTAAAACTTGTTTTTGGTTGGTGTAATGGTTGTTCTAATCCATTTACAATAGCATATATCAAAATTTCATGCTTTGTATGTGTTCATATAATTTTTGAAACTTTGATAATCATGTTCATGTTCTTATGAATTTAGAATATGATAGGAATTATTTGCTGAATTGTTTAGGATTAATTCTTGATCATTTATGTGTTTTAATGGAGTCCATAATTTGTCCTCAAGTTTTGGATATCCAAAGGACACTTCTTTTAAACACACACTTAAAACACATAAGTTACATGGAAATGAAGAGTCTTCATTTTTATGAACCTTTAATTCATAAGTTATGAAATGAAAGGTTTTGAATAGTTTCAAAACTTGTCCTCAAGTTTTGGAATTTGTAAAGTTACACACACTTTAATATACTTTAATTCCAAACCCTTAGAGTTTTAAAAGTTAAAATTCAACCCTTATACTATTTATAACATTAATGGTTAATTATTATATATATGTATAAGATCAAAGTCGTCTTACCGCTAGTACGCCTCATTCACGAAGCCAGTCTATAAGGTGGGTATAAGGTTGTTGCCTATAAAATGGCAACTTAATGGGTGTCCACTCTCACCCACCGCTTGCTTGACTGGTGGAGGGTCGTTAGCCGAACGGGTAGGACAAGGACTTATAAATTCTCATTAAAAGTATGATGAATATTATAAAGTAACTAAACCTTATATAAATTCCCAATCTTAGTTACTTTAGGAAAATGTGAATATGGTGCTAACCCATGAAATTCACACTTTGTACCTTACCAAGTCGTTGGTGGAGCGTGTGTGGTTAACCGGCACACTAACTTGGACTAGTAAGGATCACGAAGGGTGACTTAATGTTTATCATAGATCGGTGGAGCGTGTGTGGTTAACCGGCACATTGATTAGGTGATAATATTAAGGGTACCAAGTGAATTTGCATGGTTATTCACACCTTGTTTTGTGATCCTCGGCATCCCAGTCACAAAACTTGAAGGGCACAATCGAGATTGAAACATGCCATTGAAAAGTTCAATGAATCTCAAAAGAATCTAGGAATTTCAAAAAACCAATTAAACCTAATAATTCATTTCGTTTTCATGGTGGAAATTGGTGAATCGTCATTCACCTACCTTCAAATATATTATAGCTTAGATTACGGCATCCCTCTTCTAAGTTATAATATATTGTGTTGGATCCTAGCCTTAATATTACATTTGGGTGTATTATTAAGGATTCGATATATCTAATCTAAACTTGTTTTCTTATTTTCAGATGTCTTCCAACAACAAAGCTTCGGGCTCTAACCCTACTGGCTCCTTTTCCCTCATGAACCTTTGTGGGAGGGTCATCTTTGATGGTTCCAACTTCATGGATTGGATCCGGAACATCAGGATGGTTACTCGTTACGAGGACAAAGAATATGTCCTCGATAAGGAGCTAAAGGAGCTTGATGAGTCCACTGCTACTCCTGAGGAGGTCGCTGAGTATCAGGCACATGAAAGAGATGCCACCAAGGTGGCATGCATCATGATGGCCACCATGACAGCTGAACTCCAAAAGTCCTATGAGGACTATTACCCTTTTGAGATGCATCAGGATCTGATGGAAAGGTACCATCAGAGTGCTCGTCAAGAGCGGTATGAAATAATCTCCTCCATGATCACTACCCGTATGAAGGATAGCGAACCAATCACGAGCCACATGCAGAAAATGCAAAGGTGTGTGGACCGTCTAATGAAACTGAATGTGAACTTCCCTGAGGAGTTGGCAATTGATATCATTTTGCACTCCTTGCCATACCACATGAACAAGGAGGAAGTCACACTCAGTAAGCTTCAAGGACTTCTGAAGACTGCCGAAAGTGGTCTTAAGAGTAAGTCGGTTGCTACTCCTACTCCTACTACTACCCCTGTTTTGGCTATCGGGCAAGGCAAAGGGAAGAAGAGGAAGCACCCTTCGAAGGGTACCAAGGGAAAGTCCCTTGAAGGCTCCTCATCTGGAACCAAAGGTGGTTCTATCACTCCTTCTGCCATCCCTAAGGATTGTGAATGCTTCTACTGTCAAAATAAGGGGCACTGGAAGCGAAACTGCCCAAAGTACTTGCAGGATGTCAAGGATGGGAAAGTGAAACCATCCCATGCAGGTATTTACACTATATTGTCTAATAACTCACCATATTCTAATTCTTGGGTTCTTGATACAGGTTGTGGTATTCACATCTGTTGTGACTTGCAGGGCCTAAGAAGAAGTGAGGATGTGGAGCACGGAAAGATAAACTTAATCATGGGGAACAAGAAGGTTGCACCTGTTACCAAGATTGGAGTTTATACTTTGTTGCTAGATAGTGGGTTAAAGTTAGATTTGAATAAATGTGTGTACTCGTCTGAAATGGCGAGGAATATTATTTCCTTTCATGCTTTGTACAAACAAGGTTTTACCTTTTCTTTTGATAATGAAGTTGGTAGTATTAATGCTTTCTTTAATAATGTTCTTTATTTTAAAGCATTACCTTGTGATGGTGTGTATGAAGCTATATCGGTTGTAGATAATTTAGGAAATAATGTATTATGTATTGATTCTTCTACTAGCTTGGATAAAGCATCTTTGTGGCATTGTCGTCTTGGACATGTAAGCAAGAAACGCATAGGCCAGCTCCAAAAGGATTTAGTCTTGGAGTCGTTCGACCTCAAGTCGGATGATAGTTGTGAGTCTTGTCTACTTGGAAAAATGACAAAATCACCCTTCACTGGTACTTGTGCAAGGGGTGAGGGTTTGTTGGACCTTATACATACTGATGTATGTGGACCATTCAAAACCGCCACAAGGGATGCTAATCGCTATTATGTGACTTTTATTGATGATTTTAGTAGATATGGTTATGTCTACTTAATCAAACATAAGTCAGAAACTTTTGAAAGGTTTAAAGAGTTTAAACAGGAAGTAGAAAATCAATTGGGCAGGAACATTAAGATGCTTCGATCCGATCGAGGTGGTGAGTATCTTAGTACTGAGTTCCTCGACTATCTTAAGGAGTGTGGGATTGTCTCACAATTGACACCTCCCAGGACACCACAGCTGAATGGTGTAGCTGAGAGGCGCAATCGAACTTTGTTGGACATGGTTCGCTCTATGATGAGTCGAGCTTCGCTACCAATCTCTTTTTGGGGGTATGCCTTAGAGACTGCCGCCCACATCCTTAATCTAGTCCCTACAAAGAAGGTTGCCAAAACACCTCATGAAATGTGGACTGGGAAAGTTCCCAATCTAGACCATATCAAGATTTGGGGTTGCGAGGCTTTCGTGAGGCGCGAAACTCATGACAAGCTCGAACCTCGAAGTGAAAGGTGTATTTTCATCGGCTACCCACAAAAATCCTTTGGTTACCTCTTTTACAGACCCAGTGAGAATGTGGTCTTTGTGGCTAGGAGAGGGGTCTTTCGAGAGAGAGAATTTATAAACCAAGGAGACAGTGGGAGGCAAATTGACCTTGAAGAAATTCAAGACTCAATTGGTGAAGGAACCTCAGACACTAGCAATCAACTTGAGGAGGAAATTCCTGTTGATCCAGCTGACGAGTCTATACTTCCGAGGCGTTCCACAAGGGTTAGGAACACACCTGAGTTTTATTATGGATTTCATATTACTACGGAAGGTGATACATTTATCAGTGAAAGTACACTGGTAAATCTGGATGAACCTAACAGTGTTAAGGAAGCCATGGCAGGCCCAGAGTCTGCTAAATGGAAGGAGGCTATGGACAGCGAGATACAGTCCATGTATGACAATCAAGTTTGGAACTTGGTTGACAATGTACCAGGCCGTAAGACAGTCAGGTGCAAATGGATCTTCAAGAAGAAGACCGACATGGATGGGAAGGTGCACACTTATAAGGCTCGACTGGTTGCGAAGGGGTTTACTCAGACTCAGGGTATTGATTATGATGAAACCTTTTCACCAGTAGCAAAGATTAAGTCTATTAGGGTTATGCTAGCCATTGCTGCATTTCATGATTATGAAATATGGCAAATAGATGTCAAAACCGCTTTCCTTAACGGAAAGTTGGCTGAGGATGTTTACATGAATCAGCCAGAAGGTTTTGTCAGTGCAGAGTACCCCAATAGAGTGTGCAAGCTTGAGAAATCCATTTATGGATTGAAACAAGCATCTCGAAGTTGGAATCTTTGTTTCGATGAGAAGGTCAAAGATTTTGGTTTCTCAAGAAGTGAAGATGAGTCCTGCGTGTATGTCAGAGCTAGTGGGAGTATAGTTAGCTTTTTGGTACTGTATGTGGATGACATACTACTCATAGGAAATGACATCCCAACCTTGCAGGAGGTTAAGTCCTGGCTTGGGAAGTGCTTTGCTATGAAGGACCTTGGAGAAGCTACCTATATCCTAGGGATAAGGATATTAAGAGAAAGGAGTAAAAGACTAATTGGACTTAGTCAGAGTATCTACTTGGATAAGGTGTTGAAAAGGTTCAACATGCAGAATTCCAAGAAAGGAGAATTACCGATCCAAAGCAATGCCAAACTGAGCATGGCTCAGAGCCCGAGTACAGAAGATGAGATAGCTGAGATGAGTCGATTACCTTATGCTTCCGCTGTTGGTTCGATCATGTATGCTATGACTTGTACCCGTCCTGATGTGGCCTTCGCTTTGAGCATGGTCAACAGATATCAGGGGAACCCTGGCAAGGCTCATTGGACTACGGTAAAGAATATTCTCAAGTACCTGCGGAGGACTAAGGATTGGATCCTTACCCTTGGTGGGAGTGATGACTTGAGAGTAGTAGGGTATAGTGATGCTAGCTTTCAGACTGATAGGGATAACTTCCGCTCTCAGTCGGGCTGGGTCTTTACCTTAAATGGAGGGGCAATCACTTGGAAGAGTTCCAAACAGGAGACTGTAGCTGATTCGACTTGTGAATCAGAGTACATAGCAGCGAGTGAAGCGGAAAAGGAGGCGATATGGCTGAGGAACTTCATTGGAGACCTTGGAGTTGTACCAGCTATTAAGGAGCCTATGGAGATTTTCTGTGACAACAATAGTGCGGTTTCCTTAGCCAAGGAACCAAGAGATCATGGCAGATCCCGACACATTGACAGAAAATATCACTTCATAAGACACAAGATAGAAGAGGGACTCCTCGTGGCAAAGAGGGTATCGTCAGATGAGAACCCTGCGGATCCCCTTACGAAGGGACTGACGAGGGTGAAGCATTTGCTGCATGTGAGGCGCATCGGGCTGAGGGACGATATTAGTTTTACAGATTAGAAAGCCTTTTCTGAAACTTGTAAAATGTAATCGACGTTTGATGATGAATAAAATTTGTGATTTATTTATGAGTAAAGTGTTGCTATCATTGTCAATTATTTACTATTGTTTCAGTTTTGCATGTTTTGACTTCCAGAATAATTAATTTATTCAAACTCTCCACAGTCGGTCATATGTCGGAAGTAGGTATGCATCAAGACTGTCATGAATTGGGATTGTAGATGACTAAAGGTGTTTAGCCATAGCAATGGTTGCTACAACATTCATGAGTACTCATAAGTTATGAGTATTGGAATAAACCCACGCTCACTTGTATCACTTCATGGAATTTATCTCGAGTGATCGTGAGACGGTAATATCATATAAGTCTTCAAACCTAGAGATATGAGTTGTTACCTATGAGTTGGTTGTGCATTGATTGCACGTAAACGCATCAGTAACTTGATGTTATAAAACGTGCCTTTGTGTGCAATTCAATAAGTAGTAGAACAAGCATATGAGTCGAAGTTTATCTGTTCCTTCTAGAAATAGAAGCGATATCTGGGCCCCTCGATGATTTTGTGTTGACCCATGTACCGGGCCCGGTCAGAACTAAATTGATGTGTTCAGTTAAGTTCTTTGTCAAACAAATCGGAAATCGAGAAACAACTGCTAGACAATAAGTAAGACATTGTTCCATGTATTTGTCCGGCTGATATCATGAGAGCAGAGGATTATATGATCACTTATCTAAAATGGCGCTTCATAGTTCACAAGAGTTTTCGAGAGCTACGATTGTCGGTTGGTTCCTGAAGTAATATAGGCAAATACAGTTATTAGACTTATCCAAGTGGGAGTCTGTTGGATAAGGTGTCTAAGTCCATAACTTATTTGGTATATACTTGACCCGACCCGGCATGGTCCATTTGGGTTGCACTTCACCCGAACTAGTTATGGATAATTTTATGGGAGTTGTATACTTACGATTTATTAATATATTATAAGTTATAATATATTAATAAAAAGTCATGTTACTTAATTAGTTTTAATCTTGAATTACTTATGAATTAATTTAGTGATTAAAAGGAAGACTAATTAAATCATGGACTATTATATTTATATGGTGTGGGCTAACACTCATTTGGAATGGGCTAAGCTTATATGGAAGTCCATGGATGATCCATGGAGCTTTTACCCATGGATCCTTGGAAGAGGAAAAGACATGGGTTATTAGGGTTTCACCCTAACCATGTACACTATATAAACAAGCTTATGTTGCATGAAAAAGACACTAATGTGTGTGTAAGTGTGGTAGCCAAAATAAAGAGTTAGTATACTCTCTCATACATTTTCCAAGTTTGTGGTGATTTGTGATTTCCATTTGAGGCATTCACATTATTGGTGCTTGGCTCTCAAACTCCAAGGAATCAACAATCAACAAAAGGTATGTAATTCATCTAGTTCTTTTATGGTTAAAAGTACCCCATGCCATGCTAGATAGGTTATAAACCTTGGAAAATAATATTTTGCATGTATCTTAGACAAACATAGATCCAAGGTTTAATAGGGTTGCATGTACACTAAGGAAGTGTTAGAATGCTCAAAACCCAACACTAACTGCCTCGATCCAAGGAAATGTATTGTCTTCTAACCCAACCACATTCGATAGTGTCAAACGCCTGGCCCAGCGACTCATTGACCATGGAGTCCGCCATGGCGTAGTAGTCCCCGTTCCCGAGCCATCAAAGGGAGAGGACTATAAACAGAGGTCGGGGAACAAGAGGAAGAAGAAGCGAACGACACAGGAAACCTCGCAGGAGCAACAAACGAGTACTATGTACGCCGCCACAACACCTACTACTCCAGCACCTGCCAGTCGATATGCTGGAACCCTCCCGAAGTGTGGAAAGTGCAACTATCACCACACTGGAGTATGCCGGGAAATGCAGTGTCTGAACTGCCACAGAAAGGGACACACAGTCCTTTTCTGCAGGGCACCGGCTCAACCGATCTCCCAAGTCCCCGGAGTTGAAGAAAACCAAGCCTGCTATGGATGTGGTGAGACTGGACACTACCAGAGGGACTGCCCGATAACAAAGAACTCATGAGCGGATGGACGAATTCTGATGATCACCGCAAGAGAATCAACCCCGGAGTCGCCAGCGAGCAGCGGTACGTTTTCGAAATAGTAATTACTTTAAAAATTAATTTATATTTATATAAGATTAAAACTTGAGGAAAACATTTAAAAGTAATTATAATAACTCACTTTTAGAAACAAGTCACAGTATTCAAGAGAACTAAAAGATCCGTTCAGAGAAGCTATGATGGCTTAGTATGTACATCAGGGTTATGCATAGCTAGGATTTTGCAGACTTAGAGTGAGTGATTCCGCCTTAATTCATGTTCCTTGTTTGGTTGTGGATTTGGGGCAGAGTTACTCAGTCGACTGTCTTATTCATCTTAATTATTCATAACTTGTATATGACAGGCGATCATAGTGGTACCGAGGAGGATCGTAGTATAAAGTATCGACACTAGTTATCAAAGCACTTTCACGGTATGTACTCGCTCATCGCGGTATGATACGTAGAAGTGTTAGCGTCAAGGGGAAAACAGAAAGCACTAGAACGTTTACAAAGAGTACATTGTCGAGCACACTAGGAGTACATCATCGTATAACAGACGTTTCTTTCAAATTGGCCAAACTTTATTCAGTAAAGAGTCCGCTGCTATCATTCGTCATGAGTTGGCGTCGTCCTCACCATTCTAAGTTCATATGTTTCTATCGCCTTGCCCGTCAAATTCACGAAACCTTCATCATTCGTAACGATAGTCCGACCCAGACCTCAGTTTTGTCCTTCGTATTCTAAACCCCGAAGTACTCATGCGAAGAGTACTTTGCCTTCCGAAGCCTTTCCGCCGTATGTTCAGCAGACTTTTCCGAAATACCACTCATTCAGCAGACCAAGTTCAAGCACAGAGGCTAGGGACGAATACAGCCCACCTATCACTATTTAGGGTATACGCAAGGGTGGTATATGATTATGATTACGCAGATTTAGTATGTGTGCTTCCACCCTATCTCATGTTCCTTGTTTGGTTGTGGACCTGGGCAGAGTCGCACATCCGACCGTCTTACTAATCTTAATCATATACGACTTGTATACACGAGGTAATGATAGAAGGACTAAGTATGAATCCTATCATGAACATCAGGGCAAAGTTTCCAGGTCTACGAGTGAGTATTCTGCAAATCAGAGGAGTTCAACCCCGGTAGTACTACTAAGAAATCTAATTTCGGGACGAAATTCCATCTAACGGGGGGATGATGTGACAACCCGAAAATCCTTGCCTTGTAAGTTCAGCCATTCAATCCAACAGTGTGTCAGACTCATTTCTGCTATCTTTAAGCCTTGTTTAGAGTCTGATTAAGGGTTCAAAGCTCAGTACTTTCAAGCATTCGGTATAGGATTGAGTCGCATAAGTTCTTAGCCTTGAAATCAAGCCATACACTCCATGTGAGGGAGTGTATGGTCGTACACATAAGTGTACGGTCGTACACACATGTGTGTGCGGCCGTACATCCATGTTGGCCGTACACCCCCTCCATAAGAGTGATATCCTTCCATTTCTAAGCCATTTCCTCAGTTTCCAAGTCAAGAACATCGATTTCTCTCTCAACTATCATCGAGCTTTTCACCCCGATCTTCAAGAATGTAAGCCTTTCTTCCGTTTTGATTTGTTGTTATCCTTCTTCACCTAGTAACACCCTTTGATTTCATCCATGGAAATCATCTTTTGACTAGATCTTCAAATCTCACCAAGAACACACTTGTTCTTGGTGATTGTGAACCCTCTTGAGCCTCCAAATCGTAAGTACTCCTTCCTTATTCTTAGTACATGTTAGGAACACTTGATTAACACCCTAAAAACGACCAAAACTCAAGATCAAAAGGATTGTACGGCCGTACACACATGTGCGGCCATACACCCCTCAAAATACCCCTAAAGGGCCTCCAAAATGCAAATCTAGCTTCAACACTTGATGAGCAATTGTCCCACAAGCTTCCCTATCATCCAAGCAAACTTTTGTGCACTTGTTACCATGAGTGTACGGCCGTACACTTCATGGCCATACACCCATGGCCGCACATTCCTATTAGTGGTCGTACACTCCCCTTAGATGAATCACATGTGATTCTAACACTTGGTCCAAGTGTTTCCTAGTCCCTAAAGGTGTTTCCTTGCATGTGGTTGCTTCTAAACACTATATTCATGCCAATATATGCCATTATATGTCATTTAGGACTCGTTTGTGTCTCAGGACTTCATTCGTGGAACTTCTCATCCTTACGCGCATATTCGTTTGAATCACCCACATAAGGTGAGTTCATACCCCTATAATCAATCTTTTAAACTGTTTTAAATTCTTTTAAGGGGGGAATACAAGTTGAACATAATGATAATTGTGTAAATGTTTGTTATAAACATCTTTCAAAAGATTACTTATGTCTTTTATAAGTGGTCAAAACATTTCAAAAACTCTTTTTAAGTTATGTTACTTTATAGTTTATAAAACTCCATTTTTAAAGTACAATCATAACTTAGTAAATAAATGAGTCTTTTCAACAACAGTTCAAGTAAACATACTAGTAAACTATAGTAGGTATAGTTTAGGGGTTCAGTTCATACTAGATGCTAGAACATACTATAAAGAGAAACAGGGAGGTAGATACAATACACGATAACATAGGGATCATACTATAAAGAGAAACAGGGAGGAAGATACAATACGCGATAACAGAAAGAACATACTAAGATACTATAACAGAACGAACATACTAACTGCTATAGCAGAAGAACAATACAGGATCTAACTATACCAATAATCACTAACTCATTGTTCTAAACAAAAGGTGATAGTAAATTGGGTATACATGATCATATAACTTTAATGTGAATTTACAACGCCTAGCAATTTGTTTGCGGAAGTCGCGTTTGGTCCCCAGAATCTCTTGCAGGGAGAGCGTATAGTATGGGTACTATCCATCACATTATGACCTTAATAAAACAAACATGTTTTAAGGTAATCAGTACGTCAGGATGTCAATTCAAAAGACAACTGTGTACTTACATTTTCCCATTACTTTCATATTGTGACAGTTCCACTTGAAAGTTAATGCAAACTATTTTCGAGTTAAGATAGTTATAAACTAAGGAAAACTTACATCTTTTCAAACTACAAACAGAACAGTCGAGTCTAGTACATTCAGTAGTAAGGGGCCTATAATGCTAACTTTATGATCCCTTAGTGTATGCATTCAGGGATATATATTAATCGGATCCGACAGGTAGTAGGATGTGTGCTTTCCGCTTCATTTCCTGTTCCTTGTTTGGTTGTGGGCTTAGAGCAGATTCACCCAGCCTACTATCTATCCGATCTTAGCTATATATATGTTTCGTATACACCAAGTAATCATAAGGGGCACCAGGTATGGGCCAGGTCATAGGACACTAATTCAATGCACCGTTTTCTAAGACAAAACATACTTTTCAAATAGAACATTTGATATACAAAACTAGAAACTTAGCAATAAAGGGTTTAATCCATTTTATTAAACCAGTATAACTTAAAGGACCTTAGGTGGTTAATTCTATAATACCTTAGTTTATACATCAGGGTTATATATAATTAATACTCGATAGGTAGGTATATGTGTGCTTTCCGCCTCATTTCCTGTTCCTTGTTTGGTTGTGGGCTTAGGGCAGATTCACACAATTAACTATCTGTTCGATATTAGATTATATATAGCTAGTATAAACTAAGTGATTATAGAAGGAACCACTGTGGTTACCATTTTTACTAAAAGAAATAAGGGTTTTCTTAAAGAATCTTTTCATCAAATATAAAGGAACTATAACAGTTAACTCCGTGAGTACCAAGTGAATACGCCAGGGTTATATACAACGATGATCTAACAAACAATGGGGCCTCATTTCCTGTTCCTTGTTTGGTTGTGGACTTAGGGCAGATACACACAACCGATTGTTTGTTTACTCTGGGTTTTATATAACTTGTATCCATTTAGTACTCATAGAAAGGATTGTAGAGTCATTTTTACTTATATTTCATCAAAGCAGGAAATATAGGATTTTCTGGAGGAACAGGCGAACTTTTCTAAACAGAACTTACAACTTTATTACAACTTACTTACATCACTAAAATCTTATGAACTCACCAGCTTAAATGCTGATCTACTCTTTCAAAATAACTTGTATTCTCAGGAGACCAGTAGACAGGTACGCGCACTGGGATTCAGAATATGGAGCAGTATAGCTTCATGTCTTATTTTGTTATTTACTTTGTAGCCTATGTTATGCGAACCACACACTTTGTAAACACTTTCTTTCTAATGAAATGGTTGTTTATTACTTTGATTACTATGATGCATGTCTTGTGATACTAAACATGACGTCCTCCACCCCAGAACGTTTCCGCCGTTCCGGTTTTGGGGTGTGACAGATTGGTATCAGAGCATTGTTTATAGTGAACTAAGTATATCAACCGATAAAAGATATACAACTATAAATACAATGGGGCCGAAGTGCTCTGGATAATAATATATTTTAAATATATAACGATACCTTATAAAAGTATACATACGTGCTTATACATATATACATACTAGAACAAGTATCACAAGAAGAACAGAACAGAAGTATTTAAAGGTTGAACACTGCGGTCAAACCTGGACAGTTATGTAATCATAGCAATGATCAATATAGCCTGATCAAGTATATTCATTCGAGATATGACCGACATGTGTTTGGGAGTGATGTGGTGTTGCAACAGTCTTAAAACTTACCTAACTCTATTCAAGGGAATTCTAGATCAGTACATAAGGATAAGATACTATGGGAGTATTTTATGATACTATAACACGATAACAAGTTTAAAACATACCAAGTACATTACATTAAAATACTATAGGAGTACTTTAGGCACTATATAAATAACTTATGTGATAACTTAAAAGACCCTTACGGATAGGTCTATAATCTTGCAATGTATACTTCCAAGGTTTTATATAATTGAGATTTATAGACTTAGAATTTGTGATCTACGCTTCACTACCTGTTCCTTGTTTGGTTGTGGTTTTGGAGTAGGATCACTTATTCGAAACGTCTATTTAGTCTTAAATTATATACAACTTGTATACATTGTGCAACTATAGGAGGAATCTGTAAGGATCACCCCATAATGTTTCACTTAATCTCATAGATTCTTTAGACACTTCCATTCTCGCACGACAAACCCAGATAGATGTAACCACTTCCTCATAGTCATCAACAGAAGAATCAAGGAGGAACAAGAGCAAGTTCATGAGAAGTTTTCAAAGAAGGATCAACCGAAGTAACCAAAACGTCTTATGCGTCGCACTAATAAATAATAATCTTGTTTAACTTAATAAGTTAGTGGAAACACTGCTCACATTATGTGTTAGGCTTATTTTCTTTCGTGCAACTGGTAACAGTTATTCAGGTCATAGATATTCATTCGAGGATAGCCACTTCTGATACATAAAGTTTATTTGGTATAGACTCTTTTATGAATTGTTTCCAGAACCCTGTGAAAGTCAGGACCAGATACACTCAGAACTAGGATAACCTTGTCTTTCAGCTTTTGGCTTATAAACCACTGCTATAGACTTATTGCATCTCATCTTTGTATTATTTTAGCAAAGATGCCTCCTCGTCGATCAGCGAGACGCACTACTCCGATAAATCCAACTCCAACGCCACAATTCGATCCTGCTGCTCTCCAAGCAGCGATATCAGCCGCAGTGGAAACTGCTCTAGCTCACTTCGGCGAAAGTGGTACCTTCGGATCTGGTAGCGGTACCCACTTAGCCAACCCCGGAGATTCTCACGGACACCCAAGGGAGTGTTCGTACAAGGACTTCATGAACTGCAAACCCAATTCCTTTAGGAAATGGTGGAGTCATCACTCTGATGCGATGGTTCGAGAAAACAGATTCGGTCTTCAAAATCTGTTCGTGCCCAGAAGGGAGCAAAGTTAAGTTTGCTGCCTGCACCTTCTCAGACAGAGCCCTAACATGGTGGAATAGCCATGTTAAGTCACTGACCCTATCAGTGGCTAACTCAATAGGTTGGGAAAACCTAAAAGAGTTAATGCTGGAAGAATATTGCCCGAGGGGAGAAGTTCAAAAGCTGGAACAAGAACTATGGGAGCTCACGATGATCGGCTCAGACATAGTGGCCTACACTGACAAGTTTAGCGGCCTGGTAGCACTATGCCTCGGGATGGTTACCCCGAAGAGCAAGAAGATAGAAAGATACATCTGGGGTCTAACTGTTGGATAAGGTGTCTAAGTCCATAACTTATTTGGTATATACTTGACCCGACCCGGCATGGTCCATTTGGGTTGCACTTCACCCGAACTAGTTATGGATAATTTTATGAGAGTTGTATACTTACGATTTATTAATATATTATAAGTTATAATATATTAATAAAAAGTCATGTTACTTAATTAGTTTTAATCTTGAATTAATTATGAATTAATTTAGTGATTAAAAGGAAGACTAATTAAATCATGGGCTATTATATTTATATGGTGTGGGCTAACACTCATTTGGAATGGGCTAATCTTATATGGAAGTCCATGGATGATCCATGGAGCTTTTACCCATGGATCCTTGGAAGAGGAAAAGACATGGGTTATTAGGGTTTCACCCTAACCATGTACACTATATAAACAAGCTTATGATGCATGAAAAAGACACTAATGTGTGTGTAAGTGTGGTGGCCAAAATCAAGAGTTAGTATACTCTCTCATACATTTTCCAAGTTTGTGGTGATTTGTGATTTCCATTTGAGGCATTCACATTATTGGTGCTTGGCTCTCAAACTCCAAGGAATCAACAATCAACAAAAGGTATGTAATTCATCCAGTTCTTTTATGGTTAAAAGTACCCCATGCCATGCTAGATAGGTTATAAACCTTGGAAAATAATATTTTGCATGTATCTTAGACAAACATAGATCCAAGGTTTAATAGGGTTGCATGTACACTTAGGAAGTATTAGAATGCTCAAAACCCAACAGTGGTATCAGAGCCTAGGCTTGTTTGTTTGATACTTGATGCAAAATAGTGAAAAAAGTCGAATTTTTTGCTGTCTGCCTGATGAACTCGCCGAGTCCATGGGGGGACTCGCCGAGTTCATGGGTAAACTCATCCTACTCGGCGAGTAGGTTCGTGCCCTCGGCGAGTAGGAGCCTCAGAATGCAGATTTTCGACTTTTGCTGCTGGAAATGGACTAGAAACATTACCCTAAACTGTTTTGGTGTTTTAAAACTTGTTTTTGGTTGGTGTAATGGTTGTTCTAATCCATTTACAATAGCATATATCAAAATTTCATGCTTTGTATGTGTTCATATAATTTTTGAAACTTTGATAATCATGTTCATGTTCTTATGAATTTAGAATATGATAGGAATTATTTGCTGAATTGTTTAGGATTAATTCTTGATCATTTATGTGTTTTAATGGAGTCCATAATTTGTCCTCAAGTTTTGGATATCCAAAGGACACTTCTTTTAAACACACACTTAAAACACATAAGTTACATGGAAATGAAGAGTCTTCATTTTTATGAACCTTTAATTCATAAGTTATGAAATGAAAGGTTTTGAATAGTTTCAAAACTTGTCCTCAAGTTTTGGAATTTGTAAAGTTACACACACTTTAATATACTTTAATTCCAAACCCTTAGAGTTTTAAAAGTTAAAATTCAACCCTTATACTATTTATAACATTAATGGTTAATTATTATATATATGTATAAGATCAAAGTCGTCTTACCGCTAGTACGCCTCATTCACGAAGCCAGTCTATAAGGTGGGTATAAGGTTGTTGCCTATAAAATGGCAACTTAATGGGTGTCCACTCTCACCCACCGCTTGCTTGACTGGTGGAGGGTCGTTAGCCGAACGGGTAGGACAAGGACTTATAAATTCTCATTAAAAGTATGATGAATATTATAAAGTAACTAAACCTTATATAAATTCCCAATCTTAGTTACTTTAGGAAAATGTGAATATGGTGCTAACCCATGAAATTCACACTTTGTACCTTACCAAGTCGTTGGTGGAGCGTGTGTGGTTAACCGGCACACTAACTTGGACTAGTAAGGATCACGAAGGGTGACTTAATGTTTATCATAGATCGGTGGAGCGTGTGTGGTTAACCGGCACATTGATTAGGTGATAATATTAAGGGTACCAAGTGAATTTGCATGGTTATTCACACCTTGTTTTGTGATCCTCGGCATCCCAGTCACAAAACTTGAAGGGCACAATCGAGATTGAAACATGCCATTGAAAAGTTCAATGAATCTCAAAAGAATCTAGGAATTTCAAAAAACCAATTAAACCTAATAATTCATTTCGTTTTCATGGTGGAAATTGGTGAATCGTCATTCACCTACCTTCAAATATATTATAGCTTAGATTACGGCATCCCTCTTCTAAGTTATAATATATTGTGTTGGATCCTAGCCTTAATATTACATTTGGGTGTATTATTAAGGATTCGATATATCTAATCTAAACTTGTTTTCTTATTTTCAGATGTCTTCCAACAACAAAGCTTCGGGCTCTAACCCTACTGGCTCCTTTTCCCTCATGAACCTTTGTGGGAGGGTCATCTTTGATGGTTCCAACTTCATGGATTGGATCCGGAACATCAGGATGGTTACTCGTTACGAGGACAAAGAATATGTCCTCGATAAGGAGCTAAAGGAGCTTGATGAGTCCACTGCTACTCCTGAGGAGGTCGCTGAGTATCAGGCACATGAAAGAGATGCCACCAAGGTGGCATGCATCATGATGGCCACCATGACAGCTGAACTCCAAAAGTCCTATGAGGACTATTACCCTTTTGAGATGCATCAGGATCTGATGGAAAGGTACCATCAGAGTGCTCGTCAAGAGCGGTATGAAATAATCTCCTCCATGATCACTACCCGTATGAAGGATAGCGAACCAATCACGAGCCACATGCAGAAAATGCAAAGGTGTGTGGACCGTCTAATGAAACTGAATGTGAACTTCCCTGAGGAGTTGGCAATTGATATCATTTTGCACTCCTTGCCATACCACATGAACAAGGAGGAAGTCACACTCAGTAAGCTTCAAGGACTTCTGAAGACTGCCGAAAGTGGTCTTAAGAGTAAGTCGGTTGCTACTCCTACTCCTACTACTACCCCTGTTTTGGCTATCGGGCAAGGCAAAGGGAAGAAGAGGAAGCACCCTTCGAAGGGTACCAAGGGAAAGTCCCTTGAAGGCTCCTCATCTGGAACCAAAGGTGGTTCTATCACTCCTTCTGCCATCCCTAAGGATGCTGAATGCTTCTACTGTCAAAATAAGGGGCACTGGAAGCGAAACTGCCCAAAGTACTTGCAGGATGTCAAGGATGGGAAAGTGAAACCATCCCATGCAGGTATTTACACTATATTGTCTAATAACTCACCATATTCTAATTCTTGGGTTCTTGATACAGGTTGTGGTATTCACATCTGTTGTGACTTGCAGGGCCTAAGAAGAAGTGAGGATGTGGAGCACGGAAAGATAAACTTAATCATGGGGAACAAGAAGGTTGCACCTGTTACCAAGATTGGAGTTTATACTTTGTTGCTAGATAGTGGGTTAAAGTTAGATTTGAATAAATGTGTGTACTCGTCTGAAATGGCGAGGAATATTATTTCCTTTCATGCTTTGTACAAACAAGGTTTTACCTTTTCTTTTGATAATGAAGTTGGTAGTATTAATGCTTTCTTTAATAATGTTCTTTATTTTAAAGCATTACCTTGTGATGGTGTGTATGAAGCTATATCGGTTGTAGATAATTTAGGAAATAATGTATTATGTATTGATTCTTCTACTAGCTTGGATAAAGCATCTTTGTGGCATTGTCGTCTTGGACATGTAAGCAAGAAACGCATAGGCCAGCTCCAAAAGGATTTAGTCTTGGAGTCGTTCGACCTCAAGTCGGATGATAGTTGTGAGTCTTGTCTACTTGGAAAAATGACAAAATCACCCTTCACTGGTACTTGTGCAAGGGGTGAGGGTTTGTTGGACCTTATACATACTGATGTATGTGGACCATTCAAAACCGCCACAAGGGATGCTAATCGCTATTATGTGACTTTTATTGATGATTTTAGTAGATATGGTTATGTCTACTTAATCAAACATAAGTCAGAAACTTTTGAAAGGTTTAAAGAGTTTAAACAGGAAGTAGAAAATCAATTGGGCAGGAACATTAAGATGCTTCGATCCGATCGAGGTGGTGAGTATCTTAGTACTGAGTTCCTCGACTATCTTAAGGAGTGTGGGATTGTCTCACAATTGACACCTCCCAGGACACCACAGCTGAATGGTGTAGCTGAGAGGCGCAATCGAACTTTGTTGGACATGGTTCGCTCTATGATGAGTCGAGCTTCGCTACCAATCTCTTTTTGGGGGTATGCCTTAGAGACTGCCGCCCACATCCTTAATCTAGTCCCTACAAAGAAGGTTGCCAAAACACCTCATGAAATGTGGACTGGGAAAGTTCCCAATCTAGACCATATCAAGATTTGGGGTTGCGAGGCTTTCGTGAGGCGCGAAACTCATGACAAGCTCGAACCTCGAAGTGAAAGGTGTATTTTCATCGGCTACCCACAAAAATCCTTTGGTTACCTCTTTTACAGACCCAGTGAGAATGTGGTCTTTGTGGCTAGGAGAGGGGTCTTTCGAGAGAGAGAATTTATAAACCAAGGAGACAGTGGGAGGCAAATTGACCTTGAAGAAATTCAAGACTCAATTGGTGAAGGAACCTCAGACACTAGCAATCAACTTGAGGAGGAAATTCCTGTTGATCCAGCTGACGAGTCTATACTTCCGAGGCGTTCCACAAGGGTTAGGAACACACCTGAGTTTTATTATGGATTTCATATTACTACGGAAGGTGATACATTTATCAGTGGCAGTACACTGGTAAATCTGGATGAACCTAACAGTGTTAAGGAAGCCATGGCAGGCCCAGAGTCTGCTAAATGGAAGGAGGCTATGGACAGCGAGATACAGTCCATGTATGACAATCAAGTTTGGAACTTGGTTGACAATGTACCAGGCCGTAAGACAGTCGGGTGCAAATGGATCTTCAAGAAGAAGACCGACATGGATGGGAAGGTGCACACTTATAAGGCTCGACTGGTTGCGAAGGGGTTTACTCAGACTCAGGGTATTGATTATGATGAAACCTTTTCACCAGTAGCAAAGATTAAGTCTATTAGGGTTATGCTAGCCATTGCTGCATTTCATGATTATGAAATATGGCAAATGGATGTCAAAACCGCTTTCCTTAACGGAAAGTTGGCTGAGGATGTTTACATGAATCAGCCAGAAGGTTTTGTCAGTGCAGAGTACCCCAATAGAGTGTGCAAGCTTGAGAAATCCATTTATGGATTGAAACAAGCATCTCGAAGTTGGAATCTTTGTTTCGATGAGAAGGTCAAAGATTTTGGTTTCTCAAGAAGTGAAGATGAGTCCTGCGTGTATGTCAGAGCTAGTGGGAGTATAGTTAGCTTTTTGGTACTGTATGTGGATGACATACTACTCATAGGAAATGACATCCCAACCTTGCAGGAGGTTAAGTCCTGGCTTGGGAAGTGCTTTGCTATGAAGGACCTTGGAGAAGCTACCTATGTCCTAGGGATAAGGATATTAAGAGAAAGGAGTAAAAGACTAATTGGACTTAGTCAGAGTATCTACTTGGATAAGGTGTTGAAAAGGTTCAACATGCAGAATTCCAAGAAAGGAGAATTACCGATCCAAAGCAATGCCAAACTGAGCATGGCTCAGAGCCCGAGTACAGAAGATGAGATAGCTGAGATGAGTCGATTACCTTATGCTTCCGCTGTTGGTTCGATCATGTATGCTATGACTTGTACCCGTCCTGATGTGGCCTTCGCTTTGAGCATGGTCAACAAATATCAGGGGAACCCTGGCAAGGCTCATTGGACTATGGTAAAGAATATTCTCAAGTACCTGCGGAGGACTAAGGATTGGATCCTTACCCTTGGTGGGAGTGATGACTTGAGAGTAGTAGGGTATAGTGATGCTAGCTTTCAGACTGATAGGGATAACTTCCGCTCTCAGTCGGGTTGGGTCTTTACCTTAAATGGAGGGGCAATCACTTGGAAGAGTTCCAAACAGGAGACTGTAGCTGATTCGACTTGTGAATCAGAGTACATAGCAGCGAGTGAAGCGGAAAAGGAGGCGATATGGCTGAGGAACTTCATTGGAGACCTTGGAGTTGTACCAGCTATTAAGGAGCCTATGGAGATTTTCTGTGACAACAATAGTGCGGTTTCCTTAGCCAAGGAACCAAGAGATCATGGCAGATCCCGACACATTGACAGAAAATATCACTTCATAAGACACAAGATAGAAGAGGGACTCCTCGTGGCAAAGAGGGTATCGTCAGATGAGAACCCTGCGGATCCCCTTACGAAGGGACTGACGAGGGTGAAGCATTTGCTGCATGTGAGGCGCATCGGGCTGAGGGACGATATTAGTTTTACAGATTAGAAAGCCTTTTCTGAAACTTGTAAAATGTAATCGACGTTTGATGATGAATAAAATTTGTGATTTATTTATGAGTAAAGTGTTGCTATCATTGTCAATTATTTACTATTGTTTCAGTTTTGCATGTTTTGACTTCCAGAATAATTAATTTATTCAAACTCTCCACAGTCGGTCATATGTCGGAAGTAGGTATGCATCAAGACTGTCATGAATTGGGATTGTAGATGACTAAAGGTGTTTAGCCATAGCAATGGTTGCTACAACATTCATGAGTACTCATAAGTTATGAGTATTGGAATAAACCCACGCTCACTTGTATCACTTCATGGAATTTATCTCGAGTGATCGTGAGACGGTAATATCATATAAGTCTTCAAACCTAGAGATATGAGTTGTTACCTATGAGTTGGTTGTGCATTGATTGCACGTAAACGCATCAGTAACTTGATGTTATAAAACGTGCCTTTGTGTGCAATTCAATAAGTAGTAGAACAAGCATATGAGTCGAAGTTTATCTGTTCCTTCTAGAAATAGAAGCGATATCTGGGCCCCTCGATGATTTTGTGTTGACCCATGTACCGGGCCCGGTCAGAACTAAATTGATGTGTTCAGTTAAGTTCTTTGTCAAACAAATCGGAAATCGAGAAACAACTGCTAGACAATAAGTAAGACATTGTTCCATGTATTTGTCCGGCTGATATCATGAGAGCAGAGGATTATATGATCACTTATCTAAAATGGCGCTTCATAGTTCACAAGAGTTTTCGAGAGCTACGATTGTCGGTTGGTTCCTGAAGTAATATAGGCAAATACAGTTATTAGACTTATCCAAGTGGGAGTCTGTTGGATAAGGTGTCTAAGTCCATAACTTATTTGGTATATACTTGACCCGACCCGGCATGGTCCATTTGGGTTGCACTTCACCCGAACTAGTTATGGATAATTTTATGGGAGTTGTATACTTACGATTTATTAATATATTATAAGTTATAATATATTAATAAAAAGTCATGTTACTTAATTAGTTTTAATCTTGAATTACTTATGAATTAATTTAGTGATTAAAAGGAAGACTAATTAAATCATGGACTATTATATTTATATGGTGTGGGCTAACACTCATTTGGAATGGGCTAAGCTTATATGGAAGTCCATGGATTATCCATGGAGCTTTTACCCATGGATCCTTGGAAGAGGAAAAGACATGGGTTATTAGGGTTTCACCCTAACCATGTACACTATATAAACAAGCTTATGTTGCATGAAAAAGACACTAATGTGTGTGTAAGTGTGGTAGCCAAAATAAAGAGTTAGTATACTCTCTCATACATTTTCCAAGTTTGTGGTGATTTGTGATTTCCATTTGAGGCATTCACATTATTGGTGCTTGGCTCTCAAACTCCAAGGAATCAACAATCAACAAAAGGTATGTAATTCATCTAGTTCTTTTATGGTTGAAAGTACCCCATGCCATGCTAGATAGGTTATAAACCTTGGAAAATAATATTTTGCATGTATCTTAGACAAACATAGATCCAAGGTTTAATAGGGTTGCATGTACACTAAGGAAGTGTTAGAATGCTCAAAACCCAACACTAACTGCCTCGATCCAAGGAAATGTACTGTCTTCTAACCCAACCACATTCGATAGTGCCAAACGCCTGGCCCAGCGACTCATTGACCATGGAGTCCGCCATGGCGTAGTAGTCCCCGTTCCCGAGCCATCAAAGGGAGAGGACTATAAACAGAGGTCGGGGAACAAGAGGAAGAAGAAGCGAACGACACAGGAAACCTCGCAGGAGCAACAAACGAGTACTATGTACGCCGCCACAACACCTACTACTCCAGCACCTGCCAGTCGATATGCTGGAACCCTCCCGAAGTGTGGAAAGTGCAACTATCACCACACTGGAGTATGCCGGGAAATGCAGTGTCTGAACTGCCACAGAAAGGGACACACAGTCCTTTTCTGCAGGGCACCGGCTCAACCGATCTCCCAAGTCCCCGGAGTTGAAGAAAACCAAGCCTGCTATGGATGTGGTGAGACTGGACACTACCAGAGGGACTGCCCGATAACAAAGAACTCATGAGCGGATGGACGAATTCTGATGATCACCGCAGGAGAATCAACCCCGGAGTCGCCAGCGAGCAGCGGTACGTTTTCGAAATAGTAATTACTTTAAAAATTAATTTATATTTATATAAGATTAAAACTTGAGGAAAACATTTAAAAGTAATTATAATAACTCACTTTTAGAAACAAGTCACAGTATTCAAGAGAACTAAAAGATCCGTTCAGAGAAGCTATGATGGCTTAGTATGTACATCAGGGTTATGCATAGCTAGGATTTTGCAGACTTAGAGTGAGTGATTCCGCCTTAATTCATGTTCCTTGTTTGGTTGTGGATTTGGGGCAGAGTTACTCAGTCGACTGTCTTATTCATCTTAATTATTCATAACTTGTATATGACAGGCGATCATAGTGGTACCGAGGAGGATCGTAGTATAAAGTATCGACACTAGTTATCAAAGCACTTTCACGGTATGTACTCGCTCATCGCGGTATGATACGTAGAAGTGTTAGCGTCAAGGGGAAAACAGAAAGCACTAGAACGTTTACAAAGAGTACATTGTCGAGCACACTAGGAGTACATCATCGTATAACAGACGTTTCTTTCAAATTGGCCAAACTTTGTTCAGTAAAGAGTCCGTTGCTATCATTCGTCATGAGTTGGCGTCGTCCTCACCATTCTAAGTTCATATGTTTCTATCGCCTTGCCCGTCAAATTCACGAAACCTTCATCATTCGTAACGATAGTCCGACCCAGACCTCAGTTTTGTCCTTCGTATTCTAAACCCCGAAGTACTCATGCGAAGAGTACTTTGCCTTCCGAAGCCTTTCCGCCGTATGTTCAGCAGACTTTTCCGAAATACCACTCATTCAGCAGACCAAGTTCAAGCACAGAGGCTAGGGACGAATACAGCCCACCTATCACTATTTAGGGTATACGCAAGGGTGGTATATGATTATGATTACGCAGATTTAGTATGTGTGCTTCCGCCCTATCTCATGTTCCTTGTTTGGTTGTGGACCTGGGCAGAGTCGCACATCCGACCGTCTTACTAATCTTAATCATATACGACTTGTATACACGAGGTAATGATAGAAGGACTAAGTATGAATCCTATCATGAACATCAGGGCAAAGTTTCCAGGTCTACGAGTGAGTATTCTGCAAATCAGAGGAGTTCAACCCCGGTAGTACTACTAAGAAATCTAATTTCGGGACGAAATTCCATCTAACGGGGGGATGATGTGACAACCCGAAAATCCTTTCCTTGTAAGTTCAGCCATTCAATCCAACAGTGTGTCAGACTCATTTCTGCTATCTTTAAGCCTTGTTTAGAGTCTGATTAAGGGTTCAAAGCTCAGTACTTTCAAGCATTCGGTATAGGATTGAGTCGCATAAGTTCTTAGCCTTGAAATCAAGCCATACACTCCATGTGAGGGAGTGTATGGTCGTACACATAAGTGTACGGTCGTACACACATGTGTGTGCGGCCGTACATCCATGTTGGCCGTACACCCCCTCCATAAGAGTGATATCCTTCCATTTCTAAGCCATTTCCTCAGTTTCCAAGTCAAGAACATCGATTTCTCTCTCAACTATCATCGAGCTTTTCACCCCGATCTTCAAGAATGTAAGCCTTTCTTCCGTTTTGATTTGTTGTTATCCTTCTTCACCTAGTAACACCCTTTGATTTCATCCATGGAAATCATCTTTTGACTAGATCTTCAAATCTCACCAAGAACACACTTGTTCTTGGTGATTGTGAACCCTCTTGAGCCTCCAAATCGTAAGTACTCCTTCCTTATTCTTAGTACATGTTAGGAACACTTGATTAACACCCTAAAAACGACCAAAACTCAAGATCAAAAGGATTGTACGGCCGTACACACATGTGCGGCCATACACCCCTCAAAATACCCCTAAAGGGCCTCCAAAATGCAAATCTAGCTTCAACACTTGATGAGCAATTGTCCCACAAGCTTCCCTATCATCCAAGCAAACTTTTGTGCACTTGTTACCATGAGTGTACGGCCGTACACTTCATGGCCATACACCCATGGCCGCACATTCCTATTAGTGGTCGTACACTCCCCTTAGATGAATCACATGTGATTCTAACACTTGGTCCAAGTGTTTCCTAGTCCCTAAAGGTGTTTCCTTGTATGTAGTTGCTTCTAAACACTATATTCATGCCAATATATGCCATTATATGTCAATTAGGACTCGTTTGTGTCTCAGGACTTCATTCGTGGAACTTCTCATCCTTACGCGCATATTCGTTTGAATCACCCACATAAGGTGAGTTCATACCCCTATAATCAATCTTTTAAACTGTTTTAAATTCTTTTAAGGGGGGAATACAAGTTGAACATAATGATAATTGTGTAAATGTTTGTTATAAACATCTTTCAAAAGATTACTTATGTCTTTTATAAGTGGTCAAAACATTTCAAAAACTCTTTTTAAGTTATGTTACCTTATAGTTTATAAAACTCCATTTTTAAAGTACAATCATAACTTAGTAAATAAATGAGTCTTTTCAACAACAGTTCAAGTAAACATACTAGTAAACTATAGTAGGTATAGTTTAGGGGTTCAGTTCATACTAGATGCTAGAACATACTATAAAGAGAAACAGGGAGGTAGATACAATACATGATAACATAGGGATCATACTATAAAGAGAAACAGGGAGGAAGATACAATACGCGATAACAGAAAGAACATACTAAGATACTATAACAGAACGAACATACTAAATGCTATAGCAGAAGAACAATACAGGATCTAACTATACCAATAATCACTAACTCATTGTTCTAAACAAAAGGTGATAGTAAATTGGGTATACATGATCATATAACTTTAATGTGAATTTACAACGCCTAGCAATTTGTTTGCGGAAGTCGCGTTTGGTCCCCATAATCTCTTGCAGGGAGAGCGTATAGTATGGGTACTATCCATCACATTATGACCTTAATAAAACAAACATGTTTTAAGGTAATCAGTACGTCAGGATGTCAATTCAAAAGACAACTGTGTACTTACATTTTCCCATTACTTTCATATTGTGACAGTTCCACTTGAAAGTTAATGCAAACTATTTTCGAGTTAAGATAGTTATAAACTAAGGAAAACTTACATCTTTTCAAACTACAAACAGAACAGTCGAGTCTAGTACATTCAGTAGTAAGGGGCCTATAATGCTAACTTTATGATCCCTTAGTGTATGCATTCAGGGATATATATTAATCGGATCCGACTGGTAGTAGGATGTGTGCTTTCCGCTTCATTTCCTGTTCCTTGTTTGGTTGTGGGCTTAGAGCAGATTCACCCAGCCTACTATCTATCCGATCTTAGCTATATATATGTTTCGTATACACCAAGTAATCATAAGGGGCACCAGGTATGGGCCAGGTCATAGGACACTAATTCAATGCACCGTTTTCTAGTACAAAACATACTTTTCAAATAGAACATTTGATATACAAAACTAGAAACTTACCAGTAAAGGGTTTAATCCATTTTATTAAACCAGTATAACTTAAAGGACCTTAGGTGGTTAATTCTATAATACCTTAGTTTATACATTAGGGTTATATATAATTAATACCCGATAGGTAGGTATATGTGTGCTTTCCGCCTCATTTCCTGTTCCTTGTTTGGTTGTGGGCTTAGGGCAGATTCACACAATTAACTATTTGTTCGATATTAGATTATATATAGCTAGTATAAACTAAGTGATTATAGAAGGAACCACTATGGTTACCATTTTTACTAAAAGAAATAAGGGTTTTCTTAAAGAATCTTTTCATCAAATATAAAGGAACTATTACAGTCAACTCCGTGAGTACCAAGTGAATACGCCAGGGTTATATACAACGATGATCTAACAAACAATGGGATGTGTGCCTTCCGCCTCATTTCCTGTTCCTTGTTTGGTTGTGGACTTAGGGCAGATACACACAACCGATTGTTTGTTTACTCTGGGTTTTATATAACTTGTATCCATTTAGTACTCATAGAAAGGATTGTAGAGTCATTTTTACTTATATTTCATCAAAGCAGGAAATATAGGATTTTCTGGAGGAACAGGCGAACTTTTCTAAACAGAACTTACAACTTTATTACAACTTACTTACATCACTAAAATCTTATGAACTCACCAGCTTAAATGCTGATCTACTCTTTCAAAATAACTTGTATTCTCAGGAGACTAGTAGACAGGTACGCGCACTGGGATTCAGAATATGGAGCAGTATAGCTTCATGTCTTATTTTGTTATTTACTTTGTAGCCTATGTTATGCGAACCACACACTTTGTAAACACTTTCTTTCTAATGAAATGGTTGTTTATTACTTTGATTACTATGATGCATGTCTTGTGATACTAAACATGACGTCCTCCACCCCAGAACGTTTCCGCCGTTCCGGTTTTGGGGTGTGACAGATTGGTATCAGAGCATTGTTTATAGTGAACTAAGTATATCAACCGATAAAAGATATACAACTATAAATACAATGGGGCCGAAGTGCTCTGGATAATAATATATTTTAAATATATAACGATACCTTATAAAAGTATACATACGTGCTTATACATATATACATACTAGAACAAGTATCACAAGAAGAACAGAACAGAAGTATTTAAAGGTTGAACACTGCGGTCAAACCTGGACAGTTATGTAATCATAGCAATGATCAATATAGCCTGATCAAGTATATTCATTCGAGATATGACCGACATGTGTTTGGGAGTGATGTGGTGTTGCAACAGTCTTAAAACTTACCTAACTCTATTCAAGGGAATTCTAGATCAGTACATAAGGATAAGATACTATGGGAGTATTTTATGATACTATAACACGATAACAAGTTTAAAACATACCAAGTACATTACATTAAAATACTATAGGAGTACTTTAGGCACTATATAAATAACTTATGTGATAACTTAAAAGACCCTTACGGATAGGTCTATAATCTTGAAATGTATACTTCCAAGGTTTTATATAATTGAGATTTTATAGACTTAGAATTTGTGATCTATGCTTCACTACCTGTTCCTTGTTTGGTTGTGGTTTTGGAGTAGGATCACTTATTCGAAACGTCTATTTAATCTTAAATTATATACAACTTGTATACATTGTGCACTTATAGGAGGACTCTGTAAGGATCACCCCATAATGTTTCACTTAATCTCATAGATTCTTTAGACACTTCCATTCTCGCACGACAAACCCAGATAGATGTAACCACTTCCTCATAGTCATCAACAGAAGAATCAAGGAGGAAGAAGAGCAAGTTCATGAGAAGTTTTCAAAGAAGGATCAACCGTAGTAACCAAAACGTCTTATGTGTCGCACTAATAAATAATAATCTTGTTTAACTTAATGAGTTAGTGGAAACACTTCTCATATTATGTGTTAGGATTATTTTCTTTCGTGCAACTGGTAACAGTTATTCAGGTCATAGATATTCATTCAAGGATAGCCACTTCTCATACATAAAGTTTATTTGGTATAGACTCTTTTATGAATTATTTCCAGAACCCTGTGAAAGTCAGGACCAGATACACTCAGAACTAGGATAACCTTGTCTTTCAGCTTTTGGCTTATAAACCACTGCTATAGACTTATTGCATCTCATCTTTGTATTATTTTAGCAAAGATGCCTCCTCGTCGATCAGCGAGACGCACTACTCCGATAAATCCAACTCCAACGCCACAATTCGATCCTGCTGCCTTTCACACCTACTCATACTCGTCCCAAGTATTGGCTCGCAGTTCTCCAAGTCATTATCACAAAAACAATTTTAACACACACAAATGTGTCCAAACAATGATATAATTTTCCCTAGAATCTACTAGGACTTCTTCCATGCGTATCTTCAATCATCAATTCTGCTTCAACTCGGTTAGTGATGGAAATGTCAGATGATGTGATAACTTTATGGATTATACCAAAAATCCTTCTTTCTGCTAATCGAAAGTGTACTAATCCCGTACTAGACATATTATTTATTAGACGCATTCTAAAGGCAGTATATCACTCTTACGATATCATCCGATAGGTACCATTCCGTATCGTAAGCCTTCTCATTTCCTCCATTTACTCAATTCACTACGAGTCTTAACCATGATGTTCTACACACCAAAGCAGTCACTCGGTGTATCGAGACGAGAATATAGATAGAGGAAGGTTTAGACGTGTATTACTCCTTATTACTTCAAAATTTTATATGTCAGTTCTAATATCGTAATTAAACGTTCAGAAATCTGAACGCATAAAGTTTCCAGATCCGGTCGGCAACAGACCATAGATCCGATCAAATAATGGCATCATAAAGCATCACAAATCATTTAGCACATAAAATAATTTTAGGCATCTTCCCTAATTAAGCTAGTGCTTGTGTCTATTCAGGTGTACTACCTAAATTATATTAGACACACTCAACTCTCAATCATCGCTTAGCATTCTAAGTTTAAGTCTAGAAATAAATCCTTATTCCTAGTTCGCTTAAACTAATGCTCTGATACCAACTGTGACATCCCCATTTTCTCGGCCAGAAAAGACCGATTTGTTTATGCTTTATTTAAAAATCAAAGTGTCCTTTTGAAGAAAAGTGTTGCGGAATTTGTTCCCAGAAAAACATGATAAATACGTTATGAACGCATTTCCGAAGAAATGTATTTTTATTCATTTTAAAACATTGGGATGTCATTGTCAATACAGAAACATAAACATAAACAGAACTTACATTCATTATCATTAGTGATTTATATCTCCTTAACCCTTCGGTGTAATGTAACCTCATATCGACACCTGTGATATAAATAAACTGAGTGGGTCAGGTTGGGAAACCTGGTGAGTGCATAGAGTTTTCAACCCACAATAATATAATTATTATGTTTAATCGTCAAACAATTAACCCAATTACCCATCCCTATTATCTTCTTTGTTCTTAAGGGTCTACCCTAAGAATCAACTATTCCTCATTCATTCATTCCTAAGGATTATCCTAAGGAATAGGCACGAAGTCCATCGTTGCCAATGACACAACTGTCAATATTATCTATTAAGCACAGCTGCCAATATATCATTTAGGCGCAGCTGCCAGAATTATGACATTCTCTATTAGGCGCAGCTGCCGATATTGTCCTTTAGGCGCAGCTGCCAGGGTTATGATGCTCTCTATTAGGCGCAGTTGTCGATACTATCCTTAGAGTGCAGCTGCTAGGATGTTTAGAGTAGATCAAAAACATCTACAGATTGTGGCGCAGCTGCCAAGGCTCATCTATAGGGTAATAGGTCCATTGCTGCCAATGTTCACCTATAGGGCACTATGTCCATACTGCCAATGTTCCTCTATATTAGCTTTCATCCCTCATCATTCATCTACCCATGTTTTACCCAACATATTTTGTAGATATAAAATACATATATAGTTTAAATCATTTAAAACATGTATAAAATCGTTCATCCAACATAGATAACAAGTATACAGATAATATGCACACATAGCACGTAATTTATATAAAATACTTCATATCTATGTGTAAGATGAAAGTAACTAAGAACTCACTTGTTAAAGTGATGATTCTAAACTCGGACAGCGCTTCGCTTCTAACGATTCTATTTTCCTTCGACGAAACCTAGAATTATTATCGCTAAGTTTTAGTCTAATCTTTATTGCGACTAGTTATTAGTCTAGATTCATCATTAACTCAAAGTCTACTTCATGATCTATCAAGTAAGGATCAGCCAGGGAGGACAGTTGGGAGGCAGGAACATTTCGGCATATAGCTTTTCTGTAATCCAACAACCAAACCCAACGTGACCATTCTAGACACCTCTCTCTAAAGTAGTTCAATCAATATAACGAATTTGAATCACTGATAAATCTTATTTATAGGTTCATAATATCGATATTATATTTATATATAAGCTATATTTAAAGTATGGTAGGCGTATCTCACTTACAGCGGGTTTTTCTCAAAACCGGGCTCCGCCGAAGCAGAGTTTCTGAGCCGAAGGCTCTTCTTTTCGGAGCCGTCAGGCGCTCTAGGGCTTATGCCTCGTGCTAGGGAGTTACCCTAGGCTTTTGGGGGGGGGGGGGGGGGTTGGGGGGCTTAGAGAGAGATTCTAGAGAGAGAAAGAAGGGGTGAAGGTGTGAGTTTGGAGGCAGCCCCGACACCTCTATTTATAGGCTGCTTGGATTGTCACCACATCGTGGTGCCTCTCTCCACGTCATGGTGTTGCGTACGCTCCAAGGCTTCGCCTGGTGCTGACACGTGGCGCCGAACACAGGGGGTAAAACAGCCGATTTTCAAAAATTCATAACTTTCGCATATGAGCTCCGTTTTCGACATTCTTTATATCCACGCTTAGGTAAAAATAAGATCTACAACTTTCCTTGTGACTCCGTCGGCTAACTCTTGACCTATTTTAAATTTAACAGTATGAGGAGATTATACTGTTAAACGACTGCGAAAAATTCGTAACTTCTACATACGGACTCTGTTTTCGTCTGTCTTTTTATCGTTGAGATCCTATTAATGAGATATTAAATTCTCATTTAGCTCGCATTGGCCAAAAACCGTTCGATCTAAAATTCGAGTTTCGGGTTGTACACTACTAAGCCAAATCTTAGAAAAATCATAACTTCCTCATACGAAGTCAGATTTGGGCGTTCTTTTTATGCACGCTCTCGGTTTAACGTATACTAGGACTTTTGTTTAGATTGCTAAGGCTAAAAAGTCATCTATCGTAAATTTACTATTTACGTCACAAAGAGTAGTGTCGGTTTAGCCGTAAAACTTCGACGCGCCATAACTTCTTCGTTATAACTCGGATTTCGGCGTTATTTATATGTACGGAACCCTTGTGACATATACTATAACTTGGTTAAGATTAATCCTTCTAATTAATCTTCCATCAAAAAGTCATTTTTGACGCTCATTGTCTCTAAATTGACTAGCCCGAATCTGCGGGCGTTACATCGTGTCCATACGATATCTGGTAGAATGAAGGAATATTTGATCAATTATCTTAGGACTATTGTTTGATCAGATCAGAGTCTGGAGTTGCTTTGGGAAGCACCCTTTGTTGTTTAATTTAGAAGTTATACTAGAAATTATAGTTATAGACTTATCCAAGCGGGTGACTCTTGGATTAGGTGTCTACGCTAATAACTAAATTGGTATATACTTGAATTATTAGCAAATTCCTTTTGGGTTGCCCTTCAAAAATACTAGGGTTTCCATAGGGTTCTTTGATGTTCAAAGGTTATAGCTTTCAATAGTGAAAACATAGATCCAATTAGGTTGCATGTGAACTTAAGAGTTAAGTTATTTTCTGCAGATATCATTCTATAAAGATCTTTCAACAAGTCGTTCGGGTAGCAAAAGGAAGAGCATGTCGTGATTGCATGATATCCTTGGATATATTTTGAGATTTCCACACTTAAGATTTACTACTTTTATTACCCTGATTTGAATCGTGATTGTTGTTTTGAACAAATTGTTACTATCCGATCTTTGAAAATGGAATTGGAAAAAATGCTTTTATTTTATATGAAAATTTTGTTTTGAAATTTGGGACGTTACACATTATTTTGGAAAAATTAACGATTCAGTCTCATTACCTACTGAATAGGTCAAAAAGGACTAAAGTGAAGAAATTAGTTGGTTTCTTAGTCTTTTCCATTGAAAAAAAAATATTGATACTTCATTAATTTTCCCAAAATAATGAAACTTTTCTATAGATTTTCGTCACAAAAACTAATAGTGTAACACTTGGATCTTGGTATATTTCATTATTGCCCTTTATTATTTAAATGTTACACATTTGGTCCTTGGAGTAGTACACGGGGTGTACCACATGGTACGCTTAGCGTACTAGCTGAGAAGCTAGTACGCGGGGCGTACCACATGGTACACTTAATGTACTGATGCGAGACTTGATCGTGACTCCGGGCACGTACGTGGGGCGTACACTTATATACGCGGGGCGTATGTGCGATGTAACGCCCGTAGATCCGGGCTAGTCAATTTGGAGATAATAGGGGTCGAAAATGACTTTTCGAAAAAAGATTATTTAGAATACATAATCTTAACCAAGTTGTAGAATATGTCTCAAGGGTTCCGTACATATAAACAACGCTGAAATCCGAGTTATAACGAACAAGTAATGACCCGTCGAAGTTTCGCGACAGAACCGGCACGACACCGGGAAGCGTAAATAGTGAATTTACGATAGAGCGACTTTTAGCCTTAGCGACCTAAATGAAAGTCGTAGAATACGTTAAACCGAGAGCGTCCATAAAAAGAACGCCCAAATCTGACTTCGTATGAGGAAGTTATGATTTTTCGAAGTTTCGGCTTAGCAGTGTACATCCCGAAATTCGAATATAAGATCGAACGGTTTTTAGCCGAAACAACCTAAACGAGAATCGAAGATCTCGTTAATAATAGCGTAACGATGAAAAGACAGATGAAAACGGACATCGGATGAAGAAGTTATGAATTTTTAACGGACCAATCCTGTCCCGGCCTGTTAAAAATATAACTTTTAAAATAAAGTCAAAATTAGCCGACAGAGTCTAAACGAAAGTTGTAGACTACGTTCCCTCCTACGCGTGGATATAAAGAACGTAGAAAATGGAGCACGTATGTTAAAGATACGAATTTTTAAAGTTTAGACTCGAATTTACGAAGCCTGTTGCTCGATTGATGACGTGGCAAGATCCTAGTCGTCGCTTGCTGATCACGCCTCGCTGCGGATGAAGGACACGTCGCCTCTTCCCTACGCCCCACGCCCGACATTGGGTACGCCCGGCGTACTTGATCTTGTGCGGTCCGAGAGATGGCCACGTAGCCCCACCGAAGCCTCGCCACCTGTACCCTATCCGAAGTTACGCCCCACGTAACCTGCTGAACGCGCAGCGTAGGTCCGAAGTCCAGCGCCTATAAATAGGCTGCGAACCTTTCCGGATTTTTCACACCAATTATTTTTCTCTCTCTAGTTTCTTTCTCTCTCTAGGGTTTTTAACCCCCCTAAAGCCTAGGTGAAAACCCTAGCACCCGAAGGAAGCCCCGAGGCTCCCGGAGTCCCGAGAAAAAGGGTCTTTCGGTTCGGAAACGCTGCTCCGAGCAAAGCCCGGTTTTCTTTAAAATCTGCTATAAGTGAGCTACGCCTATGACATTTTTAATATAGCTTTTAAATAATTATAGTAATGTTATTAGGTCCTTAAAATAATTATTTGGGCTATTATTATGAGTTATATAGAGTGTTGTTTAACGCTTATATAATAATAATAATAGCTAGACTATTAATTAGTCGCGGTTAACATTAGACTAAACCCTAGTGGTATTGATACTAGGTTTTGTCAAGGGAAAATTGTTTTGAGATAACGAAGTGTTGTCCGACTTCCGAGTCACCACCTTAACAACTGAGTGCATAGTTACTTTCATCTTACACATAGATACAAAGTATTTTATATAAATTACGTGCTATGTGTGCATATTATCTGAATACTTGCTGTCTATGCTGGATGAACGATTTTATACAAGTTTTAAATGATTTAAACTGTATATGTATTTTATATCTACAAAATGTGTTGCGTAAAACATGGGTAGATGAAATAGTTGCTATGTAACAAGAACAAAATGATGAGAGGTGATATAGACCACGAGATAAGGGTGAGAGGTGAACCATGAGAGAAGCCTTATACCCGAGTGTTGGCCCCGTCATCTAGCAGAGTATGGATGTGACATCCCCATTTTCACGGCCAGAAAAGACCGATTTTGTTTATGCTTTATAAAAATTAGAGTACTTCTTTTGATAAAAATGTTGCGGAATTTGTTCCCAGTAAAACATGATAAATACGTTATCAAAGCATTTCCGAAGAAACGTATTTTTATTCATTTTAAAACATTCGGGATGTCATCGTCAATACAGAAACTTAAGCATAAACAGAACTTACATTCATTATCACTAGTGAGCTACACCTCTTTAATCTCTCAGTGTAATGTAACTTCATATCGACACCTGTGATAGAAATAAGCTGGAGTGGGTCAGGTTGGGAAACCTGGTGAGTACATAGGGTTTTCAACCCACAATAATATAATTATTATGTTTAAACATCAAACAATCAACCCAATTACCCATCCCCATTATCATCTTTACTCTTAAGGATCTACCCTAAGAATCAACTATTCCTCGTTCATTCATTCCTAAGGATCATCCTAAGGAATCGACACAAAGTCCATCGTCACCGGGATTTAGGCACTAAGTCTGCATAGTCGCCAGGATTTATACAACAGGCACTAAGTCCGCATAGTCGGCAGGGTTTAGGCACTAAGTCTGCATAGTCGCCAGGGTTTATACAACAGGCACTAAGTCCGCATAGTCGCTAGGTTTTTGGCACTAAGTCTGCATAGTCGCCAGGGTTTATACAACAGGCACTAAGTCCGCATAGTCGCCAGGGTTTTGGCACCAAGTCTGCATGATCGCCAAGGTTTGGGCACCAAGTCTGCATGATCGCCAGGGTTTAGAGTACACCGGGTGAACACATCGTTCACAACACCTACAGGTTGCGAGCCTGCTAGTGTTCCACTGGACTGTCTAGAATAGTCCGTGGTTGTCATCCATACTCTGCTAGATGACGGGGCCATCATTTAGGAAAGGCTTCTCACATCGTCCACCTCTCACACTCACCTCGTGGTCTATAACACCTCTCAACTCATCATCCAACTCATATTCCATCTATTACATCTACCCATGTTTTACCCAACATATTATCGTAGATATATATATATACAGTTTAAATCATTTAAAACATGTATAAAATCGTTCATCCAGCATAGACAGCAAGTACTCAGATAATATGCACACATAGCACGTAGTTTATATAAAATACTTCATATCTATGTGTAAGATGAAAGTAACTATGCACTCACTTGATAAGGTGGTGACTCGGTACTCGGACAACGCTTCGTTTACTTTAAAATAATTTCCTTCGACGAAACCTAGTATTATTACCACTAGATTTTAGTCTAATATTTACTGTGACTAATTATTATTATTATTATTATTATTATTATATAAGCGTTTAAACAATATTTTCCAACCACTATGTACAGACGGGGGCTACACATAAAACACCGGAGGGCAGGACCATTTTGGCATATAGCACTTCTGAAATCCAACAACCCTATGCGGCCCTTTAAACCAGATTCCCCGTACCGTGAGTAGTTAAAAAGATATTATAACAACACTTATATAAGTCATAATAATAGCTCAAATATTTATTATAAGTTCATAATAACAATACTAATTTTTAATATAAGCTATATTAAAATAGGTAAGCATAACTTACTTACAAGGGGGTTTTAGCTAGGAGTAAGGCTCTGCAGGCGCAGAACTTCGTCGCTGAATCTTTCTAAGAAAGATTCGTGCAGCGCTTCAGCGCTCACCTTACTATACTAAAACTACAGAAAGAGAAGTCGAATCACGAGGGACCGAAATGCTCGGGGGATAAGAAGAGAAAGACTCTTGAATCAAGAGAATGGTGCAAGAAATATGAGAGCCCAAGCCTCTTATTTATAGTAATTGAATTTACAAAAACTACCCTCCATAATTACTTAATGACCTTATAGTTATATAAACTACTAAACACCCTTTCATAATACTATTTTAAATAGATTTAACGATATTTATACTAAACTAATGTTGAAAGTACTCAACACTAGGCTTATAATAACCGCATCGTCGATACCTTTCTAATGATATATACATTTGTATATATATGTGTACGTATATATGATTTATACTTTATTTTAATACGTAAATATGCTATTATAATTTGTAACTCGTTCATACGAACTCCATTTTTGACGTTCTTTCGCGTTGGTATTTACGAGTACTACAACTTTCATTTAGACGACGTCAGCTAATTCTCATTCTATCTCAGATTTACAAAACTGTATCGAATTTATCACGCTCGAAGAGTAGGGACCAAGTTTCGTCCATATCTTTAACATACGATCTATACTCTCGACATTATTTATATCCACGCGTAGGTAAAAACAAGATCTAAAACTTTCATTTAGACTCCGTCGGCTAATTCTCGACCGATCTTAAACTTAACAGTAGGAGGAGATTAGACTGTTAAATGACCGCGAAGACTTCGTAACTCCTTCATACGGACTCCGTTTTCATCAGTCATTTTACCGTTAAGTTCCTATTAATGAGATCTTCAACTCTCATTTAGGTCGCGTAAGCCAAAAACCGCTCAAACTAAAATTCGAGTTTCGGGCCGTGCACTGCTAAGTCGAATCTTAGAAAAATCATAACTTCCTCATACGAAGTCAGATTTGGGCGTTCTTTTTATGGATGTTCTCGGTTTAACATATTCTACGACTTTCGTTTAGATTACTAAGGTCAAAAAGTCCTCTATCGCAAATTCGCTATTTGCGCTTCCCGGTGCCGTGTCGGTTCCGTCGCGAAACTTCGACGGGTCATAACTTCTTCGTTATAACTCGAATTTATGCGTTCTTTATATGTACGAAACCCTTGAGACATATTCTACAACTTGTTTAAGATTATTTATTCTAATTAATCTTTTGACGAAAAGTCGTTTTCGACCCCCTATTATCTCTAAATTGACTAGCCCGGATCTACGAGCATTACAATGGATGACAACCACGGACTATTCTAGACAGTCCAGTGGAACACTAGCAGGCTCGCAACCTATAGGTGTTATTTGAACTGTGTATTCGCCAGCTGTACTCTAAAAACCCCTTGACACGTATTGCGAGTGGATTCTCGGAAACGATAAAGTCGATAAATGAGATAACCATGGCGACTATGAGACTTAGTGCCTAAACCCTGGCGACTTTGCGACGTAGTGTCTGATGTATAAACCCTGGCGGCTATGAGACTTAGTGCCTAAACCCTGGTGACTATGCGACTTAGTGTCTATCGTGTAAACCCTGGCAACGATGGATTTCGTGCCGATTCCTTAGGATGATCCTTAGGAATGAATGAACGAGGAATAGCTAATTCTTAGGGTAGATCCTTAAGAGTAAAGAAGATAATGGGGATGGGTAATTGGGTTGATTGTTTGATGTTTAAACATAATAATTATATTATTGTGGGTTGAAAACCCTATGTACTCACCAGGTTTCCCAACCTGACCCACTCAGTTTATTTGTATCACAGGTGTCGATGTGAAGCTACCTTACACTGAGAGATTTAAAAGAGATGTAGATCACTAGTGTAAATAAATGTAAGTTCTGTTTATGCTTATGTTTCTGTATTGACGATGACATCCCAATGTTTTGAAAATGAATCAAAATACATTTCTTCGGAAATGCTTTGATAACGTATTTATCATGTTTTACTGGGAACAAATTCCGCAACATTTTTATTAAAAGAAGCACTCTGATTTTTATAAAGCATAAACAAAATCGGTCTTTTCTGGCCAAGAAAATGGGGATGTCACAGTTGGTATCAGAGCATTAGTTTAAGCGAACTAGGAATATGGATTTATTTCTAGACTTAAACTTAGAATGCTAAGCAATGATTGTGAGGAGTGGGTCTAATAAAATTTAGGTAATACACCTGAATAGACCCAAGCACTAGCTTATTTAGGAAAATACCTAACATACTTTTGTGTGCTAAATGATTTATGATATGCAATATATGATCGGATTTATGGTCTGTTGCCGACCGGATCTGGAAACTTTATGTGTTCAGGTTTCTAAACGTTTAATTACGGTATTAGAACTGGCATATAACCTTTCGGAGTGATAGGGAGATTTACATGTCGATCGTAAATAAAATCTTTCCTATCTTAATTCTCGTCATTACACACCAAACGTCTGAATTGGTGTATACATTGAAATGGCAAGAACCCGCAGTGGAGTCGGGGACGCGAATGGAAATAGGAATCAACCACCAGTGATTGAGCAAATACCCGTTGTAGTAGCCGCTCCTGAGCCAATCACGATGGTCAGGGTACAAGCGATGATCCAGATGATGTTGGATCGTCAAATGGAGGAAACAAGGCGGTTACTGCTACAAGAGAGGGATGAACCTACGATGCCTGTTGAAGAGCCTGAATTGAACGATGGGCAGTCTGAGGAAGGAAACTACAGCAGGACCGTTGGGCAAGCTGATCCGCCTATAATTATAAGGAACAACCAAGATAATGGAGTCGAGAGGAATGGATGCAAGTACAAAGATTTTCTAACTTGCAACCAATCAACTTTCACTGGGAAGGAAGATCCGATCGGAGTTATGGATTGGATCTCGGAGATGGAATTAGCCTTCATGACATGTGGTTGCAAAGGCAAGCTACAAACCACGTTTGCAGTGCGTCAGATTCGAGGAGGCGCGGTTCGTTGGTGGAACACCCTGGGGAAGACTCTGAACCCCAATGAGCCCCTGCAACTGACATGGGCAAAGTTTTTGGTGCAATTCAAATGCAAGTACTGCTCGGCCCAAAACCTGCTCGAGCTAGAGAACCAATTCCTGACCTTGAAGAAAGGAAGCATGTCAATTGATGAGTACACCAACAACTTCACAGAAAAGATGGAGTTTGCCTTGCGTATTGTGCCGGATGAATTAACGAAAATCGACAAGTATGCCAAGGGACTCCCATTGGAGTATGTGGTGCCGGTACGTCAGGCACATACTCTGGAGGCAGCTATATGGGCTGCTAAGTCTGTAGAAGAGATGATCAAGAGTAGAGCCGCCAACAAGGTCGAAGTTGGCGAGAAAAGGAAGCATGAGGGATCTTCAAAGACCAACAAAGGAAGCAAAATCTAAAAATTTGGAGGAGAAGGTGAAGCTAAGTGGTGCGAGAAGTGTAAGAAGAAACACTTCGGAAAGTGTAGCGAGGAGATGACTTGCTACAAATGTGGAAAGACAGGGCATTACGCCAACAACTGCACATCCAACAAGAAGGTGTGCTACGGATGTAACAAAGAAGGGCATATTTCTAGAGATTGCCCAAAGAAAAACGAGGCAGCAAGGCCAAACACGCCACCAAGGCCAAGGGCATTTCACATGATCCTTGACGAAGCAGAAAACCATGCGAGGAATCAAGGATGAGGAATTCATACTCGAAGATCAAGTTAAGAAGTAACCAAGGGGATAGAATCATATGATGTAGCCTATTAGAGGCATAGTTTAGGGTGAACTTGAACACCTATGTAATAGTTTCAAGAAATAATAAAGCCATCGTTTTGTTATCTGGTGTGTTAAACTGTTATGTGATTTTCTTGTATGGTGACTTAGGGACTGTGAGACAATACTTGGGACGAGTATGAGTAGGTGTGAAAGGTAGTAGATGCATATACTACCGGAAGCACAGGACTCACGCTTGGATCAGGGAAAGTCATAAGGTTACCAAGAAGCTAGTAATTGATTCCGTTTTATTCAAGCATGTCGTTACCATCGATTCGGTAATGACTAAGAAGATTGTTGTTATTCCGACCCTGGTGGTCATATCGAATTGAGTCCGACTACGGTGAGTATGATACGTGGTTCAGAGAACCAAGTCCGATGTAGCATCTGACTTAAGCTAGAAGCTTGAAGTGAAAGACAATCAAATCGATCAGTAGAGGTATCGCGATAGTTGCTTGTAGCTAGGAATGCTACATTTTAAGATGTGATTATATCCCATTAGAACATGAAGGAAGGTATAGTATGTTCTAGAATTTGACTCTAAGAGACTTGAGTCTAAGCGTTGCAACATATGATGATAGGTCATTAGAATATGACACATCGTTCCATTGTAATAATAAAAGAACTTATCTTAAGTTCGTATCTAGTGAGGATCGAGATTGTGACTTTAAGGTCATAATTTAGAGTCTAACGTGAGATAGGCAGCAAGTGCAAGATAGAGCACCGCCTGCAGTCAACGAATCCAAGAGTTAGATACTCGTTCGAAGAAACAGCAAAGTTACCGTTATTACTTAGGATGAAGAGATAACGTATGGAGTCATCATGTGAGCCCCGTTTCGTTGATGATTACGGGACGTAATCATCCTAAGGGGGAGATAATTGTAACGCCCGTAGATCCGGGCTAGTCAATCTGGAGATAATAGGGGTCGAAAACGACTTTTCGACAAAAGATTATTTAGAATAACTAATCTTAACCAAGTTGTAGAATATGTCTCAAGGGTTCCGTACATATAAAGAACGCCGAAATCCGAGTTATAACGAAGAAGTTATGACCCGTCGAAGTTTCGCGACGGAACCGGCACGACACTGGGAAGCGTAAATAGTGAATTTACGATAGAGCGACTTTTATCCTTAGCGACCTAAACGAAAGTCGTAGAATACGTTAAACCGAGAGCCTCCATAAAAAGAACGCCCAAATCTGACTTCGTATGAGGAAGTTATGATTTTTCGAAGTTTCGGCTTAGCAGTGTACATCCCGAAATTCGAATATAAGAGCGAGCGGTTTTTAGCCGAAACAACCTAAACGAGAATCTAAGATCTCGTTAATAATAGCGTAACGATAAAAAGACAGACGAAAACGGAGATCGGATGAAGAAGTTATGAATTTTTAACGGACCAATCCTGTCCCGGCCTGTTAAAAATATAACTTTTAAAATAAAGTCAAAATTAGCCGACGGAGTCTAAACAAAAGTTGTAGACTACGTTCCCGCCTACGCGTGGATATAAAGAACATCAACAACGGAGCTCGTATGTAAAAGATACGAATTTTTAAAGTTTAGACTCGAATTTGCGAAGCCTGTTGCTCGATTGATGACGTGGCAAGATCCTAGCCATCGCGTGCTGATCACGCCTCACTGCGCATGAAGGACACGTCGCCCCTTCGCTATGCCCTGCGTCCGAAATTGGGTACCCCGGCGTACTTGATCTTGTGCGGTCCGAGAGATGGCCACGTAGCCCCACCGAAGCCTCGCCACCTGTACCCTATCCGAAGTTACGCCCCGCGTAACCTGCTAAACGCGCAGCGTAGGTCCGAAGTCCAGCGCCTATAAATAGGCTGCGAACCTTTCCGGATTTTTCACACCAATTCTTTTTCTCTCTCTAGTTTCTTTCTCTCTCTAGGGTTTTTAACCCCCCCTAAAGCCTAGGTGAAAACCCTAGCACCCGAAGGAAGCCCCGAGGCTCCCGGAGTCCCGAGAAAAAAGGGTCTTTCGGTTCGGAAACGCTGCTCCGAGCAAAGCCCGGTTTTCTTTAAAATCCGCTGTAAGTGAGCTACGCCTATGAAAATTTTAATATAGCTTTTAAATAATTATAGTAATGTTATTAGGCCCTTAAAATAATTATTTGGGCTCTTATTATGAGTTATATAGAGTGTTGTTTAACGCTTATAATAATGATAATAATAGCTAGACTATTAATTAGTCGCGGTTAACGTTAGACTAAACCCTAGTGGTATTGATACTAGGTTTTGTCAAGGGAAAATTATTTTGAGATAACGAAGTGCTGTCCGAGTTCCGAGTCACCACCTTAACAAGTGAGTGCATAGTTACTTTCATCTTACACATAGATACAAAGTATTTTATATAAATTACATGCTATGTGTGCATATTATCTGAATACTTGTTGTCTATGCTGGATGAACGATTTTATACAAGTTTTAAATGATTTAAATTGTATATGTATTTTATATCTACAAAATGTGTTGGGTAAAATATGGGTAGATGAAATAGTTGTTGTGTGACAAGAACAAAATGATGAGAGGTGATATAGACCACGAGATAAGGGTGAGAGGTGAACCATGAGAGAAGCCTTATACCCGAGTGTTGGCCCCGTCATCTAGTAGAGTATGGATGACAACCACAGACTATTCTAGACAGTCCAGTGGAACACTAGCAGGCTCGCAACCTGTAGGTGTTATTTGAACTGTGTATTCACCAGCTGTACTCTACAAACCCATTGACACGTATTGCGAGTGGATTCTTGGAAACGATATAGTCGATAAACGAGATAACCATGGCGACTATGAGACTTAGTGCCTAAACCCTGGCGACTATGCGACGTAGTGCCTGATGTATAAACCCTGGCGACAATGAGACTTAGTGCCTAAACCCTGGCGACTATACGACTTAGTGCCTATCGAGTAAACCCTGGCAACGATGGATTTCGTGCCGATTCCTTAGGATGATCCTTAGGAATGAATGAACGAGGAATAGCTAATTCTTAGGGTAGATCCTTAAGAGTAAAGAAGATAATGGGGATGGGTAATTGGTTTGATTATTTGATGTTTAAACATAATAATTATATTATTGTGGGTTGAAAACCCTATGTACTCACCAGGTTTCCCAACCTGACCCACTCAGTTTATTTGTATCACAGGTGTCGATGTGAAGCTACCTTACACTGAGAGATTTAAAAGAGATGTAGATCACTAGTGTAAATAAATATAAGTTTTGTTTATGCTTATGTTTCTGTATTGACGATGACATCCCAATGTTTTGAAAATGAATCAAAATACATTTCTTTAGAAATTCTTTGATAACGTATTTATCATGTTTTACTGGGAACAAATTCCGCAACATTTTTATTAAAAGAAGTACTCTGATTTTTATAAAGCATAAACAAAATCGGTCTTTTCTGGCCAAGAAAATGGGGATGTCACATGCGACTTAGTGAAACCCTAATTTAGGGTGTTGCACCCTATATAAGCACCTTAAGTCTTTAGGGCTGGCCTATTTACCAGTCTCTAAGCCTCCAAAACCCTAGAAATCGACCCTTATCCTCCATTGTTGTGCATTTGAGTCCTGAAGAAGCATTTGGTGGTTGTTTTGCTCTTTGTGAAGGAAGTAAAGAAGATTGAAGGTGCTTTGCCTGGTGAGAAAGTTATAGATCCAGAACCATCACCCTTGTTGCAAGCTTATTGAGGTATCAAGTTGAAACCTTGTCTTCTCAATGCTTAGATCTCTTCATATCTTAGTTTTTATGCTTTTGGTCCCTTTTTAGGTTGGTTTGAGGAGTTGGGACATTTTAAGGACTTATTCCTTTAGATCTGAGCTTAGTATGGACTCCTTAAGCATAAAGGTGCAAGCTTTATGGGATTTTTGGTCACATACATGCATTAAGTCACCTATTAAGTCCTTTTGAGCTTTAAGAGCCTCATTTATCCATGCATGAACATAAAGTTAGCAACTTTATGCGGTAATCCAACTCAAGGAAATCATATCTATGTTTTGGAGCAATGTCTTAAAGGAATAAGGGTTGATTATGAAAGATGGCTGAATGGGAGGAGTACGCTGGGCATACAAGCCAGTACGCGTCGCGTACAAGCCCTAAAGCATGCACGCTTAACGTACAGCTGAGTACGCCCCACGTACTCAATCGGTGGGCTTCAGACATTTTGGGCTATTCTTTTGGGCCTTGATGCTTACGGCTTTGTGGGCCATCTGAATGCAAATATTTTGGACTAGGATTATTGGTGGGCCTTGAGGTAAGGCCCATGCAAGGGTTTGGGCCCAATTTTACAAGTATGGGCCTTGAATGATTACTTGGTTTTTGGGCCTTTTGGATTGTAGGTTTGGGCCTAAGTCTTGGTCCAAACTAGGTAAGGGGTAAAATGGTCTTTTTATCCTAATTATGAACTGATAGTTATAGATTGTGATGAGAATAAATCTCAGATCGATTAGATCTTTCACAGGTAAAAGACGAAGATCAAACAAGACAAACACAATAATATTAAGAACACAGAACAGAATCAACGTTATGCTTATAATTCAAGTATAGTCACGCCTCAGCAGAGCTCTATGAAGAACTTCCACTATAGAGGCGAGCTAAGGTTTACAATACTCAATAAGAATAATAATAAAAGTGTTTTTTTTTTCAAAGGCTGCATGCATGCAGCTTAAATACTAAACCCTAGTGAAAACATGCACGGTTGGACAGGCCCACACCGGCAATCAAAACTGGGCTAAGGACCGAGCCCATGACGCAACACTATAAGCCCAACAATCTCCCCCTTTGCGTCAAATGAGGCGAGAGATCATTTTCTTTGAGTAGGCTTCCCAGTCTTGACAACCTTGAACAACCGAGGGATGATTTCAAGAAGTGTTTGCCGAAACTGAATGTACCATCGTAGCATGTCAGTAAACAGCTTCTTGTCGGCTGCAGAATTCTGATTGCACTTGTGGATAATCTCCAAAATATGCTCCAAGCAAGCAGTTGAGAATAAGTGCTTATCACACAGAGCGAAGATACACTTTTGCTTTTCGCCTCTGAGGAACATCACTGTGTGAGACTGGGGATCAATTCGACCCTTGACCATAACATTTACATCGCCCATTCTGCCAGAAGGTTTTATCGTTGGACGCTTGTGAATGGCAGAGGCGACCTCTTGGTCCATTTTCGCTACTTCGTGAATGTAGCATACAAGCATTCGCTTGATATGGTCTATGATCGGCTGATACTCCTGAGGATTGGACAGCAAAATGTTATTGAGGAGTATCCAGTCGTGTAGGTTAAGGTTCGGTAGATCAGCCAGGGAAAAGTTGTGAACCGAGCCTTCAGAGCCTCGAGTCACTTTGAATTTCACATTAACAAACTTCCCTGCTGAGTAAGGCTTCAACACCTTGACAGTAGTAATTTTCTGTAAGCTCCATGTCAGGTACTGTGGTTGAGCAAATTCCAGATAGAATTCCAAAAGATCCCGATCAACCTTCGAGTCTGGAGAGGGAATGGGCACAGTAGAGTTGAAGCAATGAAAAATGAATGCCTTTCGCGTGATAGGCATGTCAAACTGTGCATCCTTGGAATTTTCAAGCCCAAACGACATCACAGGCTCAAGCCAAAGTGTACTTGGTTCGTCAATAGCACACCTTTGGAGCGAATCAAGAGTCCACTCAGGAAAAATGGACTTCTTCTTTTCCAGGAGCTCTTTTTCTTTCAGCTCTTTTTCAAGCTCAAGCGATTCCTTCCTAAGCTTTTCTTCAAGCTCTTTATCAGATGTCTTCATTTTCTGAAAAGGATTAGAGGGATCTGCTTGAAAATTATCTTCAATGTCATCATCATCATTTCGGCTGTGGCAGTGCGAAGCTTGAGGTTCTTTATCTTCAGCTGAGAGGTTCACTTGTCGAGTTCATCCATGATGCGATTTTCCACAGCAAGTTCTGTTTCCAACTGAGTTAGACGCTCATCCACCTGTGTATGAAGTCGTGCGTTGGCACTTTCAATGGCCTTTCGAGCACCCTCAAGATTAGCCCTTTCAGTTTCAAGAGAACTCTGGAGAGTCGCAACCGAGTCATTGACTGTTTTGGCGTTCTTTTGAGCAGCAGCCTGCAAAGAATCTAAGAATAATTGAGCTTCAGAAATTAGTTTTTTGACTTTTTCGGTCGCATCTTTGCATTCTTTGGTGAAAGCCTCAACAGCAAGGGAGGCTTTCTGGCATTGGGAAGTGGATGCGTCAATAGCTTTAGATGCAGCGGTAAGAGAGGCACTTTGTTCTTGAACCACTGAGGAGAACAATGCCTTGAGAGCAGCGTCTGAATAAGCCCCAGAGGAAGAGGAGGAAAGCAGCTGATCAAGTTTGTTGTTGACTGCTTTGAGATGACGCTTAGTAACAGGTTCATCGTCGTCTTCATCACTTTGTACACGGTAAGGACTAAAATAAGTGGAATCAAATTCCAAGTCCTCACCGCCTAGAACTGGGGTGGTGTCAGAAGATGGTATTGGTGATTGAGGTTCAGTTGTTAGGGGAGGTTCGGTGGTAACAGGGGGTTCGGTTGTGAATGTAGTTTCGGGTTCTGAAGAACGAGCCCCCGTATCAGATACGTTGGTTTGAACTCCAGTAGTGGTGGTAGTAGTGGAATTGGTGAAGATAGGTGTAGGAATGGGAATAATGGAGGAGGGTTGAGATGTAATCACAGGAAAATTAGGAGGGATGGAGATAGGTACCGAAACTGGTGGAGGAGAGGGAACATGGGACCGAAAGGGTACCTCTGGTGTGGGCGAACGTGGTGGAGTATTACCACGAACCGAAACCTCATCCTCTGAACTCTCACCTTCAGATTCACTTGGTGGAGTTGGTGGTTGAGTAGGAGGAACATACTCTGAATCAGAATCACTGGATGATTGGAGAATTAACCGGCGAGCAGGTTTCTTAACTTTCTTCGCTTTCGGCTGGGCTGGAGCTGCTTTTTCCAACTTTCGCTTCCGAGGGGTTTGAACTTTGGAGACTTAGCCCCCCTTATCCCCCTTTTTCACTTTTGGCTTTTTGCCTCTTTTCCCAGGCATGTCTGCTTCTTCGATTGATTTTATCATTTCGGCCGTGAGTTCCCTTGGACCAGAGGAGGGAAGCTTCTTGTACTCCTGAATAATTTTGCTTGTAGGAGGCACAAAAGCATACATCGACTCAGGAATGGAGCCAATGAAAATGAATTTTGAGGCATGAGTAACGATGATGTTGGTGGTGTGAAAAGTGGTAATGGTAGAGAGCATGGAGTCTGCCATAATCGGAACATGAAACCGATCCATGATCCACTGAGTAACAACAGTCCAAAAACGAGCACAGGAAATCTCAGTGTGCCGGGATGAAGATGATAAACTTTGAATCAGTTGATGCCATAAAACCGTGCCAAAGTCGAGATTGAGACCGTGATACACCCCATAAAGAATAGTCATGAAGAACTTACTTGCACCATCGGAACCAGCACTTCTTTCAGAGAGTCCTTTGAAGAGCAGTGTGAAAAGGCCATTCCATTGAGGGGGAAGGCAGGAATTTTTGAACCTTGTCACAGTTGTTAGAGTTTCAGTGTAACCCATGTTGTAGAACATTGAGAAGAGTGGACCAGTGGTAATAGAATCAGGGTTCACCATGGACTCTTCGTTTGCAAGCCCTAGAAGAGTACAGAAACGATTCTTTGAGATTGAATCCTTTTGATTGAGAATATCGAAGAAAATTTTGTCTGCCCCTTTGTCATATGTTGCAGACGAGTAGACTTGAGAGAGACAAGACATCGGAACAACTTCAGCAATTGTTAGGGCTTTGGCGAGTGGGGAATACATCAGACATTCCACCACTTGATACATGTACGTATCATACTGAAAAGGAGAGAGATCGATCAGTAGGTTCTGATTAGGCTTGATGGCAAGAAGAGTGGAGCGTGCAGAAGTGTCTTGAACAGATGAGGAGTCTGCCATTGTAGAAGCTTGGAGAAGAAGATGAACAGTAAGATGAATCACCTTTGTTCTTTGAGAGAGTTTTGGAGGTGATAAAAGGTGAAAGAGCAGTGTGCCAAAACCTTTTATACGTACAAGTAGGAGAGAGAAAAATTCGGCTGATATCTTGGAGTTATTTGAAACGGCGCTTGATTTGACGGATGAACAGTTGTCATACCCAGTGATGACGCAGGAAAGAGAAAGGACGTTTCCTTTTTACACGCCATCCCATAAAAAGCGCTTTTTCAAATCGTCGAAACCGTTGGAGAAATTGCTGAGTCAGCCTTAACACTATCCCAATCGTCACCCCATATTTCACATGAACCGCCATCGCTTTTTAACTTTATCGAGCATTGAAGCACCGTTAATAGAACCAGATTTTGGAAAATCAAAAATTTTCGTGCATAGAGTGTAAAAGATAAAGAAATAAAGCAAACGGTGTGGGATAATTTGTGATGTCTTAAAAAGACATAAAGCAACTGATTCTGGGCACGAATCTCTTCCTTCAAAGTCAAGAGAGACCTTGAAGTGCTTGTGTGGCTTCCCATTAAATAACGATCAAATACTTGTTAAGAAGTATTGAAAGGCATCTTTTAAATTTAAAGCTAATAGCGGGTGGTCTTCACTTCAATTCATGAATTCGATACTTGATATAAGACCGAAACTGAATGAAGTACTTGTGAGATCAATGTGATCTGTTGAACAAGTAGGTAGGAAACATATTCAGTGACTTGTTGAAAATAAGATAACTGGAAATCTCAAATAAAATAAAAACTGGATCCATTTGGAAGAAAAGCTTTGGTAAGAAGCAATTTCATAAGGATCGCGCAAAACGAAAAAGGAGATTTCATATAAATACATAAAATAGATCAAACGTTGAAGTATTTGCCGTCAAATCAGTAAGGGAGTTGAATTTTGGGTTTCACTTAATTCGTGGTGAACGAACGTAAGATCATCAACACAGAATGGGTGTAACCATAAACCTCAGTGGTTATTACTGAGAGTCTCAAGGGTTACAAAATGTGAAACGAATCAGTGATGGAGAAAAATAAGGTGGGTAAAAGAAACGAAAGTGCCTCTGCTGGAACAGATGGACAAAGCAGAAAAACTCTTAACTCAATTTGAGAAGAGTATGGCAGCTCATGATTAGAGTAAATGTGATAGCCTGATTGGTAAGACAAGATTTGTATGTATCAAGTCATTAAGGCTTTACTCAGAATCGTTCGAGGCTTTGGTCAACATACAGCAGCATGCTTCTAGGGACACTTAACTAGTACTTATGGAAATAAATATACCTGCCTTAGATCCACATTCTGTTGCACTGGTACTCTTGTTATCTAATAGAAATAAGAACAAAGAAACACACCACACAAACAAACAAACAAACAAACGAAAATAAACCGAACCCGAAACGAAAATGGTATAAAACAAAATACAATCAAAACACATTGATATGAAAAAGAAGCGAATTGAGTTCAGATGGACCGAACCTGAAATAGACCGAACGCTCGGTTCATTTCGGTTCATGGTCGAGCCGAACCCGAAATAGACCGAACGCTCGGTTCATTTCGGTTCACTCTATTTCGCTTCTTACCTTTATTGAGGCGAAGGCGATTTTGGTACTGATTCCGATTCCATCATTCCTAGACCATGCAGAATCTTGTTGAAACTTGCTTCAGGAAGAGCCTTAGTGAATATATCTGCCAGTTGATCAGTTGTCCTTACGAAGTGAATTTCTACATTGCCATCTTCCACATGATCTTTGATGAAGTGATACCTCAGTGCGATATGTTTAGTATTTGAGTGTTGTACTAGGTTGTGACAGATCCTAATTGCACTTTCAGAGTCGCAATATAGTGGGATTTTCTTCATGTTCAGCCCATAATCTCTAAGCTGACTTTGTATCCATATAACTTGAGATGTGCATGATGCTGCAGCGATGTATTCAGCTTCTGCAGTGGAAAGAGAAACACATGTTTGTTTCTTCGATTGCCAGCTAACCAATTTACCATCTAGAAATTGGCATCCTCCAATGGTGCTTTTACGGTCTAATCCACAGCCACCTAAGTCAGCATCTGAGAACGCTTGAACAAAGAATCCTGAGTTGGCTGGATACCACAGACCGAGAGAGGAGGTTCGCTTCAGATAGCGAAAGATGTTTTTCACAGCTTGCAAATGAGGTTCGCGTGGGTTAGCTTGGAATCTGGCACAATAGAAAATTGAGAACATGATGTCAGGCCTACTGGCTATGAGATACATAAGTGAGCCAATCATTTGTCGATGAAGCGTCATGTCAGCGGCTGGTTTCTCTAATGAAAGTGTAAGCTTTGTCCCAAAAGCCATTGGAACTTTAACTCTGGAATCTCCCATCATACCGAACTTAGCAAGTAGTGTCTTGGTGTATGCCTCCTGATTAATAAAAATGCCTTCGGGTCCCTATCTAATGTTTAAGCCAAGGAAAAAGTTAATTGGACCCATTGAGCTCATCTCAAATTTAGTTTCCATCAACTTCCTGAATTCAGCTGTTAAGCTGGGATTCGTGGAGCCGAAGATGATATCATCAACGTAAATTTGGACTATCATAAGGTGGTGACCTTCTCTCTTACGAAAGAAGGTTGGGTCAACCGAACCTTGTTTGAATTTAGACATTTTTAGAAATCGAGTGAGAGTTTCATACCATGCTCTCGGAGCCTGTTTTAGGCCATATACCGCTTTGTCAAGAATATAGCAGTGATCTGGATGCTCCTCGTTTACGAAGCCTGGCGGTTGCTCAACGTACACAGTTTCTTCAAGTTTGCCGTTGAGAAAAGCATACTTGACGTCCATCTGATAGACTTCAAAGCTTTTGTGTGCAGCATAGGCAAGAAAGATACGAACAGACTCTAATCTTGCAACTGGAGCGAAAGTCTCTTCATAATCGATACCTTCTTCTTGGCAATAGCCTTTCACCACTAAGCGAGCTTTGTTACGAATTACGTTCCCTTCCTTATCCATCTTGTTTCTGAATACCCATTTGAGACCGACAACCGAAGCATCCTTTGGAGTTGGAATAAGACGCCATACTTTGTTCCTTTCAAATTCATTCATCTCATCTTGCATGGCCTGAACCCAGTCAGAATGATCAAGTGCTGAATTAACAGTCTTCGGTTCAACTTTGGAAACAAAAGAGTTGAACATGCAAAACTCTACTTGAGAAAAGAGTGCAGCTTGTTTCGCTTTGATCTGTGATCGAGTTAACACTGTTTCTGAAGATTCTCCAATAATTTGACTCTGAGGATGATCTTTGGTCCATTTAATAAGCGGTGGATAGTTTGGATCACAAGAGGGATCCAATTCTGCATTTATTTCTTCTTCCAATTCTGATAGAGTATCATCATCATTGACATGTGTACTCTCCCCCTCGAATGATGACACTAATTCTGGATCAGAATGTTCCCCTTCGTTTGGACTTTCGGTTGAGCCAGATGATTGTGACGTTGAATTCTCCCCCTGGAATGAAGGACCTTGATCGTGTTGTAGAGTCGGACCCTCCCCCTGGACAGAAGGACGGTTATTTGAAGGTTCACCTTCGACTGGCCTCTCGGTTGCTTTAGGTTGATCATCAGCCATCTTTTGAGTAGCATCATCGATGATTTGCTTTAGACTGTCAACCTTGTTATCTTTCGCCATTAATTCAGAATGACTTGTCATTGGAGGCTCATCAAAAAGAAGCATATATTGCTCGAAAAGATTTGAAATAGGGGCTGTTACTTGACCAGTCTTTGGAAAGATTTCCTGAGCTGTACCTTCAGTTGCTTTCATCTTCTTGACATATCTATCGTCAAAAGTGACATAGTATGTTTCTTTAATCTTCTTAGAGCGCTTGTTTAAAACCCTATATGTCTTAGAATTCAGGGAGTAACCTAAGAATATTCCTTCATCAGCCTTAGCATCGAACTTATTTCGCTTCTCTTTAGAGTTGAAGACGAAGCACCTTGAACCAAACACATGGAAGAATTTCACGTTCGGTTTGCGATTGTTCAAGATCTCGTAAGGAGTGTGGGAGAATCGCTTGTTTAGATATGATCTGTTCTGAGTGTAACAAGCAGCAGCTATAGCATCAGCCCAGAAATACAGAGGCAATGAAGCGAAGCTGAGCATAGTGCGAGCTACTTCGCACAGAGATCGGTTTCGCCTTTCGACGATTCCATTCTGCTGTGGAGTATATGGGGCTGAAAAATTATGAGTTGTTCCCTTCTCAGCAAGAAAATCTTCGAAATCTTTGTTTTTGAATTCCAAGCCGTTGTCACTTCTAACGTTACGAACAACTTTCCTTAGTTGAATTTCAACCTGCTTTATGAAGAGCTTGAGCCTTGGAGTAGCCTCAGATTTTTGCTTCAAGAAAAATACCCATGTGAAGCGAGAGAAGTCGTCGACGATAACCAGAATGTACTTGTTTCCACCAATGCTTTCAATGGAAGAGGGACCACACAGATCGATGTGCAATAGCTCCAATGGTTCTATTACCTTTGTATTGATAATGGAGGGATGACTTTGTCTACTCAGCTTTCCCATTTCACAGGTTGCGCATAGATGTTCTTTGTCGAATTTGAGAACTGGAAGACCTCGAACATGATCTCCTAAAACCATCTTGTTGATATCCTTGAAATTAAGATGAGAGAGTCATCTATGCCATAACCAGCTTTCATCTGAATGAGCCTTCGTGAGTAAGCAAACTGCTGGTTTACCTCGAATTGGGTTGAGGTTCAAAGGGTACATTTCCCCCTTTCGCTTCGATTTAATGTTATTTGACTTCTTCTCAACGATTTATGAGTCTTCATCAACAAACGAGACCTTCAATCCAGTTCCAACTACCAGCTGAGATACGCTGATAAGATTGTGTTGGAGCCCTTCAACATACGCGACCTTTCTGATTGAGAAATCACCATTCGTAATCATTCCATAGCCTTTGATGGTTCCAAATGAGTTGTTACCATACTTTACAATACCACCATCCTTGAGAGACCTAAATTCCCTCAGTTCTTCCCTCCTTCCTGTCATGTGACGTGAGCAGCCACTATCAATATACCATTCTTTGTCAAACTGCGCGTCACGTATAACCTGCAAAAATTAAGCAGATTTAGGAACCCAAAGTTTCTTGGGTCCTTGTGAGCCTTTTACAAGAGAGGGAATAGTAAGAGAGATATTAACTAAATAAGTATGTTTAATTAAAGTTGTTTCATCTTTTCTTTTTATAGTGAAAACTTTAATTTTGTTTGACTTAGATTCGATAGGGGTAGGATATGAGATGTCATCTTCTGGAAAGAGCTTTCCTTTCCCCTTTAAGTCTGTGGAAGAATTGGAATGAGAAGAGTTAGATTTGGAAGTGACATAGGATCTTCTCTTCGTTTGATTGATCTTGCAGAGTTGAGGACCGAAACTTCTTTTTCGGTTGCCATTTGGTTGAGGACCGAAACCATTCTTTCGGTTGTTATTGGGTTGAGGACCGAAACCGTTCTTTCGGTTGATGTGGTGCTGAGGACCAAAACTCTCCTTTCGGTTCCTTTCAGACGAGGGACCGAAACCATCTTTTCGGTTCATTTCAGTCGAGGGACCGAAACTACCCTTTCGGTTCACTTCAGTCGAAGGACCGAAACTACCCTTTCGGTTCCTTACCTCTTTTTGTTTAGAATATTTTTCATAGTGAACATAATTAGGATTTTGAGATCTCCAGAACTGCTTCCTTTCGGTAAGGTTTTTCTTGTACCTCACATTTCTTTGATGCTTTCTTTCTCTCACCTGTTTTGGGTTTCTGTGAATGTTAGCCTTTTTCTCAGAACTTTGAGTATTAACATTGCACCTAGGTGAATTGGTTTCGCTTGAAATAACCACTTGCTCATCTGAAGAGTTTTTAGTCCCACTTGTGCTCGGCTCATCAAAACGAGTAGGATCATTAAGTGGTTCGGCTATATATCTGCCTCTCACTCTCCATGTGGTCTTCTGTGACAGACCTACTGTTTCCTCAGCATTATCAATAGGTGCTGACCAGAAGAATTCATCACATCCGTCAGCATTATCTTCTGCTACTATCGCCGTCAGTTCGGCTGTTTGTTGCTGAGTTACTCCATTTACTTTGTATACCTGATTTGGAGTGGATTGTACCTTTTGATACACAACGGCTTTTTCTCTAAGGACTTTGGTCTTGTCTTTGGATAGACGAGCAAATTCAACTGAATTTTCAGAAATCAGATTTTTGTGGGTTTCAGGTTCGCTCTTGACAAACTCAGAACAGTCTACCACGTCCTGTCACACCCCCAAACCAAGGATGGCGGAAACGTCCGGGGGTGGAGGACTTCATGTATAGTATCATAACAACAATTGTAATAGTAATTCAAGCAAACCCAACCAACATATATATAATTGAAAAAGTTACATCATTGTATGAATTACATGTTTACGAATCAATTACAATATGTTGACAAAATATGAAATAGTAGACGCCTTAGCGTCCCATCCTCAAATGCACTTGGTTACCTGTTTAATGATTTCCTGAGAATACAAGTTGTTTGAAAAAGTGTCAACACAAAGGTTGGTGAGTTCATAAGCTTTTGTTTAGTATTATTAAAAGCCTTTCGTTTATAAAAGTATTATTTGTTTTAGAAAATCCAATATTTTCCTTAAAATGTATATGTAGTCTTAAATCCAAAGACCGAAATGTATAAGTAACTTTTCTTACTTATAATAAATAATGTGAGTTTATGTGAGTTTATTAAAGCCTTTTCTTGTAAAAGTAGTGTTCGTTCCAGAAAATCCAATATTTTCCTTAATGTGTAAATGTAGTCTTAAAACCCAAAGACCGAAATGTACAAGTAGTGTTCGTTCCTTATAGTAAAACAATGCAAGTTTAAATCGACATAAACTCGTTTGATTTTAGTGAAATCCCCGTAAATTCTATGTTTGTTAATACCACATGTGAGTTATTATAACCATGCTATGACCTAGTTGGCCTGAAACGACGTTCTTCAGGCATCGGAAATGTTATGACATTTGTCACCCCAGACCTGTCGGTCTAGCTGTTGCATGCAGCTAAGGTGTGGGTTTGTCAGACCCAATATAGATCTATACACAAGTATCACGCTCTCCCTCGAGGAGACTCTGGTTATAATACAGGACTTATTTGTAAATTGAATCGAATGTCTCACATAAGTCATTAACGCATTTACGTGTAGTGTAATGAAAACTTGGTACCGTATGGCCGTACCTTGCTTAATGAAAATATCCTTTTTATAAATGTACCCTTTTTAAATGTATGTGTTATGTAATGTTTCATAAAGTCATTAACGGAATTACGTGTTATGAAAACTTGGTACCGTATGGCCGTACCTTGCTTAATGAAAATATCCTTTGTATAAATGTACCCTTTTTAAATGTATGTATTATGTAATGTATCATAAACTATACCTATTATAGTTTATCAACCAAGGGTAGTACGTAGTAATGTATGCAAACTATATTCAAAATAGTTTATTAAATGTTTGAATGTATCGGTTGTACTTTGATTATAATCACTTGTTATTCTTTATATTTTATATGTCCAAATCCATTTGTAAACTGATGTGTGTCTAAATATTAAGATAAAATGTCATATATTGCAATAACATATAATCACATAAAGATATACACCTTGCTCAACATTTTACAAGGTGAAATGAAATTGACAGCAACTTTTTGTTGTATACAGTTTCTGTTACTGTTCTTAGAAAATTTATAGAAAAATCATCAAAGCTCTAAATCCAAATCCGCAAATTCTGAGAGTTTGGAATATGAGTCTAGTTTGTTCGTAAATTTTATCATGATTTTTAGTGATCTCTAACAGAGGTGAAAATGTTCATAATCACAGACTGGTCCGGGTTTGCCTCTGAAATGATAGGCAGTTTTGTAAAAATCACCATAAATTGTAGAAAAATCATATGGAGATGTGCAAGTAGCCATTTTAAAGCTAAGAGTTTGAACTACTTGCACCTGGAACAGTTTTGAAAACTAAAATATTTAAGTTGACCAAAACTGTTCCAGGTGCAAGTAGTTCAAACTCTTAGCTTTAAAATGGCTACTTGCACATCTCCATATGATTTTTCTACAATTTATGGTGATTTTTACAAAACTGCCTATCATTTCAGAGGCAAACCCGGACCAGTCTGTGATTATGAACATTTTCACCTCTGTTAGAGATCACTAAAAATCATGATAAAATTTACGAACAAACTAGACTCATATTCCAAACTCTCAGAATTTGCGGATTTGGATTTAGAGCTTTGATGATTTTTCTATAAATTTTCTAAGAACAGTAACAGAAACTGTATACAACAAAAAGTTGCTGTCAATTTCATTTCACCTTGTAAAATGTTGAGCAAGGTGTATATCTTTATGTGATTATATGTTATTGCAATATATGACATTTTATCTTAATATTTAGACACACATCAGTTTACAAATGGATTTGGACATATAAAATATAAAGAATAACAAGTGATTATAATCAAAGTACAACCGATACATTCAAACATTTAATAAACTATTTTGAATATAGTTTGCATACATTACTACGTACTACCCTTGGTTGATAAACTATAATAGGTATAGTTTATGATACATTAAATAATACATACATTTAAAAAGGGTACATTTATACAAAAGATATTTTCATTAAGCAAGGTACGGCCATACGGTACCAAGTTTTCATAACACGTAATTCCGTTAATGACTTTATGAAACATTACATAACACATACATTTAAAAAGGGTACATTTATACAAAGGATATTTTCATTAAGCAAGGTACGGCCATACGGTACCAAGTTTTCATTACACTACACGTAAATTCGTTAATGACTTCTGTGAGACATTCGATTCAATTTACAAATAAGTCTTGTATTATAACCAGAGTCTCCTCGAGGGAGAGCGTGATACTTGTATATAGATCTATATTGGGTCTGACAAACCCACACCTTAGCTGCATGCAACAGCTAGACCGACAGGTCTGGGGTGACAAATGTCATAACATTTCCGACGCCTGAAGAACGTCGTTTCAGGCCAACTAGGTCATAGCATGGTTATAATAACTCACATGTGGTATTAACAAACATAGAATTTACGGGGATTTCACTAAAATCAAACGAGTTTATGTCGATTTAAACTTGCATTGTTTTACTATAAGGAACGAACACTACTTGTACATTTCGGTCTTTGGGTTTTAAGACTACATTTACACATTAAGGAAAATATTGGATTGTCTGGAACGAACACTACTTTTACAAGAAAAGGCTTTAATAAACTCACATAAACTCACATTATTTATTATAAGTAAGAAAAGTTACTTATACATTTCGGTCTTTGGATTTAAGACTACATATACATTTTAAGGAAAATATTGGATTTTCTAAAATAAATAATACTTTTATAAACGAAAGGCTTTTAATAATACTAAACAAAAGCTTATGAACTCACCAACCTTTGTGTTGACACTTTTTCAAACAACTTGTATTCTCAGGAAATCATTAAACAGGTAACCAAGTGCATTTGAGGATGGGACGCTAAGGCGTCTACTATTTCATATTTTGTCAACATATTGTAATTGATTCGTAAACATGTAATTCATACAATGATGTAACTTTTTCAATTATATATATGTTGGTTGGGTTTGCTTGAATTACTATTACAATTGTTGTTATGATACTATACATGAAGTCCTCCACCCCCGGACGTTTCCGCCATCCTTGGTTTGGGGGTGTCACACGTCCTCTACAGAGATTTCACTCAGATCATCATCCTCATTAAGTTCAGATGTATTTTCAACATCAATTTTATTTTCTGAACTTAGTTTGGCATTCAACGAGTCAAATTTCTGTACCGTTTCGGCTCTTATCTTCAATCTATCATTCTCATATAACAGATTTTTGAGCATGTCCTTATGGTCCTTGGACTTAATGTAGGACTCAATTTTGTCAAGACCGATTTTGTATGTAGGTGAGATCTCATCAGAGGATACCACGCTTTCACAGTTATAAGCTTCAGCATCGATTTCATCCTCCTTTAACTCAAGGAAGGGCAAAATCATGCGATGTATCTTCTTTCCTATTTCACAATCGAGATGCAACTGAGTGATATTAAAATAAAGTCTTTTAGCAATCAAACAAAACACATTTCGTTGTTTTAAAAGTTTAAGATTGTCTCTTTGCAAATAAATTGACTCATCCTTAGACCTAACCAACTCTTTCTCCTTCAGCTCAATCCACATCCTCCTTTCCTCACTCTTCGACGATACCCTCTGCTAAGTTGATCAGTCAGGTTAGAGTTTGTGACACGGGTTTGGGAAAGACTGCTACTTATACTAGAAAATTTAGATTTTAAGCTATTTAGTTCCTTTTCATAGTTAGTAACAGGTAATTTTAGAGAAGCAAGAATATCTTGTACCTTCTTGATCAACTCATCACATTCGTTGATCTGTACACTAACAGGTTTCGCAGCAAAACACCTGTCCTCTCGCTCCTTCTCGCCTTCTATTCCTCCATCAGTTGTATATCCTCTCATCTGGGATACACCTTCGGTCACCATGAAACACCTTCCAGCAGTGTGTTCTTCTTTTACCAGCATCTCCTTGCCATGAGTGGGTCTTCTTACTTCTTCGTCCTCTGAGTCTGTGGACCATACTTCGACGCCACCAAATTCGTCACTATTGCCTGTATCCTGTACAATCAAAGCATTTATAGTTTTATTGTTAACAGCAGACTTTCTTTTCTTGATTTCCTCCAGTCGTCTCAGGAGGCTCGCTTCCTCATCATCATCATCTGTCTTTTCTGCCCTCTTTTTCAGCATGCAGTCCTTGGCAAAGTGATTCTTGCCTCCACAGTAATGGCAATCAAATCCTGAGTCTCCACCATTTTTCACTTCTTTCTTGGACTCTTCTGACTTCGATACTATCTTCGGTTCCTCCTTAACCTTTTTAGCGCTGTAACTTCCCTGCCAGTTTCGGTTCTTGTTGGCTGGGAACTTTCTTTTAATGAACTTTCTAGGATTGGACACCATTAGGGCATACTCTTCACCGGTTAGATCATAGTCGGCAAGATCCAATTCCTCTTCTTCTTCAACATAATTTTTTTCTTTAGAAACAAGGGCTAACGAACCTAAGCTAGAAACCACATTCGTTTCCTTAGTCAGTGCACTTTCATGGGATTTCAAAATTCCCACCAGTTTCGCCAGAGAATACTATTTAAACTGTTCATGTGCCTTTACTGTTGACACAACTGCCATCCATTCGGGTCTTAGACCGTTCATGAATGTGACCTTCTGTTCAATAACCTTCCTTTCGATCCCATGCTTTATCATCTTACTTAAAAGATGATTAAAGCGATCAAAAGTCTGAATAAGTTTCTCTTCCGACTTCTGTTTGAAATCACCAAATTCAGAAAGCAGCAAAGTCTGTATCGAATGTTCCAGATCTGCGTCAATGGAATACAATTCTTTTAGTCTGTCCCATATCTCTTTAGCTGTAGTGCATGAATTTACCAGACGAAACGTATCGGACTGCAATGCAAACCTAATCATTCTTAAGGCTTTAATGTTACATTTAAACTTTTCTTTCTCGTCTTGAGGAATATCTTTCACATCACTAACAAGCTGATTGTACTCCTTTTGAGTTTTGACAATCCTTGAGGTACTTGAATGAGCAAATGGGCCAACTGTGATAGCTTCCCAGATCAAATACCCATTATCTTCTGAGCCAATCACATAATCTTCAAAGTGGTGCGTCCAAACCTCATAATCCTGAGTGTACAAGATTGGAATCCTTGTCGTTGATCCGATACTGTTGAGATGTTAATTGGATTAGTTTGCGAATCATCCATGGACATTGTGATGAATTTTGATCGATAACCTGTTTAAGATCAGACTTGTAATTTATCGTTAGAGTAAGATCGACAATTAATGAGATACGCCAATATGGAATGACGGCTCAATTAATATCAATCAATGTAGAAAAACCCTAATAACTTCTTCGACAGAAGAGATGTGTATGAATTACACAGTCTCCTGCTCTGATACCAATTGATGAGAATAAATCTCAGATCGATTAGATCTTTCACAGGTAAAAGACGAAGATCAAACAAGACAAACACAATAATATTAAGAACACAGAACATAATCAACGTTATGCTTATGATTCAAGTATAGTCACGCCTCAGCAGAGCTCTATGAAGAACGTCCACTGTAGAGGCGAGCTAGGGTTTACAATACTCAATAAGAATAATAATAAAAGCGTTTTTTTTTCAAAGGCTGCATGCATGCAGCTTAAATACTAAACCCTAGTGAAAACATGCACGGTTGGACAGGCCCACACCGGCAATCAAAACTGGGCTAAGGACCGAGCCCATGACGCAACAATATAAGCCCAACAGATTGAATTCCATTTATTAATTGGATGTTATTTGATATTGATAGCTCGGGGATTCGTCATTTAGTAGCCAAAGATTTAGTCGTGTGATTCAGCAGGCAAGGTGAGTTTCCTCACTGAGTTTAGCGGGTCTAAGGCACCAATGTCGGCCCTTGTTATTTATGTTAGGATGCTAGGAGTCTGCGTGACCCTTGCATGCGATATGCTCTGCTATGTATACCGGACGGGGCTCGATGTCAGGCGAGGCCCGATGACTGTATCGTATGCTATTGTTTTATGATCATTGTATGTGTTAGTATGATTATGTGATATATGTCTATGTGTATGGTGGGCGGGGCCCGATGTCAGACGTGGCCTAAGAATAACAAATTTGTATACCGAGCGGGGCTCGATGTCGGGCGAGGCCCAAAGCCGAGTGGGAGTCGATACCAGGTGGGGCTCGATGGAGGGCGGAGGCCCAATATGTGATTTAATATGTATTGTATGAGGTAGTTTGGGGAACTCACTAGCTTTGTGTTTACGATTTTCAGTTTATGTTTCAGGTACTTCCAGTTACAAGGGGAAGTGTTCGGGATGATTGTAGAGCACACACCACCTCGCTCCGCTTTTTGTGATGTACTCTGATTTGAGATGATGTTTGTTACACTTATTTTTATTGGGATTATATTGATGATGTTTTTAGAATACTGGTTTCATCAAATTAAAAATGAAAATTTTGGGTCTTATTTCTGGGAGGTTACAAATAGAAACATTTAAAAAAAAAAACTAGGGGTGACAATGGGTTGGGTTGGGTCATAAACGAGTTGACCTATTTATTTAAATGTGTTGAAAATTTCTACCCAACATAACCTGTTTAAGTAAATGAGTTGAAAATTTGTAACCTAACCCAACCTTTTTAGTAGATGAGTTGAAATTGGGTTTGCTTGTTTATTGATTTTCCAATCCAACCTATTTACTAAACATATTAAACCCGGGTCGATCCATTTAAATATTTACAAAAAAAATCCTTTAAAAATCAAATAATTCATCAAATAAAATTGCATACAATTTTAAAGCTATAATAATTGTTCAAGTTTGAAAACAAAAATAAGTGTTTACATCTATAAAACATTATAAATGTTTAATTTCAAAATTCTATGCAACTTGGATATCATTTTTACCAACTCAGAATTTCAATAATAGTTACCAACCCATAGTTTTGATAAATAAAATAATCAAAATATAATAATCAACTAAATAATAATACTAAATAAATAAATATAACATTAAAAATATTTAATAATTTTATATGGGTTAACGGGTTGTAAACGGATTAACCCATTTAATTAAAAGGGTTAATTTATTTAATTAAATGGTTAAAAATCTAAACCTAAATATCTATTGGGTTGGATTGGATTAGAAATGCCAACCTAAAAAAACCGTTTTATCACACACCCGATAAACACTTTTGCACGTACACCTTTAGAAACAAAAGTTCCGTGGAGCTAAAAGTAGGGTTTTGAATGGGTTTTTCAAGATTTTAGTACATTCGTCCTTTTGTCTATCCAGGACCGAGAGAGAGGAAAACAGAGATTTTTCAAGATTTTAGTTATTTCTCACCGTCTACGGTGAAGAACTCCATCAAAAATCATCGTCGAGGGCAGAAAGAATGTTAAACCTATCACTATCTTCAACACAAGGTGGCTACATCATCCAAAACCCTAAATCCCCTTTCATATTAAACCCACATCTCTCTTCTCCTCCTACAATCAAATTCATAAACCCCAGCTCAAGAAAACTCAGTCTGAAATGTCAATACTCCGACCAACAACAACGACCTGATGCTTCATCTTACTCTCAACCCAGAGAAGGTAACATCTCTTCTTATTTTGTAAAATGAAAATGTTACTCAAAATGTGAAACGCGTTTTGTTTTGTTTCGGATTTCGATTGATGAACAGACGCTCCGAAGGTTTTCATCGGGCATTCGATATACAAAGGAAAGGCTGCTCTTACAGTTGAACCTCGCCCTCCAGAGTTCGCGCCTTTAGACGTATGCCTGATTGTTTCTTCGTTTACTGTTTAAATGTTGGCTTACTATAATATGATTCTTCGATACACGTTGTTTGATTTTGTGGGTGATTGTTTGCATAGTCGGGGGCGTTTAAGTTGACAAAAGAGGGTTTCGTGTTGCTTCAATTTGCGCCTTCTGCTGGTGTTCGTCAATATGATTGGAGTAGAAAGCAGGTAACTTTATTTTCTTGATTTTCGACTGATATAAACGAATTTCTTTTGCGCTTCATTTGCTACACTGTTTTGATGTTTTCATTCTAAACTAAATGTGTCAAAATTGATAAAGATCCTGACTCGTGTCTTAAATATGACATGATTACTAGATTATAGAAGATCTAATGTGTAAAGATTACAGCCTCTGTTCTTAAAAGATTGTCTATATTTCTTTGATAAGTTCATTCTACTAGTCAATGTTGTATGTTAATGTTCTGTTTATTATAGTTATTCCTGTGAACTTTTGCGTTAAGCATATATTTTCGCATAATTTATTCTTTTTATAATTCCATATGCAATTCCAGGTATTCTCATTATCAGTTACTGAAATCGGAAGTATAATCAGCCTTGGTGCGAAAGATTCATGTGAATTCTTTCACGACCCTTTTAAAGGAAAAAGGTAACCTTTATATATAATTTAAATGTCATTTATTAAATCAAATGTTTTTTTTTTCTTTTTAAATAAAACTAATGTCACCATGATTTTTTACAGTGATGAAGGCAGAGTTAGGAAGGTTTTAAAGGTGGAGCCTCTCCCAGATGGATCGGGCCACTTCTTTAATCTAAGTATTAATCTTTTTTTTGTTTTACTATTTTCAACTCTTAATCCACTCTTTTCTTGATTATAAATTTAACCCAACTTTTTTTTTTTTTTTTTTTTTTATAACTTGAAGGTGTTCAAAACAAGCTTATAAACATGGACGAAAGCATTTATATCCCTGTTACAAAGGCAGAGTTTGCAATTCTTGTCTCAGCTTTCAATGTATATATATTCTTTCCTGCATCAATTTATGTCTTCATTTTTTTTTATATATAAATTTTTGGGTTGTTTTTTTTATAACTTATTGTGTGTGTGTGTGTTATGCAGTTTGCTGTGCCTTACCTTTTGGGTTGGCATACATTTGTGAATTCTATAAAACCCCAAGACTCGACCCGTTTGAATAATGGTAACCCGCGATCCGGTGCTGATTTAGAATGGAGCAGATAGTTTGTATTTTGAAGATGGTTTATGGATTTGTATGCTTTTAAGTTTGAGGGTGTCATTTTGTTCTTGTTTTTTTAGGTTATGTGAACCGAAGTTAGAATTTCTTCTCTCCCATTATGTATATCTTTGTTATCTTGAAGAGTATTAGGATTTACATTTGGATGTGGTTTTGAGTTCATGTTTGTGATGGCATGTACACCTTGATCTTGGGTGAGATCTATCTCCGTATAAAAAAGAATTGCAGAATTGTTGTGAGTTTATATTTTAGGGTTAAAGTCAAATTTGTTCATTTTAACTTTTGGTTATCAGCTTATTTGGTCATTTAACTCGTTTTAAAATTGTTGGTCATTTTAAAAGTTAAGATGTTAATAAACTTGTTAATGTTTGCCAAAATGGTCTTTGAACTGTCCTTTTTGTCTATTTAAGATTACTAACTTTTTTTGGACTCTTATTAGTCTCTAAACTTTTAAAACTATCATCGTTTAGTTTTATATATATATATATTTTTTCAAAGTCTGTTTTTACAACTTCATGTATTTTTAATTAGATATAGATGAACATTTAATGATTGGTTTGATTGTTATTTGGATGTTACTAGTGATATAATTTATTGTGTTTGTTTAATTAAAGACAAATGTGTTTGCTTGAATCATAGTAGATCATGATTATTGACAATTATAACTAGTGATAGACAAATCTTATAGTTAAGTAGATATAGTAATGAACTTTAATATGTGTGAATTGTATTAGATGACCATTCTATGTAGTATTGATTTTTCATAACTATTAGATTAACAAAGATTAAATTTTGCATAATACGGACTAAATATGGGTAATAAAGATAGTTAATTATATGACAATTGTGTTAATTGTCTTTAGAATCATCAAGATTAGAAATAAACTAAGAGACTTAACCACATTAGAAATCGATGAATGAGTAACTAATATCCTCTGCAGGTAATAGATCTCAACATTAAGGAAAAGGGTGTAATCAAAGTCTAACTAAAGTATCTTTATTTATCTATTTCCTAATCAATTTTCTAGTTTTGTTTTGCTTTCTTTCTTAGTTTGCGGTTTGGTAATAAATTCCCCCCTTTTTTTTTACTGTTTTTAGTGTAACTGACAATTAGATGTTTTGATTGAATCATATTCGTTCCTCTAGTGTTCGACACTCGTTTTTATCAAAACTATATTACTAAACAATTGGGTGCACTTGTCCATTTGTGTAATAATTTCTAATTCTAGTAAAATCGATTATAAATTTATGACTGAATTTTACACATCAAGTTTTTGAACGGATTATACACATCAAGAGCTATGAATGGAATTAGATATAGTTTGTGACTTGTGGGCGAAGAATAATCTTAAGTGATACATGTGATCAATTGTGCTTGCTTCCTACTTCTAATTGTGAAACCTCGAGATTTGCTATATAAATTTATAAAGTTCATGTTTCAGTGTAATTTGATGATTAAACAAGTTTTAGACATAGAATCAATTTCAACATTCTTATGGGACCTAAAATCTAGATAAGCCAAGTTTAAAAAGAAGTGTAATGTAAACATTATTATTGTTTACATTCAAGCAAATAGCCAAATATATGTAAACTCTAATCCCTGAAGAGATGACATATAAAATGGCATGGTCTAAAAAGTGGGGCATTAGAAAATTACTTTAAAAGGTCAAACGACATGTACAATCCATGATCACATTGAAAGATTAAAGAAAGCATTTCATGATTAGATAATTAATAGAACGTTACTGCTAGATCAAGATGTGTATTAAATTGGTTAGTGGTTTTAAGTGAGATTTAATTCATTGACCAAGTCATTATTTTATATGAACTTGACAACTATGTAATGTGATCACCGTACTACTAACTATTCATTTATTTAAATATATTGGTCCATTCGTTAAAAATATAATATATTTTCCAAATAAATAAGTAACTATAGAAGTCTTATGTAATTATGTTATGTAAGAGTAGGTTTAGCTTGACTTCAATATTTCATTAATTTACTACTAACTTTTAGGTTTACTTGTCTACCTTATAGTCGACTTTTCTTTTTTTTGCAAGGAAAAATATTATAGCCTTTTGGAATACATAAGTTTTTGGTCGTTTATCATATGTTATTCCGGTGGAGTTTTAAAAAGGTGTAGCATTACTTTCAATAGATTTAAGAGTGGAGGAATAACTTATGAATATAGATGTAAAATATCATAGAAAATAAAAACAAAATATTTCTAATAGTATTTGAAGTAGCTTGTAGATTATTATTATGTTTTTTAAATAAAAATTTTAAGTTCATATTTTCGAATGAAGTTTTTTCTTAAAAAACAAATGCTAAAAATTTCTAAAATCTCTCAAAAACTCATTACCAACCGTACCCCAAAGGCTCTTAAAAAGCACCAATGCATCATATTCTATTTTATTAAAAAGGGAAAATATGTTTAGATTTTTAAGTGTAAAAAATGTTTACATTTTTTAGTGTAATCTACGGTAGGGCTAGGTTATAATGTGGATGAACAACTATTGTGAGGACGCGTGGATAATGTTATTCTATGACAATTACTAAGAGAATAAGTTGTTTAGTGATGTGAATACGTTCAATCTCACACAACTATCGTCATTTTCATGCATTATCACTAATTCTTATTCATTTATGTTCTCACACATCATTTTTTACTCATTCTCATTCTTGCATAATATGACTCAATAAGCATTCTGACAGAATGAGAATAATAATAAAAAGTCTATAACAACCTTATAGACGATTTAATTAGTGAGAATGTTTGATAATGACAATAGTTATGTAAGATTGAACGTATCCATATTATCAAACAAAATATTTTCTTTGTCATTCTCACAGAATAGCATTGTCCACACGTCTACACAATAAATATCAATCCACATTTAAATCTAACTCATCTACAGTATATTTATCAAAACTAGCATGTAGTATATAACATTTATTATTCTCTATTCATGTAGTTTACATGTTTAATTCATTCCGTCTCCAGCCAACTAAAAATAACTAAGGGGGGTCTTTGGGATTGTTATGTAAAACAATTTAGGCTTATTTGTAAAAGTCTTTAACAACCTTTTCGGTATTAGAACAGGTTATCAAAATGTAATAAGCTAACAATTTCTGTTTAAAGAAGTAAAAACGACTAAATAATGACGGCAGAATGTATATATATATATATATATATATATATATATATATATATATATATATATATATATATATATATATATATATGATCGGTGCGGCGGTTAGGCATCCTTAGACGAAAGAGTGGTCTTTCAAGATTGGTCGTTGTGTGCCACCACCTCATCTAGAGGTGTATATTCCCATTCTGCCTGGATCCGGTATCATAAGTCATATCGTTTCTACTTTTTCTATATATATATATATATATATATATATATATATATATATATATATATATATATATATATATATATATATATATATATATATATATATATATATATAGAGAGAGAGAGAGAGAGAGAGAGAGAGAGAGAGAGAGAGAGAGAGAGAGAGAGAGAGAGAGAGAGAAGTTCAATTGAGATTAATTTGCCGCAAAATGCTTTGGCGTACCAGCGTGACGGAAGATGAGTGTAACATACTGATTTTTACCACAAAATTTTTATTTTTATTTTAGCAAAAACCTCAAGTATCATACAACTAAATCAAGAAAAATCTTAGGAGTATCAATACACTCATCCCAAATCAGAGTATCAAAATACGATAATCATAAAATCTGCAAGCCGGAGTGTACAGTGATCATCTGAAGTACCTAAAACACATTCAATCCACAACTATAAGCATAAAACTTAGTAAGTATTTCCCTAAAACATCAATACAACACAACATAATAAACAATTATGGGTTATCAGCAACCTTAGGGATTATCAGCAATCTTGGTGGGCTAACAACATGCCTTGTGGATTAATAACACGTTTCAGGGGTTATCAGCAACCCTGTGGATTTTCAGCAATCCATAAATCATCAGCAATTCAATTTAATTCACATATAACAATAATCAACAATTAAGACCCGGATGGTTATAGACATAAATACCACACAGACAAAGGTAGTGAGAAGACTCACCTTGTGAATAACAGCTAGAATTACAACTCTTACACACATAGGGTAAACAGGAGCAACAAGACACCTGACAACAGTAAAGAATACCCTCTTAGTATACACCCTTAAAACCCTAGTTTGACCCAAAAGTCTACAACCGTTAAAGTCAACGGTCAACCCTACTACACCCTTCGTACAAACTACTCCACACATGACGTAGAGCTAGGTGGTTATGGGTTAAAACCAAGCTACGCCCAACGTAACAAGACTTACGCCCCGCGTACTGGTCTGAATGTCAAAAGTTTCATTAAGCTCTTAATACAGAAAGTTTGCTCCTCAAACTTCTAGATATGAACCAAAGGAACGACTTAATGAATAAAGTGTGTGACTTTATCCATTTTCATGCCATAAATGGGCCATAAAACAAATCCTAAGTCCATGAAGTGCACAAATACTCAAGATCTCATGCATGGGGTGGATGGGAGTGATCAAGCTCTCAACTTTATAATTCAACAACCCCCAAAACAATAGGAAATGGTCTTCAAATGGTTTGGAGTAGGTCATACTCACAAAAACCAAAGTTATGGGACAAAAAGCATACAAAATGCATAACTAACTAGATCTAGCATGAGAGATCGGCAAGATGGGAACTTTATACCTTCTGGAGGTGGAAAACAAGATGAATGATCTGGATCTACAAGGCTTGGAGCTACAAGATGCTTCTCCAAAGGTATTCTCCTTCAAAGGGGCACACAAGAACACTTTAAAACCTGAAGGTTCTCATAAAAATGGTTAGGGTTTCAAAGGGTCTGGATGGGAGGATGGAGGCTAGGTATGAAGAGGCCCTCAAGAGGGTTAGAGCCTTTAAATGACCTCAAAACCCCGGAAATTATGGTTTTAGATTCTACATACCATGCGTTGCGCAACCATACTTACGTCCATCGTAAGTCCTTAAATGCCCATATGAAGTCTTTCTCCTCCGCTAAGCGTAGGAGGCCATCCTACGCCCCGTGTAGGACTTAAAAATACACTTAATGCCAAAAAATAATCCAAGGAAAATCATACTTGCGGGTCTCGGTGTTACAAATCTCCCCCACTAGAATCAGACTTCGCCCTTGAAGTCCTCAATCTCGAATAAAGCAGGATAGTGGATACACATCTCCTCCTCGGGCTCCCAAGTCCACTCAGACCCCTTCCGATGCTGCCACTGCACTTTCACCAAGTCCACCACCTTGTTTCGTATAGTCTTCGTCTTCCTATCGATAATCGCTACCGGCCGTTCGATGTAATTCAGGTAGTCATCAACCTGAATGTCATCAAAAGGTACTGCAGTTTTCTCGTCTACCACACATTTTCGCAATTGGGACACATGGAAGGTGCTGTGAATTTGAATGAGATAAATCCGGTAAATCCAAGCAGTAGGCCACCTTGCCCACCCTAGCTGCTACCTGGAATGGACCCATAAACATGGGGCCCAACTTGCACCGCTTCCCAAATCGGATGACGCATTTCCATGGAGACACCTTTATAAGTACCATATCCCCGACCTAAAATTCCAACTCAGATCGACGTCGGTCAGCGTAGCTCTTCAGGCGACTCTGGGTTGTCTGAAATATCTGCCTAACCTGTTAAATGAGCTCCGTCGTCTTGAGCACTTTCTCCGTTATCCCCGTGACTCTCTAACCAACCTCCCCCAACAAATCAGTGTCCGACACTTCCTCCCACAAAGGAGCTCAAAGGCAGGCATACCAATGATGGCGTGATAGCTATTGTTGTATGAAAACTCAGCCAAAGGGAGGTAAGAGTCCCAAATCCCATCCTAAATCCAAGATGCATGCCCTCAGCATACCCTCGAGCCTTTGAATGGTTCGCTCGCTCTGTTCATTCGTATGCGGATGGTAGACGGTGCTAAAGTGAAACTGTGTACCCAAATCCTCATGAAACATCTTCCAAAATATGGAAGTGAAGCGAACGTCCCAGTCTGAAACAATATAAGTAGGCACCCCATGGCGAGCAAGCACCTCTCGGGCATAAATGTTGACTAACTCCTCAGTTAAAGAACCCTTTCGGATAGCCAAAAAGTGAGGACTCTTGGTCAACCGATCGACAATCACCCATATAACGTCCAAACCCTTTGCAGTCTTTGGTAACTTCGTGATGAAATCCATAGTGATCTGCTCCCATTTACATAATGGGACCTACAGAGGCTGCAACTTGCCGTGAGGGCGCTGATGTTCGGTCTTGATCTTCCACCAGGTCAAGCACAACTCCACGAACCAAGCTATATCCCTTTTCATACATGGACACCAATAACTATGCCTCAGATTGTGATACATCTTCGTCGTGCCCGGGTGAATAGAAAATCTCGACTTGTGTGCCTCGTCCATCAAAATATGCTAGGTCTCACCCAAATAAGGCACCCAAATCCTTCCATGCAGCGTCAACAATCCCCGACTATCATAATGAAAAGCAGATATCTGACAAACCACCCACTCGCTCTTCCGATTCTCATCCTTGATGGCCTTCGACTGTGCAACCCTAATAATCTCCAAAATTGGAGTCACAATTGTCATCCTCAAACATACATCTTGAATTGGAGTACTAACCGACCTATGACTAAGCGCATCAGCCACCACGTTGGCCTTACTCGGATGGTACAAAATCTCACAGTTGTAGTCCTTCACTACGTCTACCCACCTGCGCTGCCTCATATTCAAGTTAGGGTGATCCATCAGATATCTTAGACTCTTGTGGTCCGTGTAAATAGTACATTGGACCCCATACAGGTAGTGGCGCTAAATATTATGAGGGAAAACCACCGTCCCTAATTCCAGATCATGAGTAGGATAATTCACCTCATGAGGCTTCAGCTGCCTCGAAGCGTAAACGATCACATACCACCTTGGCATCATAACTGCACCCAATCCGATGACCGATGCGTCACAATATACAACAAAATCCTCAACTCCCTCGGAGAGGGTAAGCACTGGTGCCTCACAGAGCTTCTGTCGAAGAGTCTCAAATGATGCATGGTACTCAGGCCCCCAACGGAAGGTGGCATCCTTCCTAGTCAGTCTAGTGAGAGGAACTATAATCTTGGAGAAATCCCTGATGAATCTCCGATAATAACTGCTAGCCCGAGGAAACTCCGAATCTCAGATGGAGACTTCGGAACTTCCCACCGCATAACCGCGTCAATCTTGACCGGGTCGACCAATATACCGTCCTAGTTGACCAAGTGCCTAGAAACTGGACCTCGCGCAACCATAACTCACACTTAAAGAACTTGACATACAACCTCTCCGCCGTAAGAGCTCCCAGAAGCTCACACAGATGCTCATCATGCTGCTCCTTGGACTTGGAATAGACTAAGATATCATCGATGAAAACAATTTATAAACGGTATAACCTAGGCCTACACACCCGATTCATGAGATCCATGAACGCTGTCGGTGCGTTCATGAGCCTGGAAGGCATCACCACAAACTCATAATGCCCATAACGAGTTTAGAAAGCCGTATTCATGATATCCTCCTCCCGAAACCTCATCTGATGATAATCGGATCTTAAGTCGATCTTGGAAAACCAAGATGCCCCCTGAAACTGATCAAAAAGGTCGTCAATCTGTGGCAATGGATACCGGTTCTTCACTTTTAACTTATTCAACTCCCGGTAATCAATGCACATCCGGTGTGAACCATCCTTCTTCTTGACAAAAAGGATCGGTGCTCCCCATGGAGAGCTACTTGACCGAATAAACTCCTTCCCCAACAACTCCTATAGATGGGAGGATAACTCCTACATCTCAGGTGGCACAAGGTGATATGGCGCCTTCGCAATTGGGGTGACACCAGGGATCAGATTGATCATGAACTCCACCTACCTCTCAGGAGGCACGCCAAGCAATTCCTCAGGGAAGACATCAGGAAACTCTCTCATAATATAGACATCGGAAACTGACTTCTTCTTTGATGGGTTTCGAGCAATACATCATTCCTATGGTGTACATGCAAACCCTAATAGCTTTTGGATCTAGTTTGTCTAATGAACATGAAATTGAATATCCAAAGCTATAAACCCTAGATCTATCATATAAGAACTGAAATAAGGGTTTAGTAATTACCTTTGATTGTTATATAGTAATAACAATCAATTCCTTGCTTTGATTTGCTTAAGAAAGCTTAGTGCCTCAAGTGTTGCACCTCTAATGGAGTCACAAACACCACTAAGCAATTGGATGAAGGAGAGAAGAGAGGGGAGGCACCAAAAACGGCTGGAAACCCTAATCCAATTGTTAGCCACGTTTTTGGTGCCCAAGGGTTCCTTATATACTTAGGCTATTAGGGTTATCCAACAAGGAAACCCTAATTTGACTGCTTAAGCCCTAAGCAGCCCATGGACCCCTTCTGGAACATGCCTTGGACGATTTCTAATGGGCTTCCCCATAGAATTCGTCCAACCTATTATTCCAAGGTGATCCATAGCCCAATTGCAATTATCCTATAATTACAATTCTAGTCCCCTAAGTTTAATTAATCTCTTTTAGTCACAAAATTAATTCTTAATTAATTCTTGACTAATATTAATTAAACAATATGATTTCTCCTTTAATATATTATTCTTATAATATATTAATAAATCATAATTAAACCTTTCTCTCCTTAATTCATCCTACATATTGCTATGGTGAAGGCAACCCAAAAGGATCATGCTCATAATCGGGTCAAGTACATACCAAAATAGTTATGGACTTAGACACTAATCCAACAGTCTCCCACTTGGATAAGTCTAATAACTATTTTGCATAACTTCAGAACCTGATCAGCAATCGTAGCTTTCAAAAGCCGTTGTCAACTCTGATCTTATCAGATACGCGTGTCCTTTAGATAAGGGATCATATATTCCTCCATTCTCAAGATATCGTATAGACACGAGACATGGATTTAAATCATTGTCTCTGTCTATGTATTGTTTCCCGACATCTGATTTAGGACGACTGACAACAGACTACAATTGAACACATCAACTTAGTCCCGGCTTGGCCAAGCGCTTAGGGTGTCATCACTAAATCATCGAGGGGCCCACAGATATCGCTTTTATCCCACTTTGGGTAAAAGGAATGGATAAACTTCGACTCAAATGCTTGCTTGCACCTACTAATCGAATCACACACAACAATAAGTTTTATAACACCAAGTTACTGGTGCGTTTACTTATCATCAATGTGCAACCGACCAGCAAATAACAACTCACACGTCTCGGTTTCAAGAACATACAATGTTATCGTCTCACTAATCAGCCGTGATAAATCCATGAAGTGATTCAAGTAAGCGTGGGTTTAATCCAATACTTTAATCTTATCAAAGCACTCATGAACTCTGCAGCAAACTTGTGCTATGTCTAAACACTTTAGACAATCTGCAGACAGATTCATGACAGTCTTCCTTCATACCTACTTCCAACGTATGACCGACTGTGGAGGTTTGAATAACCCAGTTATTCTGGAAGTCAAAACATGCAAAGTGAAACACAATAATAATATTAATCCTATATGGCCCCAAAGTTTTTGAGCGTAAATAAAAACACTTTTATTTAAACACCATATTGATTACTCATTATTCATTGCTTACTGTTTCAAAAAATCAACTTATTACTCGAATTATAACCACAATTGTCCCATGCTCCAAGCATGCACACTTTGGTTTCCTATGGTCCATACTTTGTGAAATAGATCAATTGAAAAACTTTTCCAATGAAACTCATTTCACAATCCCCAATCCTTATTATTAGTATAAGAATACCAAATTCTTACCACTTTTAGAATATGTCAGATTCTAACATTTTATGCAATGATTCTTTCGTAATGTCATAGCACAAAAGTTACCAAGACCCGGCTAATGAAATTACAAGGTATTCTATCGGAAATTGTTACAAGACAATTCCATAGACGTGAAGTCTCACATTCAAAGTACATTCCTTTGAACATCCTTCTCGCATAAAAGTTTCTAATCTAGAACATATTTCTTAATATCCAACTCTCATTAATGGAAACATTTCCATATTTGCCATATGACAACTCATTCTTAATAGAATCTTATCTATTCATAATAATGTCAATATAGTCTATTCAGTACTATACTTCCAACTACTCACAAGCGACAAATCCTCAGTGAACCTCAGATCGTCCTTTGATAGTTGTTTAATTATTTTAGTCAAAACCGATTCTAGTCCCTTTTTCCCTCTTAATGCCCTAGGCATTTGGAAAATTTTAGAACGGTCAAATATTATAGCATATGCAATCGATCCTATACTCGAAGCGTATTGGACACGATGCATAATGTCTCACATAAAGACGTGATACTTTATCATCCTTCTGCCATAATATTTTATGTGCCATGTTCCCACAATTCGAACTATGAAGAGGGATGCCGTAATCATAATCGAATTCTGAGAATGCACTATGTATCCTTGACTAAATTTATTAACATTTCTCGATCTAAGCTTTAGAATTTTGAAACGAAGTATAATATTCTCTCCCTTAATTATAGCAAAACAACTTTTCAACCTTTGCAACTTTGCAAAGTGAATCTTTGTTTTCTATAATTAATATTGCTAACTTGCAATACTTACCATAATAATCATGCTTCCACTAACATGATGATTATTTTCTTACCAGCATAACACTTATGCTCCCACTAGCTTTGACATGTATTCAGAAAACAATTGAACTTCCAGAAAACAATGCTTATTGAATTCCTTAAGTTCATATTTCTAATACCTAATGCTTTGATAAGCCTTTATCTAAGCTTTTTAAGTTCATACACCTTTGCCTCAGATAGCTCACATGTATGTCTAAACAATTCAGAATTTATGTTACTAAGTCCCAAATGTTCAGACCAATTGCCAAATCTCACACTTCGAACTATGAAGAGGGATGCCGTAATCATAATCGAATTTGAGAATACAATTTTCACAATTGCAATCTTCTTAAAATCTCTCTTAGTGAAAGGATTTCCTCACACTTATTTTCATGAAGGAGGGAAACCTCATGACACTTAGATTTTAAGATGTATGTGTTCCTATCCATGTGAATTTGTCAAAACGAAGGTTTGCGACAAATCCAAAACCATATGGACTGAACTTGTTCAATCTTTATTTTTTTCCTCATGGTAACACGAGTGCCCACCATGTCTTCCAAACAACTCACCCCTACATATCAATATACTTTCCATTGATCAAGGTGCTTTGTCTTTGTGCATTCAAATGAGAACTCATAGAACTCACATGCACATTTAACTCAACTGGAATGGTACAGAAACAAGATAACGTCAACACGATAGGTTATATACCTCAAGTCGTGTGCTAGTGATGATCAATTAGGTTTATTCTTGATTTGTTCTTGAAACTTTTCAAGTCCATTAAGACTCCCATTGACTCCTTGACATATGAGGTTCTCTTGTCAAGAAACATTTCTTGACAAACAAATATTCAAGAGTTAGTGTAGCCTTTTAACACTTCACACAATTGGTCTTGGTTGGTCTTTGTCTTATCCAAGACATCATAACTAACCAATTTCAAATGTGCAAGAATAAGAAAACTTTTCCAAATTCTACATTTGACGAGTGTTATAAACCTACTTAAGACTTGTCACTCAAGTCACAATCTTGGAGTATGACTCTTAAGACTTGATATTGGAACGAAGTATGATTGACTTATTGATTTAACTATTTCCATAATTCTCGATTCCTCTTCTTAGACATGCAAATGCACTAAGACTCACTTAGAGGACCAATTGAGAAATAGTTCTTAATCATTAAGACCTATCATAAAACACAATAAAAGGTACTCTCCCTTCTTCTTAGAATAGAGAAACTTTTATCTTTCTGCCTACTCGTTTCTTCTTATTCGTTCTGCTATCGATTGAAACTCTTTCGATCAACTCAGAATTATACGTAATCTTATAAGTATAACCATATTTACTAAACTTTAGTAAATCATGATGAATATCTTTATCACTCTTGTGGTGGACTTGATCAACGCACAACCTAGTGTACTCGATCTCCTAGTCCTTCTCTTGACACTTTGTCAAAGATTTAGTCTAATTTCCAAATATGAAGTTTCTCATTCATCACGCAACCAAGTTGTATGATTCCAAGTTTCTGTCCAATTGAAACTTGGGCGATGAGAATCTTCCCTTATTTGGCAAATTCTCGACATTTCCACAAATAACATAATTAAGAATCAAATCCATTATTGCTAATAATAGAAACAATTAAACATCAATTTTTCATTCACACCATTGCAAGGATAAATAAATAAGACAAAATCAAAATTTATTTTATTGCGGAAAAATTTGTCCGTACAATGCAATTCAACTGAAAAACTATGCTATTACATATTTGTAATCAATCTATCCTAACTCTAGAGCAGCAGCTCAAAAATCTGATCTTCGAATCCATGCGATCAAAACCATTTCTTCATGATCAGATTCAGCACGCTTCTTCCTTAAGCTTCCTCTCTTTTCTTCGATCCTGCAAAACATCAAAATGTAATCTTATCACATCATGTATCAAGAATCAAAAAATAGGAACTTACAGAGTTAGATAATGGATTTTACCTGAAGTAGAGCCATATTCCTCGACTCTCCCATCTCTTAGATCTCTCAGGTAGTTTGGGCAGCTTCGTCTCCAATGCCCCTTCTTTAGGCAATAAAAGCAAATGGACTCCTTTGGCACAGCACATGGGACAATCTCATGCTTAGTCCTTTCTGGACTTCCAATGTTGCCAGTGTCCATTGAAGTTTGGGAGTTTGATTCACCAGACAAATTTTCTTGACTAGCATGCCAAATCATTGCTGATTCAGCAACTATAAGCAAATAGGTGAGATCACTGAGGGTCACGTCGTGTTCCATCATATAGTACTTTCTTACGAAATCACTATATGATTCAGGAAGTGACTGAAGAACCCAGTCAACAGCCAACTCACCTGAAATCTCGACACCCAACATCCTTAACCTGTCAATGTGTGACTTTATCTCCAAGACATGTGCACACACAGGTTTCCCATCTTCGTGTTTACTTGCCAATAGGGCTTGAGTGAGCTTAAACTTTTCAAGCCTTTGAACTTGTGGGTTAGGGAGAATAATTGGAGGAGGTGGAGGAAGTGAAGCATGACTCTCATTTCCTTGATCGTATCGTGGAACGTCATCTTCATTTGGAAAGCTTGTTCCAAGGGACTTGGGAAGACCATTGTAAGATTTAGACATCTACAAAACGGGAGAAAATTCAAGTTAGTTGATAAGAATCCTTGATGTAACACCCAAATGAAACATCAAGGCTAGGATCCAACATAACATTCTACAACCTAGAAGAGGGATGCCGTAATCTAGTTGCATAATATTTGAAGGTAGGCAAATGACGATTTACCAATTTCCACCATGAAAAACGAAAAAAAGTTTAAGTTTTAAATGAATTGAAACTCCTAGGTCTTTTGAGATTCATTGAACTTTTCAATGGCATGTTTAATCTCGATTATGCCCTTCTATTTGTGACTGGGATGCCGAGGATCACAAATAAGGTGTGAATAACCATGCAAACCTACGTGGTGCACTCAATGCTACTACCACCTAATCAATGTGCCGGTTAACCACACACGCTCCATTGATCTATGATAAACATCGAGCCACCCTTCACAACCAATGTCAACCCCAAATTAGTGTGCCGGTTAACCACGCACGCTCCACTAGCGTTTGGCAAGGGTGTGAAGTGTAATTCCATGGATTAGCATACAATTTCACATTTTGCCTAAAGTAACTATGATTTGGGAATTTATAAAAGCATTTAGTTACTTTGTACTTCATTATACTTATAATGGAAGGTTTTGTCCTATCCTACCTGTTCGGCTAACGACCCTCCACTAGTCAAGAGTGCGGTGGGTAAGAGTGGATACCCATTCAATCGCCATTTTATAGGCAATTTCCTTAAACACCCCTTATAGACCAGTTTCGTGAATGAGGCCTACTAACGGTAAGACTGACTTTTTACTCATACATATATAATATTAGACTTTTAATGTTACATATAGTATAAGGGTGTATTTTATACTTTTAAAATACTAGGTGGTCTAATTTAATAAATTATACTTTTAATTTAGTTAAATGTAAACCAAAACTTTATGGAATTATTAGCTCTCTTTTAATTATACACTTTAATTAATTAATAAAACCATATGGGTGTAAATTGAACTTTTCAAAATACTGGGGTTTTAGAATCTAAATATTACATAATTAAACTATTAATCAAAATTTTAAATTCCAAAACTTGAGGGCAAGTTTTGAAACATTTCAAAACATTAGGGTTTAGAATTTAAATATTTCAAAATTAAACTTTTAATTAAAAAATTTAAATTCCAAAACTTGAGGGCAAGTTTTGAAATTTTTCAAAACATTAGGGTTTAACTATTTAAATTTCAAAAACAAAACTTTTTAGTTCAAATTTAAACTATAAAACCTAAAGGGGAAAATTAAAACTTTTTCACAAGATAATTCAAATCTAAATTACAAATAATCAATCTTTATCTAATAAAACAAAAGATTATCTAAATTTTGACAATTATCTTCTATTTTGGCAAGGATAATCACCATATATACATAAAATTCGGATTTTATTGATAAAAAACTGTTTTGGTAATTATCCCACAGCAAAATAGGCAAGAAAATCGCAAAAACAGGCTGCCAGATCCAAGGACTCGCCGAGTGAGGGACTGGACTCGCCGAGTCGGCCTGACTCGCCGAGTTCATCCACTGACTCGCCGAGTCAGTAAGGCAGAGGGCAAAAAACTTCGTTTTTCATGCAAAAATCGATCAATCGAGCATCAAATTCACTAACAAACAGCCCTAGGCTCTGATACCACTGATGGGTTTCGAGCAATACATCATTCCTATGGTGTACATGCAAACCCTAATAGCTTTTTGATCTAGTTTGTCTAATGAACATGCAATTGAATATCCAAAGCTATAAACCCTAGATCTATCATATAAGAACTGAAATAAGGGTTTAGTAATTACCTTTGATTGTTATATAGTAATAACAATCAATTCCTTGCTTTGATTTGCTTCAGAAAGCTTAGTGCCTCAAGTGTTGCACCTCTAATGGAGTCACAAACACCACTAAGCAATTGGATGAAGGAGAGAAGAGAGGGGAGGCACCAAAAACGGTTGGAAACCCTAATCCAAGTGTTAGCCACGTTTTTGGTGCCCAAGGGTTCCTTATATACTTAGGCTATTAGGTTTATCCAACAAGGAAACCCTAATTTGACTGCTTAAGCCCTAAGCAGCCCATGGACCCCTTCTGGAACATGCCTTGGACGATTTCTAATGGGCTTCCCCATAGAATTCGTCCAACCTATTATTCCAAGGTGATCCATAGCCCAATTGCAATTATCCTATAATTACAATTCTAGTCCCCTAAGTTTAATTAATCTCTTTTAGTCACAAAATTAATTCTTAATTAATTCTTGACTAGTATTAATTAAACAATATGATTTCTCCTTTAATATATTATTCTTATAATATATTAATAAATCATAATTAAACCTTTCTCTCCTTAATTCATCCTACATATTGCTATAGTGAAGGCAACCCAAAAGGACCATGCTCATAATCGGGTCAAGTACATACCAAAATAGTTATGGACTTAGACACTAATCCAACATTCTTCTCAACCCACGTATCTACCACATAAGCAAGATACCCTATACACCCATGCTAAAGACATTGGCTCGCCCTGGCACTGGAACAGAAGGAGGATCCAACTCTAATACCCTCACCATAGATAGTCTGCACTCCCCTACTAGGTCCACGAACCATCACTAGCTGATTTTCACATTCTATCAATACCCTAAACCGACTCAGCCAATCCATACTCGCAATCACACACACACCCCCATCGCAATAACGATAAGATCGATTGGAAATCCAACACCGAAAATCTCCAATACACAATCCCGATATATCTTGGAAGCCGAAACCATACAATCAGCACCTATAGTGACCTTCAAAGGTCAATCCAGGGCCTCATGAGTAATACTAAAACCTCTACAGAAAGATGCAAACACAAATGACCGACTTGCACTTGAGTTAAACAACACCAAGGCAGGTACATGATTCACAAGGAAAGTACCTAACAGAATTACAACATAAGCATATACAACAAGATAATTCAACAGAAATATAAAATAGATACATATTAGAAATAACATCAGGTGCTGTTCTTGCCTCCTCTGCAGTCAACTGAAAAGCTTAAGCCTGGGCCTTTGGGGTATTAACCTTTCCATGAAGCCCATCAGTGATGTGCAACGTCGCAGACGCACGAGTCTGAACTAACTTTGATACATGAAGTGGACATTCTGCCTTCACATGGCCCGCCTGGTTGCAACTGAAACAAACTCGTAAACTCTTCAAGCACTCCTTCGCAAAGTGTCCATCATTGCCACATAATTAGCATACCGATCCCGGCCGAAAGGGACCCTCATGACCCTTGCCGCACTTGTTGCAAGTGTGGCTCCTCTGACCTCTTTCCCTCGAATCAACGAGCTTTGCCCGCTTAGCTGCTTGCTACGAATGGACTGGTATCACATCCATACTGTGAGTATCCAACCCGGTCTGTCTATCTGTAACTCCAACTCAATCTCCATCCTCTTGGTATTGGATTGCAACTCAACCAATGTTCGATACTGGGAGTTCTTCATGAATGCTATGATATCCTTTTTTAGCATATCGGTTCATCTGTGCCGACTCAGTGGATGAGTTATATGGGAAAAACATAGCTCTCTCATGGAACATCCTGGTGATCTAAGCCACAATCTATGTCATCTGTCAGAGAGACATGTACTCCTGAGCCAATCGCTACCTCTCTACCAAAGCAACATACTCCTCGTGGAACATCTCAACAAACCGATCCCATTTCACCGCGACCTTCTGCGCAGTTGAAAAGTAAACAGTTACAAACGTCCACCAGTCCGTTGCTCCCAAGCGAAGTAGGTTATGCGCAAGGTGAACCATCATATCATCTAGAAAGGAGTAGGTATAAAATCATCCCTCAACAACAGTGATCCAACTCATAGCTGCAATTGGGTCCTGGACCCCATCAAACTCTGGGCACTTTGTGGTTTTGAACTCCCAGTACTGCAATGCATCACCCTCGTGGGATCTCGCAGCGACGACAAATGCAACCTCCGTGACACATCATAGTGCTCGTCAAACATCTTGATCATCGCGGTCTTGATAGACCCAAATACCTTCAGGATAGCCACCCTGACCACCGCGACTACCTCAGCGGCAATGATCCTATGGATCTCATCATCACTGATACCCTGCCTCTCCGGGCCACTGGAGCCTGAACCTCAGTTATATACCATACTGAAATACACAAGGCAAAAGGTCAAAACCAGACTTAGAGCACAAGCAAGCATATAACCCAATCAACTCCTCAGTACCCTTGAGACTCCTTCTAAATCACATACAAATCTATTCTTTCAGTAGTATAGGCCCATACTACCTTCCACACCTACCCGTAGTTGAATTAGATTCCTTCTCAAGGTACCGAGTCACAAACACCCTACTTCCAAGGAAGCAGCACACATACACCTAGGTGCTCAAAGAACCACATCTAAACCCCTAGATATACATCTTAGGTCCCCGATCAGCTACAACCCTACTCTGCAAGAAGTCTCTGCTAATCCCGCAAATGGCTTTGCGTAAAACAATTGTACATAACCCAAACTCAAAAGAAATTCAAATCAATGATTCCACCCTAAATCCACAACCAAACATGGAACAGGAAGTAAGGCTAAACCAAGCATTCTAAGGCTATAAAATCTTAACTATGTACAACCATGCACTTTACAAAAATCAATTAGTAATCTTAGCTTCAACCCTAACAAAACATCCACAACTAATCTCGTAGGCTATAAGGCATCACACAGTCAAGCAGCCATATCCTAAAACTCCTGAGGGATCCTTAGCCTATCACCAGCATACATTTCTATCAACTCAATTAACAACAATTACAATACAACATATAACACAAATATGGATATTTTGAGAGATCACTTCCTCGAGCTCCAGCTTACTGTACACTCTGCTTCCTTTGAATTTTCCTTGAAATTCATTCTTTTTGTGTAAAAGGTTTTTGTAAACTTTCAGATCCTTAGTTTGAGTCTGGAATCCCGCGAGTGTCCATCCAATTCTCTTAAACCAGGGCTCTGATACCAACTTGTAACATACTGATTTTTACCACAAAATTTTCATTTTTATTTTAGTAAAAACATCAAGTATCATAAAACCAAATCAAGAAAAACCCTAGGAGTATCAATATATGTTAGAAATTTGGGGTATAGAAAGGCTTGGAAATTCTGAGAATTGTGTTGAACACTTTCAGATTAAAGTATTTGGGTGGTACTCCCAATCTTCTTTATTCGGATAAGACTCAGAGAAACAAGAACATAGAGTGTTTTGATGATGTTTTCGTATGTACCAGAAAATGAGACCAAAACCGATTTTAAGATCTCTGTTTGAAAACTGTCATATGACAGTTTCAAACTGTCACAAACCACCATCCAGGGGCTCTGCCCCTTGGACCCCGCCAGGGGCTTCCACCCCTTGGACCCCGCTCCCATGGGCGCTGCCCCCGGACCCCTGTTCGTTCAGGGGCTTCGCCCCTAAATGACAGTGTACTTAGAAACTGGGTCAAACTTAAACAAGTGTATACTCCACACCTTCCTTACTTGTTTAATATTTATCAAGATCACCTTTGGTCAACAAATTAATCCCATTACACATAAATAACATTGATGATAACAAATCACCAACAAACCTCCCCCATTTAAGTGTAATCTTAATTAACTTAAAATGAAACATAACGCCAACAAACTGATGCATAAATGAAATGTCATGACGATTGAATTTCACATTTGTATATTATACAATCTAAATATTCGAATATCAAGGTGTCACTAAGGATTGAACCCTTTCTATCCATAGTGAATACATGAAGATAATACACACAACAATTTATATTCTCATAAGTTCTAACTTTACACTATATTTTACTAGCTTGTGTCCCATCCTTCAATAAGCATATCAAAGCTAAGTCCTAACTTCTTAAAGCAGCTAAACTTCATGCTTATATAGGTAGTCCTTTTATTCTTACACCTGCAAATGCACTTTTTCAAAAGAACTATTATGTATATAAATTCAACCTCCTTTACTTGCAGTACTGAGCACATACCTTGGGATGATGATAATAATGTGTTCCAGTCTTCAAATATTAAGCATTCCACATTTAATTCAACATCTAATATTACACTAGATGGGAATTGGGTATCTCAATATGAAAGATTTTGGGTGGACTTTAAACCCATCCATATGACCGCCTTGTGCACAAGATCTCTTGATAACCCTTTGGTTAGATGATCGGCCAAATTCAACTGAAATCTCACAAACTCCATAGATATCACACCAGTCATGATGAGCTCACGAATCATGTTATGTATAACACCTAAGTGTCTAGACTTACCATTATACACTTGACTATATGCCTTAGCCAAAGTAGCAACACTATCACATCTGATAGATATGGTGGATATCAGCTTAGGCCATAATGGAATTTCATAAATCAAATTCCTCAGCCAGTCAGCTTTCTTACCAGCAGCAGACAATGTTACAAACTCAGACTCCATAGTTGAGTTTGTAATACAAGTTTGTTTCTTGGATGCCTAAGAAATGACTCCTCCTCCAAGAGGAAATACCCAACCACTTGTAGAAGAGTGATCTTCTAAGTTGGTAATCCAACTGGCATCTGAATAACATTCCAAAACAAAAGGATATCCAATATAAGTCAAATCATAATCCTTGGTTCCTTTCAAATACTTGAATACTCTATTCACTGCTTGCCAATACTGTGCACTAGGATTACTAGTATATCTACTAAGCTTACCCACAACAAAAGCTATACCAGGCCTAGTACTAATCATAGCAAACATAAGACATCCAATTTCTCTAGCATATTCAAGTTAAGAAACTGGAGATCTTTTATTAGGTAGAAGCTTAAGATTAGGATCTATAGGAGTGCTTACAGGAGAAAAATTCTCAAAGTTAAACTTTTTCAGTATCTTCTCAATGTAATGAGATTGAGAAATTGAAATCCCATTGTTTCCTTTTCTAATTCTTATACCAAGAATTACTTCAGCCTCCCCCATGTCTTTCATGTCAAAACTAGATGATAAGAATTTCTTGGTTTTATCAACTTCACCTTGATCAGTACCAAAATTAACATATCATCAACATATAGACAAATTATAACTCCTTTACCAGAAGAATCAAATTTTCTATATACACATTTTTCAGTCTGGTTTAATGCTAAACCATTAGACAATATCACATCATCAAACTTTTGATGCTATTGTTTGGTGCTTATTTCAAACCATATAATGATTTCTTCAACTTGCACACCTTATGTTCATTACCAGGCATCACAAACCCTTCAGGCTGTTTCATGTAAATTTCCTCATCTAAGTCACCATTCAAGAATGCAGTTTTCACATCCATTTGGTGAATCTCAAGATTATGTACTGCTGCAAGAGCTAACAATAATCTAATTATGGAAATTCTAGCAACAGGAGCATAAGTATCAAAGAAGTCAATGCCTTCCTTTTTCTTAGAGCCTTGGATAACCAATCTAACTTTATACTTATAAATTGTGCCATCCACCTTCATTTTACTTTTGAGGATCCACTTACTTCCCAATGCCTTGCAACCAGGAAGTAAATCAGACAATACCCAAGTACTGTTATGCATGATAGAATCAGTCTCATCCTGAATTGCTTCTTTCCATAAATAAACATCCGTAGAAGCCATAGCTTCACTATAGGTATTTAAGTCCTCCTCAATATTAAAAATATACTAATGTTGACATAGAGTTTCATTCCTTGTTCCTTCAACTAGATAAAGTTGAAAGTCAGATCCAAAAGACTTAGCTTTTCTAGCTCTTGTGCTTTTTCTAGGTTCAGGTATAGAACTTGCACTACCAGAAACATCTTCAACTTGATTAGTACTCTTTTTAGAAGATTGATGAATCATGTCTCTTGGTCTAGGTATAGATGTAAATCTTTATTCATCAAAGATAGCATCTATTGACTCTATCACAGTGTTTATAGACTTAGAGTCATTAGATTCTAAAACATAGAATCTATAAGCTTTGGAATGCTCAACATATCCAATGAAGATACAATCTATGCCTCTCTCACCCAATGTTTTCTTTTTGGGTTCAATGATCCTTACAACTGCTCTACAGCCCCAAACTTTGAGATAACTAAAATTTGGTACCTTTTTACACCAAAGTTCATAAGGAGTATTCTTACTCCTTTTATTTGGAGTTTTGTTCAAGATGTAACATGCAATTAACATTGCCTCACTCCAAAACACTTCACTTAATCCAGAATAGGAAAACATGGAATTAACCATTTCTTTCAATGTCCTATTCTTCCTTTCAGCTACACCATTTTTGTGGTGTATAAGGAGACGTGGTTTGATGTATTATTCCGGTTGATTCAAAATAAACTGGATCATAATACTCACCACCTCTATCAGTACGCAAGACTTTTATTAATTCATTTTTATGAAGATCAACTTGTTGTTTATAAATTTCAAATTTATCAAGTGCTTCATCCTTAGAATGTAGCGAATAGACATAACAATATCTAGATGCATCATCAATAAAAGTAATAACATACTTTTTGTTTCCAAGGGAAGGTTTTTCATGGAAATCACATAAATCACTATGTATAACATCCAACACCTTGATTTCCCTAACAACATCTTTGAAAGGTTGTATAGTGATTTTAGTGAGCATGCATGTTTTACATTTTTCATTATTTTGCATATCAAAAGCAGGAATTAAACTCATTTTAGAAATGTCTTTTACTCTCTTGTAGTGAATGTGTCCTAGTCTAGCATGCCATAATTCATATTTATTAAAATTATTGCTAGTACTAGTAGAAGCCATGTAAATAGAATTATCAATAGAAGGATAATTAATATTAAGTCTAATCATTCAATTACGTACATATCCAAATCCCATAAAAGAACCATGTCTTGACAATATATACTTGTCACTTTCTAATACTTGTTTGTAACCACAATTATTTAATACAATTTCAGACACGAGATTCTTCCAAATCCCTGGAACATATAAAACATTTTTCAAACACAAACATTTCTCATAAGTAAAAGCAAGTAAAACAGATCCTAAGCCCTTGATTGGTTCAGTTGCAACGTTTCCCATCTTCACAATAGATCCATCTTCAATTGGTTGATATTCCTTGAACCAATGTAGATATTTGCAAACATGTTTTGTTGCACCTAAATCAACCCACCATGCAACATCATCATCCTACACATAAAATGCTTTAGAAATCATAGAAACATAATTTTGCACATAATTAAAATTCTGCATAAAATTAGAATTCTGACCTTGTTGCTTTTTTGGATCTTTGGATCCACTAGGACCAGAACCATCCTTGTTCATCTTACGAAGATGACAATCTTTCTTGAAATGAGCCGGTTTGTTACAGTTCCAACAAACCACTTTTGCCTTTTTGTTAGAAGACTTGTCATCCTTTCCTTTAAACTTCCTTTTACCATTAAACTTCTTTTGATTCTTTGATCCTTCTCCATCCACCATGTTCACAGAAGAGAAAACAACTTGGTTCTTGCCTTTAGGATTGTTGTCACGTTCTTGAGTCCTTAGAAACTCTTCAATCTGTAAATGGCTTCCAAGTTGAACCAAAATTAATTCTTCCTTGTTATGTTTCAGAGAGTGTTTAAACTCTTTCCAGAAGGGGGGCAGTTTGTCATGATGACAGCCACATAAATGGCTTCATCCATTTTTATATTGTGTTGAGCAAACTGTCCCATGATCCTTAACATTTCATGGTATTGTTCCATAACAGGCTTGGAATTAACCATCTTGTAACCCATGAAGTTACTAACCAGAAACTTCTTACTTGAAGCATCTTCTGCCATGTATTTAGATTCAAGGGAATCCCATAGTTCTTTTGCAGATTCGACATTTTGATAGATATAAAAAAAAGAGTCATACATACCATTGAGAATGTGACCATGACAGATGAAGTCATCATTCTCCCACTTTGATCTCCTCCTTGTTGCCTCCAAAGGTTCATATTTAATAGATTCTAGTAAGACTGGCATTGGTGTACTCAGAACATACACCACTTTCAAAGTGGTAAGGAGAAACTTCATGTTTTTCTGCCATTTACGAAAGTATTGGCCATGAAACTTCACCAATATGTCAAACTTGCTTTTCATGTCCTTCACATTTTCGCCACTTGCCATGATCACAAAAATACTTTAATATTTTTTAAAAATTTGGGGTATAGAAAGGCTTGGAAATTATGAGCATTGTGTTGAACACTTTCAGATTAAAATATTTGGGTGGTACTCCCAATCTTCTTTAATCGGATAAGACTCAGAGAAACAAGAACATAGGGTGTTTTGATGATGTTTCCGTATGTACCAGAAAATGAGACCAAAACCGATTTCAAGATCTCTGTTTGAAAACTGTCATATGACAGTTTCAAACTGTCACAAACCACCAGTCAAGGGCTCTTCCCCTTGGACCCCTGTTCGTTTAGGGGCTTCGCCCTAAATGAAAGTGTACTTTGAGACTTGATCAAACTTAAACAAGTTTATACTCCACACCTTCCTTACTTGTTTAATATTTATCATGATCCCTTTTGGTCAACAAATTAATCCCATTACACTTAAATAACATTGATGATAACAAATCACCAATAATATTTTCATCCCAAAACAGAGTATCAAAATACAATAATCATAAAATGTACAAGCTGGCGTGTACAGTCAAGGCTCCGCCTTCTCGCGATCATCCGAAGTACCTGAAACACATTTAATCCACAACTATAAGAATAAAACTTAGTGATTCTTTCCCAAAATATCCATACAGCAAAATATAATAAACAACTATGGGTTATTAGTAACCCTAGGGATTATTAGGAATCCTGGTGGGCTAACGACATTCCATGTGTATTAACAACACGTTTAAGGGGTTATCAGCAACCCTGTGGATTTTTAGCAATTCAAAAGTCATCAACAATTAAATTCAATTAACATATAACAATAATTAGCAATGAAGTCCCAGCTGGTCACAAACATAAATACCATACAGACAAAGGTAGTGAGAAGACACACCTTGCGAATAGCAGCTAGAAATACAAAAACTCTCACACACACACACACTGGGTAAAAAAGAGTAAGAAGACACCTAACAACAATAAGGAATACCCTCTTAGTCTACACCCTTACAACCCAAGTTTGACCCAAAGGTCAACAATAGTAAAAGTCAACGATCAACCCTACTACGCCCTGCGTACATACTCCTCTACACATGTCGTAGAGCTTAGGTGGTTACGGGCCAAAATCAAGCTACGCCCAACATAATAAAAATTCTGCCCCGCGTATTGGTCTGAATATCAAAAGTTCCATTACACTTTTAATACATGAAGTTAGCTCCTTAAACTTCTAGAAATGAACCAAAGGGATGATTTAATGGATAAAGTCTCCGACTTTATCCATTTGCATGCCATAAATGAGCCATAAAACAAACCCTAAGTCCATGAAGTGCACTAATGCTCAGGATCTAATGCATGGGGTAGATGGAAGTGATCAAGCTCTCAACTTAATGATTCAGCAATCCCAAATATAGCAAGAAATGCTCTTCAAATGGTTTGGAGTAGGTTTACTCACAAGAACCAAAGTTATGGGACAAAAAGCATACAAAATGCTTAACTAACTAGATCTATCATAATAGATTTTCAATATGGGAACTTTATGCCTTCTGGAGGTGGAAAACAAAATGAATGATTTGGGTCTACAAGGCTTGGAGCTCCAAGGTGATTCTCCAATGGCATTCTCCTTTAAAGGTGCAGACAAGAACACTTTAAAACCAAGAGGTTCTGCGAAAATGGTTAGGGTTTCAAAGGGACTGAATGGGAGGATGGAGGCTAGGTATGAAGAGGCCATCAAGAGGGTTAGAGTCTTTAAATAGGCTCACAACCCCGAAAATTAGGGTTTTAGATCCTGCATACTATGTGTTGCGTAGCTATACTTACTGTTGGGTCTGAAATTATGGTTTATACTTTACTTTTCTAGGAAAATGTATTATTATGTCTAGGACCGTAAACAGCTTACTGTTTACGGCTGTATATGTGTTTACGGCTGTGTTTACGGCCGTGAACAGGTTTACGGCTGTAAACCCATTCACAGCCCATGTCTACTATATATATAGTGAGGAGTACAAGTGTGGCAAAGGGTAAGGCTAGAAAGGAGGAGAGTTTAAGTGTGTGAAACCCAAGGTGTTCTAGAGAGAGAAAAAGAGAGAGAAGAGAGGAGCTTTAGTGTGTGTTAGTGTGTGTGTGAATCTTGTATCTGGATCATTCATTCTAATTAATTCATACAAGATTCATCATCTTCTTCTTCTCCTTCTTCTTCATTTTGATCTGACATCATCCGTTTGATTGGGATTCCGCACCATCAAACGGATCTGATTGATACACAAGAAGATTGGGGACTTACAATTGGTATCAGAGCTTGGATTGTATCAATCAATTTTGTCAGATCTGGAGCTTATTTGATCTTATTTTTGAAGGATTTCTGCGTTTTTGGATAGATCTTGGCAAAATAAGGGGGGGTTTGTTCTTCGTGTTTTTCATAAAAACGAGTTATTGATCGAGTTTTGGAGCAAAAAAGGGTGAAAACGATGTTTTTGGTCGTAACCAGCGAGGGGGTGGCGGCGTGTACGGTCAGCAGCTAGGGTTTCCGAAGTTTGTGGTCAGAGGGTTTACGGTCCGAGATCTCGCGAGTTTACGGTCCGAAGACACGTGTTCGGTCCGAAGTTCACGGCCTGCATCGCACGTTTGCGGCCTCGGAGTTTACAGCCTGCTCTTTTGCGGTCCTCGTCCTCGCATCGCAATCTCGGCCAACAGGAATCCTCGCAGCGTGCTTCTATTAAAAAAGGGAGGGATTTTAGGGGTGCAAGGAATTGAACTCGAGAACTCTAACTCTTCAAACACGCGTCTTACCAGTTGAACTACATTGCAAGACGTTAAACATCTCGCTCCTTTTAGATATATAGTCTTCGCAGCAGAAAATAAATCAAAAGAAATCGAGGGTTGCAAGATTTGAACCCGGGTGCTCTACGTATTGAATCCTCCGCCTTACCAACTCCTCTACCATCACTCGTGTTTCATTCCTTTCGATTTTAATTCAAAACCACTCCCATTCGCACCTAATTTTGCCAATTTGACATTTTTAGCCCAAAATCAATTTTCTTTTAATTTTAAATTACATTTTCAACCCAAAATTTTAGATTTTAATTTTTGACTTTTTACTTAAAATTTTGACTTTGACTTTCAAGTTTGACCTGTGACTTTAAACTTTGACTTTCTTGTTTACTTTCAAATTTTCAAATTTAGCTTTTCGGTTTGACTTTGAAGTTTGACTTTTCAAGTTTGACTTTTAAGTTTGATTTTTCAAGTTTGACTTTTTAAATTTGACTTTTAAGGTTGACTTTCTCAGTTTATTAAGTCAAAGGGCATATTTTTAAACAATGAGTTCCTCAAACATCCCGATCAATGAAGTCTCTTGTTCTCAATCTTGTATTAAGACTGTTAAGTTTTTACGTGAACAAATCGAGTTGATTAAAAAAGAAAATGTGGATCTAAAATAGGAGATGTATACTATTAGGAAAGAACAAAAACCATTAAAAGAAAAATTAGAGGCCAAAACTAAGGACTTCAGGAAATTGCAAGAAGATTACAACAACAAGTGTGTAAACTATGATCACATTAAAAGCAAACTTGCTGCTGTAATTGAAGAACTTGACGCTTTGAAAATTAAGTGTGGAAAAACAGATGTTAGTTTCAAAAATTATATTGCGTCAAGTAAGACAGTCGAGTCCTTAGTTGAAAAACAATTGAGTTTTAAAGATAATCAAACCAAGGGTCTAGGGTATGATAAAGTCCCTCCTCCATTTAATCATTCATATTATGTTAATCCTTTGACTCGGGAAGAGATTGACCGAGAACGATTAATGGTATACGGTAAACCAGCTGCTGAACAGGCAACTGAGGGTGTTGAGATGAAAGATACTAATGATTCTACTTCCTGTGCAGGTAAAGCAGTAGAGGATGAGAACAAGGAGAAAACTACTGAACAAACAAACGACCCCTTGAACTCTAAATCTGTTGCTTCTAACTCAGTTACTTCTGACAAACCTGCGGTTGAGAAATACAGGCCACCAATTTCAGTGAAACAGAGTGCCTGTTGCAAGTGTGCATGTGGAAACAACCAGCGACAAGGCAAAGACACGCCACCAGGGGCAGGAAGAAACAATTTCCCAATGAAGAAAAGGACATGTTTTCACTGTGGAACACCTGGACACATTGCCCGAAATTGTCCAAATCACGCATACGTTCCTTACTATGCACAAGGGTGGCAGAACGCGCCAAGAGGGAGATTTTCCAAAAGAAACCCCTCAAGGTCACGTTCAGACAATAGCGAATGGAATGCCACGAAGGGCAAGAGTTCAACTCCCAAGGCTAAGAATCAAGCTCCTATGAAACAAAGACCGGTTAGGTCAAAATCATCTTGACAGCCGACATCAAGCTCAAAAGCAAGTACCAAGGCACCCATCGGAGCGAAAAAGAAATGGGTTAAACCCAACTACAAATGGGTACCAAAGGTTAAATCTCCCAAATCTCCCAATGACTCTAATATTTCTTCATCTTCTGTTTGTGATAAATAGGATATGTCATGGGAGAGAATACCGTGGAAGGATGACAAAGGTCAACCCAGTTTCAAAATGGACTGGGTTCCAAAGACCAACTGATCCCACTCTGTGATGGAGCAGCTATGGAGTCATATCATCAGACTTCAGTTTGTTGATAGTGGCTGTTCCAGACACATGATAGGATGCATCTCTCAACGGTACAACATTCAGAACTTTGCTTGAGAGTATGTGTCCTTTGCGGGAAAGGAAGAAAGGAAGGGATCACTCATGGGGTTAGTTCTTAACGATGTGAAGAATTTTAGGATCTGTTCTGAGATTATGCGTGCTGTTCTCAGACCTTTTGGATGCAAATTCAATCGGTGACTTACAGTTTGGGTTTTCTTCTCGATACTCCTGAGTTTATCTTACACTGTTTCATTTCAAAGACATTTTTCTTTAATTTCCTTATATGTCATTCTTTAGTAGGTTGTTTTGGGAAGTGATATGAAGTATAGTGCTAAAGGGCAATTTATGATGCGTGTAATGCAATAAAGCCGAATTGTCTAGACTTTGTATTCAATGTGCTGGTAGGCACAAAGGATTCAAAAGGACTAGACATTGTTTGACCATAAAAGGACTAGACATTATAGACTTAGATAGTTTCATTTGGACTGAACATTCGACGCTCGGGTAGATTGAGCAGTGAGATAAACATGGGAACCTGCGAGATACACTAAAAGTTAATTATCTAGAACTGTGGCTGAACATTTCCTTGATGTACGGACTTATGTCCTTAATTCTGGTTCTGATAGGGCGACTGGGGGGTTCTGATAAAGTAGGTCTGTAGGAAATTATTTTCTTGCTTTCTATCTGTCAGTTATATGTTGCTTCCTCTGCGTGATTGGAAGAGATCCGACCTGGATTGCAACATATGCAACTCTAATTCTACGCACCTCCTTATCTATGAAATTCTTTCTATCTGTTAGCCATATGCTGTCCCCTCTGCGTGATCGGAAGATCCGACCTGGGACACAACATATGCAACATTCTATCTCTCTAAACCCCTATCTATGTTAGTCATATGTTGTTCCCTCTGTGTGATTGGAAGACATCCGACCTGGGATACAACATATGCACTTCTATATCTGAATTCTTTCTTAATTATTGAATACTCACCTAAAGTAAGGAGTTCTTTGGAAGTTCTTGATTACCGAGGTATATCGGGAAGTGGGAAACATGTTCTAGTACATCTAAAATTGAACCATTTAATAGGTTGTCTGTAGATCTTGCTGCTTAATTTAAGTGGACAACAATATCCTTGGTCGTCGTCAGCTAAATGTCCATTTAGGAATATATATCACAATGACTTGTCACTTATAATCTGTCCAAATTGTCAACATCCTTTGTGTTTAAGTGGACCACAATACCGGTGATTGACCAGATCTAGACATGCATGCGTGTGCTGATAAACGATATTGGATTGCTTAACAACTTTGATCCCAAAGATTTTTGTTTTTGTTAAATTTGTTCATAGTTTTCCTCTATGCACAAATTTAGGGGGAGAATTAAAAAAAATTCAAATATCAAACAAAAATTAGAAAATTAAAAATCCAAAAATAGTGTTATTTCTGTTTTATTTCTTGTTTAAGAAAATCAAAAATCCAATATTTTTATTTCTGTTTTATTTCTTTCAGAAAATATAAAAAATTCAAAAAAAATATTGTGTGCTAAGTTTTCTTTTAGTTTTTGTTTTGTCTTGAAAGTGAATTCAGATGTAGATGAAACTCATGGAGACTGTATCGAGATTTCTGAGCCAAGGCTTCATCCGTGAGCATCGAAGAATTCTCATTTGAAGGAGCAAGAAATGAAGATTATTCTTTCAACATTCAATCTTTCAACCCTAGAAGCAAGGCCAAGCTGTTCTTGAAGATCATGTGACAGATTGCATTGAAGCCTCCTCAGTCAATTTGCTGCTATCTTGTACCTGCTGAAGTGATCCAGAAGATTGTTTCTCTCTGTTGTTCTCTCAGAAGATTCTCAAGCTGAAAGCGCTATCTTTCAAGAATCTTATCAAGAAGCCTCCTCACCCAATGTGCGGTCAGAGTTAAATTTTGAAGAAAAGCCCAACCGCTCAAGATGAAGTCATTCATTGAAGATTCATCATGTTCATCTTGAAGTCATGAAGAATTTGAAGATTAAAACTGAAGCCAAAGCTCCCAATGAAGATTAACAAGAAAAGCCAGCTACTTTTTAGGGGGAGTTTTTTTGGGTCAGTTAGAAAAGAAAACTATAAATCAAGGCGGAGATTGTTGGGTCTGAAATTATGGTTTATACTTTACTTTTCTAGGAAAATGTATTATTATGTCTAGGACCGTAAACAGCTTGCTGTTTACAGCTGTATATGTGTTTACGGCTGTGTTTACGGCCGTGAACATGTTTACGGCTGTAAACCCATTCACGGCCCATGTCTACTATATATATAGTGAGGAGTGCAAGTGTGGGAAAGGGTAAGGCTAGAAAGGAGGAGAGTTTAAGTGTGTGAAACCCAAGGTGTTCTAGAGAGAGAAAGAGAGAGAGAAGAGAGGAGCTTTAGTGTGTGTTAGTGTGTGTGTGAATCTTGTATCTGGATCATTCATTCTAATCAATTCATACAAGATTCATCATCTTCTTCTTCTCATTCTTCTTCATTTTGATCTGACATCATCCGTTTGATTGGGATTCCGCACCATCAAACGGATCTGATTGATACTCAAGCAGATTGGGGACTTACACTTACGCCCAATATAAGTCCTTAAATGCCCGTATGAATTCTTTGTCCTACACTCAGTGTAGGAGGCCATCCTACGCCCCACCTAGGACTTAAAAATACACTTAATGTCAAAAATAATCCAAGGAAAATCAAAGTTGAAGGTCCGGGTGTTACAACGAGTAATATTTATATATGATTATATAAATGTAAGTGTATTCATATATGAATCTACCACCTCCCCACCGCCCCAACCACCACCACCACCGCCACCTACCATCACTGCCACCTCCGCTACCACCACCACCTCTACCATCAACCACTGCCACCTCCGTCACCAACCACCGCTGCCATATTCATATATGAATAATTACTACCTCTATACTTATTCATATATGAATATACATATTCATATATGAATACACTAATTCATATATGAATATACATATCCATATACGTACTCATATATGAATATGATATGTTCTATCGACCCGGTACGCTGGAGCGCTTAAGCGGTATATTCGAAATGAGTGGCCCATATTCACTCCCTTCATTCTCAATCCCTTTTTTTTATCAATTGAACCCTCATATATATATATATATATATATATATATATATATATATATATATATATATATATATATATATATATATATATAGTTAGGTTATAATGTGGGTAACAAATATTGTGTGGATGTAGGAACAATTCTAGACCAAAAGTTAAAAAAAATGAAGGGATGTGATTTGGGGTGCATGATATTAAAATGGTTGAGCATATACGATATAATAACATCAATATTCTTTTATGGGTATTTTAGTCAATTTAGTTGTATTTAAAAAAGGAAGAATACGAAATTTAAGGGTCAATTAGTTTTCTAAATTTAAAAAATCTGATTCTCAAAATATAATTCAATTTTAATTTTAACTTAATTTTTAATCAATTCAACTCTTAATAAAAGAATAAGGCTCCATTCAACATATTTTTTGAGAATTAACATTTATAAAGAATACTGCAACATATATTATCAAGAATAAGAATTTATATGAAAGTTGTTTTAATATTTAAGAATTAATAATTACATTCATTCTTATAGAATACAAGTATGAACATAAATTACATTCATTCTAAAAGAATACAACTAATAATGACTAATAATTACATTTATTCTAAAAGAATAAAAATGAGGATGGTTTAAAATCAAATTAAAACATTGAAATCTAAGTAAAACACTAATACATTTGATAGAATATTGTTGCTAATACATGTTGACTAATATATTGTTGATAATCCATTCTAATAGAATATTATTGGTAATCCATTCTAATAAAAGATTCTTGCTACTCCTTACGTGCCGACTCTCTATGTTTCCCATCTGATGTGAATGATGCAAAGAACTAGTTTCGAACATTTCTTTGACCTGGTTTAGTTTGAGAAAAATATAATAAAAGGTCAATGGTAAAAAAATTAATGATTAAAAAACTTATATGGATCAAAACAAATAGAACACTCTCTATAGATTATTCTAATAGAATAATACACTTTGATGTGCATGTTTACTACAAAATAGAACATTCTCTAGAGATTATTCTAATAGAATAATACACTTCCCTATTAAAATATGTTTTTTGAAAAAAAAAACTACAAGTGACAACTAGCAATGAGGGGCATATGTGACTCATGCATTTACTTATTACTTGTGTAACTTAATAAGAAGAAAAATTATATAATACTAAAATACCCAAGAGCGTAAACGAAGGTGGGAAATTCATTTTGGGTACATCATGACAGTAATAAAAAAGTATATAAGCATGATGCAATCAATCATTTCATTTAAGCATTTTAGCAAATACTTGGCGGCAATTATATTCTAGAATGGGGTTGCAAAAAATGAGGTTTTATCACACTAGCAAAAAAATGATTCCTCAAATTGAAACAGTAAATAAATTAAAACTAAGTACTATTTGTTTGATCTAGAATCAGACCAATAAATATTATTAACCAAAATCAAATAGCATGGTCACTATAACAAAGAAATGTTAAAGATCAAGGTGTTTTAAGGTTGGTGTGACCTTTGTTTTCAACTTTGACTTCAACTTTTGTTATTGCGTCAGTATATTAGATCTATTGTAGTAGATACAAATTCACAAAAGTTTTTACTTTTTCTAAAATATTGAAGAAACCAGATGGAAGATAAATGACTTCATGTAATTAAGGATGCCATTTTGTCTTTATTTGTACTAGCATAAGAATATTGCATCGATTCAAAATAGCACATAAATTAAAAATCAAAATCAAACCTCAATTCATCTGTCAACAACTGTATACAAATAGCTTAAGCCGGAAGATATATCTAGAACATAATAATTGCACACATACAAAATTCGAAACTGAAATGATCGGGAGAAATCTAGTGGTCAGAAAATTAGGTCGTCCGTGAGGTGGAAAAACACAATGGCCGACGACTTTTGAGAAATAGACGAAGAAATTAAGATAATTAGGCTTAGAGAGGTATGTGTGGTCCGCCCGTGGCATTAGGATTATGGGTCCACTGGTCTAGTGGTTAGGCTTCACGATTTTGTAGTAAGGGTTTCTTAAGGGTGGTGGTGCGGTGGCGATAAGCTTTTTGGAGGGTAGCAAGAGGTGCGTATGGAAGAGGAGCGTCAAATCATCCTTTGATCTAATGGTGCCTTGATGGTGAAGATGTAGGGAAGAATTGCATATGTGATTTAAAGAATTTTCCAAAAATATAGAAATTGGCGATGTGAAAACAGGGATTTTCCAAAATTACAGGAATTTATTTATAAAATGACCAAACCACCCTTATTTGTTAATTTAATGATTTTTTTTCTTCTAAAATCTCATTGGTCCTTACATCCACACAATACATGTCCATAGACATTTGAACCTAACTCTCTCTCACACTCTCTCTCTCACTCTCTCTCTCTCTCTCTCTCTCTTTATATATATATACATACACACACACACAACAAAGTTAATAGTGTACATTGATTTAAATAATTCATAAAGTATTTTAGATAAGTTAGAACTCACTCGTTTATAAAAACTCTTAATTTAAGTTAATAAGCATTTTGTTTATTTTAATATAGCCAAACACTAAAAACTATGTGTTAACGATGTCAGATCGTAATAAGCTAACAAACACCTTCAATAAGCAATTCCAAATACCCCTATTTCGACACTATATGCTTTTTCCTATTTATTATTTATGATTTATTAATTCATTACACTTAACTGATTACTTACGTGATGATTATTGAGCTATAGTATTGTTTTATGTGGTAATACATGAGGTTTCAGGTTGCCCGATATGCAACTTTTTTACGTGTGAGAACCTATGTGAACATGGGTTTTTGCCGGTGAACACCGCCCCAAAATGTAGTGTTGTCTTGTGGAGTGGAGGTTTCCACCAACTTTCACAGCAGGCTTCTCTATATCTCTTTCTTCTTTTTTTCTTTTTCTTTTTCTCTTGTTCAATAGTTAAAACCATTTCCAGAACCTGGTGAAAATGATTTGGATAATGATGTGGCTTGCTCTTCAATTGCTTTTAACGTGTATGCATACCCCTTAGCCGTATGAAAAACTATTAATAGTGTTGGGTCACTCAATTGTAATGATTTGATGATGCAAAATATATACACTATAGTTATAGTTAGATAGTTAATATGAATATATGCTGATGGAAGTTCATATGTCGAAGACTAAAGAACATCCCCTAATGACTGAAAGACCCTGAAGATTCTATCAGCACCAAAGGCACTCAAAGTATTGTAAGTCCCCAAAATGCTTGAGTATCAATCAGATCCGTTTGATGGTGCGGAATCCCAATCAAACGGATGATGTCAGATCAAAATAGAAGAGAAGGAGAAGAAGAAGATGATGAATCTATGTATGAATTGATTAGAATGAAGATCCAGATACAAGAGATTCACACACACAAAACTTCTCTCTAATTTCTCTCTCTATAACACCTTACCCCCTCTTGTTCATTCTCTACTCCTCACACCTAACACTTATATATATACTTGGGGAACATGGGCCGTAAATGGGTTTACGGCCGTAAACACCCACCTGGCCGTAAACCTGACCGTAAACACATAAAATATTACAGAAAAATACAATTGCCCAGAAAAGTAAAGTATAAACCATATTTTTGACCTAACAAGTACCATCAGCACGAAGACATCATTTACTAAAGACTGATTAGTGTGTCCAAATGTTGATGGTTATACACTGATGAAACATTGATCAGGTGATACACTGATGACACTCGCTAATGGTACTATCTACTGAAACCGAAGCTGACTCTGAAATTGAAGCCGAAGCTGATCTCACTGACGTTGATGCTGAAGCTGAAGCTGATCAGCATGTCGCCATGACGCTGACGTTGATGCCCTAATCAGCGAGACTCCTTGAGGCTGATGCTCTGATCAGCATCTGATGTGTTGGTGCTGATATCCGAATCTGGAGCAGATCTGATCTAATACATTCCTTATATACCATATTCGTTTATATTTAAATTAGATGCAATCCTTAATTGAAGGGATTCATTAGAATAGATTAGTATATCAGTGTTGCAGAAATTGGCCTTGGCGACCGATTAATCGTTTGGCGACCTTTAACCGATTACGATTAGGGTGTTTGGCAGAAATTAGTCAAAATCGGTCAAATTCGGGCTTGGCGGTCCTTGGTGGCCCTCGGTGGTCATAGGTGGGAATTTTTAAAAAATTCAAAATTTTTAATTTTCAAATATTAGACCAAAATTTTAAAATTTCAAAATTTTAAGCTTTCAACTTTTAAAATATTAAACTAAAATTTTCAAATTTTCAAAATTTTAAAATTTTAAAATTTCAAATACTTAGTTTTTTAGGGAATATTAACTTTTTAAATAATTTTATTAATAATTAAGGGTCCCCGATCCGATTAATCGCTTATCGCCAGTCGACCGCCGAGCTACCGCCGAGCGATTTTTACAACCTTGGTATATATTCAACATTAGGGTGAAACCCTAATGTAAGTCTTGGTGACCGTCTTTGTGACCTTCGTTCTCTTGGTGAGAACAACCCCTTTCTTGGTGAAAGATATTTTTGTGATACTTCTGTGTTCTTCATTGTTCTTTCTTGTTTGTATCCGATCTACGAATCTACAAAGGGTTTGGGACCAACAAGTCGTATAAGAGTAGGCTAGAACATCTGTTCTAGGATCTGTTCAAGATTCAGATGGTCAAGCATTTTTTAGAAATTCGGAAATAAGAAAAAGAAGAAGAAGAAATCTTATACAATCATCCAAATATGAAGAATACATCAAAAGCAGATAAGAAATAGTATGGTACGTTTTATTATCTTTGGTATTATCTAACTATATTAGGTATGTTTGGTTCTTATAATGTCTCTCAGATGAGAGAAGTATTTTTAAATGGGAGGATAAACAAAGATACAAATGTTTTTAATGAAGAAGAAAAGAATAAAAGTAAAAAAAATAATTTGGAGTTGATGTGAGTCATTTTTCTTGTTTTCATGAACTAATGTATGATCCAAAGGCTCCCTTATATATTTTCTTCATGGCTAAACTTGATCTAAAAGACAAAGTCATCAAATAGAACCAATAAGATATAGAAATGTTAAAGAATAAGCTGGTTGAGAGGGAGAAAGAGATATCAGATCTGAAGGAGAAGATAAAAGAAAAAGATGTGAAGAAGAAAAGCTTTTCATCTACTCACGCTGATAAGCCTCATGCTACGAAGACAACTCACCCTGACAAGGCTCTTCACATGGCCACTTCAATTCATGCCGCCATGAAGTCTTGTACTATCTAGACTTCACACGCTCACAAATCATTTAACACTGATAAGTTTGTTCAACCTGACAAAACTTTTGGCACTGTCAATTCATCTCAAACTGTGAAGACTGTATCTCACCCTGTCAAGACTCTAACTTCAGCTCCAACCCCAAGCATTAAAAGATCTCATACTGGTAAGCTTCCTGATGTTTGTTCTTTTTTCAATAGGTTTTTTTACATGGCAAAACAAGCAAAGAAAAAGGAGTCAAAGTACACAAAACCAAAGAAGGTATGGACTCCAAAGAAGCCATCTCCAGAACAAAGGAAGATGAAACAAGTTTGGGTTCTCAGGAGTACATCTCCTGAACCTGAGACAAAACCAGTCAATGGAGTTTGAAAGATATATTGCAATCAAAAGTCTCCTAGAAAGAAGAGGAGTGTTTTGAAACCTCAAGCTGGTTGTTCTTTAACTGATCAAAAATATTCAGGAGTAAGGTATGTTTCAAAACACAATCTTATTTGGGTTCCTAAGATCTCTTTTAAAGTTTTGTCAAATGAGAGAGACTTAAATTTTTTTCCAAAGCTCATATATTTTGTAGTCTCTCTCTGAAAAATGTGAAAAGCCTTTTCTATGTGGTTATTAATTTCTGTTCACAAAAGACAACTGAAGGGTTTGTTGTGTATAGCTTTGTAGAAGATGTGACAACTCTACAATTTGGTTGTCTCTTTTTATTGGTTCAATATGGTGTATTTCCAAAGAATAGACTTTTCAACAACAACTAGAGCAAAAGAGTATAAAAAAATGAGTACTAAAGTTTTGATGAATCATGTATCAGTAATTAATGGGTTATCTCTTTACCCATCGGTTCATATATGGTATGTACGTATTCAAATATCAAGGAATAGGTTTTGAAGTTGTCACTAAAGTCAAAGAAATTCCAGTACCAATCTCTCTAAACAAAGTATGGTATTTTAAAGCATGACATTGTTACTTTGCTTTTCATCAAAAAGAAAAAGACCAAAGTCTACTACCATATTTCTCTCTACTTTCTCACATTGTCTTTGTACCAGTGTTTGTTTGGTTCTAAAAAAAGAAAGACATGTTATGAAAAAGTTATTTTATGGCAGATCAAGTGGGTCCAACTCTCAAATAGGATAGAGAAGCATGATTTTTTTTTGCCTGCATGGGTGTAAGTTGGGAACCTCCCCTGAAGTTGGTTGTAAAGAAAGAAAGCATAAGTATTTCACATTGTCCTCAGGTTCGTGATGATTTCCATTCGCTGATTGGAACTCTCATTGATTGGACTTACATGCAGATGGGACTCACTGGAAAATACTCCAATTTGCAATGTACTTACCATGTTCAAAAACCAGCTGCACTTTCTTTGCATGTGTTACGAGGTTGGCCACAAGGAGATTCCATAAGTAAGTGTAAAAGGAAACAATTTCACGCTACCCTAAATACTTAAACTGTTCTCACTTATAGGATTTTGTCTCACATTCGTTTTAAGAAAAATATCAAGTGAGCAAAGCTACAAGGGTAGTTTGGTCAAAGCTTGATATAAAGTGGTCGTTGGTAATGTAATGACCCGAAATTACTAAGAAAAATTTCATTTTTAAAGTCAACAGAAACATCATTCTTTCATTTCAAAACCCATCAAAACGTGATAATGTATAAAATAGTTATCAGAGTACAAATCATGTCATAAAATGCGGAATGCTGGTGGATGCGGTGCGATCATGTCGGACCCTTCGCTTTCGAACTGGAAGTACCTGAAACCATAAACATAAATCTGTAAGCACAAAGCTTAGTGAGTTTCCTAAAAATACCCCATACCATACATACATAACAGTCAAAACATAACTAGGTCTATTTCACCCCCTTCGGTCTCTTTCAACAGGTATTGGGTCTATTTCACCCCCTTCGGCCTCTTTCAACTGGCATTGGGTCTATTTCATCCTTTTCGGTCTCTTTCAACTGGTAACGAGTTTATTTCACCCCTACAACTAAGCACACAATCAGATCAAAAGGAGTCACAAAGACAACAAGCACATGCATGCATAACAGTAAGTCTCACATAGACAACTATCACCCTACACACATAATCCAGTGGGCCGGTATTGGTGCTTTCGACCCACGAGTACAGTGAAGGAACTCACCTCGATCCGCTGATAAATAAATAACACTCATGCTGTTGAACCGAAAAATCCCCACACTAATCACAAATAAATAAATCTCAATCACTAAATAGATCATAATCCATAATTAGGATCCTTTTCCATATTTACAACTCCTTGGGTAAAATAACATTTTATCCTCCAAGCATAGACTCAACCAAACATGGTCTAAAGCCTAAAATGGCCCAAAAGTGACAAAATTCCCCAATCGGGAGTACGCCATGCATACATCACCCCTTATGTCGTGCATACTAAGCATAATAGAAAACAGGGCTATGGTAGAGTACGCCCAACGTACCTATACGTACGCCTAACGTACTAATCAGTCAACAAACTTCATTTTTAGGTCTTATTCCCTTAAGACCAAATGTTTAAATCCTCAAGTCTAAGCCTAATGGACATCTAAAGTCCTAAAGTTCCTGACTTTATGAATTTGCATGGCTTAATAGAGCCCAACACCCAACTTAAGCTTTCTAGCATATGAAAATAACCAAGAATTTACTTAAAAGTGCTTAATACCTTAATACTTTATGTCTAAAGCTCAGATCTAATTCTAATGGGTGTCTTAATCAATAAAGTAATCAACTTGATGCCTTTGCATGGCTCCAAGAAACGCAAAACCCAATTCTAGCCTAGTAGCTTCACTAAGAGGTCAAAAACTCATGCATGGTTGGTCCAAAACCATCAAGATGCAAACTTTATGAACAAGAGACCTCCAAAACATCAAAATGGACAACCCAAAGCCTCTAGAGTAGCATTTACTCACAAGAATCAACTTATAGGACCAAATATACACCAAGCTAGGAACTTTATACCTTCTGGAAGATGGTGAAGATGAATAGATTCTGGATCCACATGCTTCAATCCAACCAATTCTCCTTCTCAAAGCTTCTTCTTCTTAAAGATGCACCAAAATCTCATAAATATGCTAAAGAGGCTCAAGATATTCACAAATGGGGCTACGGTTTTGAGATGAAGCTTTAGAGAGGATAAAGGCTGAATATGGAGAGATTTTATAGAAGTTAAGTTGCTTAAATAGGGCTCAAACCTGAAAAGTTAGGGTTTGCACCGTGTGTAATTACGCCTAACGTAATTTAGGTACGCCCAACGTGGCGGATAAAGTCTCGCGACTCATTTAATTTTCAAACGGCCATAACGTCTTCGTTCGAACTCTGATTTTGACGTTCTTTATACCAACATAAAGGTATCGAGGAGCTCTACAACCCTATCTAGTTAAATTTGACTTAACACAAGTCGAACTCAAAACCATAATCCTTGCAAGCAGTCTGAAACCTATCGTTCCCTAGTTCACCCTTAGTTCCCACTCACTATTCAAGGGCTTAGATCTCACAACCAAACTTGTCAACATTCACTAAGGCTTAAACTTTACTTTCTCAAAGCCCCAAGTCTTCACATAATCGATTTACGGCCTACAAGTGTTGAATCACTGAATGATCCAAGACGGGGTGGTACAACTCTCCCCCACTTAACTTAGAATTTGTCCTCGAAATCATTCCTTACTATCTCCTCTACCAAACCAAACGATCCTCACTGAACTCCTTGAATCCCAAATAAGACTGGAGAAGTCACCTCACTCCGAAGACCGTCCATCCTTACTGCTGTCAAACACAAATTAGTAGAAATCAAAAGCCCTAACGAAGAATGAACCTCAACTTTTGCCCTAAGCCAACGAGTATCGAACCGCTATGCCTGAAATTGAAAACCCTAAACGATGTCTGACTCCCACACAAACAGAACCATCCAAACCATTCCCATAATCACTCAACTTCACAACCTGAACCGAACAAACCTATTCATCCTGAGAAATTTATGGATACCCGAAAACATATACACCCCGACCAGTTACCGGTACCGAAAAATCCTGTTCGAAAACAATATCAGCTCCAGACTCAAAACTGAACAGGTACGAGCGGTCCTAGTCTATCCACCAATACGACTCCATCAATCATTCATTCCCGATGAAAGACAACTCAACCAACCAACGCACGCACGGTCACCAAGTACACTTTGCTCTAGTGATGGCTGCAAACTGAATCGAGTTCTCACATCATATTTGGCCCCAACCCAGCTGACGATTTTCCCAAGTATTACAAATGCTGAGGCCCACTCACAACCCTTCACCCAAACATGCGATGATCTAAATCGTCCTAGAGAATTCCACGAGCCAATTTATAGACTTCCGTCACTGTTACAACTGTCTATCCACCTAGTGAATGCTACGGCTGCTCCGTAGTCTTACAACACTTCCACAACAACATACTAACCTGGTGAATGCTACGGCTGATGCGCAGTCTTACATCACTTCCACAACCGCAAACTAACCGAAAATACTGTGAGTCAAAACCCTGTCCTACCAGAATCTATAAGGTGCTTGGGTTGTGCTTCAGAACCGAAAGCCTTCATCAGAAAAGAACATGCAGAAAGGTCCTAACACAACCCTCAAACTGAACCTAGCCATCAATCCATATCATTAAATCTGATCCTCACCACTGATCGAATAACACTATTCCTTTATTAACCCTGAACCCTATCGCAACTAGAACTGGCTCTCTAGTTGTCTTAGAATGATACCATGCTGACTGGACTTCCTAGTTAATCCTTAATCAAACAATATCTTATCTGGACCACCCGATTAGCCGTTCAAGGCCTCGCCGACCAAACGGTAGATTGCTCCACACTCACAATGCTGACCCATCTTGGATTCTTCCCAACCACAAGGAACCCTGGCGCTCCCTCCAGATATATCGATCCAAATCCCTGACATGGGTACAAATTCTAAAATGGCTCTCACTTGGAACTATCCCCGATGGTCCCAAGTAACCATCCCTCACTTGGCTTACCAAGCCATCCAAAAATCTCACTAATCAACCACCACCATACTGAGGTTACTGGACTAAGATCCCACGACCCAACGATATCGGGTGCACACACCCTAAATCAAATGAAACACTTTACTACTCTTGAAGAAATTTTTTTATATCCAAAGTAACTTCCCTTGATACTATTCCACATCCTTGTACAATCCCAACTGAGGACAAGGAACCCATAAATCCATAATTGGAACAGACAGATAATCAATTCAATGTTCTACTTACTACCAAATCGAACCCGAGTCTGTTATAGGCAATAATCCCATAGTCCAGCAATTAAGGGCAAACGTACCCATAAGCCAAGATATACTATAATAGAGCTTGACGATAGGTCGTTACGCCCACTGACCTCTAATTTATACAACTCGAAACCTTCCTAGCATCCTAAATTTCGATGATGAGCGAAAACAATCAACGATCGAGAATACACTGACAACAACCCAAAAAGATCCAATCTTCTATTGAACTAACCCATGTGGAACAACACATACCAGATTCTGAAGTTGACTGACAGATCAACCACTGCTTATCATAGACGATATGTAGCAATCTATACCCTGAACTGAAAAATCCTTCAATCAACCGATACTCGACCCAAGCGACCTAAACACCTCTTGATCAGTTCATCAGCATTCCTGAAAGGGACCACTAGCTACAACGAGTTCCTTGACCAACAACTTCCTACCGCGAAGAAAACTTATGTATTCTTAGGCACATACATCAGATGGCAACTTGTTCTACACCCTCGTCTCGAACCAAAGTCTCGCATACCCGAACCGTCGATCCCTGTAACTTATTCTTTTGGAACCATAAAATCGAACAGTTCGATGATCTTCCAAGTAGAATACCCAGTTCTTCCCCACTTAGTGTTCGAACTATCACCAATTGACGTTGCAAACAAACCATACCTTAAAACAACTCCACTAGGTAGATACTATCCCTGACTCTTGGAATATTTAACACAAGGCAAGAAGGTCTTCCAAAATGAAGACCAACCAAACTCAAGGAGATTCCGAATCTCAGATGGAGACCTCAGAAACTTCCCAACGTGACCACCTCCGATCACCAAAAATCTCAAGCTGCTGTACAAGCAGATATTCCGACGGTCCTATCATAGCACCGATTATCTATCTAGGGACAAATGGACTACCACACACACTTTGCCTCTGAATCCCCAACCATCATTCCATCACAAGAACCATTCATAAAAACAAGTGGCATCATTCTCATAGTTGAGATACAACATAGATAATGAAAGTTTTCGTCCCCTATTCGCTTTTCCTGATCACCTAGGACAACCTGCGTGAACACACTCTAACTGAACTCAAGGAAGGCATACCCTTGTTCCCATCTTGAATAATCTCCACGAAAATGACTCTCTTTCCACATATGAAATTTTCTCGTAGTGATCAAATCACAAGAATCCTCTTGTGCATTTCCACCTTTTTTGTAAATACCACAACCATTCGGTTTCCCCTAACTAGGTCTTCCTCCAAATTCTAAAATCATACACTCGCTCTCTCTTTCCCCCAACACAGAAAACTGTAAGAACATAATACTTTGCATAGGAAATGACATCATAAGCCATCTGTCGATCACTCAGATGTCAAGGATGAAATCCTAAAGCCGCTCATCCCAATCGTTCCATCCTTGGGTCCCGCGACTTAAACTAGCACTACCTTAAGTAGGGCCCTCAAGATCTCAAAATCAAATGTTCATCTAGATATACACCATTCAATCCTCAACTAGCTCCTTAGAGTTTCTAGGACTTTCCTTGATTCGAGTACAGATCCTGTTCTTTCTATAGTACAGGCCCAATACTACCTTCCACACCTATTCGTACTTTCCTCAGAATCGTCTCGAATCCTCTAAGTCACTTCCATATAATGATACCCTCCAAATCTGCTAAACAACGCACCACTCGCACTAAAGCACTTCCTAGTCTCTCCTAGGATTTCACCTCACCCTGCCATAAGCTACTAAAGGAATCCCATCGATGTCATCTAACTACTTCACGAATACAATCACATGCAACAAAACCTAAATAATCCTTCGACTAAAAGACCCAACCGTATAACGGTTAGACTCAGACAAGAGCCGCGTAATAGGTCCAACTCAATCACTCTCATATTTATGTAACTTATCATATTCATGCAATAATTAACTCACATAAATATGAGTCCAACAAAGCACAAAGCAAGCAATATTCGAGCATCCAAAACTAAAAACATTGCCTAAATAGGCAATCCTTTATTAGAAGCTCCTGAAGATCTCTAGTCACTATCATGCATCACTACTAGCTCACAAAACATGCGTAAAGGCATCTCTCCTAATCAGGCACCCTACCACGCACCACTAAGCAAATCCTTAGCCCTAATCTAGCATGCAATTCTCATATACTCATATCAAACATCAATCATAAAACACGTATGGGTATTTTGGGAAATACTTACTTGAGATCGGCTGATTGCACGCATCACACTCCTTTTTATTTAATTTAAAAAAAAAACTTTTTAGAAAATCGTTTTCTTTTAGAAAATTTTACCAATTTCCCACTTTTAGTTCAGGCACACCCGAGAGTATGCCCGAATCCCTCAAACCAAGACTCTGATACCAACTTGTAACGACCCAAAAATTACTAAAAATATTTCATTTTTAAATCCAACAACAACATCATTCATTCAATTCAAAACCCAACAAAATGCGATAATGTATTAAATAGTTATCAGACTACAAATCATGTCATAAAATGCAGAATGCTGGTGGATGCAGTGCGATCATGTCAGACCCTTCGCTTTCGAACTGGAAGTACCTAAAACCATAAATATAAAACTGTAAGCACAAATCTTAGCAAGTTTCCCCAAAATACCGCATACCATACATACATAACAATCAAAACATAACAGGGTATATTTTACCCCCTTTGGTCTCTTTCAACCGATACTGGGTCTATTTCACCCCCTTCGGTATTGTAACATCCCAAAATTCGAGGCCAAAAATTTCATTTTAATTAAGTGATTTATAAAATAGTATATCAAATCATTGCCAAAATCATGTCAATACATAGAACCATAATATCAAGTCTCAACCCAAAACATCTAAAGTATCAAATATCAGAGTACAATCCCAGAAAACTCTAAGCGGAAATCATAGGTGTGTGTGTGACGCGCTGCTACACCACCAGCTCCTTCCCCTTAGACGAAGAGGTACCTGAAACCAAAACTGAAACTGTAAGCATAAAGCTTGGTGAGTTCCCCCATCATACCACATACCATACAACCACATAACATACATACTGCCGGGCAATTCTGGGGTGCCCGTCCTACCCATGTCAAGCCATTCTGGGGTGCTGACCTACCCATGTCGAGCCATTCTGGGGTGCTGACCTACCCATGTCAAGCCATTCTGGGGTGCTGAGCTACCCATGTCAAGCCATTCTGGGGTACTGACCTACCCTCCGGTCTATCTCAACCGAACACGGGGACTATTTCACCCCCTACTGCTAACACATAATATCATATCACAATCATGCTGTCATATATATCTGGGGTGTCCGACCTACCCATTGGTCCTAACGACCGAATCGGGGACTAGTCCCCTCCTAATGATACTATCTCACATAACAAAGCAACTAACATACTTCCATACCAAGCAATCTAGCATACTCACATATCCATCCATAACAGACCAGACAATTATCACAAAGATAATCATCCCAACTAAACAATCACTAGTGGGCCGGCCTTGGTGCCTTAGACCCACTCCTACTGGAAGGTAACTCACCTCGATGTCGTGTAGTGTCTGAACTGTGCTCGGCGTGAAGGCCGGCTCTCCTCGACTCCTCAATCCCTACACGACAACCCTCAAGTCATCAAACAGAACAAACAACCCTAACCAGGGTCAATACCAAAAGCAAGCAAGGTCAACATTGGTCAAAGTCAACACCCAGTTGACCTGACTCGCCGAGTTGGTCTACCAACTCATCGAGTCCATACTCCCTAACCCGATCCAACCCCGACTCCACTCGTCGAGTCTAGCAAGAACTCGACGGGTTCTCCTTCATTCAAAACATCGGCACCATCTTCATCCGACTCGTCGATTTCCTCCTTGAACTCGAAGAGTTCATCTCCCTCATAAGAATGTGTCCGGTCTACGACTCGCCGAGTTGTATGAACAACTCGTCGAGTTCATCTTCAAAGATTGGGAGATTGCCTTGGACTCGCCGAGTCTGTTCATACCCTCTTCGAGTCCCATGATTCCCAGGTCCCTTTTCGTGTCTAAACATCCACGAGAATTCCTCCCTAACAACCGGTCCATCCACAGAAAGGATTTGGTGGTCAATACACCGCCACTCGCCGAGTCCCAAGAACAACTCGTCGAGTCCATCCTTGAGGAATACTATACAGTCGATTTCAATGGGTCTTAACACCTCAAAACCATAGATCTGGCCCCCTAATGTCCATTTCATACGTAAAGTTCCAAACTTGGTACACATGCAAGGGGTCTTTGGCCCAAAAAACCATAAAAGATGGCCTCCATGGTGCATGGGGTGTTCATGGCAACAAAATGGGCACCTTTGTGCCATAAAACCCCCCAATAGACCTGGATCTAAAGCATACACTGACTTCCAACACTAAATCCCGAATACCACCTCTCTAGGGCTTAGAAAGATGAAGGGAAAGGCCTAAAAATCAAGATCTATAGACAAAGGTTCAGCTTCATACCTCCAATAAGCTAAAAATGAGCTCCAAACTCTGGATCTTCTTGTTTCCACTTCGTTTCACAAGCTCCTTTCCTCTTCTCAAGCTTCACAACGCACCAAAAAGCACCAAAATGGCCTTAGAACACACAAAACGGATAGGGTTTTGATATGATATCTTCTGGGAGTATAAGGGACGATGGAGGCTGAGATAAGGTGTTTAAATAGGGTGCAAACCCTCAATTTAGGGTTTGCCCAAACAGCTGCTACTCGCCAAACAGTTGCTACTCGCCGAGTCGGTATACCGACTCACCGAGTAGGTCACTTAACTCCCGTGTCCATGCCCGATCGTACTCGACGAGTTGGTCCTTCAACTCATCGAGTCTCTTTGCTAAAACGATAAATCTTCATTTTAAGAATGCTTATCAGGAACTGGGTGTTACAAATCTCCCCCACTTATCTTAGACTTCGTCCTCGAAGTCTACTGCGGTGAACAATTTTGGAATCGTATCGCCTCTCGACCTTTGACCCCCAAGTCAACTCGGATTCCCTTCAACGTTCCCATTACACCCTTTCCTGAGGTATTATATGGCTATGTAGAATCTTCTTCTTCCCTATCGCAACAACTATTTGTTTCCTACGTAGTTCAGGCACTCTCCGCCCTGATTATCATGCAGCAAGACAGCTGCCTTCTCATCCAAGATGAAAAATGCACTGCGATTCTAACTAGGTTTCCCCATGGAAAATCTAACCGATGTGTCAACTGGCCAATTTCAACAACAATCCTGATGATCCAAGGTATCGGGGTCTCTACTCCTCTTTCCTTGAAATGAATCCTTTAGAGCTGACAGGATCCTGCATCCTTCTGCCCCTGCAACTGCTTCCATAAACAACCAGCTATCTCATGGAACTCTCATACCTGGTCCAATCAGCCTTAGCTGGAATACCAGGCATGCTTATGACGGGTCCAGTCATCCCTAGGATGGAATACCCTCGTATCACACACACATTTGGCCCAATCAACCCTTAGGTTGGAATACCAAACACGTCAGGTCCAAACAATCATAGGGTCCAGTGATCCTCACGATGGAATGCCCTAGATTGAATACCCTAGATTGAATACTATTATTCACATACTTGGGCTAAACCCATAACTTGAGATTCAAGGACATATCCTTACATTTCACCCGAAACCTCCTCAATCATCACCACCCACTTTTACCAGTCCTCTGAGACTCCGAGTTCCCACCCGGTTACCGAGCCAAAGGCTCTCATACAGTCGCCCCTCGCGACTTTTGACCGGAATCCTTATCTGCCAATAGCTACCGTTAGCTATCTTACTGCTATGGTTCTAACAGCCTCCTGATCCAACCGATCGGGTCCATGCGTCGAATTTCGTCGTCACCGCATCCACGGCTAAAAGGGACTGCTACCTAACCAATGGTAGACGTATCTCACAAGCAACCTTATATGGTCCATTTCTTCCCTGATCCCGTACTGTAGTGGTGCTCCAATAGCCTCATCACTAGCTCAACCGGATCTAATCCATCAGAGAAAATCCAAAATCTGATCCGTGATTTCCGTGTCCTCACTGCTGCACCCCAAACTGATGGGTACTACTGTTCCCCTTGTGATCTGACATCACTCCATACTACCTGTCAACCTGGTGAAAGCTATGGCTACGCTCGCAGACTTACAACACTTCCCGATGCGAAACAAAGGAGCGAACCAACCGTTGGAACGTTCTCTGAACTCCCAACTCGCCCAATTCTCAACCTAGACGGCCACTTGACCGCCTTTCCTCGCTGACGGGGATGCAAAACTCCTCCTAGTTTCACACCTATTTCTGCTCCTGAATACCTGATCAATTCTCCCCCACTTAGATTCGACTAAGCCTTCATGGCGCGTGAGAATTGAAGGATTCCCAATCTTTTTTGCTTTTCGATAACATCACAAAATCCAAGGCCCTGAGGCTCCAGCTGCCTCGAAGCGTAGGCGATAACATGCCCTCTCTGCATCAATACCGCGCCCTATCCCGAGATGACACATCACAATATACTATGAAATTCTCCATGGCCTCCGACAGGGCTAAGATCGACGCCTCGCACAATCTCTGTCTCGACGTCTCAAATACGGCCTGCTGCTCAGGCCCCCAACGAAAGTCCATGGCTTTCCTTTTCAATCTGGTCAGGGGCACGACTATCTTAGAGAAGTCCTGAATGAATCTCCGATAGTAGCCTGCCAATCCCAGGAAGCTCCGAATCTCAGATGGAGACCTCGGAACCTCCCACCTCATCACGACCTCAACCTTGGCCGGATAAACCGATATCCCGTCCTGGTTGACAAGGTGCCCAAGAAACTGCACCTCGCGCAACCAGAACTCAAACTTGGAGAAGTTAGCATACAAGCCCTCCCTCCTCAAAGTACCCAAAACCTCTCGCAAGTGCTCCTCATGCTGCTCCTGCGTCTTGGAATAAAGCAACATGTCATCAATTAAAACTATCACGAACCGATCCAACATCGGTCTGCACACGCGGTTCATGAGGTCCACGAACGCGGCAGGAGCATTGGTGAGCCCGAAAGGCATCACCACGAACTCATAGTGGCCATAGTGCGTCTGAAATGCAGTCTTCTGCACATCCTCCTTTCTGACCCTCATCCGATGATACCCTGAACACAAATCAATCTTGGAGAACCAAGATGCTCCATGTAGCTGGTCAAAGAGGTCATCAATCCTCGGGAGTGGGTAACGGTTCTTCACCGTTACCTTATTCAGCTCCCTATAGTCTATAAACATCCAATGCGACCCATCCTTCTTTTTCACGAACAAAATCGGGGCTCCCCAGGGTGAACTGCTCGGTCTAATGAATCCCTTGTCTAACAACTCCTGCAGCCGTGTAGACAACTCCTGCATCTCAGGAGGAGCCAACCGATACGGTGCCTTGGCTATCAGAGCCGCTCCAGGGACTAGGTCGATCCTGAACTCTACTTATCTCTCCGGAGGTATCCCTGGAAACTCCTCGGGGAATACATCCGCAAACTCTCGTACCACGGGCACAACGCCCACCGTCGCCTTACCCACCTCCCGGGTGTCCATAACATAGGCGATAAATCCTGCGCAACCCTGCTGAAGGTAGCGCCTAGCTCTCGCTGCTGAACATAAGGATGGTCCTCGCTGTGACCCCTCACCCTGAATCACCAGCTCTCCCCCACTTAGGGTCCTGATCCTCACCAACTGCCGCGTGCAGTCGATCACTTCCCCATTGGGGCTTAGCCAATCCATACCAATAATAACCTTGTTCCCCCGCAAAGGTATGGGAACCAGATCTACTAGGTAACACTCCTCGAATAGCCTCAAAACACAATCTCGGTAGACCTCTGATGCTCGCACTGACCGGTCGTCCGCAATCTCGACCTCTAGAGGGCAATCCAACATGCCCGAAGACTCACAAAACTTCTTGCTAAGCGCAAGAGAGACAAATGATCGGGTGGCACCCGAATCAAACAATACCTGAACTGGGATATCGTTCACATGGAACGATCCTATACAGAGCACATACATAACATATCAATATCACAGCGACATAAAATAAAAGCATAAGAAAGAAATCGTACCCGTCACCACATCGGGTGCAGCGCGTGCCTCCCCGGCTGTTAACTGAAATGCTCGGCTCCGCACCACTGGAGCCTCTACCTTGGCCTTTCGGCCATCGGTAACTCGCGTTGTCACTGGAGTCGGCGCTGCCGCTGGCACTGCTACTGTTGCTGCTGTCAGTCTAGGGCAGTTGGCCTTCTTATGGCCCATCAGATTGCAATGGAAGCAAATCAGATCTGACATTTGTACTGTAGGGGCGGGGGCAGTACAATCCCTGCCAAAGTGCCCCTTCTGGCCGCACTTGTAGCAGTCGGTCGATCCTGCTCTACAAGCTCCCTCATGCGGCCTGCCGCATTTCCTGCAACGGTTCTGGCTCGGCTGGCCCTTCGACCGTACATCGGATCCCTTCGGTTTCTTCCCCGAAACCCCTGTCACCTGCTTAGACTCTGCTTTCCTCTTCCTGACGTGCTCCAAATCGAGCTCCCTCTCCCGCGCCCTGGCAATCATGGACTCCAGGGTTGGGCAGGCCAAATAGCTGACATGCTCCCGAATGTCAGCCCTCAACATATCATGGTAGCGGGTCTTCCGCATCTCCTCATCCCCAGCATACTGAGGTACCAACAAGGCCCTCTCTCTGAACTTGGCGGTGATCTCCGCCACTGACTCTGTAGTTTGTCTCATATCCAGAAACTCCCTGGCCAGCTGCTGAAGCTCTACCGCTGGCTCAAACTCCACCCTGAACTTGGTCACAAAGTCCGACCAAGTCATAGCCTCCACGGCTGGGGCTCCTAGCGAGTCACCGACTGACTCCCACCAGTCTCTAGCTCTATCCCTCAAACATCCCGCAGCAAAGCGGACCTTCGACCCTTCCGGGCAGAAACTCGTCAACTGCACAGACTCAATGTCTGCGATCCATCTCTTAGCAGCAATGGGGTCCTTCACCCCGTGAAAATCCAGCGCACCACTCCCTCGGAAGTCCTTGAAGGACAGTATGTGCGTACCCGTCTGGCTAAATGCCAGATCACTCCTGAATGCCCGGAGACGATCCTCTATCAGCTCAACAATCCTCTCCTTGATCCACCTGAAAATGACCGGGGTCGCATCAAGGATACCTCTCGTGCTCTCAGACGCGATGAACTCGCGTAGCCCATCATCAACCTGCTCGGATCCTGCACCCGAGCCTGATCCTGATCCCGATCCTAAACCTCCCGCTCCATGTCGTGTGGTCACCATACTGAGAAAACTCTAAGCGGAAATCATAGGTGTGTGTGTGACGCGCTGCTACACCGCCAGCTCCTTCCCCTTAGACGAAGAGGTGCCTGAAACCAAAACTGAAACTATAAGCACAAAGCTTAGTGAGTTCCCCCATCATACCACATACCATACAACCACATAGCATACATACTGCCAGGCAATTCTGGGGCGCCCGTCCTACCCATGTCAAGCCATTCTGGGGTGCTGACCTACCCATGTCGAGCCATTCTGGGGTGCTGACCTACCCATGTCAAGCCATTCTGGGGTGCTGACCTACCCTGCGGTCTATCTCAACCGAACACGGGGACTATTTCACCCCTACTGCTAACACATAATATCATATCACAATCATGCTGTCAGACATATCTGGGGTGTCCGACCTACCCATTGGTCCTAACGACCGAATCGGGGACTAGTCCCCTCCTACTGATACTATCTCACATAACAAAGCAACTAGCATACTTCTATACCAAGCAATCTAGCATACTCACATATCCATCCATAACATACCAGACAATTATCACAAAGATAATCATCCCAACTAAACAATCACTAGTGGGCCGGCCTTGGTGCCTTAGACCCACTCCTACTGGAAGGTAACTCACCTCGATGTCGTGTAGTGTCTGAACTGTCCTCGGCGTGAAGCTCGGCTCTCCTCGACTCCTCAATCCCTACACGACAACCCTCAAGTCATCAAACAGAACAAACAACCCTAACCAGGGTCAATACCAAAACCAAGCAAGGCCAACATTGGTCAAAGTCAACACCCAGTTGACCTGACTCGCCGAGTTGGTCTACCAACTCGTCGAGTCCATACTCCCTAACCCGATCCAACCCCGACTCCACTCGTCGAGTCTAGCAAGAACTCGACGGGTTCTCCTTCATTTAAAACATCGGGACCATCTTCATCCAACTCGTCAATTTCCTCCTTGAACTCGATGAGTTCATCTTGTTGGATTAATGTCTAAGTCCATAACTATAATTGGTAAGACTTGACCCGACCCGGCATGGTCCATTTGGGTTGCATGGCATCATGCATTTGGATAGACTATAATGAGAGAAATAACACTTAAGGTTGGTTAATATATTATAAGTTCTAATATATTAATAAGGTTATTTAATTAGTATTGATCAAGAATTAATTTGGAATTAATTAAGTGATCAAAAGGAGACTAATTAAATATATGGGTTGATTGTGTAAATCATTCATTCTTATATATGTGGGCTTGTGATCCAAGATTCCTTATGTTGGACTAAGTCCATGGGGTGACCCATGGATACTCCATGGAGGTTAAAATCCATGGAGCATAAGGAATGGGTAAAGTTATGAGTTACATGGTGTAACCCTAATAGCCACCATATAAAAGAATCCCATGGCTCAAGAAATCGTGCACTAATGTGTGTGTGTGAGGGCTAGACGATTTCAAGGAGTGTTCAAGTTTCTCTCAAGTTATTCCAAGTGTATTTGGTGTTGTGTGAACCATTTGAGGTGTCACACTTGGGGCACTAGGCACTCAAGCTTCATGAAGACATTCTACATCAAAGAGGTATGTATTCTATCTTGTTATATTTATTATTTTGTATGCTAGATTAGGATAATACCTTGGATGTTCATAATTGTATGTATAATAGAGAAAACATAGATCCAAGGTATTTAGGGTTGCATGTACACTTAGGATTGTTAGAATGCTCAAAACCCAACACATCTCCCTCATAAGAATGTGTCCGGTCTACGACTCACCGAGTTGTATGAATAACTCGTCGAGTTCATCTTCAAAGATTGGGAGATTGCCTTCGACTCGTCGAGTCTGTTCATACCCTGGTCGAGTCCCATGATTCCCAGGTCCCTTTTCGCATGTAAACATCCACGGGACTTCCTCCCTAACAACTGGTCCATCCACAGAAAGGATTTGGTGGCCAATACACCGCGACTCGCCGAGTCCCAAGAACAACTCGTCGAGTCCATCCTTGAGCAATACTATACAGTCGATTTCAATGGGTCTTCACACCTCAAAACCATAGATCTGGCCCCCTAATGTCCATTTCATAAGTAAAGTTCCAAACTTGGTACATATGCAAGGGGTCTTTGGCCCAAAAAGCCATAAAAGATGGCCTCCATGGTGCATGGGGTGTTCATGGCAACAAAATGGGCACCTTTGTGCCATAAAAACCCCCAATAGACCTAGATCTAAAGCATACACTGACTTCCAACACTAAATCCTGAATACCACCTCTCTAGGGCTTAAAAAGATGAAGGGAAAGGCCCAAAAATCAAGATCTATAAACAAAGGTTCAGCTTCATACCTCCAATAAGCTAAAAATGAGCTCCAAACTCTGGATCTTCTGGTTTCCCCTTGGTCTCACAAGCTCCTTTCCTCTTCTCAAGCTTTACAACCCACCAAAAAGCACCAAAATGGCCTTAGAACACACAAAACGGCTAGGGTTTCTATATGATATCTTCTGGGAGTATAAGGGATGATGGAGGCTGAGATAAGGTGTTTAAATAGAGTGCAAACCCTCAATTTAGGGTTTACCCAAACAGCTGCTACTCGCCGAGTCGGTATACCGACTCGCCGAGTAGGTCACTTAACTCCCGTGTCCACGCCCGATCCTACTCGACGAGTTGGTCCTTCAACTCGTCGATTCCCTTTGCTAAAACGATAAATCCTCATTTTAAGAATACTTATCAGGAACTGGGTGTTACAGGTATCTTTCAACCAGTACTAGGTTTACTTCACCGCCTTTGGCCTCTTTCAATTGGTACTGGGTCTATTTCACCCCCTTTCGGTCTCTTTCAACCGGTATCGGGTCTATTTCACCCCTACACCTAAGCATACATTCAGATCAATAAGAGTCACAAAGACAACAAGCACATGCAGACATAACAATAATTATCACAAAGAAAACTATCATCCTACACACATAATCCATTGGGCCGACATTGGTGCCTTCGACCCACGAGTACAGTGAAGGAACTTACCTCGATCCACTGATAAAAAAATAACACTTGGGCTGCTGAAACGGAAAATACCTACATTAATCACAAACAAATAATCTTAATCACTAAATAGGTCATAATCCATAATCAGGGACCTTTTCCATAATTACAACTCATTGGGTAAAATACCATTTTACCCCCTCCAAGCCTAGACTCAACCAAACATGGTCCAAACCCTAAAATGGCCAAAAAGAGACCAAATTCCCCAACTGGGAGTATGCCATGTGTACACGACCCCTTACGCCGTACGTACTAAGCATAATAGAAAACAGGGCCATGGTCGAGTATGCCCAACATACCGACACATACGCACAACGTACTAATTAGTCAACAAGCTTCATTTTTAGGTATTATTCCCTTAAGACCAAATGTCCAAATCCTCAAGTCTAAGCCAAATGGACGTCTAGAGCCATAAAGTTCCTGACTTTATGACCTTGCATGGCTTAATAGAGCCCAACACCCAACTTAAGCTTTCTAACATATCAAAATGACCAATAACTCACTTAAAAGTGCTTAATCCATTAAGACTTTACGTCCAAAGCTCAAATCTAATTCTAAAAGGTGTCTTAATTAATAAAGTCATCAACTTGATGCCTTTGCATGGCTCCAAGAAACCCAAAATCCAATTCTAGCCTACTAGCTTCACCATAAGGTCAACAACTCATGCATGGTTGGTCCACAACCATCAAGATGCAAACTTTATGAACAATGGACTCAAAAACATCAAAATGAACAACCCAAAGCCTCTGGAGTAGCATTTACTCACAATAATCAACTCATGGGACCAAATATGTAGAAAACCCCAACTATTCCTAGATTTAAGAAAAGAATCACCAAGCTAGGAACTTTATACCTTTTGGAAGATGGTGAAGATGAATAGATTCTGGATCCACAAGCTTTAAACCAACCAATGCTCCTTATCCAAGCTTCTTCTTCTTCTTCTTCTTCAAGATGCGCCAAAATCTCATAAAAATGCTCAAGAGGCTCAAGATATTCACCAATGGGGATAGGGTTTTGAGATGAAGCTTTGGAGAGGATGGAGGATGAATATGGAGAGATTTTGTAGAAGTTAAGTTGCTTAAATAAGGCCCAAACCCAAAACATTAGGGTTTTCACCCTGTGTATCTACGCCCAATGTAATTTATGTACGCCCAACTCGGATAAAGTCCTGCGACTCATTTAAACTACTAACGACCATAACGTCTTTGTTCCAACTCTGATTTCTGCGTTCTTTATCCCCATGGAAAGGTCTTGAGGAGCTCTACAACCCTATCTAGTTAAATTTGGCTTAAAACAATTCAAACTCAAAACCATAATCCTTGCAAGCAGTCTGACACCTATCATTTCCCAGTTTACCCTTAGTTCCCACTCTTTATTCAAGGGCTTAGATCTCACAACCAATATTGTCAACCTTCAATAAGGCCTAAACTTCACTTTCTGAAAGCCCCAAATCTTCACATAATCGATTTACGGCCCACGAGTCCTAAATCACAGAATGATCCAAGACGGAGTGTTACAGGTAATGTTTTGCATAATGCTAACATAAATTGTAAAGAAAACAGGTGCATGACAAAGGAGTTTTTGTTTTTACTTGTTATAGAGTTTTAAATTAAAGAAAAGCAAGAGTATTTCAGTCATATTTCGAAAACAAGTGTGATTGTGTGGCTCTTCATATCTCCATGCCAAGATTCACAAGAAGATTCATCTTTGAAATTACATCACGCCCAACACCCCGACCTACACGCTACCGTTACGAGGTGCATCTATTGGAACCCATTTTCACCACTAGGATTTCTTCACTTGAAGAAGATGAAGAGTCTATTTTTTAGGACCATGTTTAACTACACCTGAGCTGTTGCTGCTGACTGGGCGATGACGACTTTGATGACATCGGTAGCCACTGCCACTGTATATTTTTAGTGGTGTTGTTTCCACAACCACCATTGATGATGTTGTCAATAGATGAAGCTGCAAGCATAGAATTTTCCTACTTCTGATATTATCTCTTTATGGCATTTGAACACATGTTCATGGTTGTTTCACTAACGATGAACCCACATATGTTGATGTAGAGGATTGGATCCTTTGGAGCTTGACACCCTATTTCTTTTATGGATTTCATTTGTCAAAATTCCCTATATTTGAATAATTTAACTGTGATATGGTTAAAAGATGACAAAGGTAGCTTTAAAGAAGGAAAGTCAAATCCTGAAAATCCTAAAAGTCTGATTTTTTTTTGCTATCAGAAACATGAACGATCATTTATAGGGGTATAATGGCCTTGTTACAATAATATGTGAAAGGAAATGCAAGGGAAAATTTTTCATTATCTTTGAACAATTATAAAAGCTATCAATGTATTCTTGAGTATTGTTACTCTCAAGGTCTTTGTGGAGGGTCAAGGTTAGTATGTGTTATGATCCCACATCGGCTGAAAGTACTATAAGTTTGTGGCTTATAAGTCTAAGTGTCCCCTCCTCCTATAAGTTGGGTTTTGGGAGTGAGTTCTACACTTGGGCTTATGGCATGATACAGGCCTTGTATGGGATGGGTTCGTATTAATTGGTATCAGAGTCGTCCCCATCTTTCGAGGAGCCAACACTTGGAGTGGTGGCTTGGACCCGAAAAGAGGGGTGCCAATCGTGACCAACGTAGCCGTGACCAACAATGACTCGGAGTGATGGTTTGGACCAAAAGGGGGTGCCAACCGTGACCAACGAGGACGTTGGCTCTTCAAATCGTGGGGTATTGTTATGATCCCACATCGGCTGAAAGTACTATAAGTTTGTGGCTTATAAGTCTAAGTGTCCCCTCCTCCTACAAGCTGGATTTTGGGAGATAGTTCTACACTTAGGCTTATGACATGATACGGGCCTAGTATGGATAGGTTCATATTAGTATGTCACCGATTTAAAGAGAAATTAAGTGGTAGATTGTTATGATCCAGTGGAAAAAAGGGCAGCAGGTTGTGATCACATGGGATTGTTGTTACAACATGATGATGTATGTTGTTGCATACTTTATCTAAAAGCTGCAGTGAAATTCAACTATATGGGTAAAAGTCTAAGTATGGTTATTCCTCTTTTTTCAGTCACGATACAGGAAAAGCAATTCACTGTGTTTTTGTGCATGGTTATTAAATTGAGTTGGTGAACAAGAGATTTAATGCAATCATGGCTGCTTAATATCTTGCATGGGTTCTATCGTACAAATTTATGAAGAACATGAACAAATATTGTTACTTCTATGATGTTAAGGGAAGAGAAGCTAGATTATGAGCGGACGGAGAACTGTGGCCACTGGAGATGGTTGGACGGAGATTCGCAGACAGAGTAAACACAGGAATGGACAGGGTCGCAAGGAAAACAATTCTACGTTCTACGTAGCGGGGTTTCATGAAGGCACCAGTAAATTGGACCTGCACAAAGTCTTTGGCAGATCTGGCCAAATTTCGAATATCTATATCGGAGGGAAGAAGAATCACTGTAACCAGAACTTTGCCTTCATATGGTACGTTGGGGTGACTGATACAAGCATCTTGGAGGCAAAAATGAAGGGTGTCAGGCTTCGGGGTGTTACTCTCGTTGCTAATCTCGCCAAATATCAAAAGGAAAGTACCCATATCAAACGGCCCCTGAGAGATAAACCTGGTGAAACTAAAGCAACCCCAAGGTCAGTAGTGTAAGTAGGGCACTAGAACCTTCGCACAGGTGGCTGCTGGTATCACTGAGATCCGTCATAGTTATCACCCCCATCCTACTTAACGGTAAAACTGCTATGAGTGAATGGATTCATAAGACTATGCTGATTGGGGAGGCCCACAGCCTTGACCATATTGCCAATTTACCATCTCATACATTCACGTATGACGATACAAAGTATCTTGGTGGTCTTAGGATGGCCATTAAATTTGGATTGTCTATGGAGGCTCGTGAGTTTTTAGAAGATAAAACTAGGTGGCAAGAATGGTTTAAATGGATGATGCTAGAAGAAAATAAAGATATTCAGTATGAAAGATTGGCGTGGCTAAAGATCACTGGTGTTCCCCTTAGATACTGGGATACTGAAATTTTTTCCAAAGTTGCTATTCGATTTGGAAAAGTTATAATTCCATTTGAGAACATTCATGACTTGAGAGATTTATCTATGGGAAAGGTCGGAGTAATCACGTCAAAGATGAAGTGGATTAATGAAGAGGTTCAAATTCGTGTTAACGATGCACTATATCTAGTCGGAGTTGTTGAGTATATTGATGACTGGTCGCCTTTCAAGCCTTGCCAATTCGATAAGGTGGTCGAGGGATCGGTCTCGGAGGATAGCGATGACGAAACTGAGGAAAATGGTGTCTCTGAGACATGGGTTTAGGAGGATGATAAAGATCTGGAGGAAGGCGAATTCCGATCTGGTGCGGCTCCGGTAACTCTGCCGGAGGAGATGTGTAGACGTGAAGGAATAGGAAAGCCTCCGTGGAATTTTGGGTACGTAAACGACACACCTGTTGAGTTCACTGGGGTATCTCTCCAAGAAACAGTCAACATGGGTAATCTAAGCGAGGCGATTGGTATCCCTCACGTGACGATGGAAGACGTGGCTAATGGAGGGAGGACATGCAGAATGGGTGTGGATCCGGGTAAAGTAGTTGTTGATTCGGATCTAAACGTTAGTGGACATAATAATGATATTGGGCCTAGTGGGAATTCTAGTCCAGTCCCCAACTCCACTTCATCTGCACATAATGCATCCTTAGCCCAACGAGGTGACTTGTCCTCTCGTTCTGAGCGAGGCAGCAGCGAACGCAAAATAAAAAGAAGGAAAAGAGCTAGAGGTTGTCGTTCCCCCACAAATGGCGATTCTTCTTTGTGCTCGTACAATCCGACCCAGAAGAATAATGATTCCAGCTCCCCAAGCAACGACGTATCTCTGGATCTTAACAGAGAACCATCTACAACAGGTATGTCTCGATCTCTTTCCATGGATCAAGGTGAGACTGTATCCAACAAAATTCATCAAACATTGGCCATTAGGACGGAAATTGGATTTCAAATGGAGGCTGAGAACCTCATTCTCGCTGAGGTTGTTGGTGGTATGGGAGTCAATGTTCCTAATCAATGAATTTCCTATCGATTAATGTAAGGGGGTGGGTGAGGATGCGAAAATTAGTTGGGTTAGAAGGTTGAAGATAAAACATAGGGCAACTTTTGTTGGGTTACAAGAAACTCAGTTATCGGATGCCTCATGCATAGATGTTAATGGTTGTTGGGACTCAAACGAATATGACTTTGTTAGTGTAGACTCCAGTGGACGATCTTGATGGGTTTTGAGCATTCTAACACTTCCTAAGTGTACATGCAACCCTAATAACCTTGGATCTATGTTTGTCTAATAATCATGCAAAGTTGAATTCCAAGGTTATATTCCTATCTAGCATACATGGGGAACATTTTTAACTTGAATGAAAGATAGAATAACTTACCTTGTTGTTGATTATGATCCTTGAAACCTTGTGAGCCTAGCACCCCAAGTGTGATGCCTCAAATGCTTCACACAACACCAAATGCAAAGGAGTAAACTTTGAGAGAATCTTACACTTGCAAAATCGGCTCTAGCCCTCTTGTTTCTTAGTGTCGCCTATTTTGGTGGAGAATGGGTTTCTTATATAGTGTTGACACATCTAGGGTTACACCATGTAAACCCTAATGTGTCATGACTCTTCATTTCCATGACCCATGGGTTTGTAACTCCCATGGAGCATCCATGGAGCATCCTATGGGTGGAACCCAACTTGATAATCCATGGAGCCTCTTAGCCCACTATATAAGATATGGAAGATTTACATAATCTACCCATATATTTAATTAGTTATCTTTTGATCACTTAATTAATTCTAAATTAATTCTTGATCAAACTAATTAAATAATATTATTAATATATTAGAACTTATAATATATTAATAAACCATAAGTGTTATTTCTCTCATTTTAGTTTATCCAATTGCATGGTGCCATGCAACCCAAATGGACCATGCCGGGTCGGGTCAAGTACATACCAGAAATAGTTATGGACTTAGACACCTTATCCAACAGTCTCCCACTTGGATAAGTCTAATAACTATAACTGCAATACTTCAGGAACCGATCGGCAATCGTAGCTCTTTCAAGGTCTCTCGGAACTGAGAAGATGATGATACGCCATTTAAGATAAGTGATCATATAATCCTCTGTTCTAGATATCAGCCGAACAAATACATGGAACAGTGTCTTACTTTGTGTCCAGCAGTTTGTTTCCCGATTTCCGATTTGTTTGACATAGAACTCAATTGAACACATCAACTTAGTTCTGACCGGGCCCGGTACATAGGTCAAAACAAAATCATCGAGGGGCGCAGATATCAGCTTCTAATCCAAGAAGGAACAGATAAACTTCGACTCATATGTTTGTTCTACCACTCATTGAATTATACACAAAAGCACGTTTTATAACATCGAGTTACCAATGCGTTAACGTACAATCAATGCATAACCAACTCATAAGTAACAAATCATACCTCTAGGTTTGAAGACTTATATGATATTACCATCTCACGATCACTCGAGATAAATTCCATGAAGTGATTCCAGTGAGCGTGGGTTGAGTCCAATGCTTAGAACTTATGAGCACTCATGAGTGTTGTAGCCATGTCCAACAACTTAGACATCTGCAACCAATCATGACAGTCTTGATTCATACCTACTTCCGACATATGACCGACTGTGGAGGTTCGAATAATATGATATACCAAACATAATTATTCTGGAAGTCAAAACATGCAAAAGAAATATAGTAAACGATCGACAAGAGATAGCAACACTTTACTCATAAATAAAACACCTTTTATTCATCATCTAATGTCAATTACACTTTACAAATTTCAAGGTTATCTAACTACTAAATCTAATATCATCCTTCAGCCCTATGCTCCGAGCATGCTGGAGATGCTTAACCCGAGTCAGTCCCTTCGTGAGGGGATCTGCTGGATTCTCATCCGATGATACCCTCTTTGCCACGAGGAGTCCTTCTTCTATTCGATGTCTGATGAAATGGTATTTTCTGTCGATGTGTCTGGATCTCCCGTGATCCCTTGGTTCCTTGGCTAAGGCAACTACACTTTCAATATCACAGAAAATTTCCATTGGCTCTTTAATAGGTGGTACAACTCCAAGGTCTCCAATGAAGTTCTTCAGCCATATCGCCTCCTTTGCTGCCTCGCTAGCTGCTATATACTCTGATTCGCAAGTTGAATCAGCCACTGTCTCTTGCTTGGAACTCTTCCAAGAAATTGCTCCTCCATTTAAGGTAAAGACCCAGCCTGACTGAGAGCGGAAATTATCCCTATCAGTCTGAAAGCTAGCATCACTATACCCTACAACTCTCAAGTCTTCACTCCCACCGAGGGTAAGGACCCAGTCCTTAGTCCTCCGTAGGTACTTGAGGATATTCTTTACCGTAGTCCAGTGTGCCTTGCCAGGGTTCCCCTGATACCTGCTAACCATGCTCAAAGAAAAGGCTACATCAGGTCGAGTACACGTCATAGCATACATGATCGATCCTACAGCCGAAGCATAAGGTATTCGACTCATTTCTGCTATCTCAGCCTCAGTACTAGGGCTTTGTGTCTTACTCAATCCGGCGTTACTCTGGATGGGCAACTCTCCTTTCTTGGAGTCCTGCATGCCGAATCTCTTCAACACCTTATCCAAGTAAGTACTCTGACTAAGTCCAATTAGTCTTTTACTCCGGTCTCTCAAGATCCTTATCCCTAGAATATAGGCAGCTTCTCCTAGGTCCTTCATAGAGAAACACTTCCCAAGCCAGGACTTAACTTCCTGCAGAGTTGGGATGTCATTTCCTATGAGTAGTATGTCATCCACATACAATACCAAAAAGCTAACTATACTCCCACTAGCCTTGACATATACACAAGATTCATCTTCACTCCTAGAAAAGCCAAATTCCTTGACTTTCTCATCAAAGCAAAGATTCCATCTGCGAGGTGCTTGCTTTAACCCATAAATGGATTTCTCAAGCTTACACACTCTATTAGGATACTCTGTGTTGACAAAACCCTCTGGCTGACTCATGTAAACATCCTCAGCCAACTTTCCATTAAGGAAAGCGGTTTTGATATCCATTTGCCATATTTCATAGTCATGAAATGCGGCTATGGCTAACAGAACCCTAATAGACTTAATCTTGGCCACTGGAGAAAAGGTCTCATCATAATCAACTCCCGGAGTTTGTGAGAAACCCTTTGCAACCAGTCGTGCCTTATAAGTGTGTACATTACCATCCATGTCGGTCTTCTTCTTGAAGATCCATTTGCACCCTACAGTCTTACGACCTGGTACATTCTCAACCAAGTTCCAAACTTGATTGTCATACATGGACTGTATCTCGCTGTCCATTGCCTCTTTCCACTTGGCTGACTCAGGGCCTGCCATGGCTTCCGCGTAACTGTTAGGTTCATCCAGACCTATCAGTGTCTCATCACTGATAAGTGTATCACCTTCCGCAGTAATATGGAATCCATAGTAATGCTCAGGTGCATTCTTAACCCTTGTGGAACGCCTCAGAGGTATAGACTTGTCAATTGGCTCAACAGAAGTTTCCTCCTCAAGTTGAGTGCTAGGGTTTGAAGTTCCTTCACCACTTGACTCTTGAATTTCTTCAAGGTCAACTTGCCTCCCACTGTCTCCTTGGCTTATGAACTCTCTCTCTCTCGAAAGAAAGCCCTCCTAGCTACAAAGACCACATTCTCACTAGGTCTGTAGAAGAGGTAACCAAAGGATTTCTGTGGGTGGCCGATGAAAATACACCTCTCACTTCGAGGTTCGAGCTTATCATGAGTCTCGCGTCTCACGAAAGCCTCGCAACCCCAAATCTTAATGTGGTCTAGTTTGGGTACTTTACCAGTCCACATCTCATGAGGAGTTTTGGCAACTTTCTTTATGGGAACTAGATTAAGGATATGGGCGGCAGTCTCTAAGGCATACCCCCAAAATGAGATTGGTAGCGAAGCTCGACTCATCATGGAACGAACCATATCCAACAAGGTTCGATTACGCCTCTCAGCTACACCATTCAACTGCGGTGTCCTGGGAGGTGTCAATTGTGAGACAATCCCACATTCCCTAAGATAGTCGAGGAACTCTAAACTAAGATACTCACCACCTCGATCGGATCGAAGCATCTTAATGTTCCTGCCCAATTGATTCTCGACTTCCTGTTTAAACTCTTTAAACCTCTCAAATGTCTCTGACTTATGCTTGATTAAGTAGACATATCCATATCTACTGTAATCATCAGTAAAAGTCAAATAATAACGATTAGCATCCCTTGTGGCATGTTTGAAGGGCCCACACACATCCGTGTGTATAAGATCCAACAAACCTTCACCCCTCTCACAAGAACCTGTGAAGGGTGACTTTGTCATTTTTCCAAGTAAGCATGATTCGCAACTATCATCTGACTTTAGGTCAAATGACTCCAATACTCCATCCTTTTGGAGTTGGCCTATGCGTTTCTTGCTTATATGTCCAAGACGACAATGCCATAATGATGCTTTATCCAAGTTATTATTATTAACAGAATCAATACACAATACATTATTTCCTAAGTTATCAACCACAGATACAGTTTCATACACACCATCACAAGGTAATGCTTTAAAATAAAGAACATTATTAAAGAAAGCATTAATTGAACCAACTTCATTATCAAATGAAAAGGTGAAACCTTGTTTATACAATGCATGAAAGGAAATAATATTTCTTGCCATTTTTGGCGAATAACAACATTTATTCAAATCTAAACTAAACCCACTACTTAGCGATAAAGTATAAACTCCAATCTTGGTGACAGGTAAAGCTTTCCTATTCCCCATGATTAAGTTTATTCTTCCATGCTCCACATTCTCACTTCTTCTTAGTCCCTGCAAATCAGAACAGATATGAATACCACAACCGGTATCAAGGACCCAAGAGTTAGAATGGGGTGAGTTATTAGATAAGATAGTGTAAATACCTGCATGGTTGGGTTTAACTTTCCCATCCTTCACATCTTGCTGGTACTTTGGGCAGTTCCGCTTCCAATGTGACTTTTCATGGCAATAGAAGCATTCAGCCTCTTTAGGGTCAGAAGAAGGAGTGACAAAACCTTTCTTGGTTCCACTTGAAGAAGAGCCGTCAAGGGTCCTAGCCTTGGTACCCTTCGAAGAGCTCTTCCTCTTCTTCCCTTTACCTTTCCCGATTGCCAAAACCGGGGCGGAGTTTGGAGTAGGAGTGTTAACAACCGACTTACCCTTAAGACCTGTTTCTGCGGTCTTGAGGAGTCCCTGAAGTTTGGTGAGTGTGACCTCTTCCTTATTTATGTGATATGTCATGCGGAATTGATCATAGCACGATGGTAAGGAGTGCAAAATGATATCTATTGCAAGCTCCTCAGGGAAGTTCACATTAAGCTTCAGCAACCGATCCACATACCTTTGCATTTTCTGCATGCGGCTCGTGACGGATTCCCCATCCTTCATCATGGTTGTTATGATAGAGCATATGATTTCATACCTCTCTTGTCGTGCACTTTGATGGTATCTTTCCATCAGATCTTGGTGCATTTCAAAAGGGTAGAAGTCCTCATAGGACTTTTGGAGTTCCGCTGTCATGGTGGCCAACATGATGCATGCCACTTTTGTAGCATCCCTTTCATGTGCCCGAAAGTCAGCGATCTCCTGGGGAGTTGTAGTGGTCTCATCAATCTCCTTAAGCTCCTTGTCAAGGACATATTCTTTGTCCTCGTAGCGGGTAATCATCCTGATGTTTCTGATCCATTCATTGAAGTTGGATCCATCAAAAGTGACTTTCCCACACAAGTTCATAAGGGTAAAGGAGCCATTAGGATTAGAGCCATAAGCAGCATTGTTTGAAGACATCTGAAAGAAGAGAACAAGATTAGTTTAGGTATTAAGAGAGTCCTTAATAAAACACCCAAATGTAATATTAAGGCTAGAATCCAATCACAATATATTATAACTTAGAAGAGGTATGCCGTAATCCAAGCTATAACATATTTGAAAGGTAGGTGAATGACGATTCACCAATTTCCACCATGAAAAACGAAATATAGATATTAGGTTTTTAATTGGTTCTTTGAAATTCCTAGATTCTTTTGAGATTCAATGAACTTTTCAAAGGCATGTTTCAATCTCGAGTGTGCCCTCCAAGTTTTGTGACTGGGATACCGAGGATCACAAAACGAGGTGTGAAGTAACCATGCAAATCACTTGGTACTCTTAATGTTTATTACTCAATCGATGTGCCGGTTAACCACACGAGCTCCACCGACCTATAATAAACCTTAAGTCACCCTTTACCTACCTTGTTAAGTCCAAGTTAGTGTGTCGGTTAACCACACACGCTCCACCAACGACTTAAACAAAGTGTAAAGTGTAATTTCATGGATTAGCACCTTATTCACATTTTCCTAAAGTAACTAAGATTGGGAATTTAATAAAAGCATTTAGTTACTTTATAATATTCATCATACTTTTAATGAGAATTTATAAGTCCTTGTCTTACCCGTTCGGCTAACGACCCTCCACCGATCAAGGAAGCGGTGGGTGAGAGTGGACACCCATTAAGTTGCTATTTTATAGGCAACAACCTTATACCCCCCTTATAGACCGGCTTCGTGAATGAGGCGTACTAGCGGTAAGACGACTTGTTGTTATACATATATATATTAGTAACTTATAATATTATAAAGTATAAGGGTTGAATTTTAACTTTTAAAATTCTAAGGGTTGGAACTAAAGTTTTAATCAAGACTTTACATGTTCCAAAACTTGAGGGCAAGTTTTGTAAACTTCCAAAACTTTTCATTTCTTATAACTTATGAATTAATTGAGTAATAAAAATGAAGACTCTTCATTTTTATAACTCTTGTGTTCTTTTAATGGCTTTAATAAAAGTGAGACTTTTGGTTTTCCATAACTTGAGGACAAGTTATGGACTCCATTAAAACACATTATGATCATGAATTAAACTACCATGAAGGTTACAAACAATTCCTATGATCATCTAATCTTCATAAGTTCAAGAACATGAATATGAACACTTTCAAGAATCAAAAATTACACTTAAAAAAAAAACTTGTAATTTTAATAATTGCCATTGTAAATGGATTAGCATAAACATTACACCATCTAAAACAAGCTTTAAAACATCAAAACAGTTTAGGGTAATGTTTCTAGTCCATTTCCAGCAACAAATGTGCAAACTTTCATACGAGCAGAAAACAGAAAAACGATTTTTTTTTTCAAGCTGTTTGCACACAAAAAAACAACAACAAACAAACCTAGGCTCTGATACCATTGATGGGTTTTGAGCATTCTAACACTTCCTAAGTGTACATGCAACCCTAATAACCTTGGATCTATGTTTGTCTAATAATCATGCAAAGTTGAATTCCAAGGTTATATTCCTATCTAGCATACATGGGGAACATTTTTAACTTGAATGAAAGATAGAATAACTTACCTTGTTGTTGATTATGATCCTTGAAACCTTGTGAGCCTAGCACCCCAAGTGTGATGCCTCAAATGCTTCACACAACACCAAATGCAAAGGAGTAAACTTTGAGAGAATCTTACACTTGCAAAATCGGCTCTAGCCCTCTTGTTTCTTAGTGTCGCCTATTTTGGTGGAGAATGGGTTTCTTATATAGTGTTGACACATCTAGGGTTACACCATGTAAACCCTAATGTGTCATGACTCTTCATTTCCATGACCCATGGGTTTGTAACTCCCATGGAGCATCCATGGAGCATCCTATGGGTGGAAACCAACTTGATAATCCATGGAGCCTCTTAGCCCACTATATAAGATATGGAAGATTTACATAATCTACCCATATATTTAATTAGTTATCTTTTGATCACTTAATTAATTCTAAATTAATTCTTGATCAAACTAATTAAATAATATTATTAATATATTAGAACTTATAATATATTAATAAACCATAAGTGTTATTTCTCTCATTTTAGTTTATCCAATTGCATGGTGCCATGCAACCCAAATGGACCATGCCGGATCGGGTCAAGTACATACCAGAAATAGTTATGGACTTAGACACCTTATCCAACAGATCTGGGGGTCTCATTTCTATATGGGATGCGAGATTGTTCCAAAATTTTGATGTAATAAAAAACCGTAACTTTCTTGTCTTTTGTGGTAAGTACAAGAACTCTTCTGTGAGTGGTAACTTGAATGTTGTTAATGTTTATGGGCCTCAATCTCCATCTGATAAGAAAAGGGTATGGCTGTACTTACTTAATATCATAAATGGGAGATCTGGTATGTGGGTCGTGTTTGGTGACTTCAACGTGGTAAGAAATCCCAATGAGAGATGTAACTCCCAGTTTTGCCCATATAGTGCTTTTGCTTTCAATAGATTTATTCAGGAGGCTAATCTAAAGGATTTTAACATGGGAGGCGAAAGGTTTACGTATATGAGTAGGGTTGATGCCAAACTAAGCAAACTTGATAGATTCTTGGTTTGCCCAATATATTTGTCATCTTTTCCTCTCAGTTCTGTTACGGCCCATCCAAGGGAACTCTTTGATCATTGTCCCATCACCCTATCATCTACTATTGCTGATTTTGGGTCGATCCCGTTTAAGTTCTTTAACTCATGGATCCTTAGAGACGGATTTGATCAAGTGGTAAATGATGCATGGAATCGTTTCAGGGGGTATGGTACTCCTGACGCATACCTGGCTACGAAATTCAGATTCTTGAAAGGAAGGATTAAGCAACGGAGGAAGGATGTGGAACAAAATGAAAGGCTGGTGGTCAACCCTACTATGACAAAGGTTAAAGATCTGGAAAATCTTGCAGAATCCAGACCTCTCTCATTAGATGAAATAGACGTATGGAATGATGGGATCAAAAGGATTACGGAGTGGGATCGTCTTAAGGCACTTGACCTAAACCAGAAAGCTCGAATTAAATGGGCCATAGATGGTGACGAAAACAACAAATTATTTCATGGGCACATTAATAGTAAAAATAGAAGAAGTCTTATCCACGGTCTTATGGTAAACGGACGTTGGGTGATGGGGGATGCTGAGATCAAGGAGGAAGCGTTCAGATTTTTTCAGAAAAAATTCTTGGAAGTACATGTGATTAGACCCAAGTTTATCAACCCGCTGTTTAGATCTATTTCAATGATGGATGCCATCAAAATTGAATCCTCTTTTAGTCTAGAAGAGGTAAAAGCTGCAGTTTGGGATTGTGGAAGTAAAAAATCTCCTGGGCCTGATGGTTTCACCTTTAAGTTCCTGAAAAAGTTCTGGGATACTATTAAAAATGATGTGATGAAGTTCGTGTAGCACTTTGAAGAATTTGGTTCGCTCGCTAAGGGGTACAACTCTTCATTCATAACTCTTACCCCTAAAATCAAAGACCCTCTTTCCCTGAATGACTACCGCCCCATTAGCCTAATTGGTTGTTTGAGCAAGATAATAAGCAAGCTACTTGCCAATCGGATGAAGTCGGTTATCGGGGGAATAATTGGCGAGGAGCAGACTGCTTATGTGGAGGGTCGTTGCATTCTTGACGGTCCCCTCACGATAAACGAGGTGTGCTCATGGGCTAAGAGAGTGAAGAAGCTCTTACTCTTTAAAGTCGACTTTGATAAGGCATTTGATTCGTTGAACTGGCAATACCTTGATTCGATTCTTGAACAAATGGGCTTCGGGAATAAATGGCGGATGTGGATTCGTGGCTGTATGAATTCGTCTAGGGCGTCGGTAATCATTAACGGATCTCCAAAAAGAGAATTTTCTATCTCTAGGGGGGTTCGTCAAGGTGATCCGCATTCCCCGTATCTTTTCATAATCGCTATGGAAGGATTGAGTGTGGCTCTCAAATCGACTTGTGATAAGGGGTTATTTCACGGAGTTCAAATTCTGGGTAATGGGCCCACTCTTTCCCACCTGTTCTACGCGGATGACGCATTGTTCATTTGGAAATGGTCAAGGAATAATCTTAAGAATCTTGCACGTATTTTGAGGTGTTTTCATATCTCTTCGAGTCTCAAGGTAAATTTTCATAAGTCGAAGGTATTTGGTATTAATGTTATCCCGACAAAAACTGATTGTTGTGCTAAAATACTTGGGTGCGTATCGGGGGATCTTCCATTTGACTATCTTGGAGTTCTAGTCGGTGCCAATATGAATCTATTAAAAAATTGGAAGCCAATAATCAAGAAATTTTAAGCTAAGCTTTCCTTATGGAAGGCCAAAACCTTATCGTTTGGTGGCAGGCTTACCTTAATAAAGTCGGTCCTAGGCAATCTGCCCACCTACTATCTATCACTATTTAAAGCTCCAATGGGTGTATTAGAAGAATTGGAAAGGATAAGGTGTTCGTTCCTGTGGGGTGGGTGTGAGGAAAGGAATAAAGTTCACTGGGTTAGTTGGGAGAAAGTTCTTGCAGCCAAAGAAGATGGGGGGCTGGGTGTTGGCTCTATAAGAACTTCAAACATTGGATTACTTATGAAATGGTGGTGGAGGCTGAAAAACGAAACTCATTCTCTGTGGGCTCGAGTAATTTATGGTACCCATAACTTATCGTATAAATCGTTCGAGTATTTATCCAGACAAAAGTGCAGTGGGGTTTGGAACAATATAGCTGGCATCATAAAGGCTTTGAGTGAGCACGGACTAGATGTCCAGGATATTTTCAATATCAAAATTAAGTCTGGGAACAAAACTCTATTTTGGTATGACAACTGGTTGGGCTCTGGCAGCTTGAAGGTGAAATACCCTGCTCTATTTGAATTAGAAACAAAGAAAAGGTGCACTGTATCTGACAGAATTGGTGGCTTGAATCATAATTGGAAGTGGAAGTCTAGACCTACTATTCTAGGGCTTGATGTTGATGTAAACGCCCTCACCAAAGAAGTGTCAGGAATTTAATTGGAGATGGGAGAGGACCATTGGATATGTAAAATTTCGTCTGATGGCATGTCATCTGTTAGTTCTATTAGACAACATATTGATAAAACGAAGGTCAGTATCCCTGTTGCTCCCGTGTGTCACACCCCCAAACCAGAACGGCGGAAACGTTCGGGGGCGGATGACGTCATGCTCAGTATCATAACCATAGTGAAGAAAGTAAAACACAACCATCATAGATATAATTTAAAAAGATTACATTGTTTCCAAAATACATGTTCCAAAAATACATGTTTCCAATTAAATTACATATGATGATAAAATGTAGCAAAAGAATCTACGCCTTAGCGTCTTGACTTCAAAAATCTTGCGGTTACCTGTATTAATGATTACCTGAGAATACAAGTTGTTTTGAAAAGAGAGTATTAGCATAAAGCTGGTGAGTTCATAAGTATTTTATAAAAAAATGAATGTTGTTTCCTTAACTTTTGTTACAAGTTTGTTTCCAAAAAATCCAATATTTTCTAAAAGATTTGTTGTAAACTGAATTGAAACAAGGCTTAGTATGTGTAAGTAAATCCTCATACTTATGTGTGTGTTTTATATTTAAATAAAACTCCTTTGTATAAAGCCTTAGAATTTTCGTGAACTGTATGCTGCGTTAATATTCCATGCGAGATGTTATAATCATACTAAAGGATAGATGGCCTTGAATGCGACGTTCTTCAGGCGTCGGAAAGTTATGACACTTTTCACCACAGACCTGCCGGTCTAGCTATTGCAAGCAGCTCAGGTGCGGGTTTGTCGGACCCAGTATAGATCTATACACAACTATCACGTTCTCCCTCCAGGAGATTCTGATTATAACTAAAGGACTTTTCTGTGGTACTTAGAGTACCCCGAAGGAGAATGTCTCACAAATATTCATTAACGAGTTCACGTAGTGTGTAGTGAAAGTTCGTTTTGCAAATCGATAATGTTATTGTTTTCTTTGTTAAATGAAGTGTTCAAAACTATACCTATTATAGTTTATCAAAAGTATTGTATGATGGTATGAAACCTTGTTACGCATGTATATGTATTTCAAATAAAGGACATTGGAAATACTAAGTGTAAATCTTACACACCTTGCTCAACATGTTACAAGGTGTGAACAACTCTTAAATATGTATTTGACAGTTTTACCCTTACCTGTCACTGTTTTTGAGTAATTATAGAAAAATAATCGTAAGTCGAAAACTGAATCTGCAAACTCTGAGTATTTGGAAAAAGTGTCTACTGTGTTCATAAATTTTCCCATAATTTTTGGTGGTCTCAAACTAGTGTGAAAATGTTCATTTTCACAACCTGGTCTGATTTTGTTGCTGCAGTGATAGGCAGTTTTGTAAAAATCACCATAAATGGTAGACAAATCGTATGGAGATGTGCAAGTAGTCATTTTAAAGGTATAAACCTGAACTACTTGCATATTATACAGTTTTGAAAAATATTAAGTTTAGATTGGGTAAAACTGTTTGTGAACAGGTCACAACGTTTCTGTTGTAAGCTATCAAGTTGAGTTTTGAATATGTTTTAGTGTTTTAACTTGTATTCCCCCCTGAAAACTGAAGAAAACTAGAAAATGTAGGGGTATGAACTCACCTTGAGTGATGACTTGAAGAGTGGAAAGTTGAAGTTAAGGAATATCAAGTCAGGAGCACTTTATGAACACGGGAAGACTTGGATGATCCTAAGAACGATTTTTGGTGTTAATATATTAGTCAATGATCCAAGAGTGTTATGAAATTATGGAATAACACTTGAGTTTAGATGGAATACTTACCAAAAAGTGCAGTAGCAACTCAAGAACACTTGCACAAGGTGGTGGGAAGTAGAGAGAAAAAGAGGCTCCCTTGAAGGTTTGAGAAGTGTGTAAGTATTTGAAATGAGCAAGTAAGCGAAGAAATGCTTCAGGGATCTCTATATATATTGAAGGTTGCTGGAGCAACTTGTGAGTTTGAAGTGATGTGTGCCTTGGTTTGTGTGATGTGGATAAGGTTGGCTAATGAGAGGATGACACATGGAGGCAAGTGGGCACACTTGACCCACTTGTGGGGTAGAATACTTCTCTTATTATAAAGTAATGATTTTTAATTAAAAGTCCTTGAAAAATAAATAAAATATGAGTTTTGGGGGTTAAAAATGGTAAAAATATGAATTTGGTGAAAAATATCCCGTCAAAAACGTCAAAAACGGGCTTATGAGGCGAAAGTAGTAAAAAACCGGCATTAGGGACCGAACCTGCGAGGTTCGGCTCTTAGGAGTGTGAGCACCGAGAGGAGGGGAGAAGGAACCGAGAGAAGGAAGAAGGGGCCGAAGGTGTGAGGCTTCTCGGATGGGAGCCGAAGTTCGGTTCTTGCTGCTGGCTTCGGTTCGAGAATGCTTCTGACAATTTCGCTTCTGACATGTTCGGCTCCTAAGAGGTTCGGCTCCTAAGAGGGGTTTCGGCCCTATTTAGCTATTTTTCGATATAACTCCCCGTTTCAAGCGGTTTTTGGCCAAGTTAAGGGTCGGGAAGACTATAAAAAGTTGAGAGAGATTTTGAGAGAGATTTAGGAGAGATTTCACATACTTGGAGAGATTTCGCATTCTTGGAGAGATTTGGGAGAGATTTCACATACTTGGAGAGATTTGGGAGAGATTTCACATACTTGGAGAGATTTGGGAGAGATCTAACCTTAGCCATTATTATCGTATAATCTCGTAATGCAAGGTTCGTGAACCCCGTTATGCTTCGTTAATGATCGTTTTAAGTCCCCGAAAGGGTCCTTAGTCGTGTTTTGATGCGTTTAAATCCCTTTTTAGGGTTTTTACATTATTAACACATAGATTCTTCGAGACACTTGAATTTTTGACATATAAATGCACATTTTTATACATAGAATAACTTTTTAACATACAAGTACTAGTTAAGTTTGACCGGTTTGACTTGTTGACTTTGACTTGAATTTGGCGGTTGTCACATTATCCCCCCGTTAGAAGGAATTTCGTCCCAAAATTTGCATGTTGAGTGGGACTTCAAGGGTCGGGGAATAGATGTGGGTATTTTTGCTTCATTTGGTCCTCACGTTCCTAAGTAAACTCGGGTTCTCGCTTGGCGTTCCACTGGACCTTTACGATGGGAATGCGGCTTTGTTTCGTCGATTTGACCTCTCGGTCCATGATTTCAACAGGTTCCTCTACAAAGTGGAGGTTCTCGTTGATCTTAATTTCTTCCAAAGGAATGACGAGGGTCTCATCAGACAAACATTTCTTCAGGTTTGACACATGAAAGGTAGGATGGACGTGGTTGAGTTCCTGTGGTAATCGTATCTTGTATGCCACCGGGCCAATCCTGGCGAGGAATTCGAATGGCCCGATATACCTTGGATTTAATTTCCCACGTTTCCCAAAACGTATTAATCCCTTCCAAGGTGATACTTTCAGAAGTACTCGATCTCCAACTTGGAACTCCAAAGGTTTTCGTCTCTTATCCGTGTAGCTCTTTTGTCGGTCTTGCGAAGCCTTCATTCGCTCTCGAATTTGGACGATCTTCTCGGTTGTTTCCCTTATGATCTCCGGGCCAGTGAGTGCGCTGTTAGGGACTTGCCCTTTTGCTAGTTGCGTATCTCCCACCTCGGCCCAACACAGGGGTGATCTGCACTTACGTCCGTAGAGGGCTTCGAACGCAGCAACTTTGATGCTAGTGTGATAACTATTATTGTAGGAAAACTCAATAAGAGGTAAATGAGTATCCCAAGCTTTACCAAAGTCTATCACACAAGCCCTTAGCATGTCCTCTAACGTCTGAATGGTTCTTTCACTCTGACCGTCAGTCTGTGGGTGGTAGGTTGTACTCATGTCCAGCCTAGTTCCCATAGCTTTCTGTAGTGACTGCCAGAATCGTGACGTGAACCTACTATCTCTGTCAAAGATAATGGATATCGGTACTCTGTGAAGACGCACTATTTCTCTAATGTAGATCCTTGTCAGCTTCTCCATTTTGTCTATTTCCTTTATTGGTAGGAAGTGTGCGGATTTGGTCAATCTGTCGACGATTACCCAAATGGTGTCAAGTCCACCCGCGGTCTTAGGTACTTGGCAATGAAATCCATCGTAATCCGATCCCATTTCCACTCGGGTATCTCTGGTTGTTGAAGTAGTCCCGAGGGCTTTTGATATTCTACCTTAACTTTGGCGCAAGTCAGGCACTTGCCCACAAAGGTAGCTATTTCAGCTTTCATGTTCGGCCACCAATACTTCTTCTTGAGGTCTAAGTACATCTTGTCTGAGCCGGGATGCACGGAGTAGCGAGTTTTATGAGCTTCGTTCATGACAACGTCCCTGAATCCATCAAATTTTGGTGTCCAGATCCGGTTCATGAGACAACGAACTCCGTCATCCCTGACTTCAAGATTTTTATCCATTCTTCTCAATGTTTCACCTGTCACGTTCTATGGCTTCAAGGCTTCTTCCTGAGCTTCCTTGATTTGTGCGGACAGGTGTGAGTGGATGGTCATGGTTAATGCCTTTACTCGGCGACCCAAGTATTCCTTTCTGCTTAAAGCGTCTGCAACCACGTTGGCCTTTCCGGGGTGATAACGAATCTCGCATTCGTAATCATTTAGTAATTCCACCCATCGCCTTTGTCTCATGTTGAGTTCCTTCTGATTGAGGATATGCTGGAGGCTTTTGTGATCGGTGAAGATGGTGCACTTGGTGCCGTAAAGGTAATGCCTCCAGATTTTTAGGGCGAAAACTACTGCTCCTAATTCAAGGTCGTGCGTCGTGTAGTTTACCTCATGCGTCTTCAGTTGTCTTGAGGCGTAGGCAATGACTTTTCCTCGTTGCATTAACACACACCCTAGACCTTGGTTTGATGCATCACAGTAAACCACAAAGTCTTCGGTTCCATCTGGTAGGGACAAGATCGGAGCACTGCATAGAGTTCGTTTTAGTGTTTGGAATGCAGCCTCTTGCTTATCTCCCCAGACGAATGTCACCCCTTTTTGAGTCAGGGTGGTGAGTGGTTTTGTGATTTTGGAGAAGTTTTGAATGAATCTCCGATAGTAACCGGCGAGCCCTAAAAATTGTCGGATCTCCGTGGGTGTTCTTGGTGCTGCCCAACTTTCAATCACCTTGATCTTTGAAGGTTCCACATCGATTCCTTCCTTGCTGACTACATGCCCGAGGAAATTCACCTCTCGAATCCATAACTCACACTTTGAAAACTTTGCGTACAATTTCTCCGCCCTCAACGTCTCCAGGACTCGACGTAAATGCTGGTTGTGTTCTTCTTTACTTTGGGAGTAGACTAGTATATCATCGATGAAAACAATCACGAACTTGTCTAGGTAAGGTCGACACACCCGATTCATCAGATCCATAAACGTTGCGGGTGCATTTGTTAAGCCGAAAGGCATCACTACAAATTCGTAGTGACCATAGCGCGTTAAGAACGCTGTCTTGGGAATATCCTCCTCTTGAACTCGTAGTTGATGGTACCCAGATCTAAGGTCAATCTTCGAGAAGAAACTCGCTCCTTGTAGTTGGTCGAAGAGGTCATCGATTCGAGGCAAAGGGTATCAGTTTTTGATGGTGAGTTTGTTTAATCCGCGGTAGTCAATGCACATACGGAACGATCCGTCCTTCTTCTTAACGAACAAAACCGGTGCACCCCAAGGCGAGAAGCTTGGTCTAATGAAGCCTTTGCTCAGTAGTTCGTTCAGTTGACTGGACAGTTCCTGCATCTCGGCTGGGGCTAGACGATATGGCGATTTGGCTACGCGGGTAGCTCCGGGAATTAAGTCGATTTGGAATTCGACTTGTCGAGGAGGGGGCACTCCTGGAAGGTCTTCCGGGAATACATCGGGGAAATTGCAGACCTCCGGAATGTCCTTGATGTCTTTCATTCCTTGACCCTTATCTACGACGTGGGCTAGGAATGCGTGGTACTCCTTGCGGAGATACTTTTGAGCCTTGATACAAGAGATGATCTGAAAGTTTGAGCTAGGTTTGTCGCCATAAACGACGAGAGCTTCGCCACTTGGCAGATTAAGGCGAACGGCCTTTTCGTGACGTAGGATTTCCGCATGGTGAGGGCATAACCAATCAATGCCAACGATAACGTCAAAACTTTTTATGGTGACCGGCATAAGGTCGATTTGGAAAGAGTGATTGTTTAAGGTGAGGGTACACCTGGTGTAAATATCGTTAGTGTTCTCTGTTTTTCCGTTAGCCATTTCTACGGTGAATGTGTCTTTTAGTGTTTGTGGTGTTTGATTAAGAAAGCGTTTAAATTGGTGGCTCACAAAGCTTTTCTCCGCGCCATTATCGAAAAGAATGCATGCGTAGGTATTGTTGAGGGGAAACGTACTGGTAACCACAGTTGGATCTGCGACGGCTTCCTCATGACCTATCGCCAGAACTCTGCCCACTTCGCCGAGGTTGGGGTTTCTTGCCTTCGGGCAGTTACGTTTGAGGTGTCCTGCTTCTCCACATCCATAGCAGGTTCGGCTTGCTCCGGCGTTGGCAGCTTGTGCGTTCGGTTGGGCTGGAGTTCTACAGAATCGGGCGGTGTGCCCCTTTTTGTTGCAGTTGGTGCAATGCATTTCACGGCATGCACCGTTGTGGTGGTAGCTGCATTTGTTGCACTTGGGCAGGTTCCCGGCGTATTGCCTTATCGGAGTGGGGTTGGCAGTGGTTGTGGCGGCGTGCACTGCAACCACTTGTTGTTTCTTGGCAGGGTCTTGAGTAGGCTGGCCCTTTTTCTTATTCCAGAATTTTCTTTTGTTGTTTCCCCCTTTTGCTTGCTCGGAGGTGGTCGTTACAGTGCTATGGCTGGCGTTATGGTCGATGAGTTGATGTGCTAGTTCCTTGGCACTGTCGAAGGTAATTGGCTTTGAGGCCAATATGTGTCCTTGGAGTTGTTGAGATAATCCCCATACGTATCTTTCCACCTTCTTGCTTTCAGTAGGAACCATCCCGGGACACAGCATGGCTAGATCGCTGAACCTTGAGGTGTACGACAGGATGTCAGAGCCTGTCATTTTAAGACCCCAAAATTCTTCTTCCAGCTTCTGTATCTCACCCCTGGGGCAGTACTCCTTCATTAACATGGTTTTCAGATCTTCCCATGTTATCGCATTAGCCACCGGGAGCGTTAGTGCCTTGACGTGACCCTTCCACCAGGTGAGTGCTCTTTCGGAGAATGTGCATGAAGCAAATTTGACCTTGCTTGCTTCAGGGCATGCACATATTTCGAAAATGGTCTCGGTTTTCTCGAACCATTGTAGCAACGCTATGACACCTCCGCTTCCGTTGAAGGTTTTGGGCTTGGCGTTAGTAAAGTCTTTGTAGGTACATTCTCTCGAGCATCCCTGGCCGTCCCCGTTATAAGAATTCAAGGCACCACTGCCTGCACCTCATGAATTACTGGGGTTGATTTGGGCTATCACGGCTGCCACTGTGGCCGCCACCGCAGCCTGGAACATGGTTGGGTCGAACTCAAGAGGTGGTGGTGGGGGTGGTGCAGTCTCAGCTGCGTCGCCGCGTCTTGGATTTCTACGACGTGGCATTTTCTGCCATAATCAAGAATGAAAAGACAATAAGTCTTTGATACAAGTCGAGTGTTAAACTAAACATTATTAGTTCTTTATATGCATCATGATTCCGACTTGTAAGAATGTTGTAAGAATTCATTCATACTAGAAGTCTATAAACAATGAAATATAGACTTTATGAATTTCGATAGTATTGATTCTCATGAAATGTCTGTGATAGTATCCATACCGGGTCCAACCAACAATCACTTGATGTATAATATTTACATGTAATTAAGATTAAATAAACTTTCGAATCTAATGGGTCTGCCCTGGGCCCACAACCAAACAAGGAACAGGATCTAAGGCGGAACCACCATTTCTAGGTCGACATGGTCTCAATTACATATAACTTTGATTTATACCTCGGGCGATCATAGGTTGGTCATCAATAAATTTTTATCTGAAAATATTTCATGTTATGAATTTGATATAGTGTTCCCAATAAAACCAATTAGCGTGTCAATATCATTGATATAACTTAGTATACAATCCTTGGGAAAATTTGACCCTACCAGGGGTCTATGCTACATCAATGTACGGAAAATTTTGACCGCCTAACTGATCCCGGAAGTGAAAACACTTAAATCGCGAGATCGGTCATAAAATACTAGAAAATGATAGCAATATTTATCCGCAAACTAGGTTAAACTAAAGCGAGCAGTGCAAACACTACTTGCGGTGGTTGAAACTCTGAGGATCACGAAGTGTAGACACGAAGTTCCTTATTTCAGCTCGGGATTCCGCCACTTGGCGCTCTGCTTCGGCCAGGCGTCCTTCAAAAGTGGCTCGGTGTTCTCGGAGTTCTTGCACTTCGGCTCGGGTCGCGGCCATTTCCCATCGAAGAAGCTCGGTGCGGTCTCGAGTTCGATCGTGTTCATCGTCCAAATGGCGAATGCGAACGGAGTTGACTTGGCTGGTGGCACCAACTTCCATGAGGTGTTGGGTGTTAACTCTTGTTTGCTCTTCGTGGCGTGTGACATGATGAACTATGACAGGGAGGGCTCGGTCGGCTGACCCTCCTCTGCTGAGATCGTAGAAACCTCGTTGCATGCCATAGGGAGGTCGTTGACCTTGCTCTCGGCTCCATCGATGTATAGTTTCAGACCATTGGGGCGTCGGGCCCTAGAAGTGTTGCAGAGGAATAGGGGCAGGGTGTGGATTGTAAACTTCGGGTTCGGAGTCGGTTCCATATGAGTCTTCTTCCTCTTCACCGTCTACGGATTCTTCCTCTTCCATGGGTTCCTCATCCTCCATGGGTTCTTCTTCGGGTTCTTCCTCTGGGTCTTCTTCAATCCAATCGGCATTCCCTTGGTTGGGAAAGTAGGGATCACCCGGCATATGAAATCCTGCCATCGTACCTGTGCGAGAATAGGGATAAAGAGGAATGTCGCGAGAAACTTTGGGAATAAGAAGTTAGTTCTCAAAGTTGTGACATCCCCATTTTCACGGCCAGAAAAGACCGATTTTGTTTATGGTTTATAAAAATCAGAGTACTTCCTTTAACAAAAATCTTGCGGAATTTGTTCCCAGAAAAACATGATAAATAGGTTATCAAAGCATTTCCTAGGAAATGTATTTTTATTCATTTTAAAACATTTGGGATGTCAACGTTAATACAGAAACATAAGCATAAACAGAACTTACATTCATTTACACTAGTGATCTACATCTCCTTTAAATCTATCAGTGTAATGTAACTTCATATCGACACCTGTGATACAAATAAACTGAGTGGGTCAGGTTGGGAAACCTAGTGAGTACATAGGGTTTTCAACCCACAATAATATAATTATTATGTTTAAACATCAAACAATCAACCCAATTACCCATCCCCATTATCTTCTTTACTCTTAAGGATCTACCCTAAGAATTAATTATTCCTCGTTCATTCATTCCTAAGGATCATCCTAAGGAATCGGTACGAAGTCCATCGTCACCACGGTTTAGGCACTAAGTCTGCATAGTCGCCAGGGTTTATACAACAGGCACTAAGTCCGCATAGTCGCCAGGGTTTTGGCACCAAGTCTGCATGATCGCCAAGGTTTAGGCACCAAGTCTGCATGATCGCCAGGGTTTAAAGTACACCGGGTGAACACATCGTTCACAACACCTACAGGTTGCGAGCCTGCTAGTGTTCCACTGGACTGTCTAGAATAGTCCGTGGTTGTCATCCATACTCTGCTAGATGACGGGGCCATCATTTGGGAAAGGCTTCTCACATCGTCCACCTCTCACACTCACCTCGTGGTCTATAACACCTCTCAACTCATCATCCAACTCATATTCCATCTACCCATGTTTTACTCAACATATTATGTAGATATAACTATATATACAGTTTAAATCATATAAAACTTGTATAAAATCGTTCATCCAGCATAGATAGCACTAGAGTTTAGTTTTAACGTTAACCGCGACTAATTAATAGTCTAGCTATTATTATTATTATATAACACTCAATATAACTCATAATAATAGCCCAAATAATTATTTTAAGGACCTAATAACATTACTATAATTATTTAAAAGTTATATTAAAAATTACGTAGGCGTAGCTCACTTACAGCGGATTTTAAAGAAAACCGGGCTTTGCTCGGAGCAGCGTTTCCGAACCGAAAGACCCTTTTTCTCGGGACTCCGGGAGCCTCGGGGCTTCCTTAGGGTGCTAGGGATTTTTCCTAGGGTTTAGGGGGTTAAAATGGGTTAGAGAGAGAAAGTAGTGAGAGAAAGAATGAGTTTTGGTGTGATTTCCTCGGCAGCCCTCGCAGGGTATTTATAGGGGCCGAACTTCGGATCTACGCGGGGCGTAACTTCGGATAAGGGTGCCAACTCCCACCAGCTGGCTCGCACTCGCAAGGGTACGATGGGCGTACCAGCATTGGACGCGGGGCGTAGGGCGAAGGCGAGGCAACGTGGCGTTCATCGGATGCGAGACCGTGGGGAGCAAGCAACGGCTAGGATCTTGCCACATCATCACAGTTTCGCAAATTCGACTACAAACTTTAAAAATTCGTAACTTTCGCGTACAACTTTCGTTTAGACTCCGTCGGCTAATTTTGACTTTATTTTAAAAGTTATATTTTTAACAGGCCGGGACAGGATTGGTCCGTTAAAAATTCATAACTTCTTCATCCGACGTCCGTTTTCGTCTGTCTTTTTATCGTTATGCTACTATTAACGAGATCTTCGATTCTTGTTTAGGTTGTGTCGGTTAAAAACCGTTCGATCTAATATTCGAACTTCGGGCTGTACACTGCTAAGCCGAAACTTCGAAAAATCAGAACTTCCTCATACGAAGTCAGCTTTGGGCGTTCTTTTTATGGACGCTCTCGGTTTAACGTTTTCTACGACTTTCGTTTAGATTGCTAAGGCTAAAACTCGCTCTATCGTAAATTCACTATTTACGTTTCCCGGTGTCGTGCCGGTTTAGCCGTAAAACTTCGGCGGGTCATAACTTCTTCGTTATAACTCGGATTTCGGCGTTCTTTATATGTACAGAAACCTTGAGAAATATTCTACAACTTGGCTAAGATTATTTATTCTAAATAATCTTTTGTCGAAAAGTCGTTTTCGACCCCTATTATCTCTAAATTAACTAGCCCGGATCTACGGGCGTTACAATTATCTCCCCCTTAGGATGATTACGTCCCGGAATCATCAACGAAACAGGGCTTACATAATGACTCCATACGTTATCTCTTCATCCTAAGTAGTAACCGTAACTTTGATGTTTCTTCGAATGAGTATCTAACTCTAAGACTCCTTGACTACAGGCGGTGCTCGATCTTGCACCTGCTCCCTATCTCTCATTAGACTCCAACTTATGATCTTCAGGTCACAATCTCGATCCTTACTGGAGACTCCTTCTTCAAACTTTGTTATTTGACTTCCACAATAGACCGATGGGTCACATTTTAATGACCCCTCATCGTATGTTGCAATGCTTAGACTCAGGTCTTTTAGAGTCAAATTCCGGAACAGACTATACCTTCCTTCATGTTCTTATCACATCTTAAAAATTAGCATTTCTACCTACAAGCAACTGTCGTGATACCTGTACTGATCGCTTTGATTATCTTTCATTTCAATCTTCCGGCTTAAGTCAGATGCTACATCGAACTTGGTTCTCTGAACCTCGTAACATACTCATCTTAGTGGGACTCGATTTGATATGACCACTAGGGTCGGAATAACAATCATCTTCTTAGTCATTATTGAAACAATGGTAATGACATACATGAACAAAACGGAATCAACTACTAGCTTCTCGGTAACCTTGTGACTTTCCCTGATCCAAGCGTGAGTCATGTGCTTCCGGTAGTATATGCATCTACTACCTTTCACACCTACTCATACTCGTCCCAAGCATTGTCTTGCAGTTTTCCAAGTCACCATACAGAAATCACACAACAGTTTAACTCATCAGATAACCAAACGAAGGTTTTATTATTTTTTGAAACTATTACATAGGTGTTCGAGTTCACCCTATACTATGCCTCTAACAGGTTACATCATACGATACTATGGCTACTGCATAAATCAATCTTCGGATACGAACTCCTCATCCTCGATTTCTCGCGTCGTTTTCTGCCTCGTCGAGGATCATGTGGAATGCCCTTGGCCTTGGTGGCGTTTATGGCCTTGCTGCCTCGTTTTTCTTCGGGCAGTCTTTAGAAACATGCCCTTCTTTGTTACATATGTAGCACACCCTTTTGTTGGATGTACACTTGCTGGCGTAATGCCCTGTCTTTCCATATTTGTAGCAAGTCACCTCCTCGCTACATTTCCCGAAGTGTTTCTTTCTACACTTCTCGCACCACTTAGCTTCACCTCCTCCTCCTCCTTCTTCAGTCTTTGAGAATTTCCTTTCTTTGTTGGATGTTGAAGATCCTTCATACTTCCTTTTCTCGCCAACTTCAGCTTTCTCCAGACCCTTTTCCCTAATCTGAGTCTCAACATTCATGGCTGCCTATATGGCGGCTTTCAAAGTGGTTGCTTGCTTGACCATCGGACCAAAGTCCGCTGGTAATCCATGGGCAAACTTGTTAACCTTGGAGAGTTCATTTGGGACGAGGTGAGGAACAAGCTTCATCTTCTCCGTAAAACTTGCAGCATACTCAGTGACACTCATCCTTCCCTTCTTCAGATTTTGAAACTCATTATTGATCTCTAGGAGATCCTGCTCAGAGCAGTACTGCGTTTTCAGTTGCACCATGAAATCTTCCCAAGACATCTTGCTTGCTTCTCCCTTGGGCATCGTGTTAGCTAGTAGCTTCCACCAGTTCAATACTCCAGACTTTAACAGAGGGATCGCGAGAGCGGTCTTCTGTTTGTTGCTACACTCACAACTCTCAAACATTGTCTCCATCTCGGAGATCCAGTCCATAACTTCCACCGGTGTTGGGCTTCCAGATAGACACGGTGGTTTAGATGCCATGAAATCCTTGTATTTGCATCCACGTCCGTCATTTCCACCATCCTGGTGGTTTTGCCTAACTATCGGTGGGTTGGCTTGACCAACAGTCCCACTGTAGTTTCCTCCTTCAGATGGCTCATCATTCAGCTCGGGCTCTACGATTGGTATGGTAGCTTCCTCGCGATTTTGTTGGAGCAAACGCCTGGTTTCCTCCATTTGACGATCCAACATCATCTGGATCATCGCTTGCACTCCGGCCATCATGATTGGCTCAGGAACATCTGCTACAACAGGTATTTGCTGAATCACTAGGGGTTGATTCCTATTCCCATTTGCATTCCCAGCTCCACTCCGGGTTCTTGCCATTTTGATCTATACACCAAATAAGGTGAATTTAGATCTTTATTCAGGATAGACGTTTAAATCATCCTTATCTCTCCGAAACGTTCAAATGCTAGTTCTAATATCGTAGTCGTACGTTTAGAATCCTAAACACATAAGGTTTCCAGATCCGGTCGGCAACAGACCATAGATCCGAACAAATAACAACATATGAGGCATAAATCATTTAGCACATAAAGCATATTAGGCATACTTTCCTAAATAAGCTAGTGCTCACATCTCACAATCATTGCTTAGCATTCTAAGTTTAAGTCTAGAAATCCTACAAATTCCTAGTTCGCTTAAACTAATGCTCTGATACCAACTGTGGCATCCCCATTTTCACGGCTAGAAAAGACCGATTTTGTTTATGCTTTATAAAAATCAGAGTACTTCTTTTAACAAAAATCTTGCGGAATTTGTTCCCAGAAAAACATGATAAATAGATTATCAAAGCATTTCCGAGGAAATGTATTTTTATTCATTTTAAAACATTTGTGATGTCATCGTTAATACAGAAACATAAGCATAAACAGAACTTACATTCATTTACACTAGTGATCTACATCTCTTTTAAATCTCTCAGTGTAATGTAACTTCATATCGACACCTGTGATACAAATAAACTGAGTGGGTCAGGTTGGGAAACTTGGTGAGTACATAGGGTTTTCAACCCACAATAAGATAATTATTATGTTTAAACATCAAACAATCAACCCAATTACCCATCCCCATTATCTTCTTTACTCTTAAGGATCTACCCTAAGAATTAATTATTCCTCGTTCATTCATTCCTAAGGATCATCCTAAGGAATCGGTACGAAGTCCATCGTCACCACGGTTTAGGCACTAAGTCTGCATAGTCGCCAGGGTTTATACAACAGGCACTAAGTCCGCATAGTCGCCAGGGTTTTGGCACCAAGTCTGCATGATCGCCAAGGTTTAGGCACCAAGTCTGCATGATCGCCAGGGTTTAGAGTACACCGGGTGAACACATCGTTCACAACACCTACAGGTTGCGAGCCTGCTAGTGTTCCACTGGACTGTCTAGAATAGTCCGTGGTTGTCATCCATACTCTGCTAGATGACGGGGCCATCATTTGGGAAAGGCTTCTCACATCGTCCACCTCTCACACTCACCTCGTGGTCTATAACACCTCTCAACTCATCATCCAACTCATATTCCATCTACCCATGTTTTACTCAACATATTATGTAGATATAACTATATATACAGTTTAAATCATATAAAACTTGTATAAAATCGTTCATCCAGCATAGATAGCAAGTATACAGATAATATGCACACATAGCACGTAATTTATATAAAATACTTCATATCTATGTGTAAGATGAAAGTAACTATGCACTCACCTGATTACGTGGTGACTCGGTACTTGAACAGCACTTCGTTATCTCAAAACAATTTTTCCTTGACCAAAACCTAGTATTAATACCACTAGAGTTTAGTTTTAACGTTAACCGCGACTAATTAATAGTCTAGCTATTATTATTATTATATAAAACTCAATATAACTCATAATAATAGCCCAAATAATTATTTTAAGGATCTAATAACATTACTATAATTATTTAAAAGTTATATTAAAAATTGCGTAGGCGTAGCTCACTTACAGCGGATTTTAAAGAAAACCGGGCTTTGCTCGGAGCAGCGTTTCCGAACCGAAAGACCCTTTTTCTCGGGACTCCGGGAGCCTCGGGGCTTCCTTAGGGTGCTAGGGATTTTTCCTAGGGTTTAGGGGGTTAAAATGGGTTAGAGAGAGAAAGTAGTGAGAGAAAGACTGAGTTTTGGTGTGATTTCCTCGGCAGCCCTCGCAGGGTATTTATGGGGGCCGAACTTTGGATCTATGCGGGGCGTTCAGCAAGTTACGCGGGGCGTAACTTCGGATAAGGGTGCCAGCTCGCACCAGCTGGCTCGCACTCACAAGAGGATCAGGTCCAAAGGTACGCTGTGTGACATCCCCATTTTCACAGCCAGAAAAGACCGATTTTGTTTATGCTTTATAAAAATCAGAGTACCTCTTTTAATAAAAATGTTGCGGAATTTGTTCCCAGTAAAACATGATAAATATGTTATCAAAGCATTTCCGAAGAAAAGTATTTTTATTCATTCTAAAACATTTGGGATGTCATCGTCAATATAGAAACATAAGCATAACCAGAACTTACATTCATTATCACTAGTGATTTATATCTCCTTAATCTCTCAGTGTAATGTGACTTCATATCAACACATGTGATATAAATAAACTGAGTGGGTCAGGTTGGGAAACCTGGTGAGTACATAGGGTTTTCAACCCACAATAAATAAGTTTATTAACTTTATCAAACCAAACAAACCCGATTACTCGCATAGGTTAAAAACCGCTCAATCTAAAATTCGAGTTTCGGGCTGTGCACTGTTAAGCCAAATCTTAGAAAATTCATAACTTCCTCATACGAAGTCAGATTTGGGCGTTCGTTTTTTTGTATGTTCTCGGTTTAACGTATACTACAACTTTTGTTTAGATTTCTAAGGCTAAAAAGTCCTCCATTGTAAATTCACTATTTACGTCTCCCGGTGTCGTGCCGGTTTTGCAGTAAAACTTCGATGGACCATAACTTCTTCGTTATAACTCAGATTTCAACGTTCTTTATATGTACGGAACCCTTGAGACGTATTCTACAACTTGGTTAAGATTATTTATTCTAAATAATCTTTTTTCAAAAAGTTGTTTTCGACCCCTATTATCTCTAAATTGACTAGCCCAGATCTACGGGCGTTACAATTATCTCCCCCTTAAGATGATTACGTCTCGAAATCATCAACGAATCAGGGCTCAGATGATGACTCCATACGTTATCTCTTCATCCTAAGTAATAACCGTAACTTTGATGTTTCTTCGAACGAATATCTAACTCTAAGACTTCCTAATTGCAGGCGGTGCTCGATCTTGCACTTGCTCCCTATCTCACATTAGACTCCAAATTATGACCTTCAAGTCACAATCTCGATCCTTACTGGAGACTGCTTCTTCTTCTTAACAAACTTAAGATAAGTTATTTGATTACTAAAATGGACCGATGTGTCATATTCTAATGACTTATCATTGTATGTTCCCACGCTTAGACTCAGGTCTCTTAGAGTCTTCCAGAACAGACTATAAATTTATTCATGTTCTAATCACATCTTAAAAGGTAGCATTTCTAGCTATAAGCAACTATCGCGATACCTCTACCGATTGCTTTGATTATCTTTTATTTCAATCTTCCGACTTAAGTCAGATGCTACATCAAACTTGGTTCTCTGAACCACGTAACATACTTATCGTAGTCGGACTCAATTCGATATGACCACTAGGGTTGGAATAACAATCATCCTCTTAGTCATTACCGAAACGATGGTAACGACATATTTGAATAAAATGGTATCAATTACTAGCTTCTTGGTAACCTTGTGACTTTCCTTGATCTAAGCGTGAAGCCCTGTGCTTCCGGTAGTATAGGCCTCCACTACCTTTCACACCTACTCATACTCGTCCCAAGTATTGTCTCGCAGTTCATCCAAGTCACCATACAAGAAAATCACATAACAACTTGACACATTAGATAACAAAACGAAGGTTTTATATTATTCCTTGAAACGATTACATAGGTGTTCAAGTTCAACCTATACTATGCCTCTAATAGGCTACACCACGTGGTACTATTTACACGACTACTTCATAGATCCTCATTCATGATCCCTTTCATTTCCATCTTCTTCGTCAAGGATCATATGGAACGCTCTTGCCTTCGGTTTCGGTGGAATGTTTGGTCTTGCCGCCTCTTTCTTCTTCAGGCAATCCTTAGCAACGTACCCTTCTTCACGGCATTCATAACACACCCTTTTGCTGGTGGTGCACTCGTTGGCATAATGTCCGGTCTTCCCACACTTGTAGCAAGTCACTTCCTCGCTACATTTCCCAAAGTGCTTCTTCTTGCACTTCTCGCACCATTTCACTTTGTTTCCTCCTCCGCTAAACTCCTTTGAACCAGACTTGATCTTCTTATTGGGCCTCGTAGACCCCTCAAACTTCCTCTTTTTGCCAACCTCAATCTTGTTGGCAGCTCTTCCCTTAATCATATCCTCCACAGACTTGGCAGCCCAGATAGCTTCCTCCAGAGTAGGTGTCTGACGCACTGGCACCGCGTACTCCCATGGAAGTCCCTTTGCGTACTTGTCGATTTTCGTCAGCTCATCCGGAACAAGACGCAAGGCGAACTCCATCTTCTCTGTGATGTTGTTGGTGTATTCATCAATTAACATGCTTCCTTTCTTCAAGGTCAGGAACTGGTTCTCTAGCTCGAGTAGGTTTTGGGCTGAGAAGTACTTGCATTTGAACTGCACCAAAAACTCTGCCCATGTCAGTTGCAGGGGCTCATTGGGGCTCAGAGTCTTCCCCAGGGTATTCCACCAGCGTACAGCACCTCCTCGGAATTGACGTACTGCAAAGGTGGTCTGTAACTTGCCTCTGCAACCACAAGTCATGAAAGCTAACTCCATCTCCGAGATCCAATCCATGACTCCGATCGGATCTTCCTTTCCAGTGAAATTCGATGGTTTGCAAGTCAGAAAATCCTTGTACTTTCATCCATTCGTCTCGACTCCGTCATACTGATTGTTTTGTCGAACTATTGGTGGGTTGGCTTGACCAACGGTCCCACTGTAGTTCCCTCCTTCAGACGTTCGGTGTGTAATGACGAGAATTAAGATAGGAAAGATTTTATTTACGATCGACGTGTAATTCTCCCTATTTCTCCGAAAAGTTATATGCCAGTTCTAATACCATACTTAAACGTTTAGAAATCTGAACACATAAAGTTTCTAGATCCGGTCGGCAACAGACCATAGATCCGATCATACAACGCATATCATGAATCATTTAGCACATAAAAGCATGTTAGGCATTTTCCCTAAATTAGCTAGTGCTTGTGTCTATTCAGGTGCTTTACCTAAATTTTATTAGACACACTCCTTACAATCATTGCTTAGCATTCTAAGTTTAAGTCTAGAAATAAATCCATATTCCTAGTTCGCTTAAACTAATGCTCTGATACCAACTGTGACATCCCCATTTTCACGGCCAGAAAAGACCGATTTTGTTTATGCTTTATAAAAATCAGAGTACCTCTTTTAATAAAAATGTGCGGAATTTGTTCCCAGTAAAACATGATAAATACGTTATCAAAGCATTTCCGAAGAAAAGTATTTTTATTCTTTTTAAAACATTTGGGATGTCATCGTCAATATAGAAACATAAGCATAAATAGAACTTACATTCATTATCACTAGTGATTTATATCTCCTTAATCTCTCAGTTTATCAACACCTGTGATATAAATAAACCGAGTGGGTCAGGTTGGGAAACCTGGTGAGTACATAGGGTTTTCAACCCCACAATAAATAAGTTTATTAACTTTATCAAACCAAACAAACCCGATTACTCGTTCCCGTTATCCTCACTTTACGTCCCTAAACCATCTAACACAAGGGACCTAGTCTAAGGACTTTCATCGGGGTGACAACACATGCTTCGGGGATTCCTCAGCAATTCATGTCAAATAAGGCAACCATGTGGGGAATGGAGTACTGCTGGTAAACACACAGTTCAAATAAACACCTACAGATTGCGAGCCTGCTAGCGTTCCACTAGACTGTCTAGAATAGTCCGTGGTCGTCATCTATACTCCGCTAGATGACTGGATCATCAATAACATCTATAACGAGGCCTCTCATTATTTTATTTGGTCACACAGCAACTATTACATCTACCCATGTTTTACCCAACACATTTTGTAGATATAAAATACATATACAGTTTAAATCATTTAAAACATGTATAAAATCGTTCATCCAGCATAGATAGCAAGTATACAGATAATATGCAGACATAGCATGTAATTTATATAAAATACTTCATATCTATGTGTAAGATGAAAGTAACTATGCACTCACTTGAAAAGGTGGTGATTCCGAACTCAGACAGCGCTTCGCTTCTTAAAAATAATTTCCTTCGACGAAACCTAGTATTATTACCACTAGAGTTTAGTATATTATTCGCCGAGACTAATTAATAGTCTAGCTATTATTACTATTATATAAGCGTTAAAAAAATACTTATATAACCCATAATAATAGCCCAAGTACTTATTATAAGTTCCTAATAACGTTACTATAATTAAATAAAAGTTATATTAATAATAGCGTAGGTGTAGCTCACTTACATCGAGTTTTATAGAAAAACGGGCTTTGCTTGGAGCAGCGTTCCCGAGCAGAAAAGCTCTTCTTCTCGGAGCCGTCGAGCACTCCGGGGCTTCCGCCTCGTGCTAGGGAGGTTCCCTAGGCTTTTCGGGGGGTTTCGGGGCTAGAGAGAGGTTCTAGAGAGAGAGAGTAAAGAGAAGAAAGAATGGGAAAGATGTGAAGAAAATGAGGGTGGGAGAGGTTCTATTTATAGGGTGAAAAATGGCTGAACTTGGTGCCACATGTCACCATCTAGTGGCAAGACTTGGGGAGAAAGCAATGGCCAAGATTGTGCCACATCACCCATTTTCGCACAGCACACTTCCGACTTCTAAAATCCGTAACTTTCACATACGACCTCCGTTTTTGACGTTCTTTATATCCACGCGTAGGTAAAAATACGATCTACAACTTTCATTTTGACTCCGTCGGCTAATTGTCGACCGATCTTAAATTTAACAGTACGAGGAGATTATACTGTTAAATGTCCGCGTAAAATTCATAACTTCTACATACGGATTCTGTTTTCGTCTGTCTTTTTACCGTTGAGTTCCTATTAATGAGATCTTCAATTCTAATTTAGGTCGCGTAGGCCAAAAACCGCTCGATCTAAAATTCGAGTTTCGGGCTGTGCACTGTTAAGCCAAATCTTAGAAAATTCATAACTTCCTCATACGAAGTCAGATTTGGGCGTTCGTTTTTTGTATGTTCTCGGTTTAACGTATACTACAACTTTTGTTTAGATTTCTAAGGCTAAAAATTCCTCCATCATAAAATTCACTATTTACGTCTCCCGGTGTCGTGCCGGTTTTGCAGTAAAACTTCGACGGACCATAACTTCTTCGTTATAACTCAGATTTCAACGTTCTTTATATGTACGGAACCCTTGAGACGTATTCTACAACTTGGTTAAGATTATTTATTCTAAATACGGGCGTTACACACTGGGCGTACCAGCCTTGGACGCAGAGCGTAGGGCGAAGGCGAGGCGACGTGGCGTTCATCGGATGCGAGACCGTGGGGAGCAAGCAACGGCTAGGATCTTGCCACGTCATCACAGTTTCCCAAATTCGACTACAAACTTTAAAAATTCGTAACTTTCGCGTACGAGCTCCGTTTTCGACGTTCTTTATATCCACGCCTAGGCGGGAACATACTCTACAACTTTCGTTTAGACTCTGTCGACTAATTTTGACTTTATTTAAAAAGTTATATTTTTAACAGGCCGGGACAGGATTGGTCCGTTAAAAATTCATAACTTCTTCATCCGAAATCTGTTTTCGTCTATCTTTCTATCGTTATGCTACTATTAACGAGATATTCGATTCTTGTTTAGGTTGTGTCGGCTAAAAACCGCTCGATCTAATATTCGAACTTCGGGTTGTACACTACTACGCCGAAACTTCGAAAAATCATAACTTCCTCATACGAAGTCAGATTTGGGCGTTCTTTTTATGGACGCTCTCGGTTTAACGTTTTCTACAACTTTCGTTTAGATCGCTAAGGATAAAACTCGCTCTATCGTAAATTTACTATTTACGCTTCCCGGTGTCGTGCCGGTTTTGCCGTAAAACTTCGGCGGGTCATAACTTCTTCGTTATAACTCGGATTTCGGCGTTCTTTATATGTACGGAAACCTTGAGACATATTCTACAACTTGGCTAAGGTTATTTATTCTAAATAATCTTTTGTCGAAAAGTCGTCTTCGACCCCTATTATCTCTAAATTGACTAGCCTGGATCTACGGGCGTTACAAAAGTTGTGATTACGAATTTTTTGTGTTAAAATACTCCTATAATATTTTTAAGTTTGATTCTTGAAATCTTTGGTAAGTTGCAGACTTGTTGCTCACCATGATCCTTCTTCGGCATACATTGGTCCTACCTTGGCTAAATATAGTTGATCAGGCTATATTCATCCAAGATCTGACTACATACCCCGAAGCTGGACCATGGTGTCCAACTTGTCTTAATACTTTTATGATACTGAATTGATGAGTGCGGTTGTATGTGTACTTTTTATAAAAATACAAATTTTTATTTTTTAAAAGTACCTTTGAAAAGCTATGTCAGAGAATTTGTCCCTTTGTGTTTATAGTTTGTATATCTTATGCGGTTCGATATATTTAGTTCACTATAAACAAAGCTCTGATACCAATCTGTCACACCCCCAAACCAGAACGGCGGAAACATTCAGGGGCGGATGACGTCATGCTCAGTATCATAACCATAGTGAAGAAAGTAAAACACAACCATCATAGATATAATTTAAAAAGATTACATTGTTTCCAAAATACATGTTCCAAAAATACATGTTTCCATTTAAATTACATATGATGATAAAATGTAGCAAAAGAATCTACGCCTTAGCGTCTTGACTTCAAAAATCTCGCGGTTACCTGTATTACTGATTACCTGAGAATACAAGTTGTTTTGAAAAGAGAGTATCAACATAAAGCTGGTGAGTTCATAAGTATTTTATAAAAAAATGAATGTTGTTTCCTTAACGTTTGTTACAAGTTTGTTTCCAGAAAATCCAATATTTTCTAAAAGATTTGTTGTAAACTGAATTGAAACAAGGCTTAGTATGTGTAAGTAAATCCTCATACTTATGTGTGTGTTTTATAATTAAATAAAACTCCTTTGTATAAAGCCTTAGAATTTCCGTGAACTGTATGCTGCGTTAATATTCCATGCGAGATGTTATAATCATACTAAAGACTAGATGGCCTTGAATGCGACGTTCTTCAGGCGTCGGAAAGTTATGACACTTGTCACCACAGACCTGCCGGTCTAGCTATTGCAAGCAGCTCAGGTGCGGGTTTGTCGGACCCAGTATAGATCTATACACAACTATCACGTTCTCCCTCCAGGAGATTCTGATTATAACTAAAGGACTTTTCTGTGGTACTTAGAGTACCCCGAAGGAGAATGTCTCACAAATATTCATTAACGAGTTCACGTAGTGTGTAGTGAAAGTTCGTTTTGCAAATCGATAATGTTATTGTTTTCTTTGTTAAATGAAGTGTTCAAAACTATACCTATTATAGTTTATCAAAAGTATTGTATGATGGTATGAAACCTTGTTACGCATGTATATGTATTTCAAATAAAGGGCATTGGAAATACTAAGTGTAAATCTTACACACCTTGCTCAACATGTTACAAGGTGTGAACAACTCTTAAATATGTATTTGACAGTTTTACCCTTACCTGTCACTGTTTTTGAGTAATTATAGAAAAATCATCGTAAGTCGAAAACTGAATCCGCAAACTCTAAGTATTTGGAAAAAGTGTCTACTGTGTTCATAAATTTTCCCATAATTTTTGGTAGTCTCAAAATAGTGTGAAAATGTTCATTTTCACAACCTGGTCTGATTTTGTTGCTGCAGTGATAGACAGTTTTGTAAAACTCACCATAAATTGTAGACAAATCGTATGGAGATGTGCAAGTAGTCATTTTAAAGGTATAAACCTGAACTACTTGCATATTATACAGTTTTGAAAAATATTAAGTTTAGGTTGGGTAAAACAGTTCGTGAACAGTTCACACCGTTTCTGTTGTAAGCTATCAAGTTGAGTTTTGAATATGTTTTAGTGTTTTAACTTGTATTCCCCCCCTGAAAACTGAAGAAAACTAGAAAATGTAGGGGTATGAACTCACCTTGAGTGATGACTTGAAGAGTGGAAAGTTGAAGTTAAGTAATATCAAGTCAGGAGCACTTGATGAACACGGGAAGACTTGGATGATCCTAAGAACGATTTTTGGTGTTAAGATATTAGTCAATGATCCAAGAGTGTTATGAAATTATGGAATAACACTTGAGTTTAGATGGAATACTTACCAAAAAGTGCAGTAGCAACTCAAGAACACTTGCACAAGGTGGTGGGAAGTAGAGAGAAAAAGAGGCTCCCTTGAAGGTTTGAGAAGTGTGTAAGTATTTGAAATGAGCAAGTAAGCCAAGAAATGCTCCAGGGATCTCTATATATATTGAAGGTTGCTGGAGCAACTTGTGAGTTTGAAGTGATGTGTGCCTTGGTTTGTGTGATGTGGATAAGGTTGGCTAATGAGAGGATGACACATGGAGGCAAGTGGGCACACTAGACCCACTTGTGGGGTAGAATACTTCTCTTATTATAAAATAATGATTTTTAATTAAAAATCCTTGAAAAATAAATAAAATATGAGTTTTGGGGGTTAAAAATGGTAAAAATATGAATTTGGTGAAAAAAATCCTGTCAAAAACGGGCTTAGGAGGCGAAAGTAGTCGAAAATCGGCATTAGGGACCGAACCTGCGAGGTTCGGCTCTTAGGAGTGTGAGAACCGAGAGGAGGGGAGAAGGAACCGAGAGAAGGAGGAAGGGGGTGAAGGTGCGAGGCTTCTCGGATGGGGGCCGAAGTTCGGTCCTTGCTGCTGGCTTCGGTCCGAGAATGCTTCTGACAATTTTCGCTTCGGACATGTTCGGCTCCTAAGAGGGGTTTCGGCCATATTTAGTTGTTTTTCGATATAACTCCCCGTTTCAAGCGGTTTTTGGCCAAGTTAAGGGTCGGGATGACTATAAAAAGTTAAGAGAGATTTGGGAGAGATTTCACATACTTGGAGAGATTTGGGAGAGATTTCACATACTTGGAGAGATTTGGGAGAGATCTAACCTTAGCCATTATTATCGTATAATCTCGTAATGCAAGGTTCGTGAACCCCGTTATGCTTCGTTAATGATCGTTTTAAGTCCCCGAAAGGGGTCCTTAGTCGTGTTTTGATGCGTTTAACTCCCTTTTTAGGGTTTTTACATTGTTAACACATAGATTCTTCGAGACACTTGAATTTTCGACATACAAATGCACATTTTTATACATAGAATAACTTTTTAACATACAAGTACTAGTTAAGTTTGACCGGTTTGACTTGTTGACTTTGACTTGAATTTGGCGGTTGTCACACTGTGATTTCTTGGAATAAGGTGGTTCCGATTAAGGTGTTATGCTTTATATGGAGAGCTGTGCAAAATCGAATTCCATCAACTATTGCTTTGGATCGGAGGGGTATTGTGGTCAACTCATTATTGTGTAGTTCGTGCATAGGAAGGCTTGAATGTGCGGATCACGCCCTAGTTGAGTGTCCGTTCGCAACCCAGATTAGAAACTGCATTTGGAGCTAGTGTGGTGTTCTAAATGAGCAGTCCTCAATCAAAACTATTGGTGCTCTAATTCATTTTGCTAGCACCTGGGGGAATTGTCAAGCCAAAAGAAAAAGGTTTGTGGTCATTTGTTTAGCTTGCTATGGAACTTATGGAGATTTAGGAACAAAAGATTATTTCAATCAGAGGGTACTTCAGTTCATAATGGAACTGAAATTATTAAATCTACGGTATTTTATTGGTTAAAGCATAGGGGTAAAAAAGGTATTTGTAGCTGGGATGAGTGGTTGGTTTCTCCATTTTTTGGATTGTAATTTCTGAACATTATTTGTATCTTTGTTTTCTGGTCCCTCCTCTAGTTCCTTGCTAGGGGTGGGTACCCTCGTATAATATATTTGCCGTTTCCAAAAAAAAACCTGATTGGAACAAAATCGTGTATATTAAGTGTATTAAAGATGTGTTTAAAGGCTCATGTATGCGACTCAAGAAAAGATGGAGAATAACAGAAGCATGCCACGAAAAATTAAAAAAAAAAAAAAAAAAGCTTGATCAGGTATGCATTATAGATTATTTTTCTTTTAAACGTTTTTTAACAAGTAAAAAAAAATTAAAATTTTGATTTTTTTCCCTTTTAGTTTAATAAATAATAATAAATAATTCAAATTTCTAAAGTCTTTAATTCGTTTTCTTTTTAGTTAAAAAAATAAAAAATAAAAAAATTATGTTTTTATTTTTCAAATTATTAGTTAGGTTTTATTTTTAACTGTTTCTAGTTTTTGAATTTATTTATTTTTAGTCTTTTATATTTTGTTTTTCAAGTTATATTTTGAATCTTAAGATTCAAAAATAAGTGTTGTGCAGGTTTTCTCAGCAAAAAGTTTTCAAATGTTTATTTTCTATCATCTTGATAGAAATATAAGAAGGAGAATGCTTGCAATAACAAAATGGAGTCTGATATTCATCTCCGGGGGACAAATTTAATGTTGTGTCTGATGTTTAAATTATCTATGAACATTAGAACATATTTACCCTCCAAAGCTCCTAATAGTTATGTATTTATAAAAAAGCAAGAAAAGAAAAAAAGAAAAAAATTGAAAAGAAAAAAAAGTTGCAAAGTTTGAGTGAATAAGAGTCAGCAAAGTCATGAAGATCAAGAAATATTATGAAGAAAAGTTCAAAAGTTCAAATTATTGAAGGCTCAATTTATTCAAGAAGCTTAAGAATAAGGCGAAATTTGCCAAGTTAACTTTATTGTAATTTTTCTTTCTAGGTTATTTTTCCATATGCATGCTTGGGTGCTTAACCAAAAATACCTTGAGGTTAAATTTTTTTTTGGGGATGGATTCGGTGGGATGCATAAAATGATTGTTGTTCAAAAGAAGTGGGAAAAGTGTTTATGAGGATCGTAAGTATTTAGGATTGGGGAGGTTTTTAGGAAATTTAGACACAAATACATGTATTGCGGTCTTGATGCAATTGAGAGGCTTAAATTGGATTGTCTTGTGCGATGTTGGTGACTAGGATTTTGATGTGATTATAATAAAATTTAGACGTGTGGGGTATTTTGATAGTGTCATATTTATACACATTTCTAGACATTATTTTAATATATTTTAAGGTATAATTTGGTTAATTGCAAAGACATTTGGTACTTATAATGTTTAAATTGTATTTTGCAGCAAAAAATGGACATTCTCGAAGAAAAGGACTGATACCAAAAAAAGTTGGATACTTGGAGGAAGAGGAGCTGAAAAAGATACAAAAATGATGTTGCTAGACAGCTTGACCCCTCGTTAGTATTTTGGCCATATCTCATGACTCGTAACTCCGATTAAGGAGATTCAAAATGATCTGAAAACTAGACAAAATTTCGGACGACTTTCGTGTTGTGCCCAAATATGAAATCCAATTCCCACGACGTGGTAAATGGAAACTTTGTGATCATTGAGTTGACTTGGAGAATACGAGTATCTATGAAGACCACGACGTGGTGCCTCTTAACCACATCGTGGTGGTCAGATTTTAGGAAAGTATATATATCCGAACATCCAATTGAATATCGGAGGTAGAGGCCTGAGGGCTATGATTATTCACGAGGAAAAACCCTTCCAAGAACCCTTGGAGGGCAGAATTCGACTAGAGATCATAGGATAAAGAGATTGGAGCAAGGATACACATTCAGTTTGCTTAGTTTAATGGTGTTTAGCATGGTTTACCTTTTTTATGTGTTTTTTCGCTGTAGTTATGGGATAAATATCATTGCTTTCGTTTAGATTAGATGAGCTCTTAATTACAATGTGTTGATATTTTGTTTGATGGATTAATGAAGTTAGTTTTAGCTTTAAATATTGTTTGATAATTCTAAACCTAGCTTGTTAAAGTTTTTATCTTTATTGCTTTGCATCAAGATTGTGTAGTTAAACTTCAGTTAATTGCATGAACTTGATTTACCTAGTTATTTATGATTATTAAATTGCTAGACTTAAAGATTAGCCATATCCTAGTATAGGTGATAAGTTAGTTGCTTAACTGTGTTAGAGAGCAATATTTGATCATACTATTTGGTTGATTACTAGACTTGACCAAAGAATAGTAGTATGTGGATTCTATCATTTAGAGTCCAAATTACTTTTAAAATCAGTTTAGTGTCCTTAAACTTCATGATCATTGGGGTTAAAGTTATTGAATTGAATTATGCTAGTTAGTCTGATCATGATGACTAATAACTTTCATTTGGTAACTAATAGAATTAATCCATTGTCTTGAAATCAACTATAGGAAACAGGAGGGATTCGAAGCTAACGAAAGTATCATTTATTCTTGATTTAAAATCGTTTGTTGAGTATTTTAATTAAGTTAATCTGAACTTCTAAATCAGATAAAACCCCCCACTTCTAGTTGTTTTTTTCTTAGTTTAACTTTTAGTAGTTATTTTATTAATTAAATATCGTTCCCTGTGACCAACACCCGACTAACTTACTATTACATAATCTGATTAGGTACACTGCTTATAAGTGCAAAGTTAGTTAAGTTTTTTTAGGTTATAAATTTAAAAGTTGATAGGTATACTTTATGCACGTCAGCTAATGACCCTCCACCACGCAAGGAAGCGGTGGGTAAGAATCGACACTCATTCAACGGTTATTTTATAGGTCGTTTCCTTACACCCCCCCCCCCCTTTATAACATGGCTTCGTGAATGAGGCCTAATAACGATTGAATGACTAATCTGATACATATAATATATTAAACGTTTAATAATATATAGTATAAGGTCTATTTCAAATCTTTTCAAAATACAAGGTTTAAACATTAATCATCTTTTAATCACTTTATAATGAAATTAATTATTAAATTAATTATTAAATTCATAAGGGATAATTCAATTTAATTTATCTAATTAAAAATTATCAAAGGAATCAATGCTAGATAATTACTAAAAATAATACCATAAATCATATTAAGTAGATAATTACTGAAAAACAGTAAAACCGTTTTTCCACGTCGTGGCAGAAACACTACCACGTCGTGGAAACAGATTTTTTGAAAAACAAGTTTTTCCAGTTCATCTCAGGTGCAATCAATGTTTGACAAACCAAAGCTCTGATACCACTGATGAGTTTTATAGAAAACAAAAACATTTACAATGCAGAAAACGATTAACAATTAATAGGGTACATGCATCATGTAAAGGGTCTATGTCATACACCTTGAAAGCAACATACAATGATCAAATAAACCTAGCCCAACCCTAATGAATTTCAAAAATAAGAAATTATGTTAAGGGTTTACATACCTTTGATTTTCTATAGGAAAGAAATCACTTCAATCCTTCCTTTGAAGAGATTAGAAAGCTAGCACCAAAAGGATGATGCCTCTAATGGCTCACACCCAAACCCTAGAACTAGAAGACACTTTAGGAGAGAGAGAAGAGTGTAAATTTTTGTTCATAAGCTTCTAAGAAAGAGTAGTCCCAAAATTTATGCCCAAGGAGTCCTATTTATAGTTTAGATAACTTAGGGACAAAACAAGATTTGAATAATTAAATAATGGATTTAATTCCATCCATGACATGATGCTTCTAGAATTGCCTATTTTGTTCAACTAATGAACAATTAAAATCCACCCCTTGCACCTTTAATTATTTCTAATTAATCCCAAATTAATTCCAGAGTAATTCTGATCAATAAAATTAATTATAATTGATTTCTCATTAATTTATTAATCATATAAATTAACAAATCAATTACTTTAACATTTTATCTCATATTAATTTATTAATCTCATAATAAATTAACAAATCAACTATCTATTTCTAATTAATATATTAATCATATAATATATTAACAAATCATTTCCTCACAATTTTAAATTAGTTTATTAATCATATAATAATCTCGTAAATCGTCCTCTCTCTATAAATATCATTCTAATCAAGTTCTAGTTATGATGGCAACCCAAAAAGGACTTTGCTTCTAATTACAATAATATACCAATTTAGTTACTAGCTTAGACACCTTAATCCAACACCTTTTAGTTATCACTAGCACACGACCTGAGGTTGATAACATGTTGTGTTTAATTGACATATTCTTATTTTTGTGCACTTCCAGTTGAGTTGATAATGCTTATGAGTTCTATGTTCTTCATTTAACTGCAAAAACAAAATGCGTTTGTCAATGAAAGTACACTGATCAATTTGGGTGAGCTGCTAACAACATGGAAGAAATGGTAGGCCCTTGAGCTGCCAGAAGGCATGAAATTAAAATAGTGAAGTTAATTCCATGAAGGAAAACTGAATTTTAATATGGTTTATCCTAAACCTTGTCTTGTGACTATAGGTTGGAATTGATAGATTCACATGGATAGGAATGTGTGTACGTTGAAAGCTGAGTGGAAAATGTTTCAATTTAATTAATGAAAATGATTATGAGGAAATACTTTCACTGATAGATTTTAAAGATATGATCAATATGGATATTGGTTGTGTTAGTTGCATTCTCAAATTCACATTATGATTATGGCATCCCTCTTCATATTTTTAAGTATGAGGAATGGCAATGAATTGTTTGAACTTTCAAGGCATATATTTATAAGTTTGGAAAGGGTTTAAACACACACATATACTATCCAACTAAGGTGTATAAGCTTAAGAAGTCTAATTAAAGACTTAACAAAGCATCACGTAACAGAATTATGCACTTCTTTAAGAAAGTCAAAGGGCATTGATTTCCAAATGTCCAGTTGATTTCTAGGTACATGTCAAAGCTAGTGGGAGCATAATTGTTATGCTGGTATTGCATCTTGACAATGATGTTCATCAGAAACAATGTCTCTATTTTTGCAAATTACAAAGTTCAGAAATTATTTCGCGATAATGGACTTAAGGGAGAGGGCACTCATACTTCGTTTCGAGTCTGAAGGTTTAAATCATATGGTTTAATAGAACTTAGTCTAAGACATACATGAATATCATATTGAAATGTTTCAACATAGGAGATTCAATATATGGAAATAGTATAGCAAGAGATTGAATAAATATTAAATCCTTATATAGGTAATAATGAGTCGAGTCCCATATGCTTCAGATAGAGGATCGATCACATATGCTATATAATATATACTTATTCTAATTTTTCAAATGCCTTGAGCATTATGTGAGAAGGATTAGAATTTTGTGTGACTAAAGCTGTTAAACAACTGTCAAGAACATTTTGAGGTTTACCGAAGACTGGTTGCTTGTGGACATTATTTGGGAAGGACCATATTGACACGTTTTGGATTGAGATGAATCTTGATCAGAATTGATGGTCATATGGAAATATGGAAATGTTTCTATAATGGGAGATGTTCGTTGAATTTACATGTGTGTTGGAAACTTTAATACAGGAGAAGTGTTCAAGGAGGGTACCTTGAATTTGAGACTTCATAACCATGGAATTGTTTATAGTAACAAGTTCCAATGGAATATTCTGTACTATTGAAGGCACAGTCTCTGTGACTTTAGAACTTCGACATCACAGGAGGTCAATGCATTTAAAGTTGGAATTCCACTACATCTTAGATAGTAATAAGAATCTGGAATTGTGAAATGAGCATCATTGGAGTAATGTCCAGCGGATATGTTCACATAGGAAGGACCATCGAGAGGCATAGGAGGCATGTTCATAACATGGCATGACTAATGTTATCTAATTCAAGTGGTTAGTTGATTACTCGAAACATTATATAATGAATAAATTCGTAATTGTTATGGTGATCAAATAATAGGAAATTATTTATATTCAATGTGTATGATACTATAGTTAATTACTTTATTATTGTGTTTCACTTCGCATGTTTTACTTCCTGAGTAATTTAAATATTATTCCAAATTCCACAACCGTTCATACTTTTAGAAGTAAGTAGTGAATTAAGGAGTTGGGCCCTAATGGTCTATCTAGATGGGTGTGTCTTGGGCTATGTAGAGGACCGAAATTTTGGATAAGGCCCAATAAGGAGTTGGGCCCAATTTGGAAAATCGGGCCAAGTGGGACCTTGAAGTATTTTGAGCTTTTGGATCAAGATTTGGGTTTGTTTTGCATTGGGCTGTGTTGGGCCTTCTGGGAATTTATGGGTTGGGCTTTTTCTTGATGGATCTTCTTGGGTGAAGGCCATGAAAGGAATTAGGCCCAATTTGGAAAACTGGGCCATAATCGGATTTAAGGAGTTTATTTTGATGTTGGGCCTTTTGCAATCTAGTTTGGGCCTTGGATTTGGGCCAAGCTTGAGGAAGGGTAAAAATGTCTTTTACCCTTATTAGGACTCATTGCATGAGTCAGCGACTAAATATTGATGGATTGTCATTTTAGAATCTGTTAGCGCGTGTGTGATAGCGGATCTACAGTCAGAGATTATTCATGGAATCAGCTTCTTTGGGGCGTTGTCTTGATGTTGGCGGTTCGGGATCTGGCAGTCAGCAACTAGGGATTGTCTATGTGTTCGGCAGTGCGAGGTGAGTTTTCCTCACTATACTCAAGGGTCGAAGGCACCAAGGCCGGCCCTTTGTATTGTTATCATGCTTTATTACTGTTGTGATCGGTTAGATCGGTATCCTACTAGCTAGGATGTTTCTATGTGGTTATGATCTGTTAGATCGGTATCCCGGTAGATAGGATGTTGCTATGCTTAGTGATCTTAGATCGGTTTGACTATTTGTAGACTGTTATGTGATTATATGATATATGTGCATATGTTTGATTGGTGGTTGAGGCTTTTCTGCTTTGTGCATGAGCCAACAGACTGGGGCATTCCAACCTGATGGTTGTGGGCCGAGAGTATTCCATCCCGAGGATGATTGGACTCATAGTATGTGGGCATTCCAACCCGATGGTTGTGGGCCGAGAGTATTCCATCCCGAGGATGATTGGACTCATAGTATGTGGGCATTCCAACCCGATGGTTGTGGGCCGAGGGTACACCATCCTGAGGATGATTGTACCCATAGTATGTTGGCATTCCAACCCGATGGTTGAGGGTCTGGGTCATTCCAAACCGATCGTTGATTGGGCCCATAGCCCCGTAGTATGGTGTTATTATATGTGTGTTATTGTCGTGCGGGTATTTTGGGGGAACTCACTAATCTTTGTGCTTACAGTTTCAATGTATTGTTTCAGGTGCTCCAAATGTTTATGGCAAGGTGGAGGCGGGACCGTACACATCCTTGGTTTTACAACTGAATGGATCTTAGGAGACTCTGATTTTAAATCATGTTTTGGAAACAATGGTTTGTAAACACTTTTATTAAGAAACGAGTTGGTTTGAAAAGTTTAAATTTGTTGAAATTTTTGGGATGTTACAAGTTGGTATCAGTGCCTTGGTTTGAGTGAATTGGAGGAACATTCATGTGAATCCAGTCTCAAACTAAGGAAAAAGGTTTTTTTTTTTAAAAATTTTTTCAAAGATTTTCAAATGGTTTTCAAATACAAAAGAGGATGCGATGTGTACGATCAGCCGGAGCCAGTAAGTAGACCCCAAAATACCGTACTATTATTTGATATTGTGATATGTTAAAACAACATGCTAGTGATAGGCTAGGGATCTTCAGGAATTGCTTGATCGAATTGCCTGATTATGTGATGCCTTAGTTCCTATAGAGTTCCTGTAACATCCGGACTCCTAGGTATATTATCAATTTACTTATTTTGAGATCTATTGAGCAACTCGACGAGTTGGTGCCTCAACTCGTCGAGTGGAGACGAATTGACCACGTGGGTTTAGTAATTGACTCGACGAGTCAGGGAGCCGACTCGCCGAGTAGGCGTTGTGAGATGAAAACCCTAATCTTCGGGGTTGGGGCCTATTTAAGAGAACTTATGTTCTCATTTCCGCCTCACCAGCTGCCCAACTCCCCTGTGTGAAACCCTAAACGTTTGTAGTGAGCTAAGAGAGTTATAGAGCTAATCCGTGAGTATTCTAGTGCATATTTTGAGGAGAAGAAGAGATTATCTAGCATGGAGCAAGGAGAAACTATTGGATCTAGTGCTATTTCGTCCAGAGCTTCTGTGGAAGGTAAAAAGCCTACACCTTTCTCATCTTATTGGTTAGATCTCATGATTATGGAAGTTATGGCTTTTATCACCTTTTATTGGGACTTTGAGTGCATTAAGCTTATCTGGAGGTCTAGACTTCAGATCTGGACCTTGTGAGCTCCCTAGAGTCCAAAGGTCCCAGCTTTATCCATCCATAAAAGAGTTCTTTTGCTTAAACACCTTAGTTAGAGCTTGTAGTGGCATTATGGAGCAAATATGCCATGCATGCACGTAAAGATCGAAGCTTTACATGAAATTCGAACCTTAGGAGTCTAGATCTAGAGTTTGGAGTAGCAGATCTGCCTTAAAACGTATGAATGAGAAGTTGACTTAAGGGACCTGACGAGTCGATGAGCCGACTCAACGAGTTGGCTAGGGTTTTCCCCGATGAGTCTGGATATGGGTAACTCGGCGAGTCGACGAGACGACTCGACGAGTTAAGTTGGGTTTTCGCGATGTTCTGAGGAACAATGGGGACTCGGTGAGTCACACATGTGCACTCGGCGAGTCAGGTCAACATGGACAGTTGACTCGAGAGTTGACTTTTGTTGACTTTAGGGTTTGGTCAAGGCAGGACTTATGGAGACCATGGAGGGGTAAAATGGTCTTTTACCCATCCTAGGAGCTAAGGAGGGACTATCATGAGTTTATTTGGAATTGTGATCTTTAAGTGTTAAATTAGAGATGCTTGATACATGTAGGCGGGGTTAGACTGTTCGAGGGGTATTCAGTTTTCTTGCTTGCTTACGAGGTGAGTCTTCTCACTATACTTACCATGAGTGGTATCTTTGTGCGACCGGAGGGTCCTATGTGCTTACTTGAGTTATATGATATTATGCATTTGTCTGTGTAATATATATGCCATATTCTGTGTTTACTGAGAATGGACCGGAGGGTCCAAACCGAGTTGTTGGACCGGAGGGTCTCCACCGAGATACTGGACCGGAGGGTCGAACCGAGCTGTGAGACCGGAGGGTCCTCTCTGAGACACACGACCAGAGGGTCCACACCGAGATGCATGAGACCGGAGGGTCCATGTAGAGTTATAGCCATTAGAGGCTTATTATTTGTGTATGTGGTATTTTGGGGAACTCACTAAGCTTCGTACTTACCGTGCTATGTGTGATGTGTTTCAGGTACCTCTCAGGACCGCGGGAAGGCGCCAGCATGATTCTACACACTTGTTCGAGACTATGTTTAGGATTCTGGGATTTTATTTATTTGTGGATTTATATTTACATTTTGAGATACATGTGGTTTTATGAAATAGAATATATGAGTTTTATGTGTTTTTTTAAAACGAAAAATTTGGTTTGAAAATTTACAGTGTTACAAGTTGGTATCAAAGCCTTGGTTTGAGGGATTCGGATGCACCTTCGAGTATGTCTGGAATCAAACTGAGGATTTGAGAAAAAATTTCAAAAGAAATGATTTTTCTAAAACCGAGCAAGAGTTTCTAAGAGAAAAACAAGAAGGAGCAGTGTGTACAATCAGCCAGAGCCCGAACGGTGGTTTCCCAAAATACCCTTAGTTGTTTACTTTATGAGATATTTATGAGATGTTTATGAGATATTAGAATTGCATACTAGAGAGTAGGCTAGGTATTTCATATCCTAGGGCTAGAGTTGCCTGATTTGTGATGCCTTAGCCTAGGAGATGCTTTTGATCAGTGTTATCTGTTATTTTCCCTGAGTATGTGTTGAGTTCTGAGTCGAGGGGTAATCTAGGAGAGATACCTAGATGAGCATACGATTAGCCTATTGAGAGACTAGTCTGATATTTGTGAGAGATAGTGTACTTGTGAATTAGAATCCTAGGAGGAGGACTTGGGATGACTACAGGTTGGTGTGGATGGTAGTATTGGGCCCGTACTACTGAAAGCACCAGATCTGTATGCAACCCAAGTAAGAATCCTTCGGATACTAAGGAGCGTGTAGGGGTGGGAATTCGAGTGTGAGTATGCTCGAATGAGTTTCTGATTATCTTCGTATTGTGTTTCAGAGACACAATGGTGGGTACACGTCACAACCCCGAGGGCACCAGTGGTACCAGTGACGAGGAGATCCGCAGGATCATCCATGCTGAAGTGGGCGCAGCGATCCGTGATGCGACACCGGATATGTTTGGGTCTATTAAGACCACGTTGATTGAGAATTTCGATGAGCGCTATGCGGCTGTTACTGAGGCTGCTGCTGCCGCAGCCCTAGCTGCTTCGAGACTACAGGGAGGTGACTCGTTGTTGTTTCGGGAGTTCAGCAACACGAAGCGAGCAGAGTTTGATGGGACACATGATTCGATTGCTGCCATGAGATGGATCACTAACATTGAGGGATGCTTTTATACGTTTTCATGTCCAGAGCATCTGAGAGCCCAGTTCGTGCTGAACCAGCTTCGTTTGGGAGCGAAGGACTGGTGGAAGTTTGTGACGTCTGATTTTACCCCTGCAGATCATGCTGCGGTGACTTGGGAGAGGTTCACCAAGTTGTTTCGAGATGAGTATGTTCCCTAGGTTGAAAGGGAACGTTTGGCATAGGAGTTTCTGTCTCTCAAGCAGAAGACAGAGTCGGTGATTGAGATTACAAGGATGTTTCATGAGAGGGCGATGTTCTGCCCTGAGCACGTGTCCACTGAGCAGGCACGTGTGAGCCGGTACTTGAGCATGTTGAGGAGGGATATCCGGGAGTTCGTGGTGAACTCTTCTTATCGGACATTGGCTGAGTTGCAGACCAATGATAGGAAAAGGGAGATTGAGTTGGAGATTCAGACCAGAGAGGAGGGAGAGCAGCATGGGAGAGATAGGAGACCGACACAGTCGCAGCAGGCGGCTAAGCGGGCTAGGCCCGCTGATTCGAGAGATGGAGGCCAGAGGGGCCGCACTTGTAGCAAGTGCGGCAAAACCCACAAGGGATCTTGCCGGGAAGGGATTTGCTACAAATGCGGCAAGGAGGGGCATATGGCGAGGGACTGCCCGAAGGGATTTTATGTTTGCTTTCACTGCAACCAGACAGGCAACCGGAAGGCCGAGTGTCCTCAGCTTACCCAGGGATCCGCCCAAAATACCACTCCTGCTGCTTTGCGTGTCACTGATAGCCGGCCAGGGAAGGCCGAGCCTCCGAAGGCTCGTGGGAGAGCATTTCAGCTGACAGTAGAGGAGGTCCACTCTGCGCCTGATGTTGTTGCTGGTACGTATCTCCTTATCTATGTTGTTTTAACATTTGTTTATACTTACATTGTGTTGTGTATAGGTACTTTTCTTGTGAATTCTGTACCTGCTTTAGTGTAGTTTGACTCGGGTGCGAGTCGATCTTTCGTGTCCTTAGCTATTAGTCGCCATATCAGTATCCGACGTGAGGCATTGAGTCGACCTCTAAGAGTTTCTATAGCCGACGAGCATGCGGTTTTTGCTACTGATGTATTCCGAGGTTGTATACTAGAGGTTTTCGGTGTTGAGTTCTCGTTAGACTTGGTACCGATCACGATGGGTGATGCCTGTGTCATAGTGGGCATGGATTGGTTGAGTCAGTTTGGAGTTGTGATCGACTATGAGCGTCAGATGGTGACTATACAAGAACCTAGTGGGGGAGTGCTTACGGTATATGGCGAGGGTACCAGATCTGGATCAGCTTTCTGCTCTGCCACCAGAGCGAGACCGAGTCTACAACAGGGTTGTATGGGCTTTTTGGCATACGTGATGGATACACGGGTTGTTACAGAGAGTCCGAGTTCTATCTCCGAGGTTCCGATAGTGTGCGAGTTTCCGGATGTTTTTCCCGAGGAGTTGCCAGGCGTGCCTCTCGAGAGGTAGGTGGAGTTCCGAATTGATTTGATTCCGGGTGCGGCGTCTATTGCCAAGGCACCTTATCGCCTTGCGCCGCCAGAGATGCAGGAGTTATCCTCACAGCTCCAGGAGCTGCTGGGGAAAGGGTTCATCAGACCGAGTAGCTCACCATGGGGAGATCCGATCCTTTTTGTCAAGAAAAATGATGGTTCATACCGGATGTGCATTGATTACCGCGAGTTGAAGAAGCTGACGGTCAAAAGCCGTTATCCACTTACGAGGATCGATGATTTATTCGATCAGTTTCAGGGGGCATCTTGGTTCTCCAAGATTGATTTGAGATTTTGGATATCATCAAATGAGAGTTTGCGAGGAGGATATTCCGAAGACGGCCTTTAGGACTCATTATGGGCACTGCGAGTTTGTGGTGATGCCCTTCGGGCTCACCAATGCATCGGCGGCGTTCATGGACCTCATGAACCGGGTGTGCAGACCCATGTTGGATCGATCAGTGATTGTGTTCATCGATGATATTCTTGTGTACTCAAGGTCCAGAGAGCAGCACGAGGAGCATCTTAGAGAGGTTCTTGGAGTTTTGAGGTCGGAGAGGCTATATGGAAAATTCTCCAAGTGTGATTTCTGGTTACGATAGGTCCAATTCCTGGGACATCTCGTTAATCAGAATGGGATATTGGTCGACCCGACCAAGATTGAGGCAGTTATGAGATGGGAGGTGCCGAGATCTCCGTCCGAGATTAGGAGTTTTCTGGGTTTGGCCGGTTACTATTGGAGATTTATCAGAGACTTTTCCAAGATCGTTGTTCCTCTCACCAGATTGACCCGGAAGGGTGTTACATTTTCTTGGGGGCCCGAGCAGCAGGCCACATTTGAGACTCTTCACCAGAGATTGTACGAACCCTGATGTTAGCCCTTCCTGAGGGAGTGGAGGATTTCGTTGTTTACTGTGATGCCTCTATATCAGGGATGGGAGCGGTGTTGATGTAAAGGGGACATGTGATTGCATATGCATCGAGACAGTTAAAGCCTCATGGGACGAGGTATCCCACCCATGATTTTGAGTTGGGGGCGGTGGTGTCCGCCCTCAAGATCTGGCGTCACTCTCTGTATGGGGTCCGGTGTACCATATATACAGACCAGAAGAGCCTAAAGTATCTCATGGATCAGCCCAACCTGAATATGAGACAGAGGAGGTGGTTGGATGTAGTGAAAGACTATGACTGTGAGATCTTATATCACCCGGGAAAGGCTAATGTGGTAGCCGACGCCCTGAGCCGCAGAGCAGAGAGTGCTCTGATCCGAGATGTGTGTATGAGGATGACAGTGATGACTCCAGTCTTGGATACCATTCGAGAGGCCCAGGTGGAGGCAGTGAGACCGGAGAACCGCAAGAGGGAGCGGGTGATTGGGCAGGTTTCCGAGTTTGAGACGGATGGTCGTGGGCTTATGACCCTCCGAGGACGGATCTGGTTGCCCCATACGGGTGGAGCTCGGCGTATACTGATGGAGGAGGCACATAGATCGAGATTCTCGATCCACTCAGGGGCCACTAAGATGTATTTGGACCTGAAAAGAGATTATTGGTGGCCCTATATGAAGAGAGACGTGGCATGGGTAGTTGAGAGGTGCTTGACCTATCGTCGAGTTAAGGCGGAGCACCAGCATCCACATGGCCCGTTACAGCCTCTAGAGATTCCCCAGTGGAAGTGGGAACATATCGCTATGGATTTTATCACCAAGTTACCGAGGACTGCGCGTGGAGTAGACGCGATATGGGTGATTATAGACAGGCTGACGAAGAGTGCTCATTTTCTCGCTATCAGTGAGAGCTCTTCTGCAGAGAAGTTGGCCGAGATCTACATGCGAGAGGTAGTGGCACGACATGGGGTGCCGACTTCGATAGTGTCAGATCGGGATGTGCATTTTACTTCGAGGTTCTGGAGGAAGTTTCATGAGGAGTTGGGTACCCGACTGCACTTCAGTACAACTTACCACCCACAGACAGACAGACAGAGTGAGCGGACGATTCAGACGCTCGAGGACATGCTGCGTGCGTGTGTTATGGACTTCGGTGGAAGTTGGGACACTTATTTTCCCTTGGTTGAGTTTTCATACAACAACAACCATCATACGAGTATCGACATGCCTCCCTTCAAGCTTTTATATGGGAGGAGGTGTCGGACTCCCATCTGTTGGGGAGAGGTGGGGTGGAGAGTGATGGGGAGCACTGAGATAGTGCTCAAGATGACCGAGCAGATTCAGCAGGTCAGACAGAGATTACTGACAACCCAGAGTCGTCAGAAGAGTTACACATATCGGCGGCGATCCGAGTTAGAGTTCTAGGTTGGAGATTATGTTATCCTGAAGGTATCCGCATGGAAAAGTGGTGATCCGATTTAGGAAACGGGGCAAGTTGGGCCCTAGATACATTGGTCCTTTTAGAGTGATCGCTAGGGTGGGTAAGGTAGCTTATCGGTTGGAGCTACCTGCAGAGTTGAGTCGGATTCATAACACCTTCCACGTGTCTCAATTGAGGAAGTGTATGGCCGATGAGACGGCAATGGTACCACTAGAGGACATTCAGGTGGATGCGAGCCTGAATTATATTTAGAGGTCGATCGCGATCTTGGATCGGAAGGTGAAGGTTCTGAGGAACAAAGAGGTGCCCCTAGTTCAGGTTCAGTGGCAACATCGGAAGGGATCCGAGTGGACTTGGGAACTGGAGTCCGAGATGCGCGAGCAGTACCCAGAGTTATTTCCAGAGCATGACTGCGAGGGTGAAGCCTGATTCCAGTGGGGGAGAATTGTAACATCCGGACTCCCAGGTATATTATCTATTTATTGATTTTGAGATCTATTGAGGAACTCGACGAGTTGGTGCCTCAACTCGTTGAGTAGAGACGAATTGACCACGTGGGTTTAGTAATTAACTCGACGAGTCAGGGAGCCGACTCGCCAAGTAGGCGATGTGAGATGAAAACTGTAATCTCCGGGGTTGGGGCCTATTTAAGAGAACTTATGTTCTCATTTCCGCCTCACCAGCTGCCCAACTCCCCTGTATGGAATCCTAAATGTTTTTTGTGAGCTAAGAGAGTTATAGAGCTAATCCTTGAGTATTCTAGTGCATCTTTTGAGGAGAAGAGGAGATTATCCAGCAAGGAGCAAGGAGAAACTGTTGGATCTAGTGCTATTTCGTCTAGAGCTTCTATGGAAGGTAAAAAGCCTACACCTTTCTCATCTTGTTGGTTAGATTCATGATTATGGAAGTTAGGGCTTTTATCACCTTTTATTGGGACTTTGATTGCATTGAGCTTATCAGGAGGTCTAGACTTAAGATCTGGACCTTGTGAGGTCCCTAGAGTCTAAAGGTCCCAGCTTTATTCAGCCATAAAAGAGTTCTTGTGCTTAAACACCTTAGTTAGAGCTTGTAGTGGCATTATGGAGCAAATATGCCATCCATGCACGTAAAGATCGAAGCTTTAAGTGACATTCGAACCTTAGGAGTCTAGATCTAGAGTTTGGAGTAGCAGATCTGCCTTAAAACATCTAAATGAGAAGTTGACTTAAGGGACTCGACGAGTCGGCTAGGGGTTTCCCCGATGAGTCTGGATATGGGTAACTCGGCGAGTCGACGAGACGACTCGACGAGTTAAGTTGGGTTTTCGCGATGTTCTGAGGAACAATGGGGACTCGGCGAGTCACACATGTGCACTCGGCGAGTCAGGTCAACATGGACAGTTGACTCGAGAGTTGACTTTTGTTGACTTTAGGGTTTGGTCAAGGCAGGACTTATGGAGACCATGGAAGGGTAAAATGGTCTTTTACCCATCCTAGGAGCTAAGGAGGGACTATCATGAGTTTATTTGGAATTGTGATCTTTAAGTGTTAAATTAGAGATGCTTGATACATGTAGTCGGGTCCAAACCGAGTTGTGGGACCGGAGGGTCTCCACCGAGATACTGGACCGGAGGGTCCAACCGAGCTGTGAGACCGGAGGGTTCTCTCTGAGACACACGACCGGAGGGTCCACACCGAGATGCATGAGACCGGAGGGTCCATGTCGAGTTATAGCCATTAGAGGCTTATTATTTGTGTATGTGGTATTTTGGGGAACTCACTAAGCTTCGTGCTTACCATGTTATGTGTGATGTGTTTCATGTACCTCTCAGGACCGCAGGAAGGCACCGGCATGATTGTACACAGTTGTTCGAGACTATGTTGAGGATTCTGCGATTTGACTTATTTGTGGATTTATGTTGACATTTTGAGATACATGTGGTTTTATGAAATACAATATATAAGTTTTATGTGTTTTTTTAAAATGAAAAATTTGGTTTGAAAATTTACAGTGTTATAGTTCCCTTGTTCGGCTGTTTTGTGACTCTTTCGCGTGTGAAATGGCTATTGAGTGGATACGCTAAGCACATGCAACATGGTTTAAAGGATCTTAGGCTGTGGGGTTTGGTCCTACTTCGCAGCTCTCGTCTGAGTCCAACCGTTGTGGGATTGAATCTTTTAGCCTAAGATTGTTTAAATTATGGGGCATGTGGTTGTATTCATGCGATAGTTATCTGGAACCAATGGAGAGTCGTGTGGTATGGATGAGTCGTATGGGGTCAGCCGGCCAATAGCGTTATTGGATGAGGTAGCGGTGGTTTCCCTGGTTGAGCGCAGTTCATAGCGGGTCGGCATGAGGAAGGATTAGCCACTCTCAAGAGAGTGAGGGCAGTGCGAAGATGCACCAAGGTGCTGGAAATCTGAGATCGAGGATTTCATAGGAGGATATTTCTGACTTTACTGTATCTCAATGCTAGTCGGCTTCTCTGCTCGAATGCTTCTTGCTTTGTGCTTTGTGGGAACCATGTTGATGAGAGCTAACCATCAAATGAATACATTAAAATTACATGCTATGCGGGTTAAATAATCTTAGGATAAAGGACTTGGACCTATTGTGCAACTCTCGTCTGAGTCCAACCGTTATAGGGCTGGGTCCTTTAGCCGAAGGATTATTTAAGCATAGTTACATGTAATTGTATTCGTGAAGTGGTTAGCTGGCGTTGGTAGGGGTTCTTCAGCAGCTGATGGCAGAGGAGGTGTGGTGAGTCGTAGGATAGCCTAGGAAGTATTTAGTGCGTTTGTTTCACTGTTGAGCATGTTTCAAGAGTATTTTATGACTAGGTCTTGGAAGACCCGAGATGATTCTTGAGGAAAGTATGGATAGGTGTGGAAGGTAGTATTGGGCCCGTACTACTGAAAGCATAGGATCCACACTCGAATGGACGAAAATCTAGGGGATTCTAAGGACTGGTCAGGGGAGTTAGCATGGTATCGGGAATTGTATTGTGTTAGAATTTTGTTGGATTGGGTAGGTTATATCCCGGGTTGACTTTCTGCTATTTTTGGGTTATTGAGGGTCGTTATATGCCATTCTGCGTGCCGGAAGTCTTCAGCCAAAATTCAGGTTTCTCTTGGAATTCGATTGATCCGGATCGGGGGGATTATTCCGCGTGTGTCATTCATTCCAAGGTCAGGAATGATCGTACCTAGTTGAGCCAGTTTGAGTTATGGGTTAGTTTCGAGCCAATAGATGGTAGTTAGAACCCTAAGTGGGGAAGAATTGAGAATTCTCAGGTTGAGTGTCAGTCATTGAAGGTTTTGTCCATTGATGTTTGGATTATTGCTTTCAGATTGTTAGGCAGATGTTGGTCAGTGAACCTTTCCAGAAGCAGGTGTGTTCAGCTTCAGGTGGGGTTGTGGTTCTCTGGTTTAGGTGTCAGGGTGTCCTAGACCATTGGTCGTTGATTTCGCCTTTCAGCGGGAATTCTTCGGAGGATTCAAGAGGCGACAGTTAAGAGCAAGGAATGCGTCACCCACCTCCAGTTCAATGTGTTTATGTTTCACTTGGTCCTTGGGTAAATTCGCCCTCAGTGGTAGAGTGGAATTTCATAGTCATAGCAGACTCGGGTTTGGCAACCTACGAGATCGCCTTGGAAGTCTTCTCGAGCGAGTTTTGTGTTGGTATGATCCGTGCAGTCTCAATGAAGTATGGGATCTTGTTTCGATCGTTGATGTGGATGTCCTCTGTTATTGATGGAGGTGGTGTGTTGATTTACCTCGGGAAATCTTTCCTTTTGGACGAGGTTTGGATTTCCCTAAGAATATGCATGGTTCTGTTGGGTTATGGCCTTCGAGTTGGGTCGAGAGTTCGACCATCATCCTATATTTGGGTTGTGTGCGACCATGGGTTCGTATGGTTTTTCTTGGGTAGCAGCTTGTTCTATAGGTGAATCGTACATGGTAGAGTTGCAGCATGGTGATGCGCATACAGTATTGTGTGGGACGGTGATTAGATCCCCTCAAGACAACGGAGCGAGGTGAGTATCTTAAGGCCCCGAATGTTGGGCAAGCGATGGAATGCCGATAAGATCGGTATGAGGGTCGGGGATGGCATTCCAGACTCATGCTATGGGCTAGGAGGCAATCCATACCTATGCTGAGGAGCTGGTCGGGGTATTACAGTCATGGGCTGTGGGCCTAGTCGTCATGACTATTCGTTTAATCTATTTGTGATACTCTCAGCGTTGATGCGTTGATGGGGATCGGAAGACCCATAAATCAGTTGGTTTGTAAAGGAAGTAGTAAGAGTTATGGGATGTATGCATATTATTTCTGTTGGATCCATGGATCGCCATTTTGGGATGGCCTTTGGTGGAAACTCGCATTGGGAATCGCGAATGTATCCGTGCAAGGTCAGTGTTAGGAGACGATGAAGTAAGTGGAGAATCTTTGGGTTTGTGGTGCGAGTCGCGAGTTCCAGGCGGAAGGTGTAATGTCATCATCGATGGTGTAATCGAAAATTGTTGCGGGTTAAGATGTCCCTGTCTTTCAGGTTCTGGGAACCGGATGACCGGATCAGGTGTGAGACTGGTAGTCTCAGCAGCAGATGAGGAAATCTTTGTATCCAGGTATAGTAAGGGGTTGCAATGAATCAGAAGATTTTGGGTGAAATGCAAGGGTATGCCCTTGGATCTCAAGTTATGAGTTTGACCCGAGTTATATATATATATATATATATATATATATATATATATATATATATATATATATATATATATATATATATATATATATATATATATATTGGTATTCCAACCTAGGTATTCCATCCCGAGGATGACCGAAACCTATGATTAAGTGGACCTGACATGTTTGGTATTCCAACCCGAGAGTTGATTGGGCCAAACATGTGCATGACACGAGGGTATTCCATCCTAAGGATGACTGGACCCGTCATAGGCATACCTGGTACTCCAGCCTGAGGCTGATTGGGCCAGGTATGAGTGTTCGTGCTTGTGAGATGGTTGTTATATGTATGTTGGTTCGGGAGTTAAAAGAAGCATTGTCTTGTCAGCACTTAAGGGTTCATCTCTCAGTTTGTCTCCCATTGTTCATCATATCCTTGGAAATTTTGTCATCAAAATTAACTTTCTCCGGAAGGATTATCGAGTCTCTTTTGTCTAGTAAAGAGTTGTCGGCACCAGAAGATGATTCGTGGTTCTGTTTCTAGTACGAACCTCAGGTTTCCAGGGCTGAGTAGTCCGTTTAGGAAATAAAGGGAAGGGAATTAGGGATGGTTAGTATGGGCTGTCTGTCAGGGAGTCAGACCAAATCCAATTTTCCAGATCGTAGATTTTTGGGTGAACTAGGGTTGTTATGCTACGCGAGACTATGGGTTCATTTTCTTCGGAATGGAATCTTCTGTTGAGTTTAGTCTCCTTAGAAGGTCTTCGTACGTCATGGTTGTGGATGTGCCCCTCAGGATGTCGTGTTCCCGGGGATGGTAAGGAATCATTTCGAGGACGAAATTGAATTTAAGTGGGGGAGAGTTGTAACACCTCATCTTTTTAAGTGACTTCAAATTCATCCCTTGGGTTCTAAGTATGTTACTTTTGGTCTATGGAATGGAATGAAGTGTCCATGGGAAGCCCTAGTGGCAAAAGGGTAATTATGGAAGCTTGAGTAGTACGATGGGCGTACATGTGAGTACGCTAAGCGTACTAGGGCATGCTCTAGTACGCTTGGCGTACACATATGTATGATGGGCGAACTAATGTCTGGAAGAAACCCTAAATTTTAGGGTTTGGAGGGTATTTAAGCACCATTATGGATCTTTTTTCTTCACTCTTTCAACCTCCAATTCTTTGAACCGTTCTTAGCATACCTAGTCCATAAGAGAGAATTTTGGAGCCTAAAGTGTGTTGTTGGTGTGGTTGAATGAGAAGAAAGAGCATCAAAGGAGTCAAGGAAGGAACCAAGCTTGTAGATCTGGGGTTTTCATCTTCTAGGAAGGCTTCAAAAGGTATAAAGCTTCTATCCATTGAGCTAGTTTGGTCCATTTTTCTTTGTAGGACGTCTTAATCGATTAAGACCATGCATTAAGCCCTTTTTGGTCTACCAAAGTCTTAAAGTTTGAGACTTTATGGTTCTAGAGCACATATTAGTAGTGGATCTGAAGTTTGAGCTTAGGTGCTTGATCCATTAAGCACTTATTGAAATTTTAAGACCTGCGAGGGTACGCCCCGGGTTCGGAGTCAACCCCCCCGTAACTGGTCAATGTGAGGCGAGGTACGCTCAGCGTACCGAAGGGGTACGCCCCGCGTACACCTTCTGTTGGGCTTCGGACTTTGGGCTTCGGGTATTGGGCCATCTGTTAGGCCTTGATACTTGGGCCCTAATTCTCTATCTGGATGGGTGTGTCTTGGGCTACGTAGAGGATCGTACTTTTGGATAAGGCCCAATAAGGAGTTGGGCCCAATTTGGAAAATTGGGCCAAGTGGGACCTTGAAGTATTTTGAGCTTTTGGATCAAGATTTGGGTTTGGTTTGCATTGGGATGTGTTGGGCCTTCTATGAATTTATGGTTTGGGCTTTTTCTTGATGGATCTTCTTGGGTGAAGGCCATGAAAGGAATTAGGCCCAATTTGGAAAATTGGGCCATAATCAGATTTAAGGAGTTTATTTTGATGTTGGGCCTTTTGTCATTTAGGTTGGGCCTTGGCTTTGGGCCAAGCTTGAGGAAGGGTAAAAATTTATTTTACCTTGATTTGGACTCACTGCATGAGTCAGCGACTAAATATTGATGGATTGTCATTTTGGAATCTGTTAGCGCGTGTGTGATAACGGATCTGCAGTCAGAGGTTATTCATGGAATCAACTTCGTTGGGGCGTTTTCTTGATGTTGGCGGTTTGGGATATGGCAGTCAACAGTCAGGGATCGTCTGTGTGTTCGGCAGTGCGAGGTGAGTTTTCCTCACTATACTCAAGGGTCGAAGGCACCAAGGCCGGCCCTTTTTATTGTTATCATGCTTTATTACTGTTGTGATCTGTTAGATCGGTATCCTGGTAGATAGGATGTTTCTATGTGGTCATGATCTGTTAGATCGGTATCCTGGTAGATAGGATGTTGCTATGCTTAGTGACCTGTAGATCGGTTTGACTGGCTGTAGACTGTTATGTGATTATCTGATATATGTGCATATGTTTGATTGGTGGTTGAGGCTTTTCTGCTTTGTGCATGAGCCAACAGACCAGGGCATTCCAACCCGATGGTTGTGGGCCGAGAGTATTCCATCCCGAGGATGATTGGACTCATAGTATGTGGGCATTCCAACCCGATGGTTGTGGGCCGAGGGTATACCATCCCGAGGATGATTGGACCCATAGTATGTTGGCATTCCAACCCAATGGTTGAGGGCCCGGGGCATTCCAACCTGATGGTTGATTGGGCCCATAATATGCTGTTATTATATGTGTGTTATTGTTGTACGAGTATTTTGGGGGAACTCACTAAGCTTCGTGCTTACAGTTTCAGTTTATTGTTTCAGGTGCTCCAAATGTTTTTGGCAAGGCGAAGCTGGGACCGTACACATCCTTGGTTTTACAACTGAATGGATCTTGGGAGACTCTGATTTTAAATCATGTTTTGGAAACAATGGTTTGTAAACACTTTTATTAATAAACGGGTTGTTTTGAAAAGTTTAAATTTGTTGAAATTTTTGGGATGTTACATTTGTTGATTCCCAAGACCATACATGGTCTTTGCAAGTCAACCGAACTCTCACCATGAGTTGCATTGACATATTTAGTTGCCAACAAATCTTCACTGTCACAGTCACTCTCCTCTAGACCATAAGTATTATACCGCATGTTTTCCAAAATGAACTAGTTGAAGACTTAAAAGGGTCAAAGATAAGGTTTTTAGGGAAAACCTTATGTCATGATGTGGTGTATAGATGACCACAACGTGGCATGCCACTCAAATGAAAAGAGTGTCTGGATGGACACCACGATGTTGATAGAGGGAGGCCATGAGGTGGTGGCTACTGCAGCCTATGCCCAAGATTTTTAAGGTTTCACCCATATTTAATGCTTTTAACTCTTGGATTAGGTCATATCCTTTAGCCTCCATCTACCCATTTCAAAACCCTAGCCTCCCTTCCATGGTTGTGTGTTTATTGACTTGGTTTTGACATTATTTCCTTAATTTTGTGAAGCTTGTGGAGGAAGGAAGTTCTTCTTGGTGCAAGGAAGCAAAGTGCAAGACTAGATTCATCATCTTCTTCAAGTTTCTGAGTCATTTGAGGTATAAAGCTTGAACCTTGACCTTGTTCCTTTTGAGATCCATGTTTATGCTCCTTTTTTGTTGGTTTTGGTCCTATTATTGGATGTTCTTTGAGTTTGAGGAACTCCAGATCTTATTATGACACTCTTGAGGTCATGGACTTCCGTTAAGTGAGAAAAAGGTCTTTGTTTGGGTGCTCTTGATCACAAGATGTAGCCTTGAAAGAGCTTATTTGGACTTAGGACCTAAGATCTTGCTTCATGGTGAGGTCTTAATGGATAAAGTTGGAATACTTGTACAAGATATACTTGCTAAAATGTTTGTTTCATAAAGCTTCAAATACTTGGTAACTTGAATCACAAAACCGTATTGGCCAACAACTACCAACCAACAAAACATAGCTACGATTTACATGCAACCTCTAAGTAACACAACATTTTCCATGCTTACAAATATGGCCAAAAAGAATACTTGTCCAAGATATGGATGATCGTGAACCAATCAGGGACACTTGTTTTTCAAAATGCATTGTGAGCTATTTTTACATAGACAAACCAATCTTCCAACACATGTCCGACCAAGTAGTCTTGATAATTATATCAAGAATTCAAGCAACACATGTAACTTTTACATATGATATTATAAAAACTTAAGAAGGGTAAAATATGATATTTTAAAGTTATTTTGAACAAATATAATATTTTGATATTTAAAAAAGACATGAAATTCTTCCCGTATGCTTCTCATAAAAATACAATCTCATATCATTTGTTAAATTAAATATAATGCATGATTGAGATGTATTCTTATGTTCTAACTAATTTTATTATCTTGTCAAACGATATTTCGTTTGTATATGTAAAAAGATAGATGTATACGTATTGTTCTATTGCAGATGGTATAACACTACAATCCTCTTCGATAACGTTATCCCTCTTTACACTCCAAACCCAAAGTCAACTGGCCTTTTTAGTTGACCTTACCAAATAATTTAAGTTTATCTAATTGTATATTAAATTTAGTACTTAATTACCAAATTGACTTATTTTAAATTAATATGCAATAAGAAAATTGGCTATTATTTCATTTCGGGAACACCTATATTCTAACCGATAGATAATTGACGTATTTAGGGAACACGCTGATTAATTTATGAGGAAACCATAATACAATAGTCCAAAGATCCAATGATATTTTGTAAATAAAAGAACATATTTACTTTAGAGATATTTAACACATGTATGTTAGATAATTGCATGACCATGACCAAATCACCTACTATATCTATGGCACTAGCCAATGAACCTTGTAAATTGTAATATAAGATTATTTAATAATATTTATATATAAGTTTAAAGACCTAACCTGTACGAGATGTTACTTTCTGTTATATCTCAAAAATCAAAGTCATCTAATAATGCTTACCTTACACTAAATCAACTTATCTTAGCAATTAAAAAAATGCGATTTTATCAATTTTGTTCTTATTAGATTAGAATATATTTTGTTACTTTTACCATTTTAAAATAAAGAGATAAATGTATAAAAGTAATTGCAGTTTGGTCTTTTTCTCTTTAGAGTCACCCTTGATTTTTCTTTTCGATACAATTAAATCGCCATTGATTTTTTTGAAGCATGATATTAACTTTTTATACATTTAGAAGGCCTTGCTTACTAGACTTTATATTATTAAAGTTCTTGGTATGTAGGTTAATTACCGGTTCAATGTTGTTGTTTAGATACGAATAGAAATAATGATTTTATATAGGCTATATATTTTAATTAACAAATTAAATATCATTAATAAAAAATATTTGAAGTGTAGTAATTATTTTATATGTGGAAGGTCATGAGAGTTTCAGATAAAAGTAAAAAACTTTGTTATCAAATATTTTTTCCCATAAATAAACCAATTTAAATATTATGTAGAAATGTGAAGAGTTAATATTAAAACTAGAACAATATTGGAGTTTAATTTATTAATTAAAAAAGATGAAATTAATCTTATATATGTGTTACTTACATAATAAATATTTACAACAGTTAATAAAAATAAATTAATCTTATACCTTTGTGCATATTTCTTTAGTTCTCTCTACATACAGATATACATGTTATAAGAGTTTCCAAGGTACAAATTCACTTGCTTGAAGTTATAATGCGAATAAAATATACAACTCACTAACTCCTTACAATAAATTTCATCGATAAAATAAGTAAAAATATGTCCAAGTTCATAATCTCTTTCTAATCTCTCAAAATTTTAGTCAAACCCATGAAGTCTCTCTTTGACATGTTTAACATGCGCTTTATCTTCAAAACTTTTCGACACGACAAATTCAAACTCTTTTTTGTAAGTTCATTTGTATTTCCATTTTGACATCTTTCAATCTAAAGATGATTTGCTAACCTTTTTTATCTTATTTTTTTAAAAGAATAAAAGCAAATATGAGAAACCAAACATGAAAATAATCATTTTATATATGCAACACATTTTAATTAACACATTCAGTACCATTAATTAAATATAATTAAGGTGTATTAATTATTATATAAGTTAAATGCTCGTAAGAATTTCAAAATGAGGATGGTTATGTAACGCCCGTAAGTTAGTGCTACACATTTAAGAGATAATAATTATAAATATTTATTTTATCGAACAATTAAAATATTCTTGAATAGGATAATTGTCTTACATATGCGTTACGAGCTATATAAATATTTATTGTACACACTTTATGTGGACAAATATTATGAGTATATAATATTTATAGAACAATCTTATTATAAGTTTATCGTCGAACGATAAAATAACATTTTAAATAAATATTATTTAGGATAATTAATTTTAACGAAAGTTGTAGTAGTCGTAATGACAATTTCGTAAGTATAGAGAATGTCTTAATCTGACTTCATATGAAGAAGTTATGATTTTTCAAAGTTTTGTGTTCAACCCAACACAACAATGTGTGTCATAAAAAGTGAAATGAAGATCAGTTGCTTTTTATCCAAAGCAATGTAAAGAATAATCAAAGTACTCGTAAATACGAATCCGTCAATATATAGAACGTCGAGAACTGAGTTTGTATAAAGGAGTTACAAATATTGCAAAGCCTTTTATAGTGTAACCCTCGTATACTATAAAATTAAAAAAAGAATGCGAATTAGCCGATGAGATCTAAAGGAAAGTTGTAGTACTCGTCGATACGAAACTAATAATATAAATAACGTCGAAAACAGAGCTCGTATGTGAGATATATGATTTTTTTTAAGTTTGAAAAAATTACCTATTAATTGCGACGTCAGATCACGTCACGTGTCACGATCAAGGAAGAACCCTTGCTGCCCAAGCTAGGGCGCGACACGCATGCTCTTCAGCAACATATAAATAAAATTTCATGCCTCTTTCTTTCTTCACTCCAATCTTCTCTCAACTTCTCTCTCTAGCTTTGATTTTTCTGAAGTCTTTTCGAGGTTCCTGAGAATTTTACTTTAGTGAGGTGTTGAAGCATCAGAGAGCTTAACGAAAAGAAGTGTTCGGTATCGAAGTTCTGCCTGCGACTTTCTGAACTTTTGCCAAAAATTTCTGTAAGTTAAGCTACACTTACGATGCTTTAAGTGTAACTTATATTTATGTTCATAGTCGTTATTATGAACCTATAAATAAGATTTATCAGTGATTCCAGTAAAAATCCTGACTGATCTACAGATCTAGTGAGGTGTTTAAAGTGGATTTTCCAAACAGTATACTCTATATACCAAACATATCCTACCTCTGATATGATTTTACCGTCTTCCTTATCAGCTAGAACTTGAAGTATTTATTGGGATTGTTAAGGAATCTAGATATAGTTAATATAACCTTATAAAATACAAATGTAACATCCCAAAATACACTTATTTTAAAAAAAATCAACCATGTCATATGAAAAATGAGGGTTCAAACCATAACAATCCTAAAACCAATGTATCACAAACAACATCGAAATGCGGAGGCTGAGTTTTAGTTTTTAAATTTATAACACAAAAGATAACATAGATAAGTATTGTCACCCCAGAGAATGTCAAGAACTCCTAATCACACCAGCTCCTTGACCTTCGAACCTGAAGGACCTGCAACAAAAGATATAAATTAGTAACTATAAGCCTAAGGCTTAGTAAGTAATCACAACACTCACCTATTATACAAATCATATGCAATACACATAGCAACACATAAACTTCAAGTAATAAGTCACATATTTCTTACATTCTATCACATATAACTAAACACATATGAATGCTAGCATTCTGATCACTGGTCACAACTAGATTCCCCCACTTAAAAGGCTTTTCTGTAGTTGCCCTGCATAGACCACCTACCTACACTCGGACCTTCAATGGTCGACCGCCTACCCACACCGAGACCTTCAATGGTCTTAATATTACACCACCTACCCATACTGGGACCTTCAGTAGAGTAACATACACATGTAACATTATGTATTCCATATAATAAGTAAGTTCATGGGAACTCACCTCAATGACTGGTACGCCAATTCACGTAATGAGATAAGCAGTACATGTACTGTCTCGAACCACTACAAATATAATTAACCCTAATTCAATATTTAGGGTAAAACAAGTATTATATACTTCCTTATTGAGTCTCGGTTTATTTAAAACTATTCCAAGAGCAAAAGACCATGTTGCCCCTCTCTAAGACCCAAGTCCAACCAACTTGTACTACATGAAGTGGCTTATGTTTTTAATACTAACACTTAGACCAAAACTCAAGTTTCATGGGATAAAACACACTCTAAATAAACTTCTTTGATTTATGAATTTCATGAAAAAACTCAATTAAAATGTCTTGTGTTCTTGTTTCAAGGCACTAACACATGGCTAAATGGGTCAACGCAACCAAATATGAGTTCTAGGGACCTAACACGAGATGTGAAACATATCCAACAACTTTGAAATAAAACAAACTTGTTTTTCTTTTATCAAAAATCCTGAAATCAAAGCTTATAGGAAGAACTTGAAACATTTTGAAGCTATGAACTCGGTTTTAGATGTCTTATACTTGGTCTTTGATATGTGCATATAACATCTATTGTGCGGACGTCTGGACAGTGCTATTCTATGAGAATAACAAAGAAAATATGTTATTTGATAATATGAATACGTTCAATCTTACATAACTATTGTCATTATCACACATTATCACTAATTAAATCGTCTATAAGATTATTATAGACTTTTTATAAATATTCTCATTCTGTCAGAATGTATATTGAGTCGTATTTTGTCAGAATGAAAATGAGTGAAAAACGATTTGTGAGAACAAAAATGAATAATAATTAGTAAGAATGCATGAAAATGATGATATTTTTGTAAGGTTGAACGATTTCGCATTACTATACAACTTATTCTCTTAGTAATTCTCATAGAATCGCACTGTCCACACGTCCGCACACACACACACACACACACATATATATATATATATATATATATATATATATATATATATATATATATATATATATATATTATCATATATTAATAGTTTTAGCCATAACTACGCTTATTATTAGGACAAAAGATGCTTAATTTGTTATATTTTGTGTTGTAAGCAGTAAAAGACATGTTCGGGATAAAAAAGGAAGCAAATTAGGAGCTCGAAGCTAGGAATTTTGACTAAGGCGAAAAGAAGATGGACCGATTTATGCACCGATTTTCGAATACTATATATAGATATACTTTTCTGTCAAACCTGACGGATTCTTGAAGCAATTATCGACTTTTGGAGGCCAGAGACGTTCCTTGGAAGCTGTGGAGTGCAGATGTTGATTATTAGCTTGATTTTGAAGAAATCTAAAGCACCATTACTCCTATTTACTTGTTTTACTTTGTTTTGATCATGACTATCAATGTGAATCCTATTTTTACATGTTTGTTTGCTTAAGTTATGGGCTAAACACCCTAACTTTCGTTTAGACTAAGTTGCTTGCATTATTATGACTTGATTTTATGGATTGGATTATGCCAGTTAATTATATGTTATGTAAGCATATTAAAGAACCTCTTTATATTTATGATAACTATTTTTCTGTTTATTGTTGAGTTTAGTTAAGTTTGCATGACTTATCGTTCTTATTTGGCTTGAATCTTATGATCTTGTGATTGGCAAAATTTGTAGGACTAGTGTTTTGCCCAAAAAGATGGGGTTAAATAGAAAAGTGGGTAAGTTAATGTAGGAGCTAATATATGAAGACCAATCATATATTGTATTGATTTAATTAACGTAATAGATCAATTTATAATAAGTCTCACATAACTCGAACCGAACACTAGTAAATTTGTTAGTTTATCCGCTTGATCACCGTATGAATGAAGTTATCTACTAAAGGATTCGGTTAGTGAACATTAATCTAGTCACCTTGGGAATCGGTAATAAACGAAGCATTAATCCATTGCACTTCCACTAAATCAACAGTAAAAGCAAGTATATCGAATCTAAACGAAAGTCTCTAAATTATCGTGGTAAAAATGGTTTCTTGTTTTCCTAGTTTTTCTTGTGTTGCAAGCACACCAGCCTCTAACACTGGACCAAAATCCACAATTACCCAATTAACATCTAAGTCCAAACCCTCACTCTTTAGGTCTAAAGGTAGTCCACTAACTAGCCCATCAATAACAAAAAACTCATTGGATCCACCAAGGCCCAATAATGAATGGGCTCTCCCGAGGCCCAACTCTCAAGTCCAAGTGACAAGCCCAACTCAAGGGCCCAAGGCACATATATATATTCCTCTGGTCCAAAACTCTAGTTCAACAAACCCAAACTCCAGGCCCAACACTTAAGGCCCAAAATGAGACTTAGCCCAAAAGTCCATAGTGAGGTTACGCGGGGCGTACCTCCCTTGGTACGCTCAGCGTACGCACGAATCCAGATTGGCCATCGGGGACATTTGGTCAGTACACGGGGCGTACTGGAATTACGCTCATCGTACGTCCAGGTTTGCTCTTCCTACTCCTTTGGTCTTAAGCCGTTAAGACCTTAACTCAAATCTTAGATCTGGACTCCCTAATGGATCTTACTCCATAAAGCTTGTGACTTTAAGCCTTTGCATGGCTGATAAAGTCACAAACACCCAAAACTCTCACTCTCTTATCTCAAAATGCTTAAATCTCATGCATGGGTTGATTCAAACGTCCAAGTCTTGATTTTTATGACTCTACACCACTAAAGACACTCATCTCATAAAGTCTCCAACTTTGGGACTAAAACCCTAAAATACATTAAAATGATGCACAAATCAAAAGAGTGATAAAGCTTTGAGCTTTATACCTCAACATGAAGCTTCCAACTCAGATAAGCTCAGATCCAAAGCCTGGAATCCCACTCCTTCTTCTTCAAGGCTCCTTCTTCACTACAAAGAAACACAAGATCACTCAATAGCTCCCAAATGGTCACACAAGATCAATGGACGAGTATTTAGGGTTTGAGAGGGTTTATTGTCTGAGGATGGTGGCCAGGAATGAGGCCATCTTATTCTTTATATAGGGACACCCCCTTATTTAGGGTTTTCATTTTGTGCCTAGTACGCCCAGCGTACTAGGTGACTCCGCTTCAAATTCACGCACATGAGTACGCTAAGCGTACACACACGTACGCCCAACGTACTCAGCTGCCACCTTTCTCAAATAAGGGACCTATCTTGTCAAAACTTCAAACTTACATAGTTTCCTTGATATAACTCCGTTTCCAATGAACCTCATATCCACGGAAAGGTGACTAGAAGCCTTACGCTTCTAGAAACTCGACGCAGCCCTGATGCTTCCTCATGCCCGGGTTGCAGCCCACGAACCCTAAATCACAGACGATCCGAAACTGGATGTTACATTGCAAAGCAATTCAACGAAAGATTACCGGGCACACTCCCAAGAAACACCGAACAAAACCCAAGAGGAGCCTACATCCAGGCCATAACAACAAGGAGTGGACAAATTGTTACCCATTTGACTCCTATCACTAATATGAAACCGAAAGTTGCAAATGAAAAAGAAGAAACAAGTTAAGAAAAATCCATTGAACACACACCACGACGTGGTGAAGAGACCACGATGTGGTTGTCTGGTGAAAACAAAAAGAATGAACCCGTTAAATCATATCAACCACTGATGGCATTCCTAAGCCGAGCAAAGCAAGATAGGCAGGCCAAAGATTTCAAGAAGTTCCTAGAACACATTAAATCCCTTCAGATTAATATCCCATTTATTGAATCTTTAACTCAAATGCCAAAATACACAAAATTTCTAAAGGATCTTCTCACAAACCGAAAGAAGATGAAGGAGGCATCTAAAGTTGTATTGAACGAAACTTTCTCAGCCGCCATGTTGAACATGTTGCCAAAGAAGATGAGTGATCCAAGGAGTTTAACACTTCCATGCCAATTTGAAAATTTAGCCACAAGCTACACTCTAGCCAACTCGAGAGCAAGTGTTAACTTAATGCCATATTCGTTTTTCAAAAAGCTTGATCTCCCACCGAAGACCGATTCGCATGGCCATTCACTTAGCAAACAAAACAGTGACCTTTCCAAAAGTAATTTGTGAAGATTTACTGGTTAAAACTGACAATTTTGTTTTTCCCGTGGATTTCATTGTTCTAGATATGAGGGAGGACGACCAAGTTCCAATTATTCTTGGAAGGACCTTTTTGAGCACCGCTCGAGCTTTGGTAGACATAAGAGAGTCCAAACTCACTCTTCGAGTTGGAGAAGATGCCATCACTTTTGGAGTTAATAGAGCAATGCAACATTCAAAAATAAGCGATGACACGACTTTTTCAGTGGATGTTTTCGATGAAATTTTGGAGAAAGAACTAGTGGGATGGAAAGAGAATGAATCTGAAGCATACATGGTTCTAAAAGAAAGAGATTTTGATGTTGAACAAGATTTAAAAGAACTAGAAGAGCTGCTAGAGGAAAGCGAGTACATCAAATTGATAAAAAGTTCTGAAGACACACAACGACATGGTCAAGATACCACGATGTGGCGATCTAAAAACTCTCGATCAGTCGATCAAACTGAACTTACTACGACGTGGCAAGTAGATGGCCACGCCTTGTCAATTAACAGAAGGCAAAAATAGATTTGAGAGTTCTACCCGAACATTTGGAGTACACCTTTTTGGAAGAAAATAAGCAAAAGCCAGTCATCATAGCAGCTGATCTCACAACAAAGGAGAAGGAAAGCCTAGTTGAAATGCTAAAGAAACGCAAAAACGTCATCACTTGGAAGATCATGGATATCAAGGATATTAGTCCCTCTTACTGTTCACATAAGATTAATTTGGAAGAATGAGCTAAACCTGTAGTGCAATACTAAAGAAGACTGAAGCCGAATATGCAAGAAGTAGTCAAGAAGGAGGTCATCAAGCTTATGGATGCCAAAATCATTTACTCGATCTCGGATTGCCAATGGGTGAGTCCGGTGCATGTGGTACCAAAGAAAGGAGGCATGACGGTGGTCACAAATGAAAAGAATGAGTTTATGCCCACAAGAACGGTAACCGGTTGGCGAGTGTGAATCGATTATCGCAAGTTAAGCGATGCCACTTGCAAGGACCACTTTCATTTACCCTTTATTGATCAAATGCTCCACCGGTTATCCGGTCATCTTTATTACTGTTTTCTAGATGTTTTTTCAGGATATTTTCATATTCCTATTTGTCACAACTAGCATTTTAGCTAGGAAATTCTATTCTCATGTAAACATTCATCTAGGGTAATAACTTGTACTCTACATGAATATCATACTCTATGCTCAAGCAAATACATCTCATATATTCAATTAAGGGTTGGAAACCCTAGAAATCCCGGTTTCGGTTTACTATGAGCTAGGATTCTCTTATTGGGCCTCATGGACTAATAAACCTTCAACTTGACTATTTTGGGCCTAGGAACCCTAATTGGGCAGTAAGTTGACCCACATTCCTAAGATTTTAGCATTATGGGCCATGTGGGCCTAGAATGAACCTTCTTATTTCTAATGGGCCGAGAAACATTTTAATTGGGCTTCATTGGGCCGTGAACCCTCATAAGGACCCAATGGGCCGAAAATAATTTTTGGGCTTCATAAATTCGAACAAGACCAATAATGGGCCCAAATCATTTCATCCTCATCTCTCTTAAGCCCAATTCTCGGCCCATTATGCTTATTAGACAAAAAAATGGAAAAATGAGGAATTTTGTGCATAAGACACCTCATGTTTGCATGGTGGTCTTCCATCCAAACATCACCTCACCATCTATCTCTCTCTTCACTTATTATCGGCCGAGAGGCCCTCCTCTCTCACAATTCACTCCAAAAATTCATCCAAGCTCTCATAATTTCCTCTCAAACTCAAGAAGGAACCCTCTCATTTTTCCTTGCTATTTTCGTGACTTGGTGTGTGATCCCAAGATTTCTTCAACAAGTATCACCCACTTGGTAAGTTGCCATTGTACATATGTCATTGCTCTCTATTTTTAAGCCAAGAACACCCCTTACATGTTTCATTTCGTGTTCTTGTTTCCTAGGACCATCTAAATTCGAAAATCATTCTCAAAAAGCTTCCTAGGGCCGAGATCTTCTCACATCTTCATCAAAAACCGAATCCAAACTTCATGGTGAGTTCATACCCCTTGATTTCGGTTTTACTTTGTTTGGGGGGGGGGGGAATACAAGTACATATGTGTAGATATATGTATTAGTGCATGTTATGTGTGATTTTGTTGGTTTATGTTGTGAATATGTAATGAAATATGATAGATCTCGAAATCTATAACAAAAGAATGTGAAATTTACAAACTATAACGCTTTACACACCATGCATCGAAATGAAAGTGTACATATGTGATGATTGTTGGAAAATGAAACAAAATCTTGAAATAGGGCCACTTTTGACAAATAACCAAAAAGATGAGACTTTCTTGACATTTACGGTTTTACAAGGACTAAAGGAGTCATTTTTATAAAAGAAATGGGTTTTTACGATATTTTGGTGATAAAGGGGCTAAAAACGTAAATTTTTGCATAATGGGCGTTAAAAATGGGCTTTTCGGTTTCAGTGGGCCAAAGTTGTAAAAATTCCGATTTTCATGGATTAAATTGCTATTTTACATAAGTTTGAGGCTAAAATGTAAAACTTATGGTTTTATGGGTTGAAAATGCCACATTATTTGGATTTGGGCTAAAAATACAAATTTTTCCAAAACTTGGACCGAAAATGCCATTTTTATCAAAAATGGGCTGAAAATGTAAATTTTGGTAAAAATGGGCCGAAAATAATATTTTATATATATTTGGACCAAAAATGTCAATTTTTATAAAAATGGGCCGAAAATAATATTTTATATATTTGGGCCAAAAATGTCAATTTCTATAGAAATGGGCCAAAAATAATATTTAATATATATTTGGGGCCATAAAAGTAAATTTCGTGATATTTGGTCTAATATATCCATTACATGTCCATTTGGGCCTTTGTGGCCCGTTCACATGTTTGTTGGGCCTATATGATTACCACATGTTAATTTGGGCCTTTGTGACCCATTAACATGCTTAATGGGCCCATTCTATACATCACATGCTTAGTGGGCCATAGCTGCACCCTTACATGTCTGTTGGGCCTTATACATTCATATACCTATTTTCTGGGCTTTGCAAATCTTAACTATATATACGAAAACATTATACATAGCGTAATTCAATACTCGTGTGAAAACAATAAATGATCTAGTGAGACTTGTCGGTTGACACCTCTAGAGTGTATGATCGTAGCTTGTAGTTATAACGAGAGTCTCCTGGAGGGAGAGCGAGATTTTGTGTATAGATCTATACAGGGTGACTCCCCACACCTGAGTTGTTCGCTACAGCTAGACAAGGCCAGTCTAGGGTGACAAACCTTACCGTAAATCAAACCGACGCCTAAGAACGCCACGACAGGCGAACTCATCAAAAATCAAGTATGGTTAAAACGGCTGACTTAGAAATCCTCTCCAACATAATTTTATAGAATACCTATAAAATATTGTGGATACAAAAACATACATATACTGTCATTCGGTCTTGGGGTTGAGACCACAACACTTATAAACAGAAAATATCGGATTTTTTGGGGTATTAACTGTTAAACAAGATCTTTTACGTACTACAGAAAATACCGGGTTTTTATCTGGATTACATTTTTTTATACATTCCAAATATAGAAAACACACATGCATTAATATTTGATTTTGATACATCACGTTCAAACCATTTTCAGAAAGTATCAGATTTTCTGGTGTTTACAAACAATTCAAAACTTTTCATTCAAATATGCTTTTGAACTCACCAACATTATATATGTTGACGTTTTTCAAAATTACTTGTATTCTCAGGGAATCGTTAAGAAAAAGGTCAGCATGAAATGGTGGAATTTGTTATATTTTGTTATCAACATACATTAAATATTTTGAACATGTAATTTATGATATTGTACTTGATGTAAACAATGTTGGTTGTATTTGATATGCATGATGATGATGTTGTCTTGTTTCAATTATATAAAATTGTGATGATATTACAAGATGAAGTCACGCGCAAGCCCCCGGACGTTTCCGCCGTCTGGTTCGGGGGTGTGACAGATTGGTATCAGAGCATTGTTTATAGTGAACTGACATATCTAATCATACTTGATATGCAACTATAAATACAATGGGACTAAAACACTCTGAATAAAATGCATACATTAAAACCATAACATTAAAAGTCTCTGGAGGAAATGGAACACTGTGATTAAACTCGGGCAGTTATGTACTCATATTAGGGATAAATATAGCATGATCAACTATATTTATTCAAAATATGACCAACATGCGTTTGGGAGTAATCATGACGGGAAATGGATCTAGAAACTTATTTCGTATCCAAGAACTCTAAGGAACTCAACCTTAAACAATTAAAATACTATAGGAGTATTTTGGAAACCTATTTACACGTACTCCCTTATACACTTCTCACCCCTCAGTTTCTCGCACAGTCATCATGGAAGAAGTCCAAAAAGGTATCCTTTACTATCAGGCCCTGGTGGCCAATGAGTTAATTGAAGGAGAACCTGTTATGGGTCAGGAGGCGGATCCAGGTGCAGGACATGAGGAATACATGGAGACCAACTATGAGTTCGGGGATCCTAACAGGGATATGGAGGAAGATGGGGACACTAATGAAGTCCCCAGCGAGCCTCCCACTTCAGAGATAATGCAGGACCACCCCACAGCACCGAGGGATCCCATTGATCGGACTCGCTTATTAAAGGAGGAGGTTGCCACTTTTCGGCAACCACTATTAGCAGCAGAAGCCCGAGTCGTGCAGGCAGAGCGTGAGAGGGATGGGGTCACTAGGGAGATGAGCGAGATGGCTGACCTTGTGGCGCGATATTTTGGCACCTGACCACCACCACCAGATGCACCCACCTACGATTAGGATCATCTCCACCCCCACTATTATTCGTTATGATTCTTTTTCGCGTACTAAGATAGTATTTACTAATGAAACAATTGTGTGTCTTCCTTATTTCATGTTGTTGCATGAATTCACTTATATGCACAACCGAACCCCCGAAACCACTAGATACTCAAGGATCTCGAAACCAAAACAACCTATATACTCTATGGATAGACTTAATATTCATGCCAAATCTACGATTACCTACTACCATAAATACATCATAGGGATGTAGATTGAAACATTGTGAATCATACGACGAAACGCGAAGTTTCTAGAGTACAACCAGAAATGACCATTGTTACTTACGATCTTGCTTATCATCATGCAGCAAAAAATATCATCCCACAGAAATAACAAGCACACTTGTGAGACACCAATCCTGCAGATGGACTTTGCTACATTCCAAGCTGCTGTAACAGCTGCTGTAACCGCTGCTATGGCACAACTCATCGCAAAGAACACCAACAGAGGTGGAAATAATGTCGACCACTCCAGCCGAAGTAACAACCCCGGAAACCAACGAGTGACAGCTTATCAAGGCACTCCAAACCCTAAACTTAAGAGCAGGAAGCGAGAGTCTGGGAGTAAGAGAAAGGATAGCCAACTCAAGGGTCCTCGAAGAAACAACATGTCATTGCTGACCATGCGACCATGACACCTACTGCATTAACACCAGCAAGACCATATGTTGGAAGCCTTCCAAAATGCAATAAGTGCAATTTCCATCATAAGGGAGCCTGTCGGAAGCCGTATTGCAATAGATGCAACAAGAAAGGACACACCGCCCGATACTGCAGATCTCAACCACGACAGAGCCAACAGCCAAACTACAACAACAACAACAACAATGTTGGGACCAGCTACACCTGCTATGGGTGTGGAGGAATCGGTCACTTCAAGCACGACTACCCCAAAGCAAACAATCAGGGGGCAGGAACATCAGGAAGAGTGTTGACAATGGGTCAAGGTGAAGCGGCTCAGGACCCAATAGTTGTTACTGGTACGTTCCTACTTAACGACTCGTATGCATGCATCTTATTTGATAGTGGGGCGGAGCGAAGTTTCGTTAGTAATAAATTCAAACACTTACTAAATCAACAAACCCAGAAGCTCAACAAAGCCTTCACGGTGGAAATGGCTAATGGGAAAACTAAAACAACTAAAGATATCTATGTAGGGTGCACATTAACACTAAACAATCACTCCTTTCAAATAGACTTGATGCCAGTAAATATTAGGAGTTTTGATGTGATAATCGGCATGGATTGGTTGAGCCCCCACCATGCTGATCTTATGTGTTGCGAGAAGGCCATTCGCCTTCATCTCCCCAATCACGAAACCCTAATAATCTATGGCGATAAACCTGGCGCCAACTTTCGTCTTATCTCGTGCATCAAGGCACAAAAGTGTCTACACAAGAAGAACTATGCATTCCTCGCTCATGTGGTGGATAATACCAAAGAAGAAGTAAACATTCAAGACATTAAAGTGGCATGTGACTTCCCGGATGTATTTCCAGAAGATCTTCCGGGAATACCCCCAGAAAGACAGGTCGAATTCCGAATCGACCTAATACCAGGAGCCACACCAATTGCCAAATCACCCTACAGGTTAGCTCCCGCCGAAATGCTGGAGTTATCCAGCCAACTAAGCGAGCTACTGAGCAAAGGGTTCATCCGACCAAGCTTCTCACCCTGGGGAGCTCCGGTATTGTTTGTCAAGAAAAAGGACGGATCCTTTAGAATGTGCATCGATTATAGGGAACTAAATAAGCTTACCATCAAAAATCGGTACCCACTTCCACGAATCGACGATTTATTTGACCAGCTTCAAGGAGCTAGTTATTTCTCAAAAATAGATCTGAGATCCGGCTATCATCAACTCCGATTTCGAGAAGAGGATATTCTGCTTTTCGAACACGATACGGTCATTATGAATTTGGCGTGATGCCCTTCGGTCTGACAAATGCCCCCGCTGCATTTATGGACCTCATGAATCGAGTCTGCTGCCCATTCCTGGATAAATTCGTGATTGTATTCATCGACGATATTCTTATCTACTCTCGAAGCAAAGAAGAGCATGGTCAACATCTCCATCAAATCTTAGAAACCGTAAGAGCTGAGAAACTTTATGTGAAAATTTCCAAATGCGAATTCTGGATCCGCAGTGTAAACTTTTTGGGTCATGTAGTCAGAAAGGAAGGGATTCACGTAGATCCTTCCAAGATAAAGGCCATTGAAGGCTGGGCTATCCCGAAAACCCCAACAGAAATCCGTCAATTCTTCGGTCTCGCAGGCTACTACCGGAGGTTTATCCATAATTTCTCTAAGATAGCCAAACCCCTTACCACGTTGACACAAAAGGGTGAGTCTTTCAAATGGACAGAAAAGCAAGAAGCCGCCTTCCAAACACTGAAGTGAGCCCTTTGTAGTGCACTAGTGCTATGCTTACCAGAGGGAACCGAAGATTTCGTGGTCTACTGCGATGCTTCAAATCAAGGGTTAGGCTGTGTCCTCATGCAACGTGGGAAGGTGATAGCCTACGCATCCAGGCAGCTAAAGACACACGAAGTAAATTACACCACTCATGATCTCGAGCTGGGAGCGGTGGTCTTCTCCCTAAAGAATTGGAGGCACTACCTCTACGGTACAAAGTGCACCATTTTCACCGACCACAAAAGCCTCTAGCACATTCTGAATCAGAAGGAATTAAACATGAGGCAACGAAGATGGGTTGAGCTGCTAAATGATTACGAGTGCGAGATCAAGTACCACCCAGGAAAAGCTAACGTGGTAACCGATGCCCTGAGCAGAAAGGAATACTCAGGTCGCCGGGTGAAAACCTTAACAATAACAATCCAATCCCACCTAACCTATCAAATCAAGGAAGCCCAAACAGATGCATTGAAGCCAGAGAACGTCGCAAATGAAATGTTGTGTGGGATGGACAAGAACTTGAGGTCAAGGAGGACGAAGCTTACTATTTCATGAACAGAATTTGGATCCCTAAACTTGGGGGATTCAGAGGAATGATCATGAATGAATCCCACAAGATGCGATATTCCATCCATTCGGGTTCAGATAAGATGTACCTGGACATAAAGCAACATTATTGGTGGCCAAATATGAAGGCAGAGATCGCCACTTACGTGTGCAAGTGTCTCACTTGCGCCAAGGTGAAAGTGGAATACCAAAAGCCCTCGGGACTATTGCAACAACCACCGATACCCGAATGGAAATGGGAAAGGATTACTATGGACTTCGTGACCAAATTACCAAAGACAGCAGACGGGTTAGATGCTATATGGGTAATCGTTGATAGGTTAACAAAATCCGCTCATTTCCTGCCAATAAAAGAATCTTACAAGATGGAGAAGCTGACACAAATCTACATCAAGGAGATCGTAAGACTTCATGGAGTGTCGGTGTCTATTATCTCGGATCGAGATAATAGGTTTACCTCATGGTTTTGGCAGTCACTTCAGAAGGCAATGGGAACGCAATTAGACATGAGCACCGCTTATCACCCTCAAACTGATGGCCAGAGTGAACGAACCATACAACCACTCGAGGACATGCTACGAGCCTGTGTGATTGACTTTGGCAAGTCATGGGATACCGACTTGACATTGGTTGAATTCTCATAAAACAACAGTTATCACACGAGCATCAGGGTTGCTCCTTTTGAGGCTCTTTATGGTCGTCAATGCAGATCGCCTCTATGCTGGGCTGAGGTGGGTGACACTCAACTAGAGAAAGGACAATCACCAGACATCACTCTCACAGGGCCAGAGATGATTCGGGAAACGACCGAAAAGATAATGCAAATCAAAGCCTGACTTCAAGCGTCGCGAGATCAACAGAAGAGCTATGTTGACAAACGACGGAAGCCTCTGGAATTCCAAGTCGGAGACCGGGTACAATTGAAAGTCTCTCCCTGGAAAGGAATGATCCGCTTCGGGAAACGGGGAAAACTGAACCCGCGATACATCGGACCATTCGAGATTCTCACCCGAATTGTTCTGGTAGCCTATAAGTTGCAGCTACCTTCAGAGCTCAGCAATGTACACCCCGTGTTCCACGTCTCGAACTTGAAAAAGTGCTTGTCAGATGAAACTCTTGTCATTCCTTTGGAAGAGATCGAGATAAACGAGAATCTCCTGTTCGTCGAAGAACCAGTCGAGATATTGGATAGGGAAGTGAAGCGTACGAAGCAGAGCCGCATTCCGATTGTGAAGGTTCGATGGAACGCTAAGCGTGGACCAGAATTGACATGGGAACGTGAAGACCAGATGAAGCAGAAGTACCCTCACCAATTCTCTCATTCATGAACCTATCTTTCGAAATAATTTCGGGACGAAATTCCCTCTAACGGGGGGATGATGTCACAACTAGCATTTTAGCTAGGAAATTCTATTCTCATGTAAACATTCATCTAGAGTAATAACTTGTACTCTAAATGAATATCATACTCTATGCTCATGCAAATACATCTCATATGTTCAATTAAGGGTTGGAAACACTACAAATCTCGGTTCCAGATTAATATGAGCTAGGATTCTCTTATTGGGCCTAATGGACCAATAAACATTCAACTTGACTATTTTGGACCTAGGAACCCTAATTGGACCCTAAGTTGACCCACATTCCTAAGATTTTAGCATTATGGGCCATGTGGGCCTAAAATGAACCTTCTTATTTCTAATGGGTCGTGAACCATTTTAATTTGGCTTCATTGGGTCGTGAACCCTTATAAGGGCCCAATGGGCCGAAAAATAATTTTTGGGCCTCATAAATTTGAACAAGACCAATAATGGGCCCAAATCATTTCATCCTCATCTCTCTTAAGCCCAATTCTCGGCCTATTATGCTTATTAAACAAAAAAAAGGAAAAATGAGGAATTTTGTGCATAAGACACCTCATGTTTGCATGGTGGTCTTCCATGCAAACATCACCTCACCATCTCTCTCTCTCTCTCTCTCTCTCTCTCTCTCTCTCTCTCTCTCTTCTCTTATTATCGGCCGAGAGGCCCTCCTCTCTCCACAACTCACTCCAAAAATTCATCCAAGCTCTCATAAATTCCTCTCAAACTCAAGAAGGAACCCTCTCATTTTTCCTTGCTATTTTCGTGACTTGGTGTGTGATCCCAAGAGTTCTTCAACAAGTATCACCCACTTGGTAAGTTGCCATCATACATATGTCATTGATCTCCATTTTTAAGCCAAGAACACCCCCTTACATGGTTCATTTCGTGTTCTTGTTTCCGAGGACCATCTAAGTTCGAAAATCATTCTCAAAAAGCTTCCTAGGGCCGAGATCTTCTCCTATCTTCATCCAAAACCAAATCCAAACCTCAAGGTGAGTTCATACCCCCTTGATTTCGATTTTACTTTGTTTTGGGGAGGAGAATACAAGTACATATGTGTAGATCTATGTATTAGTGCATGTTATGTGTGATTTTCTTTGTTTATGTTGTGAATATGTAATGAAATATGATAGATCTCAAAATCTATAACAAAAGAATGTGAAATTTACAAACTATAACACTTTACACACCATGCATGGAAATGGAAGTGTACATATGTGATGATTGTTCGAAAAATGAAACAAAATCTTGAAATAGGGCCATTTTTGACAAATAACCAAAAAGATGAGACTTTCTTGGCATTTACGGTTTTACAAGGACTAAAGGAGTCATTTTTATAAAAGAAATGTGTTTTTACGATATTTTGGTGATAAAGGGGCTAAAAACGTAAATTTTTGCATAATGGGCCTTAAAAATGGGCTTTTCGGTTTTAGTGGGCCAAAGTTGTAAAATTTCCGATTTTCATGGATTAAATTGCTATTTTACACAAGTTTGAGGCTAAAATGCAAAACTTACGGTTTTATGGGTTGAAAATGCCACATCCTTTGGATTTGGGCTAAAAATGCAAATTTTTCCAAAACTTGGACCGAAAATGCCATTTTTATCAAAAATGGGCTGAAAATGTAAATTTTGGTAAAAATGGGCCGAAAATAATATTTTATATATATTTGGACCAAAAATGTCAATTTTTATAAAAGTGGGCCGAAAATAATATTTTATATATTTGGGCCAAAAATGTCAATTTCTATAGAAATGGGCCAAAAATAATATTTAATATATATTTGGGGCCATAAAAGTAAATTTCGTGATATTTGGTCTAATATATCCATTACATGTCCATTTGGGCCTTTGTGGCCCGTTCACATGTTTGTTGGGCCTATATGATTACCACATGTTAATTTGGGCCTTTGTGACCCATTAACATGCTTAATAGGCCCAGTCTATACATCACATGCTTAGTGGGCCATAGTTGCACCCTTACATGTCTGTTGGGCCTTATACATTCATATACCTATTTTCTGGGCTTTGCAAATCTTAACTATATATACGAAAACATTATACATAGCGTAATTCAATACTCGTGTGAAAACAATAAATGATCTAGTGAGACTTGTCGGTTGACACCTCTAGAGTGTATGATCGTAGCTTGTAGTTATAACGAGAGTCTCCTGGAGGGAGAGCGAGATTTTGTGTATAGATCTATACGGGGTGACTCCCCACACCTGAGCTGTTCGCTACAGCTAGACAAGGCCAGTCTAGGGTGACAAACCTTACCGTAAATCAAACCGACGCCTAAGAACGCCACGACAGGCGAACTCATCAAAAATCAAGTATGGTTAAAACGGCTGACTTAGAAATCCTCTCCAACATAATTTTATAGAATACCTATAAAATCTTGTGCATACAAAAACATACATATACTGCCATTCGGTCTTGGGGTTGAGACCACAACACTTTTCTAAACAAAAAATATCGGATTTTCTAGGGTATTAACTGTTAAACAATATCTTTTACGTACTACAGAAAATACAGTGTTTTTATCTGGATTACATTTTTTTTTAATACATTCCAAATATAGAAAAAACACATGCATTAATATTTGATTTTGATACATCACGTTCAAACCATTTTCATAAAATATCGGATTTTTTGGTGTTTACAAACAATTCAAAACTTTTTATTCAAATATGCTTATGAACCCACCAATATTATATATGTTGACGTTTTTCAAAATAACTTGTATTCTCAGGGAATCGTTAAGAAGAAAGGTCAGCATGAAATGGTGGAATTTGTTATATTTTGTTATCAGCATACATTAAATATTTTGAACATGTAATTTATGATATTGTACTTGATGTAAACAATGCTGGTTGTATTTGATATGCATGATGATGATGTTGTCTTGTTTCAATTATATACAATTGTGATGATATTACAAGATGAAGTCACGCGCAAGCCCCCAGATGTTTCTGCCATCTGGTTCGGGGGTGTGACACTATTGATCCTCAATACCAAGAGAACACCACATTCCCTTGTCCTAGAGGGACATTTTCTTTTCGTCAGATGCCATTTGGATTATGTAACGCAGCTGCCACTTTCCAAATATGCATGATGACCATTTTCCACGATATGGTGGAGAAATTCATGGAAGTTTTCATGAACGATTTTTCTATCTACGGGCCTTCTTTCAAGGATTTTAATCTAATCTTGATTTGATGCTTGCTAGGTGTGAAAAGGCCAACTTGGTCTTGAATTTGGAGAAGTGCCATTTCATGGTGAAACAAGGGATTGTGCTGGGCCATAAAGTTTGCAAATCGGGAATAGAGGTGGATCGGGCAAAGATCGACACCATAGCTAAATTAGCACCTCCAACAAACGTGAAAGGGGTTAGGAGTTTTCTAGGCCATGCGAGATTTTACCACTGGCTCATAAAATATTTTCCAAAAATAACTAGGCGATTAACTCAGCTTCTTTTAAAAGATGCCACATACAATTTTTCTAAGGAATGTCTTAAAGCTTTTGAAACATTAAAAGAAAATTTGACAAATTCCCCAATCATGGTTGCCACGAATTGGAACTTCCCATTTGAACTCATGTGTGATGCTAGTGATTTTTCCGTAGGTGCAGTCCTTGGACGAAAGGTTGGTAAGCACTTTCAACCCATATACTATGCAAGCAAAACACTAAACTGAAAGATCTTGTATGCTCAAGAATCATATTAAAGTAATATTGCTAATTAACATATGATACTAATGGGTCACACTAACAACAACTTGATATAATTGATTATTTATTATAAATTGGTTTTAATAAATATTCAGTAAACTCTTATAAAGAATTGGAAATTATTTATTTCTAGGAAATAATAATTTTCATTAGCGTTAACATTACATAATTCATATGGTATGAATTAATAAGGCATGTACAACATTTTGGACTAGATAAATTCTTTTGTCCTTTACCAAAAAGTTAAAGTTTATATTTCATAAACTTGTTTTATAAAATATAAAAGTTTTGTCTTCTTCCTTTTGTTATTTTTGAAAATAAGAGTCCAAAGGAAGAGCATGAGTTTTCAATTCTTTAATTGAAAGAAATCAACCTAGTAAAGCATGTTCGAACATGCTCATGACATAGGGACATGATTTGGTAAAAAGTCTTAAGACCTTGTGGTTAAGAACCTTTCTTTATGCTCTAAGACTTAAGGCTTGCATTTCTCTTGCCTATTATGAGTGAAAAACGAAATTTGCATGGTGATATGCATTCTCTCTCATTTTTTGGTTCATCTCATGAAGATTACTTGCTTCTTATGCTCTCTTTGTCTTCTTATTTTGATAAAAACATAAAGCTTAAGAGTCTTAAGAGTTTTATACCAAAGAACTAGCATTCTACATCAAGTTGAGTCATTGTTTGTGTCTCTTAAGTTCATCATTCTACATCAACTTCCAACCCTCCCAAGAGGATCCGAAGAACTACAAGGTTGTCTTTCTTCATCTTCCTGTTTGGTTGGTGTTGTTTTTCTTTCCAAACATTGCAAGATGATCATCGGTGGGTTTAACTTGTTTATGTTATTAAAAAATGATCAAGTCTTCTGTTGCCAAATATCATATTTTAGAAACTAGTTTTTGAATAAAAACCCAACAATTTGTATCAAGAGCCACCTTTCAAGTTTGGTTAGATTTTTTAATTTTTGGAAATCTTGGTTTTTGGAGAATATGGATAACTTGGTTTTGTATAAAAACAAGTTCATACTTATTTTCAATGACAACTTTATAATTGTTATTTTTTTTATGTGACAAAAGTTTCATGCATCTTTTGACATTTAAAGTAGTCTTAGAAAAACAAATGTTGTTTTATATGTATGTTGATATGTATGATGTTCATAAACTAGACAAGGACCATTGTGTTTGTTGTATTGTTGTGTTTGTTGTTTTTATTATAAAATGGTTGTAATAATTTATTTATTCATCTGGTATGTAATAAATTAAATATGTTTGTTGTCTTGGTTTATTTTTTTGTAAATAATAGATTAGTTGTTAGAAATAATTTATTTGTACAAAAATGTAACAAGAAATGAAGTTGGAGCCATTTTTTGAAGACTAAAGTTCAATTTTCGCAAGTATAAGGTGTGTATGATTTTCAGTGTCAGTTTACAAACTGTCACTAAATGCTGTTGCTATTGCTATTGGCAGATTTCTCAACGGGTTGTTGAGCATTTGCGACACTTTCTGCAGCACTTTCTGAAAGTGTTGCATATTGCTGAAATATTGCTTTAAATAAGTTTTTCCAATCTTTTGCAAGCAATGAGTGTTTTCTCAAGTGGGAGCTTCTATAACAACAATACAAGAAGATTTTTTGGTCCCATAAAATGTCCCTATAGTAATGGACTTGACATTTTTTGTGTTGGCTCACAAAAAATATCACTAGTTGGTTATGTTTATGCACATATATTTTTATGTATGTTTGTGTTGTTTATTTTATGCAATTATTATGTGTGGTTGATAAATTAGTTTTTCACATGCTAAAATAATTTTTGACAAAATAAACATCACATTGAGTTTGGTTTTCAAAATTTATAATGTGCACATAAGATGTAACAAGTTATTGTTTTAAAATAAAATCCGGTTTTATAAAAACGTTAACAACGTCAAATTTTGAAATACTCAAATATAAGTTTAAAATTATGATTTTTGTAACTTATACAAACTCCAAATATATAAGTAATAAAAGGAAGTTTTATTAAAGATATAAAAGGTTGAAATGCACCCAAAATTAATACCAATTATTAAAATCGAATCGCATCAAATTATATAAAAACTAGCTCTTTATATAGAACATTTAAAAGTGATTTTCTTTTAAAAATTGGTACCATGGTTTATTATATGCATATAAACCATGATATCATATGTTTTTAAAACTAAAATTATAAAACATATAACAGTCTATTTTACAAACCTCAAATCTATGCAATCCTTTTTGAAGAGCACTTGCACATCTCTTGTATGTACTAGTGGGATAAAAAATACCTAACCGCTTAGTGTTATCTTTTAATGGCCAGGATGTCTTCGCGATTTCTATAACCAAATTACAGGCCGATTACACATGTTTTTCAAATTGGACGATTTGATCGGAAATATTTTGTGATAAAGGATACCTAAGCAAGAGAATTCCGATGAATAGATGGGATCAAACATGTCTAATTAAATTTTTTATTAGCGATCCCATAAATCTAGGAATTATATAGAACGATATAATTGATAATCGATATCTACTGAGTTGAATTCAAATGGATGGGATAAATGATACCTAACCATTTATTTGTTTTGCAACTTGGATCCTAAACTTTGATAATTAATGTTCTTGGAAACTAAAAGGGTATTAATTATTAAAAAGTTTAAATATTGAAAATACTAAATGAATTTTGTAGTTAAATAATCTAATCTCATTACCATCAAATTGAATACTCTTAAAGGTCCTAGTCCTAACCTATTTGCTTTGAGCATTAAGCCTGAACATTATACCTAGTACATGCATCACTGTGATGCTAAAGATTTTTTAACATGAAACTAGGAATGGTATAAGGCCTAAAAGAGCCACCTTGTGTGATCTAGGAGACCCATGTTTTATGTACTGAACACCTCTAAGCCTAAGAAATCCAATAAGGCCCACATAGATATTTACAAAAGAGGATCCGCTCCTCTTATTTGGAAAGAAAGTCTGGAAGAGACTAGTACTTCATGTATCTACTAGATAGAACTCATACTTTTAATATAACAATCAGGTACTTGGTACTTAAATGTTAATATAATATTTGTAAATGTCTTGCAGATATTTACATAAGAGTAACCAACTAAGCATAATCAAGTTGGAACTACACTCTCAGAGTTTAGTTTATTAATTATGCTTGGAACATAATGTACTTGTGATATAAAACACTGTTTGTTTTGGAACAATGTCTGTTTTAATTTAGCTTGTCTAAATATATGTCTCAGTTTAATTTATGAATGATTGACTATTTACTTAAATTGTTTTTCATAATGATCACCTTCATATTCGGAAATGATTAATATTCTATTTATGAGACTAGATCTCTTAATAAGAATTGTAAACTAAATATCAATGTTTTATAAATAACAAGTTCTATATGAAAAATACTTTTCACTTAAACTTGTTTTAAATCAAACTCATCTTTGTCATTGTTCTGTTTATTATATAAATGGCATTCACATATTCCAACTTCAAGAAAGTGATATTTGAAGGCAAATAATGTAGTTTGTTTGATATATGTAAATCTTATTTATATATAAAGGATTTCTAATGATATTTTCACTAAGTAGTAGAGAAAATAAATTATTAAGGAACTATACATGGTTATATATGACTTCCTTTCTAATTAATGTCTAAGATTTAGCACAAGATACCAAATCAACGTTATTAATAACTATAGTAGTTTTGAAACATCCCAAAAATACAACCCAAAAATTTTCGTTTGAAAACTCTACTAAACCATAATATCAAATATTAAAAGATAAATCCATGGATCATGCGTATCAAAATGTCATAGTAAATTTATCAAATCAACTGATGTCAAAACATATCACAATATCCGAATAAAACTCCCAGGATAAACTGAAGTTGTGGTGTGTGCCATGTCATCATCCCGAGCTCTTCCCCTTACTAGCGGAAGTACCTGAAACCAAAAACTGAAACTGTAAGCACAAAGCTTAGTGAGCTCCCCCAAACTACCACATACCATACAATAACATATAAAGCAACTAATGGGCCTTGCCCACTGCATCAGACCGAAGTTCGGAAACTGCATCGGACCGAAGTCCGGAACTAACCAGGGCCTTGCCCTCTGAGGACCGAAGTACAGAAACTGCATCGGACTGAAGTCCGGAACTAACCAGGGCCTTGCCCTCTACATCGGACCGAAGTTCGGAATTTAATGAACATAGCATAGCATAATCATAACTACTAGCATAAACACATATACTGCATACTGCATTGGACCGAAGTCCGGAACACATAACACAAAGACATACTTGAATCACAAATACATCAAGCACACTGAACTACTGCATCAGACCGAAGTCCGGAAGTACTGCTAACTAAACGGGCCGACATTGTGGCCGTAGACCCGTTCCTACTGGAAGAAAACTTACCTCGTAACGCTGGCTGTTGAGGTGCTAAATCTGAGACTGTCTGACTGCTGCTCCGGAACTCCCCGGCTATAAATCCCATAAACACTAAATCAAATACTGATAACTAATCTCAGGGTAAAATGACTATTTTACACCTGGTCAAAGTCAACTTCCTGGTCAAAGTCAACTTCCTGGTTGACTCTACTCGCCGAGTTCCCGGACTCACACTTCTCTAACTCGTGACTCGACTCGTCGAGTCGGGACGTGGACTCGCCGAGTTCCTCTACTTCTAGATCCTTGTTCTAACTCACTGAGTCATCTTCCACTCGCTGATTCAACTCATAATTCCAAAATCAGATAAATCGGGAGGATTTGCGCTCCGACTCGCCGAGTCCAAGAACAACTCGTCGAGTCCTATGCATTTCCTCACTAAACAGTTGATTCTAGTCGATTTTAGTGCATCCAATTCATAGATCTGAGCTTCTAGGGCCGATATAACACGTAAAGTTGCCAACTTTATGTGCATGCATAGAGGTATGAAGCTAAAACACCAAAATAAGCTAGAAATGGGAACCTAGGGTTTGGAACAAGACCTTGCTTTGCATAAAGGTAGCTACTTTGAGCTCCTGGGGCTCAGTGATGTCCAGATCTATAGCTCACTACCCTAAGGGAGCTCCAATCTCGAGTTTGGACCTTGAAATGTCCCAAAAGTGGCAAAACAAGCATATATGAAGATCTACTAGGAAAATGAACAAGGTAGAGGCTTTATTACCCGATGAAGTAGCAAATGGAAGCTAGCTTCTGGATCTCCTTCTTCTCCTTTGCACCTTCTCTATTTCCTTCACTTCTACCCTTCCAAGAATACACCAAAACACTCAAAATCAAGAAGGAATCACTCAAGCTCACCAATAGAGGCTAGGGTTTTGAGGGGGAATGCTTTAAGGGTGCTGGAGGCTGGGATGGGGGCTATAAAGACGTTTAAATAGGGTACAAACCCTAAGGATTAGGGTTTCCTCCAGACTGGCCTACTCGTCGAGTCCAGGCACGGACTCGCCGACTAGATCACTTAAAACCCGCGTCCAACCTGGCATCTACTCGAAGAGTTAGGGCTACTACTCCTCGAGTAGCTCTTTATAAAATACATTTAATAAATTAAATACGTACCAGGAATGGGGCGTTACAAGTTTCAATTATATTTTACATTGTAAAGCATAATTGTGAAATCTTGGTTTAAGTTTACAAGTATAAAGTTGAGATACAAACCGATAAAGACCATGTAAAGCCTTGATGATAATAAAGGATGAATTAAATCTTACTTTGTATGATTTACTTTCTAATTGGTAGAAATGTCCTCCTTTTATTTCTTTGGGATAAAGTCTAGAGCACTATCAATTGTAACTTGAGTACAACACCAAATAACAAGTAGATATAACATTTTCTTCATAAGATTTTGTATGAAAAGGCTTAATCTCTATCTTACTTAAATGTTTTATGGATTTTAAGCCTATGTTGGACTAAAGCTTCTAACCCTAAAATCTACCAAATACATATTTGTATATAGTTCTCTAAATGTTGCTTAGATTATTATATGCAAACCCACCAAGAATAAGCTCTCTTATTCTTGTGATAGCTGAGTTAGCAGAAAGCAAGCTTCTAATGACAAAGCAAGTGGGAGGCACATGGAACTTGAAGTAGCTCAAGAACCATAACATGATATAGTTACAATTGGAACTAGATTTAACAAGGATTGTTAAACCTGAATAATAGCTATTCACAAACACAAATTGTTCGCATTAGTGGTATGAATCTTCTATGATTTGAGAAATATGGAATCTCTCATTTATAAGCTTTTATTTATGGTTTCTAGCAAATCCATCAAATATCAAGATGCTATGTCAGATCTCGAATCTGATTAATGACTTAGATTCATGAAGATGAGATGTAATCCATGTATGATAATCAAGTATGTCTTGATTGAACTTCCTCTCTATAGAAAGGCTAGAAGGAGTAAGTGATTCTTCTAGAAATAATACATTACATGGACAACCATACACATTTAAAGCAAGACCTGTTATAAAATGATTTTCTCATACTCATGTCATTGACTTTGATCAAACCTTTTTCACAAGTAGCTATGATTAGATCAACAAGGATATTGTTTACTATAAATTCATATTCTAAATATGAAATATAGCAAATAGATTTCAAGAAAGACCGCTTTTTTTAATAGAAATCTACTAGAAGATATCTATATAGATTAACCTTGAGGTTTTCTTAATCCATGTTATCCTAACAAAATGTGTAAAGCTTGAGATCGACCTGTGGATATAAAGCAAACATCTCAATGTTGCAATCATCATTTTAATGTAAAACCACAAGGTATGTTTTTATATCAAAATGAATAGAACATGTGTGTTTACTAAGAACTAGTGGAGGCATAGTGATATTCCTAATCTTGTATGAATGAAACATACTTAGTCATAAGAAATTACATTCTGACCATGCTAGGTCTTTTTCACCTTGGCTCAGAATGTATTTCTAAAATGAATGACTTAGGAAGGACAATATACATTCTTGGAATGTAAAATCTATAGAGATAGATAAAATGAATGTTAAAATTTTTATATCTTTATGCATATATGGACAATATCTTGAAAGGGATCAAGATACAAAATTCCTTTGGAGGAATCTTGGTATTGTCACAGGGCACTAAGTTTTGAGCCAGCCTCAAAAGGACCTAGCTCATAGGCTTGAACTAGGTGAAATGATTTATATTCAATTTGCTTGGCAAATGAATCCATCATTTATGCCATATTATTCATAAGACTTAATATATGATCATGTTATGAGCATATCATAATATACCAACTATAGAAACATTCTAAGAGTACTTTGGAAGAACTAAGAGAATGTATATTAGGGGTGGAAATTATTTGGTCCGGAACCAAAAAACCCAAAAACCAAATCGAACGGAAATCGATTTCAGACCGAACCATATTCAAATTCGGTTTTTGGTTTGGTTTGAGACCAAACCGAATTGTAAATTTGGTTTTTGGTTCGAGTTTCGGTCTCATGAAGTTTAAATCAAACTGAACTGAAAAACCAAATTTCATAAATCAATTAATTAAAAAATATATTTTATATTTTATATTAAATAATAGTATTAATTATAAACTAGAAATCATTTTAACCCATTTACTCTCTTGATCATTTCGTATGAAACTTTAGATCTTTCTGTTTGCAACTTTAGGTTTCTATGTTAAAAACATTTTAATTTATGTTTGATTTTTTTTAAGTTAATATTTGGTTTCCTCGGTTTTCAAACCGAACCAAACCGAATTAGAATTTGGTTTTCGGTTTGGTCTAGAGAAATTGAATTCGATTTGGTTCGGTTTTCGAATTGGACAAAAAAATATTTCAATCCGAAGAAACCGATTCGAGGAAACCGAAAAACCAAAAAACCGAACCGATTCCCACCCCTAATGTATATGAGACATATATTTTAGAATAAAAATCTTCATGTAAAGAGCTACATAAGATTATGATTCTAAACAAATGTGACAACCGTCAAATTCAAGTCAAAGTCAACAAGTCAAACCGGTCAAACTTAACTAGTACTTGTATGTTAAAAGTTATTCTAGGTATAAAAATGTGCATCTTTATGTCAAAAATTCAAGTGTCTCGAAGAATCTATGTGTTAACAATGTAAAAACCCTAAAAAGGGAGTTCAACGCATCAAAAAACGACTAAGGACCCTTTCGGGGACTTAAAACAATCATAAACGAAACATAACGGGGTTCACGAACCTTGCATTACGAGATTATACAATAATAAAGGCTAAGATTAAAATCTCTCCCAAACCTCTCCAAGTATGTGGAATCTCTCCCAAATCTCTCTAAGTATGTGAAATCTCTCCAAGTATGTGAAATCTCTCCCAAATCTCTCTAAGTATGTGGAATCTCTCCAAGAATGTGAAATCTCTCCCAAATCTCTCTAAGTATGTGAAATCTCTCCAAATATGTGAAATCTCTCCTAAATCTCTCTAAGTATGTGGAATCTCTCCAAGAATGTGAAATCTCTCCCAAATCTCTCTAAGTATGTGAAATCTCTCCCAAATCTCTGTAAGTATGTGGAATCTCTCCCAAATCTCTCTAAGTATGTGGAATCTCTCCGACAATGTGAAATCTCTCCCAAATCTCTCTAAGTATGTGAAATCTCTCCAAGTATGTGAAATCTCTCCCAAATCTTAAGAGTCAGCCAAAAAATGTGAGCGCTCCTGCACTATACGGCTTTTTTGCATATTCATCTTTTCGAAAGCCCAGACCCATTCTTCTGGATCTGCATTAGTCCTATTCCGGGTGCAAAGCCTCTTCAATAAAGACCTCCATTGAGTCGATTTTCCAGCTCTTCGTGCCGCTGTTGGTCGCCTCTAAGTATGTGAAATCTCTCCAAGAATGTGAAATCTCTCCCAAATCTCTCCAAGTATGCCAAATCTTTCCAAGTATGCCAAATCTCTCCAAGTATGTGAAATCTCTCCCAAATCTCTCTCAAAACCTCTTTTGATCTTTTTGTAATCATTTGGGGCATCCCGACACTTAACTTGGTGAAAAACCATGCGAAACGGGAAGATACCTTGGAAAATAGCCTTTTAGGGCCGGAGTCCCTCTATAGGGGCCAAACCCTACTTGAACCGGAGTCCCTCTATAGGGACCAAACCTTACTTGGACCGGAGTTTCCTTGGGTAGCCATACCACCGGACCGCAATAACTAAGGCATGGGACTACTGAGGGCCGAAGCTGCTGAAGACCGCAGCCACCTAGCCGCAGCCGGCTAGCCGTAGCCGGCGAGCCGTAGCCCCCGGACCACAGCCAAGCCGACCGCAGCCAAGCAAACCGTAGCCAAGCAAGCGCAGCCTCCGAACCGCGGTCTTCCTCCTCTCCGGATCCACTTCAGCGGCCAACCCACACTTCGGATCTAAGGCTGCCAAGACCCGGAACCAAGCCCTAACTTCGGATTTTTTCCATTTTTCACCCGGTTTTCGACCACGACTTCGTTTTAAGCCCGTTTTTCATGATTTTAACGTGGGATTTTCACACAAATCTATATTTTACCATTTTAAAACCCCAGAAATCTTATTTAATTATTTTTTTAGTATTTATTAATTAAAAATCATTAGTTTATATTAAGAAGATATTTACCCCACAAGTGGGTCAAGTGTGCCCACTTGCCTTCCATGTGTCATCCTCTCAATAGTCCAACCCTATCCACATCACACAAACCAAGGTAAACATCCCTTCAATCTTGCAAGTTGCTCCAGCAACATTTACATAAAGAAAGCCCTGGATGATTTCTTGGTTCACTTTGATAAATCCTTCACTTTCACACTTCTCATATCATCTCAAGAAAGCTTCTTTCTCTCTACTTTCCACCACCTTGTGCAAGTGTTCTTGAGTTGCTACAACACTTTTTGGTAATTATTCCATCTAAACTCAAGTGTCATTCCATAATTTCATAACACTCTTGGATCATTGACTCATATCTTAACACCCAAAAATCGCTCTTAGGATCATCCAAAATCTCACGTGTTCATCAAGTGGTCTTCACTTGATACTCCTCGTCTTCGACCTTCCACTCTTCAAGTCATCACTCAAGGTGAGTTCATACCCCTACATTTTCTACTTTTCTTCAGTTTTCAGGGGGGGAATACAAGTTAAAACACCAAAACATATTCAAAACTCAACTTGACAGCTTACAACAGAAAAGTTGTGACCCGTTCACGAACTGTTTTACCCAAATTAAACTCAATATCTTTAAAAACTGTATAATATGCAAATGGTTCAGGTTTATACCTTTAAAATGACTGCTTGCACATCTCCATATGATTTTTGTACGATTTATGGTGATTTTTACAAAACTGTCTATCATTTCAGAAACGAATTCGGACCAGTCTGTGATTATGAACACTTTCACATAAGTTAGAGACTTCTAAAAAATCATAATAAAAATTATGAATAAACTAGACACATTTTCTAAGCTCTCAGAGTTTACGGAGTTAGTTTTCAACTTCGTATGATTTTTCTATGATAATTTCAAAACAGTGCAGAAAGGATAAAAACTAGTTGTATAGTTTACCATATTAACAACAATTTGTATTATGTTGAGCAAAGTGCATAACAATAAGTTTCTCAATATTTGGATGCATTCTTGTTAGTTTATCATCATAAACAGAAATTAGTCATTCATGTTAAGGATTTTCCTCCATTCATTTCGAACACATCTAATAAACCACATTAAGTATAGTTTATGAATTTTCGATAAAAGCATACTACATGGAAAAGGTTTTACTCTCAAAACAAATGGGTTTTTCATATACTACTTGATAAACTATAATAGTAATAGTTTATGGATTTATATCACAAATGTATTTTCATAAAAGGTGATTTCACTTCCTCCACGGAAGATGTTTTATACTCAAAACTATATGTAAACTAGTTAACGTAAGTTGTGAGACATTCTCCTTCGGGGTACTCTTAAGTACCACAGAAAATCCTGAATTAGTTATAACCAGAGTCTCTTGTAGGGAGAGCGTGATAATTGTGTATAGATCTATATTGGGATTGACAACCCACACCCATGCTGCTTGCATAAGTCCGATCGGCCGATCGGGGGTGACAAATGTCATTTCGATTCCGACATCTGAAGAACGTCGCAGCAGGTTATTCTGTCGTAGTATGGTTATAGCGACTCACATAGGGAGTTAACAATCTTTCAAGTTTACAGGAAAAATTCTAAAACAAAAAGGGATTTTTACTTCTAAATCAAACGAGTTTATGTCGATTTAAACTTGCATATATTACTTTAAGTATGGAAAAATACTTGTATATTCTCGGTCTTGACGTTTAAGACTACATGACTTTTTATAAGGAAAATATTGGATTTTCTTTGGAAACACATTACCATTATGAACATTATAAGTACAAAACACACACATGTTCTCTGTCTTGACATTTAAGACTACATGACTTTTTATAAGGAAAAATATTGAATTTTCTTTGGAAACACATTACCATTATGAACATTATAAGTACAAAACACACACATATTCTCTGTCTTGACATTTAAGACTACATGACTTTTATAATGAAAATATTGGATTTTCTTTGGAAACATATTTCTATCAAAACTACATTTCATCTGGAATTGTTAGACTTCAGCTATAATTGCTAAATGTATATGCTAGAGTTATATAAGAATCTAGTCACAATCGACTTAGAATTAGTGGGCCCGCCTTACTTCCTGTTCCTTGTTTGGTTGTGGACCTAGGGCAGACCCATTATATTCGACGGTTTATTTAAATAAAATTTTATATAACTTATATACACTGGGTGATTATAGAAGGAATCTACGGGTCTTTCTAGGGTACATTATTGCATAACATAGGAAAATATTAAATTTTCTAGAATCATATTCTTTCGCTTTCTACAAGGAAAACGGTTTCTTTCTCAAACAAAACTCTTATGAACTCACCAACTTAATTGTTGACACTTTTTAAAACTACTTGTATTCTCAGGAATTTAGTGAAACAGGAAATCAACCGCTTTTGAGGATGGGACGTTAAATCGTCAAACATTTCATTTTTGTCATCATAAGTGTAATTGATTGGAAACATGTAAACACATACTATTGTATAACTTTTTCAGTTATATTTATGATGGTTGTATTTACTTTGGAAACTATTATACTCGTTGTTGTGATACTATACATGAAGTCCTCCACCCCCGGACGTTTCCGCCATCCTTGGTTTGGGGGTGTGACAACAAATGTATACAATATTGGATTATGACTTCATTGAGGGATGAAAAGTAAGTTTTGTTGGAATGAGGTCCAACCAAAACCAAATGACACAATATACTACAAAATAAGAGTACACTGCTTTATAAGTTTAAATCTAATATGATTAGCTGAATGAGTTAATTGAAAAGATATGTTGATCTCTGCCATTCAAGAATCACACATAAATCTTTGTGACTTTGAGAGTATACTTAATCGAGCTAAGAAAATATGTGTCACGAAAGAACACCAATCATATACTCCAAGACATTTAACTATACCTAGAGTAAAGTCAACTATGGAGACGATAGTATTTGCAGAGTTCACGCAAATTAATTTTAGTCGAACCCATTAATAGAGTCCTTATTTTGAGCTAAGTATCAATGGTCACACTTCATCCATAATACTTTATTATTCTAGAAATGGGATTTCGATTTCGATTTAGTTTTTGAATATTGGAACATTGTAACAACAACTATTATATAATGTTTTGATATATTGGGATATGATCATAACACTAATACTTGTTGTGTTCTATATTAACATGTTTAATCCATTAATAATCTTATTATTCTAAAAGTTCATAGTCGGTTATAATTATGGGAGCAATTATGAAATAAGACTAATATGAATTGGATTGGTTGACTTTCACTAGATGAAGGTAGGCAATGGGTTGTAACCAAGTTTCATAGGTACTTGTCAGAGAACTAGTATTGAACTGACCCGCATCAAGATCATCTCATGGATCACTATCATGAATGATACTTGATTAAAAGGTATTATCTTTATATCCTTAACACCTTGAGATACATAGTGGGACTTAAGTGTAGGGAGTAATGTGCTTAGATATGGTCAAACGCTGGTCCTTAACCTTGCAATTATAAAAGCCATTTTCAAGTATGGTATGAACTATGCAAGAGGCTTATGTAGTCAAGATGGGATTTGTTCCTCTTATGTGTAGAGAGTTAGACATCTAAGGAGCCTTACAAAAAGTTGAACACTAAATGAGATTGATTGCAATCATTATCTCATGTTCAACATGATGTCTGTGACAAAGGGATAATTGATAAATTTACCTTATACACCAATTGTAGCTTGGAGCTTTTTGGGAATTGGGCATTGATAGAATGGCACAAAGTCATATGTTGATGGGGGTAGTGAAATGTTGCTAGACATTCACCACTGTCAATATCAGTCTAATACGAGTCTTGCGCAAGTGGGGGATTGAACGATCTTGTATGCTCAAGAATCATATTAAAGTGATATTGCTAATTAACATATGATACTAATGGGTCACACTAACAACAACTTGATATAATTTATTATTTATTAGAAATTGGTTTTAATTAATATTCAATAAACTCTAATAATTAATTGGAAATTATTTATTTCTAGGAAATAATAATTTTCATTAGCAAGTAACATTACATAATTCATATGGTAGAATTAATAAGTCATGTACAATATTTTGGACTAGATAAATTCTTTTTTCTTTTACCAAGAAGTTAAAGTTTATATTTCATAAACTTGTTTTATAAAATATAAAATTTTTGACTTCTTCCTTTTATTATTTTTGAAAATAAGAGTCAAAAGGAAGAGCATGGGTTTTCAATTCTTTAATTGAAAGAAATCAACCTAGTAAAGCACGTTCGAACATGCTCATGACATAGAGACATGGTTTGGTAAAACGTCTTAAGACCTTGTGGTTAAGAACCTTGCTTTATGCTCTAAGATTTAAGGCTTGCATTTCTCTTGCCTATTATGAGTGAAAAACGAAATTTTCATGGTGATATGCATTCTATCTCATTTTTGGTTCATCTCATGAATATTACTTGCTTCTTATGCTCTCTTTTTGTTCTTATTTTGATAAGAACATAAAGCTTAAGAGACTTAAGAGTTTTATACAAAAGAACTAGAATTCTACATCAAGTTGAGTCATTGTTGGTGTCTCTTAAGTTCATCATTCTTCATCAACTTCCAAGCCTCCCAAGAGGATCCAAATAACTACAAAGGTTGTATTTTCTTCATCTTCTTCTTTGGTTGGTGTTGTTTTTCTTTCCAAACTTTGCAAGATGATTCTTGGTGGGTTTACCATGTTTATGTTATTAAAAAATGATCAAGTCTTCCATTGCCAAATATCATGTTTTAGAAACTAGTTTTTGAATAAAAACCCAACATAAACCCGACCCAAGAAAACTACACCACCACCGAAAAGAAATTTTGGCCATTGTTTATGCATTTGACAAATTCCACTTTTATCTAGTCTTGTCAAAAACTATTCTTTTTACTGACCATTCTGCTCTTATGTATCTATTTACTAAACAGGATGCAAAGCCAATGTTGATCCAATGGGTATTCCTCTTGCAAGAATTCGTCATCGAGATTAGGGACAAGAAGGGTATGGAAAATTTGGTGGCCGATCACCTATCGAGATTGGAAATCCCAAATATGGAAGAGTTGAAAGAAGACGAAATTGGAGATGGCTTCCCTGAAGAATATCTAATGATGATCGCGGGGGAAGAGCCATTGTATGCGGACATTGCCAATTACTTAGCTAATGGATTCCTCCCAAAAGGTTTAACCCATCAACAAAAGAAGAAATTGTTTTCGGAAGTCAAATATTATTTTTGGGATGAACCTTATCTTTTTAGAAGCTGTGCGGATGGAATTATTAGAAGACGCATATTCGAGAGGGAAAATATAAAAATTCTGATGCATTGTCATAGCGGACTGATAGATGTCATCTTATTCATCATTTAGGGTAGTTTTTATTAGCATTTAGCATCATAATTTATACATTTGAATGTCATTAATTTAAATAATGTTCAGCTTATGTCATTCATTAGAATTCCCGTACTGCTCATGTTTTAGTGTCATTTTCAGATAATTAGAGTGGAGCAGTACTTTGGGAGCAGCTTTGGATGCGTTCGATGGAGCATTGGAGTTAATTGGAGCTTGTAACTTATGAAGGATGTTGAAGAATGCTTGGAAGTTGTTTTGGTCAAGAAATATTCGATCGAATTGATCATACGAAGATAGATTGCGACATTCTAATGCCAAAAGGATGTTGTTGGAAGCTTTGACCCCCTGTCACTATTTTGACCATATCGCATGACTTATAACTCCGATTGACGAGATTCTAAATGTTCTGGAAACTAGACAAAATTTCGGACGACTTTCGTGTTTGTGAAAAAAGGAGAAAATGCAAAAATTCGATCGAATTTGTGGGTTTTTTGCTCCCGAAGACTCTGCTTGTATATATAGGACGCCTTTCTGATCAGATGGGAGGTTGGACGACTCCTGAAGCTCCATACGACAAAAAAGACGATTTTTGAGGGAATTTCTCTCCGCTTTCAGCTATTTCTTCATATCTGAAAGTTGAAGATCATCTCGTACACTTAGTTTAGAAGATTAATCAGTTCGTTTTTCTTTTTATTAGATTAGATTCGTTTTTAGCCATGTCTGGCTAAAACCTTTGTTTTCAATTTTGCATAGACTAGTACTTTTCATGTGATTAGTTTTCATATCTGGTTTTCTTTTTGTGTTTCTATTTAGATTTCTAAGTTTTGAGCTTAATGAATGTTTGGTTTTAATGCTTGTTAGTCTTATCACCTACCTAGGATTCTATGGTTCCTGTTAATTAGTTAATAGTTACCATAATTGTTCTTGTCAACTGGTAATAAGTAACAAGTATCAGATTGGTTTCGTGTGTGAGATTTAATTCTGATATAAACTGCAAAATCATATCTTTACGCTTCCGAGCTTGTGAGAAGTATTGGATATTGCTGGGAATTTTACATAGAAATTAATGCAACTTTTCTGATCTTAATTAAGAGCTTGTTTAATTGGACAGTAAAAAGTTAGGTTTAACTGAAGAGCTTGTTTTGGTTAATTTAACTACGTAAAAGAGATTATACTAGAGCTTGTTAGTATTTCTCAGTACCAGCTTAGATAGAATGCGTTCTGAATAACCAGATATGGGCTGATTGCAATTAGAAAAGTCGCAGCAGAACTGAAATCATTTTTATTACTAAGTTTTATTTAATTTATTTTCACTACATATTTTAGTTTTTAGTTTAATTTAAAAACCCCCCCTTTTATAATTTCTGTTTTATTGACTAGAATGTGCCTGATGCAAAAAGGCATTGACCGTTAGGCTGTGTCCATGAGGATTCGAATTTGCTTCTATGTGCTATATTTTTAGTGCAACCGACAGTGAAATTTTATTTGCTTGATACGCCCGTGACAACGTGTTAACACGGGCCCACTGGAGGACATAACACAGCGCAATACACGGCAAAGAAGATATTCGATGCAAGGTTTTATTAGCCCACGATTTTTAAGGGGGCTACAAACTACGTCAAAGAATGTGATTCGTGTCAATGATCGAGCAAAGTTTCTTCCCGAAACGAGATGCCCCAAAATAGCATCCAAGTTTGTGAAGTATTCAATATTTGGGGGATCGATTTTATGAGACCATTTATGGTTTCTCGAGGAAATAAATACATTCTGATGGCGGTCTATTATGTTTCAAAATGGGCGAAAACGCAAGCCTTACCTACCAATAATGCTCGAGTGGTAGTCAAGTTCTTAAAAAGATATTTTTTCTCGTTTCGGTGTACCAAAGGCACTAATAAGTGATCGGGGAACCTACTTTGAAAAAGCACAACTTGGTAAAGTATTACAAAAGTATGGTGTACATCATAGGTTTGCAACACCCTACCATCCTCTATAACGCCCGCAGATTAGGGTTGGTCAATTTAGAGACAATAAGCGTTAAAATGAATTTTTGATAGAAGATTATTTAGAATAAATAATCTTCACCAAAGTATAGTATATGTCACAAGGATTCCGTACATATAAAGAACGATGGAATCCGACTTATAAGGAAGAAGTTATGACTCGTCGAAGTTTTTGTGACAAAACCGACACGACTCCGCGTAACGTAAAAGGTGAATTTTTGACAAAATAATTTTTAGCCTTATCAATATAAACGAAAGTTGTAGTATATGTTAAACCTAGAACGTACATAAAAAGAACGTCCAAATCTGACTTCATTTGAAGAAGTTATGATTTTTCTAAGATTTAGCGTAGTAGTACATAACCCGGAAATCGAATTTTAGATCGATCTATTTTTAGCCGACACAACCCAAATGAGAACTGAAGATATCATTAATAGGAGCTCAACGGTATAAAGACAGTCGAAAACGGACGCCGGATGACAAAGTTATGAATTTTTAACAGACTTCAACTGTTTAAGTCTGTTAAAATATAACTTTAAAAATAAAATCAAAATAAGCCAACAGAGTCCAAACGAAAGTTGTAAATCACGTCGATACCTGCGCGTGGATATAAAGAACGTCAAAATGGAGCTCGAATGCGAAAGTTACAGATTTTTGAAGATAATTAGTTTTTGGAGTAATCTGCGAGTGACACATGGCACCATCTCAGCCACAGCTTCCTCCCCACACCTTGCCACCAGATGGTGACACTTGGCACCCCAACATGTCGTGTTGAGTCAGTAACATGTAGTGCTGGCTAATTTTCCAACCTATAAATAGAGGCGCAAATCTCCCATTTTCTTCACACCTTTCCAATTCTCTTCTCTCAATTACTCCCAAACCTTCTAAGTTTTTCCCTAGCACTTCCTAAGTATTAGAGGCGAGTCCCGGAGCGCCAGAAGGCTCCGAGAAGAAGGGATTTCGGTTCAGAATTTCTGCCCATGCAGAGCCCGGTTCCTCGCTAAACCCCTCGTTTCGTCAAAGGAAAATACGATTGTTAGAAGCGAAGCGCTGCCCGAATTTCGAGTCATCACTTTAACAAGTGAGTGCATAGTTACTTTCATCTTACACATACATATGAAAGTATTTAATATAAACTACATTCCATGTATGCATATTATCTGTGTTCTTGATATCAATGCTGGATGAACGATTTATACATGTTTTATTTGATTTAAAATGTATATGTATTTTTATACCTATAAATATATTAGGTAAAGAGGGGTAGATGAAAGATGATGTAAAAGATGATATAGATGATGAGAGGTGTAAGATGATGAGAAGCCTTGACCTTAAAGATGATGTCATCTAGCAGAGTATAGGTGACAACCACAGACTATTCTAGATAGTCCAGTGGAACGCTAGCAGGCTTGCAACCTGTAGGTGTTTGTGAACAAAGTGTTCATCGGATGTACTCTAAAACCCCTGGCAGCTATGGACTTAGTGCCTTACAAATGAACGTTGGCAGCTATGGATTTAGTGCCCTATAGATAAATATTGGCAGCTATGGACTTAGTGCCTAACATATAACATCGGCAACTATGGACTTAGTGTCTGTTGGATAAACCCTGACAACGATGGTCGTCGTGCCTACTCCTTAGGACAATACTTAGGAATGAATGAATGAAGAAGAGATGATTCTTAGGGTAGATCCTTAACAATAAAGAAGATAATGGGGATGGGAAGTTGGGTTAATTGTTTGATGATTAAACATAATAAATATATTATTGTGGGCTGAAAATCCTATGTACTCACCAGGTTTCCGAATCTGACCCACTCATTTTATTTGTATCACAGGTGTTGATACAAAGATACATCACACTGAGAGATTAAAGAAGATGTAAATCATTTGTGTAAATGAATGTAAGGTCTGTTTATGCTTATGTTTCTGTATTGACGATGGCATCCCAATGTTTTAATATAAACAAAATACATTTCTTTGGAAATGATTTAATAATATCTTTATCATGTTTTCTGGGAACAAATTCCACAATATTATTCTTTGAGATGGATACTCTAATTTTTAAATAAGCATAAATAAAATTTTTAGAATGACCGTGAATTTGGGGATGTCACATCCTCAAACAAGTAGGCAAACCGAAGTCACAAATCGGACATTAAAAAGTGTTGGGACTATATTGTGTTGTGTCAATTTTGTAATATTATTATAGTCCATTTTATGTAACGAGTTGGGCCTGTCCACCTGGTTTATTTATTGTGCTAAGGTTAGAGTATTTATAGTGCATGCATGCACCGTGTTTTGCATCGTTGCTCTTGTAACCCTACTCTGCCTTTACAGTAGCAATTCTTTATCGAGTTCTTCTACAATCGATCTTACAAGTTTTATTCTCATCAATTGTTATCAGAGCAGGAGATAGTGTATATCTACGCAAATTTTCTGTCGAGTTTTATTAGGCTTTCCGCTTTTATTGGATCTGTTCTAAGCCGTCTTCATCGTCTTGATCGATTGTAGACGTTGGATTTTGATCCATATTCTAACCTAAACTCGATTTCAGTTTACACATCTGGTTCTTACAGGTTATCATTGATTTGAAAAACATGCAGCCTGACGATTCTCACGTTAACTCCGTCAATCTATCAAGTAGCATCGGATCTACAACAAGGATCCCTATACTTTTTCCAAACGATTATGAAGTGTGGGCACTGCACTTTGAGGATTACCTACTAGGGCTTGGAGATAATGGATCCTTGATATGGGATGGCATAACCAAGGAGACATTTGCTCATACTCGTACAAAAAGGGTTATCAAAACTCAAGCCGAGTACAACGATCTTCTTCTGGAAGTTTCAGATGTGCCTAAAGATGAAAAAGACAAGCTAATCAGTAATGTCAAGGCTATGAGGATCATCTGTTTTGCTTTGCCTGCCGACACGTTTCGCTTAGTGAGCTCCAGTGAAACAGCAAAAGAAATATGGAAAAGGCTTAGAGAACTATACTCAAGTGACGTTGATATTGAACATTCTATATATTCAGACTTTGTTACTTTCAGAATTTGGAGCTTTTGTTCAAAAGCCTAAGGAGAAACTGAACCAAACATTCAACCGTTACAATCATCTCTTGAGCAGGATGGTGAAACACAAGATAAAACGCGAACTAATTGAGCAGAAGGTCACGTTCATGAACAAGTTGAAATCTGAATGGAAAGTTGTGGTGTCTAAGGTCACACGAGGATGAAGTGATGTTGGTATTCTAAGGTCACACGAGGATGAAGTGACAAGTGAGGGAAAATTTGTTTCAAGCATGGGGTCATTAGCTCTTATAGAAAAGGGTAAGAAGGCTGCCGATGATGGTTCGGAGTCTGATCTCTCCGATTGTGAACTCTCAAAAGAAGAGTATGCTATGGTGGTGTCCAATCCAAAAAAGTTCGCAAAGAAGAACTTTGGACGCAACAAAAACCAAAACTGGCAGGGAAGTTACAGCTCAGAGAAGGTGAAGGATGAGAGTTCTAACAAATCTCAAAAGGAAGATGTGAAGAAGGAGAAAAAGCTCATAGGAGACTCCGACTATGGCTGCAACTATTATCATGGTAAAAATCATCTGGCTAAGGAGTGCATGCTAAAAAGAATGAATGAGAAGAAAGAGGAAGAGGATGATGAGACTTATTTTCTCAGGAAGCTGGAGGAAATTAAAAATAAGAAAAATGTAGATGACGTTAAACCTTCTTTGATCATGAAGGAACAGGATGATGAGTTTGGAAGATTCGAAGTGTGGTCGACTGATTCAGAGGACGAAGATGTTCGTATACCAACTCATGGGAGAATTTTCGTTATGAAGGATGATGTTTCGCAGTTCAGTGGAAGATGCTTGATGGTCAGCAATGACGTTTTAGAGAAAAGGGGTTATGCTACTGATGGCGAATGAGATTCTGTCAACTGCTTCGCATTGAAACCTGTTTTGGAGCAAATCAGTGAATGTGAGAAGATGATCAGTAAGGTATATTCTTTTCTCGAATCTCTAAACATTCCTATCTCGCGGTATGAAACTGAATTAAAAGACCTAAGATTTACATTTTCAAGTTTCAGTGATAGTCTAAAACGAATCCATTTAACTAATTCTAACTTAACCGATCAACTCGGCAGGGTTTCGAACAAAAGTGAAGAGAGGTGTATGTGGATTAGGAAGTTAGAGTCAGATTTAGATAGCTCTTGGGATGATTTAATTTATTCGCAACGTAAAAATTTGGGGCTTTTAAAACAATGAAACATTTTTTGTTTGATTGTAAAACAGTTTTATTTTAATATTACACAGCTACATATTGACTGTGAAATAGGAAAGAAAATCCACAAGATGATTTTCCCCTTTCTTCAATTGAAAGAGGATGAAATTGATGCAGAATGTTACAGGTGCGAATCAATCGTGTCATCAGAAGAAGTTTCGGATGCCTAAAAAATCGGTCTGGACAAAATTGAATCTTACATACAGTCCAAAGACCATAAAGAGATGTTAAGACAAATTTTGGATGAAAAAGAAAAAGAAAAAATCAAATCAGAAACTATACAAAAATTTAACTCTCTATGCACTAAGTTGAGTTCAGAAAATAAACTTAATGTTGAAAATGTGTCTGAATTCGACGATGATAGAGACATGAGTGAGATCTCTGTGGAGGATGAGATTGATTGTTCATAATTTTTTAAAATCGAACCTAAAACTGCGAAAGTCTTAATTTCTAAAAATTAAGTTGAGTTTTCTCGTATTTCTGAAAATAATCCAAAGATTTTAAAAGAAAAAACTTTAGTTTTCCAAAAGGTTAGAACAGTTCCTAACCAAGTTTTCGCAACTACCAGACTGAACAAAAATCAGACTATAGAACTAACGTCCCTGGTAAAAGAAGACAATGTTGATGGGTGCGATGAATATTTTTGGTCAGCTCCCATTGACAACACAGATGAAACCAAATATCTCTCTGAAATGACCTCCTGGTGAACAAAAGGAAGATATGTAGCAGAACCGTTGAACAAGGTTAAATCAAGCTACGAGAAAGGAGGTTCGAGTGGAACCAAGAATGTTCCAAATAATACATCATCTGAACAGGCTGAAACTCCTGTTAGAAAGTCGAAACCTAGGGCCAGTGTTCATAAGTCCTCTGAGAAATTTGTTGCTCAAAAACGTCAAAGAAATACGATATACAATAAAAATCTAAAGGAAATAAAGCATTTCTGGAAATCCAGAAATCCTAACTTCGTTAATCAAGAAACTTCATCCAATCCAAATGCGAAAGTCTCTTCACATGCGAATCCTAAAAGTTTCTCAAAAACTCAGTCTCAGTCTCAATAGGTTTCAAAACAAAAAGTTTTCAAAAACCTTATTTTTCAAATCACGTTGAACCTATGGAGAAGTCCAAGTCTCACTTCTCTCCTAACAAGAATGCTTCTCACTCTGCCAAGACATCGAAAGATGTTAAGGGCAAAGGAAAGATAGTTTCGGAGCCTAAATTTCCATTCAAAGGGTCCGAGACTAACTCGAACAGAGTTGAGAAGAAATTAGTCAAGCAACACATCCAAAGTAAACAAAGGAAAATATCCACAAAGGATAAAAACTCAAAAGACAATAGGATCACTGTTTTTCAAATCACAAATAAAGATAACTCCACCTTGATGAAAAGATCTTATTTAGTTGATGTTTCAATTACTTTTCCTGTGAAAGCCTCACGTGGACCCAAACAACTTTGGGTACCTAAATCTCTTTGATTTTTATAGGTGATTCGTGACGAAAAGTTTGACTCTGAATGGTACATTGACAGTGGTTTCTCGCGTCACATGACAGGAAGGAAGGAAGCGTTTAGGGAGTTTAGCGAACTGAAGGATGGAGGAAGAGTGAAGTTTGGCAATAATTCACTTGGAGAAATAAAAGGATATGGAATGATCACGAATGGGGACTTTTCGATTCACAAGGTAGCATACGTGGAGGGCCTGCAACACAGCCTAATAAGTGTTTCTCAATTGGTTGTAGGTACCGGATTGAAAGTCTCGTTCGATGATGAGGGATCTGAGATCATTGAAAAGAATACCAAAACTGTACTCTTGAAGTCTAAGCAAAAAGGAGAGATGTACCCACTAAATCTGAACCCCATCAAAGGGAAACCTGCTATCTTCCTACTTACGAAAGCTTCTTCAGATGATAGCTGGCTGTGGCACCGTAGGCTCTCACACCTCAATTTCAAAGACATCAATAAACTTGTTCTTGGTGATCATGTGCGAGGGCTTCCACTCTTAAAATTCAATAAGGAACATGTTTGTGCAGTCTGCGAATTGGGGAAGCAGAGCAGGAAGAGTCATCCAACAGTTGTGAACACCAAAGTCAAAGAACCACTTGAACTTTTGCATATAGACCTTTGTGGTCCTTCTGCAATTGAAAGAATTGGTGGTAAGAAATATATTCTTGTAATTGTTGATGATTTTTCCAAATTTACCTGGGTTCATTTTCTTAAACAGAAATCTGAAGTCACTCCAAAGCTCAAGGATTTTATAAAGTAGATAAAGATTCAACGGAAAAAGTTGGTTCGTCATATTCGCAGTGACAACGGTTTGGAATTCAAAAACCAAGTGTTTGAAGAATTTATGACTGCGAAAGGAGTCACTCACAACTTTTTAGCTCCTTACACTCCTCAACAGAACGGAGTCGTTGAAAGACGAAACCGATCTTTATGCAAAGCTGCGAGAACCATGCTATCATTTACGAATCTGCCACTTTACTTCTGGGTGGATGCTATTGGAACAGCCTGCTTCACACAAAATCGATCAATCCTCAATAAGCGATTTTTTGTTACCCCTTGATGAGATATTGAATAATCAAAAACCTAATGTCAAGTTCTTTCATGTATTTGGTTCCAGGTGCTTCATTTTCAATTCTAAAGAGTAGAGGAACAAATTCGATGTGAAGGCCGATGAAGGTATTTTATTAGGGTATTCTCTGACTTCTAAGCCATATAGGGTTCTAAAAAAAAGTCTAAAAAATATAGAATAAACCTATTATGTCACGTTCGATGATAGTTATCTAAAGAAGTATCAGAAGGATGACAGTCAATCAAAGGAGATCTTTCCCAAGCCGAATCCAGCAACAACTCCACTCTCCAATCTCTACGATGAATTCATGAATTTATTTGATGAGCCGGAGAAAGCGATATCTTTAGAATCCAAAGCATCAGATAACAAGGAGGATGAATTAAAGAAAAATATTGATGAAGCTGCAAAGAATCTTGAAAGAGAGCGTCAGAATCTGAAAGATCCACAAGTTGCGAATGCTCCATTTTTAGGGGGAGGGTTCTTCATCAACCTCCTCACCTGATACACCTTTTCAGGGGGAACATTCAACACCTCAAGTGACTCACAAAAGTCCACTCCAGGGGGAGAATCCAATTCCATAAGAAGAGGAACATACATCATTCGAGGGGGAGAATGAAAATACGAATGATGATTTGGATGTGCAGTCAGAATTTGAGGATGTAAATGATGAACTGGACCCCACCTATGATCCTAATTACCCTCCTTTGACTAAATGGACCAGAGATTATCCCAAAACACAAGTAATTGGAGAATCATCTTTAGGAGTTCTTACGAGAGCACAACAAAAGGCGAAGAAGACTGCATTATTCTCTATAATGGAATATTGCATGTTTAATTCGTTTATCTTCAAAATTGAACCTAAAAATGTTAAGGTTGCTCTTGATCATTCTGATTAGGTGCAAGCAATGCAGGAGGAGCTCAATGAATTCGAATGAAACAAGTTCTGGAGATTAATTCCCACTCCGAAGGATGTATCTGTTGTCGGTCTAAAATGGGTATTTCGTAACAAACTAGACAAAGAGGGAAATGTGATACGAAACAAGGCACGACTAGTTGTTAGGGATATTGCCAAGAAGAAGGCATTAACTATGAAGAAACCTTCGCACCAGTTGCAAGGCTGGAGTCTGTTCGCATCTTTTTGGCGTATGCAGCTCACAAGAACTTCGAAGTCTTCCAAATAGACGTTAAGTGTGTCTTTCTGAACGGGGAACATGAAGAAACAGTGTATGTGGAACAACCACCAAGGTTTGTAAAGGAGAAATATCTAAACCACTGTTACATTCTGGATAAAGCAGTCTATGGTCTGAAGCAAGCTCCACGAGCCTGGTATGAAACTCTTACTAGATTCTTGAAACAATCTAAATTTAAACAAGGTTTGGTTGCTTCTTGCGCAAGAAATATGGTAACCATCTGATGATTGTCCAAGTTTATGTTGATGATATCATCTTTGGTTCTACAAATCCCAGTTTAACTGTAGAGTTCCGAAAGTTGATGGAAACTAAATTTGAGGTGAGCTCTATGGGTCGGATTAACTTTTTCTTTGGTTTGAATATAAGACAGAATCAAGAGTGAATTTTTATCAACCAGGAGGCTTACACGAAGACCTTACTTGCGAAGTTTGGTATGGAGGGAGATTCGAAGGTGAAGGTTCCAATGGCATTCGGAAAGAAACTAACACTATATTTGGACAAACCAGCTGCTGACATGACACTCTATCATCAAATGATAGGCTCTTTAATGTATCTAACCGCTACTCATCCAGACATCATCTTTTCCGTTTGCTATTGTGCCAGGTTTCAAGCGAATCCTCGCGAACCCCACATGATTGCATCAAGAACATATTCGGGTATCTTAAACGAACTTCCTCGCTCGGAATATAGTACCCTTCAAGCCCAAGGTTCTTTGTGCAAGAATTTTCGGATGCTGATCTCGGAGGTTGTGGTTTAGATCGGAAGAGTACAACGGGAGGATGTCAATTTCTTGATGGCAAACTTGTTAGTTAGCAATCAAAGAAACAAACCTACGTCTCCCTATCAACTGTTGAAGCAGAGTACATAGCCGCTGTCTCTTGTACATCACAAGTTATCTGGATTCAAATTCAGCTTCGTGACTATGGTATCAATATGAAGCGAATCCCCTTGTATTGCGATTCTGAGAGCGCCATTCGCATCTGTCACAACCCAGTGCAGCACTCTAAGACCAAACACATCGCACTGAGGTATAACTTTATTAAAGATCACGTGGAAGATGGAAATGTTGAGATACACTTTGTTAGATCCGCTGATCAACTGGACGACATCTTTACTAAAGCCTTACCAGAACAAACCTTTAATCACATTCTTCAAGGCTTAGGAATGACTGAAGCTGAATCAGTTCTGAAACTACCTTCGCACTAGGAAAGTATTGATTGAGCTGCGAATGGGTGTGAACCCTCGTAGTAATTCGTAGTCTATTGTTCATCTACGAAAGTTCGTAGTTATTCGTAGTCTACTGTTCATCCACAAACACTCGTAGTGGCTCGTAGTCTACTGTTCATTCGAAGGTTCGGAGCATCTTGTATACTTTTGTATATTTCATGTGTTTTTACTAATTTAATTTTTCTATTTTTACTTCTTTTCAGAAAATTCAAAATCAAAAAATATTTCAATTCTTTCTGTTTTTATTTCTTTTTCGGAAAATTTGAAAATCTGACAAAAAAATTTCAATTTTTTTATTTGTTTTATATAACATCGAAATTAATAGATAATTGAGCAGGACGAACAAATCATATCATGATACTCTCAATTACGAATGATGGGGCAGGTATTGAATTTCTAATCTTTACACTAGTTAAGTGTCCCTAGAAGCATGTTGCTGCATGTAGTCTGAAGCCTCTGAGACTCTATGTTTGAAGCCTTAAATGAATTGATAATACCAATCATTTCTTCCCAATCAGGCTGAAATTCACATAAGTCATTGAGCTACCTTACTCTTTTCACATTGAGTTAAGAGTTGACTGCTTGGTCACTTTCACATAGCAGAGGTACATTTTTCTTTGGAACCACCTACCACTACTTCTCAATCACTTTCGCATTTACAAATGTAACCCTTGAGACTCTCAGAAATTACCACTGAGGTTTATGGTTGCACAATCACTGTTTTTATGATCTTAAATTCCCTATAACCACGAATTGAGTGAAACCCAAAATCCAACGCATATATATGCATTGAAGGTGAACAATTTAAATGTTCTAGATTAATCACCATGGAATTGACGAAACTCCACTTCTGTGGTTCGTACCTTGAAATCTCTTTTTATTTTTATTTTTGTGAGATCTTAATGAAATGTTCTACACCTAAGACTTTTCTACACATAAGATCCAGTTTTTATTTTTCTTGAGATTTCCATATTATCCAACCACTCAAATATTTTCCAAAGCATACTTGTTCTTATGACTACACTTGTCAGACAAGTACTTCATACGAACGTTCAGACTTATGTCAAGTTTTGGAGTTTGGTTGAAGATGAAGCCGCCCATTATCCATTATTAAAAAGAACCCTTTCACTGTTTCTACACAAACAGATGATCATATTTCGACGGGACTCCATACAAGCACTTCAAAGTCTCTCTTGACCGCGAAGGAAGAGATCATTGCCCGAAATCCATATGTTTTATGTCTTTAATGACATCACTAGAATCCCTTAGAGAATTTGTTTACTTCTTTATCTTTGGCACACTCTTGCACGAAGATCTTTATGATTTTCAAAAATCTGGTTCGTTGTCCTAATGGTTTCTTTCAGGTTTGGAGTACAGTAAATAGTAATCAATTTCGAAAGTATGAAACTGCGAAAGTGAGCAACTAAAACGACAGTATTTGTGGATAAGATTTGAATTTAGGTGCGTGAAAACTGAAACGACGCATGCTGTCACGCCGCCTGACACACACCATCTGACACAGCTGTCACTCACGTCTTTTTAGGCGACTTTTCTGTAATTTGATGTAACCAACCGCTAGATTTCTCTCTCTTACTATACAGTTTAAAAGGATTTCGACGATTCATTATTCCTTACCACTTTCAAAGTAATCGAAATCCTTCCGACGATTTTTCTCTCTACTGTTCATCATCTTCTTCACCAAGCAACTATGGCAGCTTCATCTGAAACACCTTATGTCGCTGATCAAATGGATCAGTCAACTCTAATCAACATCAAGGCTAACCGGAATCTCATTCTGGACCTTGAACCAACCAAGTATGACACTTTTCTCCAACCTCTAATTGAGTGTTTGCGCTATTCGCCCTTGGTTATCGCTCTAAAGAAAACTGAGAACGTACCCTTGGTTCATCTGTTCAAGGTGTACTCGACTGCTAGCTATCAAAAGGGAGAAGAGATGATCACCTTTGAAGTCGACAACAAGAAAACCCACATCACCAAGTCCAGGTTATGTAGCCTGCTGGGGCTTCCTCGAGGTCGTGACCTAGTTAATCCAAAATCCATCTCCAACTCTGCTATCTTGGAGATGTTCTATCAAATCGGATAGGGAGTATCTGGCCTCCGTCTCCAAATTCAAGAAGCCTAACTTACCACCAATGTGGAATAGGTTGTTCACCCTGATTTTTAAAAGCTTTTCTGAGAGGGTAACAGGTTCAGACTGTCCTAGCAAGCTGTTCATGACCATCATGTATGGTGTTTACTCAGGAATCAATCTCGACTATGGGACAATGCTTTGGGCTCAACTTGTCCAGAGTACTCTTTCTACAACACGACACAACGAGATATCCTGTGCTTGTTTTTGGACTCTCGTTGTTCAGAGGGCTATCAATCGGCTCAGCATTTCGGTGATAGAGGGTTCCAACATGGCTAACATTCAATTTTTCCACACCACAAACATCATTCTGTCAGACACTTCCAGATTCACCTTCAACGAATCAATCCCAGAATCGATGCTTTGCAACGTCCCAGCTGCGAGTAAAGTTATTCAAGCCTATCGTAGTTTAGCGGCTTCAGGTCCACGACCATTGATAGATTCAATACGAACGGTTCTTGACGAGTCTGATAAGCCAAAGAAGGGGGTTAAACGAAAGGGGAAGGTTGGTACGTTCGAACCTGTCCAGACTCCAAAGAAGAGAGTGAAGCGAGTCGCTCGCAAGCCAAGGACTCCGACTCCATGTGCTGAGGAGGATTCGTAGTCCAACACAATCTCGGACATTCGCAGTCCAGGTCCAGTCCAGAAAGAACACGATGATACAACAGCGACTTGACATCCCATGGTAACCTTCACTATACCAACCTTTGTTCCAATTAGAGATGAATTTTTTCAGGATTTTGCTCCACCTTCTCCTCCTCCTTCATCTTCAACTCCCATTACCATCGCTGCTTGCCCACCTGTATCTGTTGCTTTTTCACAACCTCAAGCTTCAATTCCATCACCCACTCTATTGTTCACCGAATCTACAGCAGCAACAACCACCGCCACTAGTGCACCTCCAATTTCTGTCAACGTATCTAATACGGGGGCAGGTGCTTCAAGTTTCACTCTTGGTCAAGATTCTACTCCTCTCCGACAAGATGATCCGGATACTGTTTTCAGGGTTGATAAAGATTTTGAAGCTTTTACATATAGTCCTTTCTCAGTTCGAGAAGATAGCGATGATGATGCTCCAATTACCAAAGGGCAACTCAAGACTATCAATGAGAAGTTGGATACCTTGCTTCAGTCTACCAAAGCATCCTTCCAGTGACTATTCTGAGGAAACTGTCAAGGAATTCCTTGAAACCCTTACCAATGAGCACACTGCGAACCTTGATAAAACAACCAAGGCTGTTGATGACTCAGCGACTGCTTGCAAGGATACGCCTGAAAAAGTCGATAAACTAATTTCTAATGCTCAATCTTTCATGACTACTTTCTAGAATTCCTTTGAAACGAACACTGCAAAGGCGAATGCAATTACATCCAGTCTTGGAACTACCCTTCGTACTGAGAAGGATGCTCTTGAGAAGGTTCTCATAGTCATACAATCATAAAATGCAGAGTTTCACACTTCCATCTCTTCAAAACTCGACAAGCTTCAGGTTGATCAAGCTCATGAAAAAAAGATCATGGATGAGCTTGCTGAGAAAACAGAGTGTGTGAAGATTATTTCAGTATAATTAACAAATGCCAATAACCAGATTGTTGATCTCAAGTCAGAGAATGTTGTCATTCATAGCTTTGTTGCTGATGTGAATGTTGAGTTGCACGATTTGATAGGGACTCACAACTCTCTCCTCGCTGTTTCAGTTCGTTAACACCTTGTAGAGAAGTTACAACCTATCTTTTCTATGTTAGACAGGATTCAGGGTGTTTTGGAATCTTCCATTCCAAAACAAGGGGGAAAAGCAACGAAAGAAGCACAGAAAGTTACAACCGAAGGTGTCAAGAAACCAGCTGATGGGGGTGATGCTGATCAGGAACAAAAGACCAAGATAAACCAACCGAAGGTTAATGAAACTTTGAGTTCAAAAGACCAAGATAAACGAACCGAAGAGGAAGAACCTGATGAGCATGAATTGAAACGAAGGAAGGTTCGTGAAGCTGAAATCGATGAAAATAATCGGATAGTTAGAGAAGCTGAAACGAAAGCAAGGCTTGCTCGTGAAGCAGATGAAACATTAAAAGCGCAGAAAACTATCTTTCCTCTGTGGACACTTGAGCGGATTCTGAAAGAAGTTGTCGAAAATCTGAACGAATACTGGCTAGAGCCTGTTGGGTCATTTGAGTTGGAGAATTCCCTGGACCTACAACTTGATATGCTTATTACTCCAAAGGCTTTACTCTTTCGCAGCTTTGATCTGATTGCGAACGCTTCTCCAGCAGATAAAAGTGCTGATAAGGCTCCATGTTCATTCTATCTAAAGCACATGAGGCCACAATACGAAATGTGGAGCTCAAAGAAGATCACTGCTGTAAAGGTATTCAGACCACTTGAAACTGAGAGCTTCATTAATGCTCGTTTCAAGGTTGCTCGTGGGGCTGTGAGTTCAACTCATGAATTTACTCTCACAGATTTGCCCTGCCTCAACCCATTCAATTGGATTTCGTTGTTACTTCTACTGATGAGGGATCAACAGAAATTCAAGCCTATCATTCGACACCTAAAACGAATGTTGGTCTGCTACATTTAAGAGATTACAAAGATGGACGCATAAATTTTCATTGTTCTGCATAAGAAAACCACTGTTTAATTCAAGGAGCATCCAAAGGATCTCGATACGATGAAGTTGGGGAAAATACGAAAGAATGATTGGAGTGTCGCGTTTCAGATAAGAGAGAAACCATATGCGAACTTTCACAGAGTCTGCTTCTACTTATCAGACAAGCATCTGTACTCCACCTCCTGTCTCGAATTCATTGTAAATTCCGTAAGTCGGAATAAAGCGAACAATGTTGCGGACAAGAAGTGTTTTTCGGACATGATCAACTGGTATGTCATGGTTCGCAAGTCCTTGCTGGGTATTATGCCGAAGCTGTTCAAAGTGCAAAAGCATAAACGACAATGAAGAATCTGCCTTCTTAATTGACACAAAGGGGGAGATTGTTGGGACTATATTGTGTTGTGTCAATTTTGTAATATTATTATAGTCCATTTTATGTAACGGGTTGGGCCTGTCCACCTGGTTTATTTATTGTGCTAGGGTTAGAGTATTTATAGTGCATTCATGCACTATGTTTTGCATTGTTCCTCTTGTAACCCTACTACGCCTTTACAGTAGCAATTCTTTATCGAGTTCTTCTAAGGCAGAGATAATTAATCATTCAGCACAAAGTTGATATTTAATATGTGTTTTGATTCTTTTAACTGTTTGAATCTAATCGATCTTACAAGTTTTATTCTCATCAAAAAGGATTCTAGAACGATCGGTAGGGAGCAACAATAAGGAGTGGTCGGAAAATCTTGATGATGTATTGTGGGCATTTCAAACCGGCTTCAATACATCAGTTGGTACTACACCTTATAGGTTAGTTGTTGGTAAGAATTTCCATTTACCGGTTGAAATCGAGCACAAGGCGTATTGGGATTTGAAGACATGCAACTTCGAATTGACTGAATTGCGCACCAATCGTCTAATGCAAATGAATGCCTTAGATGAGTTGAGAAACGATTCATACAAAAACTACTTGATCTGCAAAGACAAAACGAAGAGATGGCATGATGCTAGGTTGAAAGGAAACAAGGAGTTTGAAGCGGGTCAAAAGGTCCTCCTTTTCAATTCAAGAATGAAGTTTTTTCCTGGAAAATTATAAACGCATTGGTACCGTCTATTTGTAGTGAAGCAAGTATTTCCGCATGGAGCTATCGAGCTACTAAAAGAAGGGATGCCAAGTGAGGAGAAAGAAGGAGAAAATGTGCACTTGGGGGTAGCCTCCACAACGTAAGGTGGGAAGGAGTCCAGCTCACGACTCCTCAAAAGGAAGTGCTTGCGGGAGGCAACACGTGATTTTGAGTTTACGTTTTTCTTTCCCTTTCTTTTATTTGCTTTTCATTTTATTTTGTTTTGTTTTGTTGGTGTTTAAAAAAAAGATTTTCACTATTTTCTTTCTATTAATAATTGTTGATGTGAGCGCAAGCATGGCAATAAGTGTGGGGTGTGGTGTTATATCATGAAAAAAAATGGAGAAAAAATGGAGAAAAAAAACAGCACCACGGCGTGGATAAGTTGTTCCCACGCTATGGTCAGTTGGGGATAATCGAAATTTGTGGTTTTTGACTTCACCACGGCATGGTCTACTTTATCACAGTGTGGTAATTTCTTTTACGCAGTAAATAAGGTTTTTAACCCTAAAAATCAAAACTTTTCAACATCACTTTCACCTACATCCCCACACGCTGTGTTCTTGCCCACCACAAACTTCTTCTTCAAGATTCCTTCGATTTTCCGTGTTTTCCTTCATAAAGGTAAGATCTTTTGACCTAAAATCGATTATTTTAGTATGGCTATGTGTTTTTCTGCACTAAGTGGGTAACTAGACAAATTTTTAGGATTTTTCTTGAATTAGGGTTCCGGTTGTGCTTTGATTTTGGGTTGATTTGGTTCGATTTCTATCACCTCTAATGGGGTATTTCAGTAACCCAAACGAACCCTTGAACTTAATTTGACTTCATTTGGCTGGAATCCACACAATTCAGAACCTTATTATCGATCCGGTTTGTCGACCATTCCGTGGTGGTCCACGACCACGATGTGGTTGTCTTACAGTGAACATAAATATTTTCAATTCTGATTTGTGTTTTGCTTTTGGATTATTTTTGTGGTCTGCTTTTCACAGAAAATGAGAATAGGATAAAGGTCCCAACAACAAGACCCAAGGTAGCACCCAGAATTCCCTTGGTATAATTTTCCCGAGGTGGTTGCTCCACCGGTAATGGCTGAATGGAGAAACAAACTAGCCAAGTTGAAAGCACGGGATATTCATGTATCAAATGAAGTATATTGGGATTGGTTGCAAGAAGTCGGAGTGGTTGAAGCACTTGACCCGTATTTAACCAGAATTTTTGTTGGGGACAGAGTGAGGATTACATGCACAGCTTGGAGGCGAGTTTTCAGATTAAAAGAACAGCTATATAAGGAGTTGTGTATAAAATTCTTGGCCACAGTTTGGTTTAGGAAGCGAGGCGAAATTTATGATTCAGAAAATTTTACCTCATGTTTTGGTGGCGAGAGACGGGAATGTAGTTTAGCGGAACTTGCTTGGAGATTGGACTTGTACAACCAATCTGAAATTATGACTGAGGGGTTCGAGGTTTTCCTTGATCATTGCCATAAAACCCTTCTTAACGGTGTCAATGCGTAACGACCCGAATTTGCTTCCGTCAACGATGTTAGATTCTGTTAGACAAATATTTATTTTCGTAGGGTTATGTTGGTTTTAAGGTTATATAATGAAACAAATTAAATAAATATGATGTTATTTAATATCTAAAAGGATTAATTAGTAATTTTGTTAGTGATTTCGATATCTGAATTTATAAATTCAATAAAAAAAGAGTGTTAATGTAAACAGAAAGTCCAATGTGGGGGTGTTAAAGATAATTTCTAGTAATTTAAAGGTTTAGTAAGCGTGAGAGGTTTAAATGTCATTAAAAGGAACTTCAATTGTTAACTAATTAGGGTTTAGGGTGTTTGGAATTTAATTACGGAATTCGAGGGACTAAAATTAGCAATTGGTGTATAACTCCCTAGGAGAAGGATCGATACTTCTCCTATTGCATACGTTTTTGGCCATGAACGAAATAAAGCTCTTTGTGATTGGCAATTGCTCAATTTCTTCACTATTGGTGTCGTTTTTGGAGAACGGTTTGAGAGTGCTAGCCAATTTTGCCTTCCCTTGAGCTTGTGGTGTGTATGTGGCGATCTCTTGGTGTGGGAGATTGTATTTCGTGGGAAGGGTTCATAGGGGCTATAGAGACTCAATTGCTCCTTCATTGTAAGTTTTTGATGTTAATTCCTTGCTAATTCCTCTTTAGTTGACATGAATTGCATTCTAGTTGATTCGTTTGTTTGAATTCTTCCTACTCTTGATTCTAGTGTTTTTTTGTTGTAACTGGATTCAAGTTTTTTAGTTGTTTTGATGATTCATGGTTTTCAAATTCATGTGGAGAACACCTTCAATGGTGTTGATTTTTGATGTCCATGAATTGCTTAAAACGTTGGAATCAATATTTTTCATTCTAGCATTGTATTTTGGGTCATGGTTTGGAATTGTAATTATTCTTTTGACTCCTTGATATGTTGCTACTCTTAAGAACCCAGTTTCCATCCTTATAGTCATGTTTGGTTATGAATTAATGGGTTAAGTTGTTAAATAACCTTTAAAATGCATTGCTGGGAAATTCAGAAAAATTCTCATTCTGCCCCTGTTTTGAAAAAAAAATAAAGAAAACTCATCAGGAGTCCGATTGGTGATCCGTAAATTCTCAATGTTTTCATTTTCAGTCTATTTTGTCCATTATTTTTTCCAACACCTGATATTATCCCTAAATAAGGTGAAAATTGTCTTTTTCACTGAGTGGTTAGAAATTAGCTACATTGATATCCCATTTTGTAAAATCCATATGAAATTGTAGAAAAATCGTATGGACTTGTGCGAGTACTCCCTGAATATATAAAAGTCTAAACTACTGGAATATAAAAAGATATTGCATATTTTTCAGGCTTTGGTGGTGTTAAAATGGCCTTGAACAGGTGGTTGTTACGGATCAAAATTTGGAACTTTGGTCTAAACGTTCGTTTATATGTTTAGGAATTTTACTCTCAACATTTTTGTGACATCTCTTTGATATTTTCATAAAGTACCCATATTTATGTCTTAATACTATCATTCAAGCCTTTTCTGTGAAAACTTGAGTGACTTTAATCCTTTACATAGAGTCTTAAAGCATATGGTGATTTTTGGTGAATGTTGGAATTATGCACAACAACTTTGCCCCATCTTGCGAGAGTTGTAGCTGCTAATCTAGGTAGAATTGGCTGATGATACTATCTGATGAAGTTGTAGGAAATCGAGTATAGTTTCCAGAAAGTTTGATACCATCCCATTTAGAGCTGTAGATTCTGTTTTATGACCAAAACACTGAACAGTGGTCATGGATGGAATTATAAGAAATACAATATAAAATTTAAAGCATGTTGAGCTAAACTTGTAGACTTTGAATGCACGTAATAACTTGATGATATATATATATATATATATATATATATATATATATATATATATATATATATATGTGTGTGTGTGTGTGTGTTTAGGTGAGGTCTTGACAAATTCAAGGGAGTCAAAACTTAGAGTTAACAAAGGATTCGTCAAGGCAAGGTGAGTTAGTAGTTTTACTCACTAAGTGTGCATAAGTCGCAATGTACATTTCACACATGGATGATTGATTCATTTTATGTCAAAATTAGTAATTGTTTTGTGTTTTCATATGATGTGTTAATTTGATATGCTTGTTTGCTAGTTGTCATGCTTAAGGTCTAAATTGATATTTGACTCCATTTTGATGATTAAGATGTTTATGGTATGGTAGCATGAATTTAATTGAAATGATGATAGTTGACTATGCTTTGGTGAATTGTTGATGAATTTGGTGAATATGATGATGTTAATTGATTGTATGTAATTTCATTCTTTACATGATGATTTGTTGAATCTTGTGGGGCGTTGCATATTGGGTCAGGTAATTTATGACACTTGCCTTAAACCTTATTTGGATACCCCGGGTGACCTATTAGATTAAAATAAGACCAATAAAAAGAGCTTAAGACAATTTGGTGTTGGTCGCCCGGTCTATCTAGAAGATCCTGCAACACATGGTACACGTACACTTTCACTACAGTGTTCGTGGAATGGAGTGGTGTGGTCCTACCGAGGAGGACTAGTATAAACATCACGTTGTACTGGGAGGTGTTATGGATGTACGCCACCGTTGGTACCGAATCCTAAACGACACCGCATAATGTTTGTATTTCGCATAGTCGAAGTAGCAAAAGGGGTGTTTGGGGTTGGTGTTTCGGTGACATACTTTTGGTGGTATGCTTTTGGTGACATACTTTTTGTGATATGCTTTTGGTGAAAAACTTTTGGTGACATGCTTTTGGTGACATACTTTTGGTGATGTGCTTTTGGTGATATGTTTTTGATGATATCTATTTCTTTCGGTGATATGTGTTGCTTTTGAAGATATGTGATGCTTTTGGTGATAAGTGTTGTCTTTGGAGAAATGTTATGCTATTGGTGATACATGATGAATTTTATGTTATATGAGATTATGTGTTGCTTAATGTTGTTATCTCATAAACTGAAGTGTTGACCCGTTTGGGAATTTTATGTTTTCCTTATGACTATATGCAACTTTTATTAACTCACTCAGTAGGGGCTGACACTAGTTTCTTTTACTTTGTGCCATGTGATCGGTATAGGTAGCATAGGAGCTTGGATTGGTGACAGGGGTTGCTAATGGGTAGTAGATCTTATTATCGATATCAAATTTTGGATACATTTTTTATTATTTACTTTAAAGTGCTTTTTCTTCCACTACATTTTAATTGGTTTGGAATAGTGTTTGAAGTTTGAAGTAACGTTGTGGTTTGAAAATGTTTTAAATTAATTAAGTAAAGTCTTCCGTTGCGATTTTCTGTTATAAGGTGTTTAAAATAAAAAAATTGAGGTGTAAATTACGATGTTACAAGTTGGTATGAGAGCCATGCTGTGAGTGAACTACATACAAAGGTCGGTGTTCAGACTCATAGTGTAGATTAGTTTAATTAGGTTGCTTTAGACTCTTAAGGGGGTAAGGGTGTGTGTTAAGCGATATAGGACAGTTACATGTAACTTTCTGAACTTTCCCTTCCTGTAATTGTTATGTATACCTAAAATTCTTCGTTATTTAGGAACGTGTCGGATGTCGATGGGAATGTCAATTCAGGAGGAGCTGGTGGGGGTCAGGATAACCGCACACCTGAGACGCCACCGTTTTCTTTTCAGAGCCCACATGTTGGTTGTCAGCCACGATCCCAACCAACACGTACAGAGCGAAACATTGCAGGTGGTGCTATCATTGATGATCTCCAGGAGCAGCTTGAGGCACAGGAAGCTTATTTGCAGAGACGCGATCGATCCATGGAGCGGATACAGCAGGCTATGCGAGCTGCTGGCCTCTTACCCCCTGAAAGATGAGAATAAGGAGCCACGTGAGGTGATAACTGAGAGTCGCTCAGTTACCCGGGAGCGGAGCAGGGAGCCCACTAGGGATCGTGAGGAGGGGAGGGATAGTTCCTTCAAAGCATTCACAGACCGTAAACCCCCTGTCTTTAGAGAAAGAGATGACCCATCATTGTGCATGAAATGGTTGCACAAGATGAGGCAAATTTTCCATTAAGTCGACTTTATTAAGTCACAGAAAGTCAGTTATGCAGCACTGAAGCTTGGTGGTGATGCCCTTCAGTGGTGGGAGGCATTGGATTCTGTTTTTCCTGAGGCTATACTTCAACCCATAACCTGGGAGGCCTTCCTTCAATGGTTGTAGGAGCGTTTCTGTCCATCAGGGCAGATGAGGAGGATCGAGCGGGAGTTCCTTACCCCGGAAAAAGGAACTATGTCTTTTGCAAAATACAATTCCATGTTCTTCGAGAAGCTACAGCTCAGGAATAATTATTGTCCCACCGAGGAAAAAAAAGGTGGACCATTATGTTGAGGGATTATCGGCTGAGTATAGGGCTACAGTGAGGCAGTGCAACACTTTGGCGGCTGTCATGGATGAGGCTCTCAGGATTGAGGTTAACCTGGATGCACCAGGGTGTGTTGTTGCAAAGAGCGGGGAGAAGAGAAAATCGGAGGGTTCATTTGGGTCCTCAAAGAAGAATAATACCCAAAAAGTGAGCGAACGACGGGAGTATTGCAAGCCATGTCGTTTGTGACTTCCCATTTTCACAGCCAGAAAACACCGATTTGTTTATGCTTTATTTTCAAATCAGAGTAACTTTTTAAAGAAAAGTGTTGCGGAATTTGTCCCCAGAAAACATGATAAATATGTTATCAAGGCATTTCCGAAGAAATGTATTTTATTATTTTTAAAACTTTGGGATGTCATCGTCAATACATAAACATAATCATAAACAGAACTTACATTCATTTACATTAGTGATCTACATCTCTTTAAATCTCTCGGTGTAGTGTAGCTTTATATCGACACTTGTGATACAAATAAACTGAGTGGGTCAGGTTGGGAAACCTGGTGAGTACATAGGGTTTTCAACCCACAATAAATAAGTTATTATGTTTTATCAAACAACTAACCCAATTACCCATCCCCATTATCTTCTTTATTTCTTAAGGGTCTACCCTAAGAATCAGCTACTCTTTATTCATTCATTCCTAAGGATTGTCCTAAGGATAGGCACGAAGTCCATCGTCGCCCGGGTTTATACAACACGCACTAAGTCTATAGTTGCCAGGGTTCATCGAACGGGTGTTAAGTCCATAGCTCTTATTCATTGACAATATTAATTTGTAGGAGTCCACCTGCAATACATGTCAATGGGTTTTTAGAGTACACCGGGTGAACATATCATTCACAACACCTACATGTCAATGTGTAGTATGCTCATGAAAGACCTAGGGAGGTAATCTCTTTATGAGCGGATCCGCTTTCATGGAGTTTGTTCATATGTGCTATATATATTTCCATTTTGCACTATTGTGTTAACAGAAGGAAACTTGATGTCAATATGCTTTGACTTAATAGAATTTCTGTTGTTGGAATATAACATTGCTGACTTATTATCACAACTTTAGTGGTCTTTCAATACCAATAATGTGTAGCCTCGTGACAAATTTCCGGAACCATATTTCATGCTACAAATTATGCTGCCATTATGGAAGAAGCTACCGAAGTCTATTCCATGAAATGGTTTATCATGCTAAAATGTAAAAGTATCCTGATATGGATCAGTAACCATTTTGGCATTTAATAAAATCAAATTCTTAATAAAAATGATCTCCAAAACATCTGAATTTCCTATAGTTGAGCATATAGACTTTTGTTATATATAGATATCTCAAATCCATTTGGTTGCTTTCTTATGATCCAAACTTGAGTTGCATAGATATCTACCCAAAACCAAAAAGATAAATTTACTCCCACTTAATCTATGATACACAAAATCATCTATTGTATTTACCTCAAAACCAAAAGAGATAAAAAAATTGATGAAAAATGTGGTACCACGCATAGGATATCCAAAGTTGAGGTTGTTGAGTTTGTGTATTCTGAATAGGAGATTGAATAACATTGTCGATCACTTTTCCATAATTTGCATACTATCGAAAGCAATAATAGGAATCAAGATTGATTCCTCCTTAAAGACAATGTTTTAACCTTGTTTCTCCCCCAAACTCAACATCCTCAAAGAATGTTGCTCTATCCAAAAATGCAAGGTCAATACCCATACAATTGAGAACTAACATAATGCCCTCATTCCATTCCTTAAAATTAATCTCATTGAGTACATGACTCATAAATGAAATCAATGTTAACAAATATAATACCATAATTCAAACATAATGCAAATCTATTTTTATGCTCATTAATCCATAAACCGTAATCAATAAATTCAATTTATGACATCTTTATAAGGTATCAACACAACATTAATATCAAGTCTTTGGACAGTAATACTAACTTGCAAGAGATAACCTTATTTTAGAGATAAACATTGACAATAAATAATGTCAATTAACAAGCCCCTCTTTGGATTGACTTATTAATCACATGGAACCAAAAAATCGCCACATGTTTATCACCATATATATGTTTATTCGGCCAAATATCAGTCTACCTTTGGGTCGGCTAATACCCGCATTAATAAACACATAAACTATAAATTTTGATAATAAGAATTGACAATATATCATGTCAATTAACAAGCCCCTCTTTGGATTGACTAATTAATGAAATATAACCTAAAAATTGTCACATATTTATCATCAAACATGTGTTTATCCGGCCAAATATTAACCTACCTTTGGGTTGACTAATATCCGCATTAATAAACACAAACCATAAAATTTAAGTTCTTTGTAAATTAATTTTCACAAAAGAGATCACTTTGGCGATATATTGTGTCAATTAATTTATCCTTAAAATAAATAATAGGTCATAAATGAAATTTATCAATAACCAAAATACAAAAAAAATTACAAATATTAATCGGTATCAAAATTACCGATTTCATAACTGCTGCAGATATTACAACCGTAATAACATAATCTTACTTTTAGATAAACATACATCCGGTTGCATCATTGCTTAAAAAAAATTAAACCTCTTTAGTAGAGATGGAACTTAAATGAAAATACATTTCCATCTCGCATTATTTGTCCATAATCAAGATTCACGAAAACATTAGTGGAATAGACAGCTACTAATTGCATATAATACAAAAAATAATAATAATAATCATTGTCTATTTAATATTCCAAACAATTCGTGACAAAAGTTAAGGGGATCCCAAAGTAATTGATTAACAGAAACTATAACATAAAACCTACTATCAACGACAAACATTTGAACTGAACGAATCAAACATTTATTTGATATGGTTTTATGATTTGAGCTACGTATTTACTTTTGCTTATAAAAAAAATGATTTGTAAATTAAAGAAACCGTATCTTCATTTACGTAAATGCAATCTACATAACCATATAAATGAATCCTTAAATGTAATTTAGATATAAATGTAATTACATCTATTGATGATAATCATTTACACTTAAACAGAACCTAAATCTTACTGCATAATATCACGTAAATTAAAGTAATATCACAAACATTAATAATGGCCACGTGATATTGATTTTCCGGTAATTTTGATTTTACGTAAAATATATTATATATAATAATGAGCTTTGGCAACAAATAATAAAGTAAAAGAAAATTCACTTTCTTTCTCAAAATCTCACTCCACCAAAACCCTATGTAACCACCGCTAAAGACATAAGCGGTCATTACTTTCTGAAATTTTTTTTTTCATAACTTCCACTTAAGCAATTACTTAGTTGATCAAAAAAAATAAGGTTCCGTCGATAAAGAACCTTTGTGAAAGAACAGAACCCAAGAGCATTTCCTTTTCACGCAGCCACAAAAGAGCCGGTCAAAAAAATAAGGTAACCCCAAAACAAAAAAATAAGTAATCACGACCAAAATATATATGTTCAATTCGAATAAACTTTACGGATCTTAAACCTTTTGAAACATAAGATTTTAGTGATCAAATTAAAAAAAATCTAATAACAAATTCGAGTAAGCTCTGATACCAATTGTTGGTAATTTTCATAACCAAAACATAAAACGCGGAAGCGTAACTTTAGATCTTTAATCTCGAATCTGTCAAAAGAAAACTTTAAACCTGAAAGAATGATTACATACCTTGTTCCATTGATCTCAAGAACTCCCTCTAAAATCCCCCAGCAATGAACCATGCGAATTTCTTAGTGTATTTTCGTGTGTCTTGATCTGCTCCTCATCACATATATTTATAGATGGAGATAAACCCTAATGTGAGAGATGGAAGGGATCTTGAGGATCTTGAGTCAAACCGGGAACTCAACCCACAAGGTAAGTAAATATTCTATAAATCGGTCCATCAACAATTTATACTCTTACTATAATAACTGGATTTAATAATATATCGTACATATTTATGAAGTGGTCCCATAATTATCCAACATTTAATTCTTGTTAGTCTGATCATCTAGCTAGAGTTTTATCATTCCAGTTAATCAGTTAATAGAATCCGTAATTGTTCTAATTAATTTGTAATAAGTCACGAGTAATAAATCAGTTCCGTGTTTGGGATTTGACTTTATTATAAACTGTAAAAATCATACATTTACGCTTCCGAGCTTGTAAGAAGTATTGGGTATTGTTGGGAATTTTACAAAGAACTTAATGCAATTTTTCTGATTTAATTAAGAACTTATTTAATTAAACAGTAAAAAGTTAGGGTTAATTCAAAGAGCTTGTTTTGATTAACTAGTTTAGGTAAAAGAGATTATACTAGAGCTTGTTAGTTTTTCTCAGTACCAGCTTAGATAGAACGTATCTCAAATAATCAGATTTGGGTTAGTTGCATGATTAGGAACGTCGCAGCAGAACTGAAACCGTTTTTAATATTGATATTCGTTTTATTTTAATATCACTGCAATTTTAGTTTTTAGTTTAGTTCAAAATCCCCCTTTTATATTATGATTCTTGACTAGATGTGCCTTATGCAAAAAGGCATTGACCATTAGGCTGTGTCCCTGAGAATTCGACCTTGCTTCCTTGTGCTATATTTTTAGTGCAACCAGTAGTGATAAATTTACTTGTTTAATACGCGCGCGACAGCGTGTTAACACACACAGACACACACACTAAAATAACTAAAAATTAGCAAATCAAAATAACTAAAAAAGGTATCATGATTACTCATGTTTGTCGGAATCATGCTACAATTGTTGATTAAATATCTTGCATGCAAGAAGTGGTTTTTGAAAACAAAAACTTCCGACGCCCGTCATGATATTTCCTTTGTTTTCTTTACACCATTTGTAAAAAAATAAAGGGAAAATGTCACCAACCGTCATTAGAAATAGTAGAAACAAACAATGTAATAGATTAACGATATAAACTTTATTTAGTATTAATAAAATATGCGATTACGTCCTTAAGTATTCGCAAAAATATGACTAGTCAGACCAAAAGACTAGAAATCAGGTGTACAAAAAGTCCTGTTAGCATATACATATTATGACATATTCGGAAAGCACACATCAGCGTGATTCCGGAAGTATAAACGTTGTAAAATTGACCTTCATATGAAGTAGATATGAATTTTATAAAATATAAAAATCAAATGCACGTAAAAACTTGTGTCGTAAAAAGTTACAAAAAGATTGGTTGAGTTTTAGCTAAAGTCATGAAAATGAGAATCGAAGGACTCCTTGAGATAAGATTTTCAAAACAAAGAACGCCAAAAATGAAGACCATATGAGGGAGTTAGGATTTTATAAAATCATTTTAGAATACCCCCTCCTTACAAAGTATTAGGCAAAAAGGAAAGTTGGAATCGGCTAAAACAACCTAAAGTTGTAGTACTCATTGAGACCATCGTGTGAGTATATAAAACGTCGAAAACGGGACTCGTACGTGGGAGTTACGGAAATTCATCATGCACCTCATGCACGATGCATGCTCTGAAACTGAATTTGTGAATCTACGAGTGACGTGGCCCGAAGAAATCGGACACGCGCAACGTGAAACCTTAGAAATCGCATGGCATGCACCCCAAGACTTTCTATATATAGCAGGTCAGGGTCATACCATTTCCTCACACCTCAAACTCTCTCTCTCTCTCTCTCTCTCTCTCGATATTTGAGCCTCCCGACCTCCCGAGTGATTTCGAGTCCCGACACGACACTCTCAAGCCTCTTAAAAAGCATACTACTATGGTGAGTTCATGACCCTACATTTATATTTTCAAAAGTTTTCCATGGGGGGGAGGGGGGATACACGCTAATTATATCATAATATATTATGAAACATTATTGCATTCGAATCATTGTGATAATATTATGTCTGGTAGTTACTCTGCCCAAATTTCATGGATAATATCATACCTAGTTATTATAATGCACAAATATATAGCATAATATTATGCCTGATAGTTAATGTGCGCGAATCTTTAGGACAATATTATGCCTAGCCGTTACTATGACCAAATTTCTTAGTAGCACTGTATCTAGACATTAATCTGCCCGAATATCCAATCGAATTAACTACACTAATATAATTATATATAGTAAAATATAATTATAGGAGCAATGAAACAAAATCAAAAGTATACTATAAGTCTAATCAAAACAGATGTTAATGAGACAACTATTCATCAGTTAGCTAATTAAACTTCAGTTGATCCCCGGCCTATAATCGTGAAATCTTAAGTAAGCGGGAAATGTATGTATAGATCTATACGGGGTTGACACCCCCACCTGCGGTTGCTAGCTACAACCTTGGCGGCCAATTCATAGCAGGGATAACTTTCTAATCTACTATAACGTCTGATGAAGCGTTGTGTGGGGAAAATATCAAGTCAAAAGCTCGATTATGGGAACTCATTGTAACATTGTTCCGCCAGGCTTAATTATTTAAACTATCTAGAGGGGGACACCCAGAAGTAGTGATATATACAGCTAGTAAAGACATTAATTTAAAGGAAAGTAAACAAAATTAAACGATAAATGTGATAGAAATTCCTTTAAAAGAGTATCTTAAACAAATATCAAAATACTTATAAAAATTATCGACAACGATGTGTAAGAGTATTTTTAAGACATAAAAACTTGTGAAATCACCAACTTTATGTTGACATTTTAAATCGCATGTATTATCAGGGAAATGAGAGTCACAAATGGCAATGTCATCGGAGATTCATGCAAGAGAGTGATTTGCAGTGTTACTTGTTGTCGATGTTTAAAAATGTAGTTGACAATGTAATGTATTATACTATTAATTTAAAATAATGCTTGTGTTATATTTTTGTGTACTGTTCAATGTATTCAATATATGTGATTCCTATCAAACGTCGCGCAGCCCGACAATTCCGCCACCGGCTGAGGGTGTGACACCATTAACTAATAAGTAGAAAAAGAGTGACCCAACTAGCCAAGAGTAGCAAGAGTTTGGTCTTCCACTTAACCACCAGGATACGTCTTGCTATACTATGCATTGAGGATTGAGTTGGAAAAATCACCAAAGTAGTAGGCTAAACAAGTCAAGAATTCCCTAATAGCTAGCAATCTTGAAACCCATGCAAAAAGATAAACCAAGCAATGCATATGATCACGAATTCCTATACATAACAACAAAAACCTTCCCGAAAAGTGACATGATATCAAAGAAAAATAAAAATAAATCCAAAAATGCAAAAAAACAAACAACGAATAATCAAACAAACTAATAAATTGAAAATTGTTTCCCGAAAACATCGCCAAAAACTTGATGTGTATTTTAATGCACTAGTTTTAAATTTATAATTCCTAGTGTATCACATCTAAACCACACCTTACAGGTAGTGAACCTGATCGAGTATAGTATAGTTTGATAAGTAAGGGTGTCGAACTCAAGGGGAACGATAATGAATTAACATTAAAATATTTCACTACAGGTTATACTAAATAAAAGAAAGCAGTGAAAGCGGATTTTATTAATAAATCTCAAGTAATCAATAACTAAACTAAATAGATAAACCGACTGGAAATGAATCACTTTAGGTACTTTGGTTTAGATTGGATTTCATCTCAAAATATTGGTTCACTACTAAGTGCAATGGACATTTATTCATTATTCACTGATTCCTAACATGATTCATGTATTTTGTCCATACACAAATACTAATGACTCTATGGACTTTTATTTCATCGACATGCCATTAGTTATCCCTAAATTCATTGTTCAGTTCGTATTATGTAAGATTCTAAGATTGGTCTTCTAAAACATGCACACACACACACATTAAAGTTCATAACTTTATGTACCTAACCCTAGGTTTAGATCCAACACTAGTCACTATTATTTTGGTAATAAAACAACTATATATATATATATATATATATATATATATATATATATATATAACTAGATTGTTCTTCCAATCACATAGACTCAACAATAGTTAAAAAATTAACAATCTTTAACACATATGAATCTTTAATCAAACTTGACACAATAAATTAAATAGGAAAGAACGATCCAAATAGTAATTTAATCCAAAATCTCATGATTCATCTAAACTTAAACGCAAAGCAAAAGTTTTTAACACTTAAATTCAGAAAGTAAAGACATCAGGAACACAATTGGATAACTAGTCGTGGTCAAAAAAGCAAACCAATGATTCCTGTCATGAATCCGCTCTTGAATCCTTCTGATGTTCGCTCCATATCAGCTTAATAGCCCTTCGGCCATCTTCTAGACTCTCAAAATCGCAGTTTGGGGGTTTATTTTCACAGAAAATAAACTAGGTTTTAAGATATATCATTAGGGTTAATTTTTAGATTTATCTATAGGTTTCATCCTTACCATGACATGGTAAAAGACTTTCCATGTCGTGGCAACTAGAATCCTTAATTTACACGACTTCGTAGACTGACACGAGCTTTTACTACAAGAAAAACACGATTTCGCTAGGGAAGATCGCTATGGAACGTATTTTCGTTGTTAATCTGCAATGGATCGTGCTATGGAATGTCGTTCCATAGTAATGTTGCTACCACATTGTCTGCGGATTTTATTTCTGGTAGCGAGAGTGGGAGTTGCTAGGGAAAATGCTACCGTCTCCATATCCGTTGGTATTATGCTACCGATAGTTCTATGGAACAAAAATTCGTAGCAATTTTCCAACGAAATTTGTTACCAAATCATTTTCCGTTGTACTGCTGCTATGGAATTCATCATCGTGGTTACTATGTAACAGAGTTTGTGACGGAAACCAATTCCATAGTTGAATTGCTATGGAAGTACCATTCGTAGGTATTTGCTAGGGAATTCTGTTGTGGAGTATGATTTCGTTTGCTTGTTTTGCTATGGAACAAAACGCGTAGCTAATTTGTGACGACATTTATTGGTTTGAATGATATGTTTTTGAATTGGTAATATGTGGCATAAACTAATGTCTAAAAAATGTAAAAATGAATTATAAAGTAGATATTGTTGGCAAGCGGACTCGAACTTAAGTTTATGCTAGAAAAGGGCGTAGTTAAGCCAGTTGTCCTAATCAAGTTGTGTATAATTTCTTGAAAACATAGTATATAATGAATAATTAAGAATGAATTCATTACAAACTTATTTTTAGTTACATTAACCGGGCATGTTAAAGTATATAATCTATGTAGATTATTTTCCTTAATAACGAATTCATTACAAACTTATTTTTAATTAAATTAAGTATACTTCATCACAAAAATAACATCGGTTTTACGTATACTTCATCCTACTCAAACAACATAGTAAGAAAAAATGACTAAAATGCCCTTTTAACAGAATGATGTAAACACAAAACCAAAATAAAATTATAGTAGTCATATACAACTTCATATACAATACAATAAGAACAATAATATTCAATGTCCAATCTATTATCAACCATTAATATTTTTAAGAAAACCTACCATACTCTACATACCAACGACAAACCATGCAATATCTTTGTCGATCCTCATCCTCTTCATGGCCTATTGCAAATGCACCTTTAACAGAATGTCGGGGGTCTTCACATTGGAATGTGATGTTATTCGTTGTAAGTCTATGAACAACATCAACAGCCCGTAACAACTCTTTGACACTATCAACAACACCTGTGTACTCCCCATCATCCGGAACTGCCCAACCAAAATAGGTATCAAGTAATTGTAAACCTAGACATTAAAATATCCATCAATTAATCCAATGTATCATTTTCAATAAAACAGTAAATATTATACAACACACCACAACTAAATACTAACCCCAAACTACAAACATGCCTTTAATTAACTATATATATAATTTAATTTACATATATACCATATATACATACCTTTATCACATTGATGAGGCCCTCTTGAAATGTAGATCATTCCAAGCAAATAAATTGCCTCAAGATGATCTTCATTTGCTGCTTGTCTCAACAAAGACAATCCTAAATCAAAATGGCCATAATAGAAGCACTCTTCCTGTTGACAGAATAACAATATCAATATATAACATCAATGACACAAAATATTAATAAATGGTATAGATTACATATAATTAATGAAATTACACATACAATTCCTTGTCTGAACATGGCTTCAATGTTATTATGCAATGCACATGTGCGTATAAATGAATCAACATTCAGATTTTTGGGACCCATTCCTTCAATCATGTCAAATGCATGTTGTTCTAAACACTTGAGGATCACCCCCAGCTTCATACATCTTCTTTAAACTTCAAAAATTTAAATACGCAGTAAATAACAAATAAAGAGAGTTGTATTTCATCAAATATACATTCATTAGTTGATGTTTATTGAGAATTACCAAAGTATTGCAGAGACGATGTCTTTCGCAGATTCTGACCCTAATACTACAAATATCCGACTCAAAATCTCTAATGGGAGATCATCTAACGAACGGCGACTTCTAATAATCAACATTTTACTAACAAAATAGACATTGGAGTAGTTGATTTCAACTTCTTTTTAAAAAATAAGCGTAACTATGAAAAACAGTGTAACAGGGTATGGAAAAAAATACTTACTTTATGATGATCTGGTCGCGAGGTGTACAGGAGTGTCTATTATCAGAGAAAATCGATTTTAAGAACGATTACCCATCGACGATTTGGGGGTTTTAGTGTTTCTATGAAGATTTATCGTCCGGAATAGTTGAGACGCTCTGAATGGTTGAAGAACTGATAACGCCGGTGTAACGTCAGAGGTATGATGGCCCCTCAACGCTTCAGAGTGCAAAAAGACCAAAGTGCCCTTGAAATCATTTCAAATATGTGAATACTAAGGATATTTGTGTCAAAACACATTATTCAAATATTATAACCTTTTATAGGTAACAGTGGAATTTTTATAACTTTGACACTTTTGGCCCTTGGAAACAAAACTTTTACATTTTGGTAAAAAAACACAAAACACTTCAGATTTTTGCATTAATTTTTTAACCAGTTTGACACTTTTAGTCCTTATTATAAAAAAATTATACATTTGGCACAATATACACTAAAAACATTTAGGTTTTTTCCACAATTCTTTAGCCACTTTGACACTCTTGGGCTTTACAGTCAATAGTTTTACATTTTGACATAAAAAACACAAAACACATCCCGGGGCGAAGCCCATGCTTTCTTCCTAGTTTACAAATTTTGTATTGATATTAAACCAAATTACAAATTAACTTCATCTCAAAAAACATTAAACACAAAAACATCTAGTCATTATCTTCTTCATCCTCCTCTTCTTCATCCTCTTCTTCTTCATTACTCGATGTACTATACTCATAACTACCCTCGCTATCAGGTATACCATCATTGTCGTCCTCATGAACTTCACCTTCTTCATCAATATTATTTTCATTATCTGAACCGTTGCTTGACATTTCGTGATCATCATCATAATTGTCTGTATCAAATAGAATTGGTATAATGATTTCATTTGATTCAACTTCATCTTCTTGGAAAGCAACGTCTTTCTGAGGATGATTTTCATCGGTCCAACCACGAGGTTTAACTTTAAATACAGCCCAGCAGTCTGAGTTGTTTGTTTTCGAACTTGGGTAAGGCATGTAACACACTTGAGTGGCTTGCATGGCTAAAACAAATGGCTCAAACTTGTTGTATTTTCTTTTGACGTTTATCTCGACCAAGTTATATTGTTTGTGAACCTTAACTCCTATGTTAGGTGTTGGATCGTACCAGTAAAATTTAAACAAAACCGTAGTTTTAATTGGGTAACCAGGGTACTCGACTTCTAAAATTTCCTCTACCTTACCATAATAATCACCTCCTTGGCTACTAACACACAATCCGCTATTGGTTGTTGATTTGTTCAGACTATGAGCTTCTGTGTGAAACTTGTAACCATTGACAAAGTATACACTATATAACTTCACTTTTTTGAATGACATTTTGGATAGGTCAGATATAGACTTGTTGTTTATCGGGATTTTACGTGCCTATATGAATAATGGTAAAACACTTAATTAGAGTTAATTATAACCATAACAAAAAATAATAAATTTTAAAAAATGCAAAAATAACACCCACATAGTTTTGAAACCATAATGCAAAGTTCTTCTCAACTTCAGCTGCAAGGACCTGTTCATCCATATCCCCCATAAGTTCATTCAAATGTACTTCAAATATTATGTATCACCATTTCAATAACATTTTAAAGTTACTATGAATGTAATAAACAAAATCATGCATGTAAATGTTATTCGATCATAGCAATTACACAACAAATGATTATTATAATTAAAAGTGATGCATATGTTACGTACGAACCTGATGTAATTCTTGATCTTATCTTCGTTAAGGAGTATGTAAGTTTGGGCAGCATGCACTTCCTCATCAGACATCATTCTATTCGTGAATCTTCCATAATGACGCCTAGGATATGAAAATATATCTAACATGTCGTTGTTAGCATCCACTTGCTCATATCCTCCTCCATCATCATTTCGAGGCAACTTTCTATTACGTGTGGGGACACCAGTCTCGAAATAATGAGAGCAAAATATAGATGCTTCACGTAGCAAGTACGCGTTAACAACGGACCCTTCCACTCGAGCTTTATTTTTCACATCTTTTTTCAACTGATTTAGATACCTATAGTGAAGATTATTTAAATTAGCTTACAAACATAGCAACATACATTATGATGTACCAAACCTTTTAAATGGATACATCCACCGATATTGGACAGGACCGGCTATCTTCGCTTCGTATGGAAAATGTACTGGTAAATGTTCCATGGAGTTAAAAATACCAGGGACAAAGATGGTCTCTAATTTACATATTATTATTGGGATCTCGGTTTCAATCCTTTCCCTGTCTTTTGTTGTGATTGATGTTGTTGTTAATGTTTTGAAGAAAATACTCAACTCTGTTAATGCTTCCCACACTTGTTTTGGCAACATCTCACGAAATGCAATTGTCATCAATCTTTGCATAAAAACATTACAATCATGGCTTTTCATTCCGAACAGTCTACACCCTGTTAAATCAACACACCTCCCCAAATTAGAAACATAACCATCGGGGAAACGCAATTTCTCCACCCATTGGCATATGGCTTTCTTTTGATTCTTGTCCAGAGTGTAGTATGCTCTTTCATTATCTTCGACTCCTTTTCTCTTCCTACAATAGAGCTTCAGATCTCTTCTGGCTGCTACATTGTCCTTCGTCTTCCCTTTGACATCCATTACAGTGTAAAAAAAGTTTTCAAATACATTTTTAACAATATGCATAACATCAAAATTAGGTCTAATGAGGTTTGTTTTCCAATATGGTAAATCCCAAAATATGCTTTTGTTTTTCCAACCATGATCGCCACATCTTTTTTTTTTTACATCATCAACATTTAGTTCAGTCACTTTTACCAAACCTAATTGTTCAATCTCCCTTAAAGTTTGTTCACCATTCTTACTTGGAGGAGGACCTTCTATCACTTCACGATTCTTCTTGAACTTATTTTTATCCTTTCTATATGGGTGATTTACCTGTAGAAATCTTCTATGGCAGTCAAAGCATGACAACTTATTACCATTCTTTAGTCTGAATGCTTGTGTATGTTTCCCACAATGTGGACATGCTAGCTTACCTGTTGTAGACCATCCGGACAACATTGCATATGTTGGAAAATCGCTTATTGTCCACATCAAAGCTGCTCTTAGATGGAAATTTTGTTTTAAAGATATATCATATGTTACTACGCCTTCTTCCCATAATTGCTCCAACTCTGTAACAACTGGTTGCAAAAATACATCTATTTTATGCTTAGGGTTTGACGGACCTGGCACAAGTGCGGTCAAAAACATGTAAGGCTCTTTCATGAACATAGAAGGTGGCAAATTATAAGGTGTTATAATAATAGGCCAAGATGAATATTGTTTTCCAAATGCTCCATGTGGTGCAAACCCATCTGTACTTAGGCCTAATCTTACGTTACGTACTTCTGCTGCAAATGAAGGATGACTTTTGTCAAAGTGCTTCCAAGCTTCTGAATCAGATGGATGACACATTACTCCAGCATCATGTCCATGATTCTCAGAGTGCCATCGCATGGAAGCGGATGTGGCTTGTGAAGCATACAGTCTCTTCAACCTTGGAGTCAAAGGAAATTAATGCATTTTCTTGAAGGATACACGAGAACATCTGGCCAAATTTTTTGACCGTTTGTACCTATTTGCATTGCAGAATTTGCACTGTTAAAGATCTTTGTCTTGCCTCCAATATATCATACATCCAGATATGCAGAAGTCAATCATCTCCACAGGCAAACCTAGTGCTTGTATTAACTTTTTGCTCTCGTATAAATTACCTACCATATTATTCTCCTCCGGTAACACATCATTTATCAACTGGCAGATAACATCATAACTTTGCTCAAGTATGCGATACTCTGATTTTATATTCAACAGTCTAGCTACACCAGATAGTTGTGTCACTTTTTTACATCTAGGCCACAATTCTTTATCGGCTGCATCTAGCATATCAAAGAATTTTTTAACTAGATCATTTGGCTCCTCTTCAGGATTACTATTATTTAAATCAGGAGCCAGTGCATCTATGACCATTTCTCTATAAGAACATGCACCTTCACTAAAATTGGTGTTTGAATCATCCACCCCAAAAAAACGTATTGTCATCATCAATTGATGTTTCGACATGTTTATCCCAAAACCAATATTCCTCAATAAAACCAAACTTGTACAAATGATACTTAACAATATCAACTTATGTATATGGTACGTTACGACATCTGATGCATGGGCATTTGATTTTATCTTGGTCCATGAAACTATGTTGACTGGTAGCAAAATCTATAAAAATTTTCACTCCTTGTACGAAAACACGGGATACACAACTACGATTATCTTTTCTTTTATACATCCACTTTCTACTTTGATTGTTCATTGTATTTAATATATAAAGTAACGTATAATTTTAAATAACACAATATTTTACCTTAGTAGAATGGTATAATTGAGATCGACACTTGCAGAACACATATGCAAACAAAGTGTGTATCAATTAGGGAACATTCGACAACTCTTGATTTCAATGTGTTGGATGGATACTAGGTCAAATTATTGGGTCGATATTATTCAATACCAGGTTAAAACCCATGTAGTATACGGGTAACGATAATTTTAAATAACATTCGTAATAAATATATATATATATATATAGAGAGAGAGAGAGAGCTACTTAAAATATAAATTTTGTATACGGTATTTTCCTTATTAATAACGACTTGATTAAACACTTATTTTTATTTCCATAGCAAAAATGACGCCTTCACTGTAGAGATTGCAAATAGACCAAAGTGCCCTTGAAATCAATCCATATACTTGATTAGTAAGGGTATTTCAGTCAAAACACATTATTCAAACAATATAACCTATTATAGGTCACAGTGGACTTTTGGTTAGTAAAATGACAAAGACAAAAATAACATACATATCAAAAATAACACACACATATATATATATATATATATATATATATATATATAGTAACATTTAATAAAGTTAAAAGTACGTATTCACATTACATCAAAATACACTTACAATATGCATCACTAATTGTGTGAATCAAACAACTATTTCATATATATATATATATATATATATATATATATATATATATATATATATATTCGAAACTAATGTCAAACATCAAAGCAAACCTAACGAAACACGCATCCCACAAACAAATATCACAATTCAATAATCACCTGTATTGACTCATAAAAGCTGTGTAATAACTGCCCACAGAAGGATGCTTTGCACAACTTCTATGTAAGCCATGGAACTTTATCTCATTTGTTCTCCTTACCAAGTGGTTATGAACCTTGTTACAGGTATCTCTTAGATTCCAACTTCTTCCAGTATTAACATAGGCTTTATTTAACATGATCAGAGCTTCTTGCTTCCTTTCAATGCCTTCGGCCATCAACATCATTCCCAAAACGAAGATCGCATCCAACTGCCCCTGATCGGCAGCATTTTTAAGCAACTTTTTCCCTGCTATTTTTCCCCTATTGTAAAATACTTCGCCTGACATACAATAAGTAATCATACAATTTTAAAAAATACAAATGTAGAAAACTAATTGAATTCGCAATTATCTGATTACTTAAAAAAAGAGTACCATTCCATCGTTGAATAGTACGTGTGGGTTATTCAACTTTCTGCATTTGCTTGTGACTTCATACTGGTGAACACTTAATGGACGAAACCTTATTCGACTTGTGTCTATGCTTTTACATAATGCGTCTGATGTTACAGAATCCCTAAAGAGTTTGCAACTATACATATTGTTAGAACAAAGTTCTAGTAGGATCGATAGATTCTAAGCAGATAAACAATTAAAGACGTAATGAAGAACACTGGAATGGTTTAACTAATGTCGAATGATTAAACTTTAACACCTCAGAAGAGCTCAATTAAGAACTTCGACTGTAGAGGTGTTTAGGGTTACAAAGCAATAATCACTATAATCACGTTAGTTTCTAAGGCATACATGCATGCACTATTTATAGCTAAACCCTATAATAATCACGGATGGACAGGCCCAATCCGGATATACAAAACAAGCCCATGACGCAACATAACATACCCAACAATCTCCCCATTTGCGTCAATGGAGCCGAAAGCTCAGTTCGGTTGAGCTATAGAAGACTTGTTGACAGTCTTGAACACCTTCGGTATGATGGCCAAAAGAGTATGACGAAAAGTGATATACCACCGAAGCATGTCCGTTAAGTTCTTATTGTCTGCCTCAGAGTTCTGCTTGCACCGATGGATGATACTAATAATGTGCTCTAAGCAGTCCGTTGAGAACAGATGCTTGTCAATAAGAGCGAAAAGAAAACGATTGGCTTCGCCTCTTGTGAACATTACTATGAGATGTGTAGAGTCAATTTGGCCCATCTTCATCTTATTCACATCTCCAGGTTTTTCTGTTGGCTTTACTGTCGGTTTCTTCTTCAAGACTTTAGCAATTTCTTGATCCATCACAGCAACTTCATGAATATAAGAAGCCAACATCCTCTTCAAATGATCCAGGATCGGCTCATATTCTTTCGCATTGGTGAGCAGAATGTTAAACAACAAGATCCAATCATGAGGATTCAAGTTTGGAAGATCTGCCAGGGATATAACCGAAACCGAGTTTGCTGAACCTCGGGTTATTTTGAAACTAACATTTATAAACTTCCCGATAGGCGAAGGTTTCAGCACCTTGACAGTAATAATCTTCTGTGCACTCCACGTCAGGTACTGAGGCTGACCGAACTTCAGATAGAAATCAATAAGTTCGCGATCAACTTTAGGATGAGGGAAAGGAACCTGGACAGTCGAATCAAAGCAATGAAATGTAAATGCCTTTCGTGTTATAGGCATATCGAACTGTGAGTCCTTCGAACTTTCACAATCAAAAGAAGCGACAGGTTCCAGCCAGTACACGCTTGGAAACTCTATTGCCTCTTTGATGAGCGTTTCTCTTGTCCAGAGAGGAAACAAGGCCTTTTTACAGTTTATAGCAACTTGCTCTTCCTTGTTCTTTTGCTCCCTTTCCTCAGCTTCCTTCGCAACCCGAAGGGTTTCATCCAATTCCCTATCCCTTTTCTTTCTTTTCAGGGCCTCGGCAATTGTTTCTTCCTCTTCATCACTATCATCATCTATTCCTTTCTTCTTATCTTGGTTACCGGAACCCGAAGCTTCATTACCCTTCGGTTCGGTTTTGACTGTGACTTTCGGTTGAGTAGATTGAGCACCTTCTCCCCCTTGTTTTGGAGGTACTAATCTCTCTGAAACACCCTTCATTTCATGTAAGAGAGCAAGGGCAGGAAGAAGCTTGGAAATCAAATGATTCCTGATGGTGAGAGTAAGTATAGGATCATGAGCACTAAGAAGATTGGTAAGAATATCCTTGACATCACCAGCACAACTCCGGAAAACAGCTCGCTCAGTCTTCAACAGAGAAATTTCCTTTTCAGCTTGAACCAATTGAACTTTCTGAACTTCAATCGTAGAGGCTTGGCGTGCAAGATCTTCCTTTAAGGCACTCTCCTTCGCTAAATCAGCCTGGAGTGTTTGAAGGTGAGAAGTCACTGAGCTAAGTAGAGAAGTGTTCTCAGTTTGAATGGAAGAACGAACAGTCTCAAATTTAGTTTGCTCCTCTTGAAGTGACTTGGATAAGGAATCAACTGAAACGTTCACTTTGGCTGCATTTGAATCAGCATGTCCTTTCAGTGATTCAAGAAAAATCTGAGAACTGTGAACAAGTTCTGCAACTTCAGTAATGGCCTTCTTACAAGAAGAAGTGGATGCGTCAACTGCCTGGGTGGATGACTCTATTGCTCCTGTATACTGCTCAAGAGCGGTGTCAAGAAAGGCCTTGAGCAAAACATCATTGTATGACTTGGAAGCGGTAAGCAACTGATCAAGCTTGTCATCAATATTCTGCAGTTGTTGTCGTGTGACAGGAGCCTCATCATCGTCATCCGTTGGAAGCCGATAGGGACTGTAATAAGTCGAGTCAAACTCAACATTATCACCATCGAGACTAGCACCAGAATCGGTTGAGGGTGAGGGTGAAAGAGGTTTAGAAGTAACAGGAGGTTTGGTTTCAGTATTCGCCCCCGTATCAGATACGTTGACGTTTACTGGAGGTTCGGTTATTGTGGTGGTAGGAGTGGTTGTGGTAGTGGCTTGTGAAAAGATAGGAGGGGATAAAGGAGTTGTAGAAATTGGTATGGTACTAACTGGTGGTGGTGGTACAAAAGTGGTGGTTTGAGATGTAGTGGGTGGTGGAATGGGTACAACCGAAACTGGAATAGTTGTTTTCGGTGGAGATGGAGAACGAGGAGGTGTGTTACCTCTTGGTGATGCATGATGCTGAATTTCCTCTTCCTCATCCTCCTCATCATTGTCTGATCTTGAAGGAGAAGGACTCTTGGATTTCTTGGCCATCTTTTTAACCTTCTGTGGTGCCGAAGAATCACCCTTTTCAGCCTTTCACTTCCTAGACTTGGCAGGCTTAGACGAAGGACCTTCGGTTGTCCCTTTCTTGGTAGTTGCCCTTTTTCCGCGGTTTGCTGGCTTCTCCACAGCATCCAAAGCAGCTTGCTGCTCAGGAGTCAATACCCCTCGGTTCCTTGGGAGGAAGCTTCCTGTAATCTGCCATTACCTTACTTTCGGCTGATACACATCTGTACATCGTTTCAGGAATAGAACCATTGTGGGAGAATTTTGTGGCATCAGAGAAGATGATCTTCTTCGTGTGAAAAGTAGCCACAGATGAGACCAGGGCATCCTTCATGACCGGAATTTGCAAAGAGTCAATAGCCCTTCGCGTGATGATGATCCAGAAGCAACCACAAGAAATTTCAGAGTGTCTCGTTGAAGTGTTGAGACTTTGCACCACTTGTGACCAAATAATCGACCCATAGTCGAGATTAATCCCATTATAGAGACCATATAGAATGATCAGAAAACCCTTGCTGGTACCATCTGACCCAGCAACCCTCTCCGCCAAACTCTTGTTGAGAAGAGTAAGCAAGCCATTCCATTGCGGCGGCAAACAGGATTTCTTAACCTTCGTTACTGTGGTAAGAACATCAGTGTAGCCCATCTCGTAGAGCATTGTAAATAGTTGGGTTGTGGTTACGAAATCCGGAGAGATAACAGAGGCATCGATCGCCAGCTTTAGCAGGGAACAAAATCGCCCTTTTGAAATTGATGCCTTGTGAGAGAAGATTTGGAAGTTGATCCTCTCCTTGTTCTTGTCATAGGAGGCAGTAGAGTAGACTTGCGATAAGAGAGACATCGGCACAGATTCCACCTGTGTAAGTGCGATAACCAGAGGAGAGTATTTGAGACATTCAACCACCTGGGGCATATACGAATCATACAGAGAGGGATTCAGTTGAATAATCATGTTCTGGTTGGGTTTGATCACGAGCAATGAGGACGATGCAGTTTGATCTTGAACAGATGAGGAATCCGTCATTGTTGAGGTAAAGAAGAAGATGAACAGTTGCAAATCGCCTTGTATATTGAGAGAATTTGAAGAAGGTAAGAAGGTGCAATTTGTGCGAGAAACCCTTTATATACCGTTGCTAGGAGAGAGAAAGAATCTTCGTGACGATTGATACGATCACTGAAACGTCGCCTGAAAAAGCGCGATGTGACAGGTTGGCTTCTCCTAGGTATACGTCAGCACGCGTGGGTTTAGGAACCGTTCAAATTCACGCGCCCAAAATCTTATCCACAATTTGTCGTTTGAAATTCATCTTCGCTCCAAAAATTAGGATAACCACTGTTGCTCCAAAATTTAAACAATAAACAAACCAAAAGGAACAGCAACCAGAATGTTGGAAAATCATAAAGCATTTTCGTGCAAAAGTGTGACAAAGATAAAGAAATAAAGCAAAATGTGTATAGGATGTGAGTGGTGTCTGTTAGAAGACATAAAGCAGATGATTCCGGGCAAGAATCGCTTCCTTCAAAGTCAAGAGAGACTTGAAGTGCTTGCTTGGTTTCCCGAGAGAATACGATCGAGTGCTTGTAAAGAAACACTGAAAGGCTTCTTTTAAATAATAGTCTAAGGGCGGCTTATCTTCAACCGAACATCGATTCTTAACATAAGACCGAACATTGGATGAAGTACTTGTGAGACCGATGTGATCTGTTGAACAAGTAGGTTGGATATAATTTATAATGATTAAAGATGTTATAAAATCTCAAATAACAAAAACAAACTAGATCTTTATGGGAAGAAATGTCTTGGTGTTAAACAATTTCATTAAAGACCACTCAAAAATAAAATGAGATTTCGTCGGGTAACAAGTAAGATCTGGAATATAAAGATTCACCGTCAATTCATTGTTGGTGTTGGATTTTAGGTTTCACTCAGCACGTGGTGTACGTATCTAAGATCATAAACACAGATTTTATGCAACCATAAACCTCAGTGGTTAAAGCTGAGAGTCTCAAGGGTTACAGTGGTGAACCGAAAGTTGATGGAGAATGTAAGGAGGGTTGTTAAGGAACCGAAAGTACCTCTGCTATATAAACGTGACAAAGCAGAAAACTCTTAACTCATTTGAGAAGAATAAGGTAGCTCTTGACTTGAGTGGATTTTAACAGCCTGATTGGGAAGAAACGATAGGTATAGATCGAATCATTAAGGCCTAGCTCTTAGTCTTAGAGACTTCGGTCGACATGCAGCAGCATGCTTCTAGGGACTCTTAACTATTTCATCTGAAAAGAATCATACCTGCCTTAGCTCTAAATTATGTTGCTCTGAAGTACTTGGGACCTAGTCAAAAAATACAAGCAAACAAATAAACCACACAAACAAAACAAACAAAACAAAAAAAACTTTTAGAAAAATATTTTTGGAGTTTTTGAAATTCTCTGAAAAAAAAATAAAAACAGAAAAATAAACAAAAACTATTTTCGGATTTTTGAAGTTTTCTGAAAAATAATAAAAACAGAAAAATAAACAAAAAGAAATTAGCACAAAACACTCTTATATAAAAAAATAATAAAAAAAAATGAAAGAGAAAATAGAGTAAGAAAATAGACTTAAAAGAATAAACAAAATTTACAGCCGAAACCAAACCTTAAAAGAATGAAGCGAAAGAAGTCGAACGTTCGGTTCATTTCGATTCCTTAAAATTCAGGAGCCGAAATAGACCGAGCGTTCGGTTCATTTCGGTTCCCGAAAATTATGGAGCCGAAATAGACCGAGCGTTCGGTTTATTTCGGTTCCCGAAAAATTCGGAACCGAAATAGACCGAGCGTTCGCTCTATTTCGCTTGTCTAATTTTTAGAGAGAGATTTGAGGGTTCGGTACCGACTCTGCTTCCATCATTCCCAAACCTTGTAAAATTTTATTGAAGCTTGCTTCTGGTAAGGCTTTAGTGAATATGTCAGCCAGTTGATCAGAGGACCGAACGAAATGTACTTCCACATTCCCATCTTCTACATGGTCCTTGACGAAATGGTATCTTAGTGCAATATGCTTTGTCTTTGAGTGTTGCACTGGATTGTGACATATTCTTATCGCACTTTCTGAGTCACAATAGAGATGTATTTTCTTCATACTTAGTCTGTAGTCCCTTAGTTGGCTTTGTATCCATATCACTTGAGAGGTACAGGATGCTGCAGCTATATACTCAGCTTCGGCTGTTGAAAGAGACACACATGTTTGCTTCTTGGACTGTCAGCTAACAAGTTTACCGTCAAGGAATTGGCATCCACCAGTTGTGCTCTTTCGGTCCAGACCACATCCTCCAAGATCGGCGTCAAAAAAGGCTTGAACAAAAAATCCAGATCTAGCAGGGTACCAAAGACCGAGAGAAGAGGTTCGCTTCAGATAACGGAAAATATTTTTCACTGCCACCATGTGAGGTTCTCTTGGATTAGCTTGAAACCTGGCACAATAACAGACAGAAAACATAATGTCTGGTCTACTAGCCGTTAGATACATAAGAGACCCTATCATTTGACGATAAAGTGTTACGTCAATAGCAGGTTTTTCCAAAGACGGTGTTAACTTTGTGCCAAACGCCATAGGAACCTTCACTTTTGAATCTCCCGTCATACCGAACTTTCCCAGCAAGTTCTTCGTGTAGGCCTCCTGGTTGATAAAAATACCTTCTGGTCCCTGTCTTATATTCAAACCAAGGAAAAAATTAATCGGACCCATTGCGCTCATTTCAAATTTAGTCTTCATCAACTTCCTGAATTCAGCCGTTAAGCTAGGATTCGTGGAGCCGAAGATGATGTCATCGACATAAATCTGAACTATCATCAGATGTTCGCCTTCTTTCTTTCGGAAGAAGGTTGGGTCAACCAAACCTTGCTTGAATTTATACATTTTAAGAAAGCGAGTTAAAGTTTCATACCAGGCCCTCGGTGCTTGCTTCAGACCATATACAGCTTTATCTAACACATAGCAGTGATCAGGGTATTTCTCATTCACGAACCCAGGTGGTTGCTCAACATACACCGTTTCTTCTAGTTCTCCATTCAAGAAAGCACATTTCACATCCATTTGGAAAACTTCTAAGTTTTTATGAGCAGCATATGCCAGAAAGATTCTAACTGATTCCAACCTTGCTATAGGAGCGAAGGTCTCCTCATAATCTATCCCTTCTTCTTGGCAATATCCTTTCACCACCAACCGAGCCTTATTGCGTATAACGTTCCCTTCTTTATCCAACTTATTCCTGAAGACCCATTTTAATCCGACCACTGAAGCATCCTTTGGAGTGGGAATCAACCTCCAAACTCTATTACGTTCAAACTCATGGAGTTCATCTTGCATGGCTTGTACCCAGTCAGCGTGATCAAGTGCAGCATTTACCGTCTTCGGTTCGACTTTGGATACAAACGAATTAAACGAACAGAATTCAACATTAGAGAATAATGCAGTTTGTTTCGCTTTTAATTGAGAACGTGTCAGAACTCGCTCAGATGATTCACCAATTATTTGTGCTTTGGGATGATCCTTAGTCCATTTCGTTAGAGGAGGGTAATTTGGGTCATAGGCTGGATCCAACTCTGCATTTACCTCTTCTTCAAGTTCTGATTGATCACCTTCGTCATTTGTATTCTCATTCTCCCCCTCAAATGGCGAAGCGTGTCCCTTGTCAGGTTCGGAATTTTCCTCCCCTATTGGAGTTGAATTCTCCCCCTCAACTGGACTATCATTGGTTGGGGATGGAATTGGATTCTCCCCTTCGAAAGACATATCGGTTGTCTTTGGTGCAGATGAACACTCCCCCTTGAACTTTGAGCAGTTGTTTGGAGGGTCAGTAGAGGGTTGACCATCAGTCGGTTTAGGAGGTTCATTTTCCATTTCGTTTGCAGCTTCATCTATGATCTTTTTCAGATTGTTGATTTTGTTGTCTGCTGCTTTCGCCTCTGAGTGAGCAGCCTTCTCCGGTTCGTCAAATAGCCTTATGTACTCTTCAAACAGGTTTGAAATTGGAACCGAGACTTATCCTGATTCAGGAAATATTTCCCCCAAGGCACTTTCGCTTCTTTGAACTTTCTTCATGTAGTTATCATCAAAGGTTACATAGTATGTTTCTTCAATTCGTTTAGAGCGTTTGTTCAAAACTCTGTAAGCCTTTGAAGTGAGTGAATAACCAAGAAAAATTCCCTCATCAGCTTTGACGTCAAACTTGTTTCGGTTCTCTTTGGAATTGAAGATAAAACACCGTGAACCGAACACGTGAAAAAATTTAACGTTGGGCTTTCGATTGTTTAGAATCTCATATGGAGTGATTGAGAATCGTTTGTTGAGCAAGGATCGGTTCTGAGTATAGCACGCGGTTGCAAGTGCATCAGCCCAGAAGTATAGCGAAAGAGAAGCGAAGCTTAGCATTGTTCGGGCTGCCTCACATAAAGAACGGTTTCGTCTTTCAACAATCCCATTCTGTTGTGGTGTATAGGGGGCCGAGAAGTTGTGAGATATCCCCTTTTCAGCCAGAAAATCCTCAAAATCTTTATTTTTGAATTCAAGCCCATTGTCGCTTCTGAAATTCCTCACCAGCTTTCGCAGCTGCACTTCCACTTGTTTGATGAACGTCTTCAACTTGGGAGTTGGGTCTGATTTCTGTTTAAGAAAGAAAACCCAGGTGAAGCGTGAAAAATCATCTACTATGACAAGAATGAACTTACTACCACCGAAGCTTTCGATAGCCGAAGGTCCACATAAGTCAATGTGCAGAAGTTCAAGAGCTTCAACAATCTTTGTATTGATACGTGTAGGATGGCTCTTTCTGCTTTGTTTGCCCATCTCACACGCTGCACACAGATGTTCCTTATCAAACTTGAGAAGAGGAAGGCCTCGAACATGATCACCAAGTACCAACTTATTAATATCTTTGAAGTTCAGGTGTGATAGGCGTCGATGCCACAACCAGCTTTCATCAGTGTTCGCCTTTGACAGCAGGCATATTGCTGGTTTTCCTCGAATATGGTTGAGATATAAAGGATACATCTCTCCCTTGCGTTCAGACTTCAACAAAACTCTTTTAGATTGCTTCTCAATTATTTATGATCCCTCATCATCGAATGAAACCTTCAAACCAGTTCCCACAACTAATTGTGATACACTGATGAGGTTATGCTGCAACCCTTCCACATAAGCTACTTTTCGAATCGAGAATTCTCCGTTAGTTATCATACCATATCCTTTGATTGTGCCATAGGAGTTATTTCCATACTTCACACACCCACCATCCTTTAGGGACCGAAACTCCCTCAGCTCTTCCTTCCTTCCTGTCATGTTATGCGAGCAGCCACTGTGTATGTACCATTCGTCATCGAACTGCTCGTCACTAATAACCTGCAAATTCTAGCAGATTTAGGAACCCAAAGTTTCTTGGGCCCTGGTGAGTCTTTTACAGAAAAAGGAATCGCAGTAGAAATATCAACCAAATAAGTTCTTTTTATTAGAGTGGATTGATCTTTTCTTTTGTTGGTATACACCTTGATTTTGGTTTTATCTTCTTTAAATTTTGGTGTTTTAGATGGTGTGTTGTTAGATGGTTTTGGAATTTTCTTTTGAGTCCTAGGGTTAGTTGACTTTTTCTTATTACTGATATCAGAATCTGAATCAAGCTTTCCCTTTCCTTTGGTGTCCTTTATTGGAATCGGTTTTCTTTGGGAGTAGGAAGGACCGAAACTAGACGTTCGGTTGTTAGTCTTGATGTTGGGACCGAAACTTGACATTCGGTTCTGAGCTTTGGTGTTGGAACCGAAACCAGACTTTCGGTTCTGAATTTTGGAATAGTAGGAGCTTGGACTAAAACTTTCTTTTCCTTTTAGCTTTTCCTTTTCTTTGACAATTAACTCTTTCTTGGAAGGAATGTAGTTTGGGTTTTGAGATTGCCAATACCGTTTTCACTCAATCAGATTTTTCATGTATCTCTGATTTCTTTGGCGTTTCTGTTCAGCTAACTCCTTCTGAGATTTGTGAATATTGAAGCTTGATTTTGGCTTTTCCTTTTGAGTTTCGGTTGTCTTAGTAGGAACATTCGGTGTTCTCTTTGGTTCTTCAGGGATCTCTTTTGTTTCACTAGTGCTTGGTTTGTTGAAACTCGAGGGTTTGTTGATGGGTTCTGCAACATATCTTCCTTTTACCCTCCATGAGGTTTGCTCCGATAAGCCGATGGTTTCGTCTGCGTTATCAATAGGGGCTGACCAGAAATAACCTTTAGCATTGTCTTTGTCGACCAAGATTTTCAATTCTGCTGTTTGTTTTGCAGTGACCCCTGTAACAGCATACACCTGATTTAGCACAGTTTGAACCTTTTGATAAACCATTGCTTTCTCTTTGAGTTTCTGTGGCTTGTCCTTTGACAGGCGAGCGTATTCAACCGAATTTTCAGATATGAGGGGTTTCTCATTCTCGGTTTCGCTTTTTATAAACTCAGAGCAATCAACCACGTCTTCTACTGAGATTTCGCTCATCTCACTTTCCTCATCAAATTCAGACATATTTTCTATGTTCATTTTATGTTCTGAAATTAATTTGGCGTTAGACGAGTCAAATGATTGAATGGTCTCGGACTTAATTTTTAACCTATCATTTTCATCTAAAAGATTTTTGAGCATACACTTATGTTCCTTAGAGTCAATGAAGGTCTCTATCTTGTCCAATCCGATTTTATAAACGATGGATGTTTCTTCTGAGGACATTATTGATTCACATTCAGCGATGACCTCATCCTCTTTAAATTCAAGGAAGGGTAAGATCATCTTATGAATCTTTTTCCCTATTTCACAACTTAAGTGCAACTGAGCAATATTTGTATATAAGCGTTTAGCAATTAAACAAAAAACATTCCTTTGTTTCAAAAACTTTAAATTGTCTCTTTGCAAATAAATAATTTCATCCCTAGACCTATTTAACTCCGTCTCCTTCAGCTCAATCCACATCCTTCTCTCCTCACTCTTTGAAGACACCCTGCTGAGTTGGTCAGTTAGGTTAGAGTTTGCTAAGCGAGTTTGCATGAGACTACCACTTAAGTTAGAAAATTTAAATTTTAATTCATTTAATTCTTCTTCATAATTTGTTACTGGAACTTTAAGTGATTCAAGGATGGATTGTACCTTTTTGATTAACCGATCACAATCGTTGATCTTCTCACTCACGGGCTTGGCTGCAAAGCACTTTTCCTCAGTCAGGTTCGGCTCCTTGCTTTCACTTTCGGTTGGTCTACCAGCTGTAACCACCAAACATTTTCCAGCCGAACTTGTATCCCTCGCCATATAAGCTCTTCCATGTGTGGGCTTTCTCACTTCTTCATCCTCAGAATCGGTTGACCACACTTCAACGCCACCGAACTCATCTTCATCCGCATTTTCCTGCACAATCAAGGCATTCATTGAACTGTTAGTTGCCTTCTTTTTCTTGATCTCTTCCAACTTTCACATGTAATACGCCTCATCATCTTTACCATCTCTTTTCTCAGGCATCTTCCTCAGCATGCAATCTTTGGCAAAGTGGTTCTTGCCATGACAGTAATTGCAGTCGAATCCAGAGTCTCCTGCAAGCTTGCTCTCCTTCTTGTTGTCATCCTTTTGAGAAGTATTCTTCGCTTCATCTTTCACCTTCTCAGAACTGTAACTTCCCTACCAGTTTCGGTTCTTATTGACAGGAAATTTCTTTCGTGCAAACTTCTTTGGATTGGTGACCATCATAGCGTATTCTTCGCTTGTAAGGTCACACTCAGACATATCTGACTCCTCCTCTTCTTCTGCAACACTTTCTCCTTTTGAAACAAGGGCCAACGATCCCACACCCGAAACTACCTTCGCCTCCTTGGTTACCACACTCTCATGGGATTTAAGTATGCCCACAAGTTTCGCTAGTGAGTAAGATTTAAATTGTTCGTGAGCTTTCACTGTTGAAACTATTGCCATCCATTCTGGTCTCAAACCATTCATGAAGGTTACCTTCTGCTCAATTAATTTTCTCTCTATACCATGCTTGATCATCTTCCTTAGGAGATGATTGAAGCGATCGAAGGTCTGTATCAGTTTCTCTTTAGGTTTCTATTCGAAAACTCCAAATTCTGAGAGCAGCAAGGTTTGAATAGAGTGTTCTAGATCTTCATCGGTTGAGTAGAGTTCTTTCAACCTGTCCCAGATTTCTTTAGCCGTCGTGCATGAACCAACTAACCGAAAAGTGTCAGATTGCAGAGCGAATCTAATCATTCTCATGGCCTTTACATTACATAGCAGTTGGTCCTTTTCATCCTGTGGCATCTTATCTACGTCCGCCACAAGCTTATTATATTCTTTTTGAGTCTTCACGGTCGTGTTCGTTCCAGAGTGAACAAACGGCCCAAGTGTGATTGCTTCCCAGATGAGATAACCATTGTCTTCAGATCCAACCACGTAATCTTCAAAGTGATGCGCCCATTCTTTATAGTCTTGAGTGTAAAGAATGGGAACCCTTGTAGTGGATCCAATGTTGTTAGAGATGTTGATGGGATTAGTTTGAGAATCTTCGTGAGACATGGTGAGCCTTTCCTTAGAACCGCTAGAATCATACCTGTAAACTTGAGATTAGGGTTTTATCAAACACAAGAGTTACCGTCGACAGGAAGAAGACGGCTTCTTTATATTCGATAAAAGCGGAAACCCTAAAGAATTATTAATACAGAAGGAATGTGTATTGATCACACAGTCTCCTGCTCTGATACCAATTGTTAGAACAAAGTTCTAGTAGGATCGATACATTGTAAGCAGATAAACAATTAAAGACGTAATGAAGAACACTGGAATGGTTTAACTGATGTCGAATGATTAAACTTTAACACCTCAGAAGAGCTCGATTAAGAACTTCGACTGTAGAGGTGTTTAGGGTTACAAAGCAATAATCACTATAATCACGTTAGTTTCTAAGGCATACATGCATGCACTATTTATAGCTAAACCCTATAATAATCACAGATGGACAGGCCCAATCCGGATATACAAAACAAGCCCATGACGCAACATAACATACCCAACACATATATAATTCACAAATCAACACAAAATTCATATATTAAACACTAAATTAAGTATGTAAAAAAGTTTAATAGAAGTAACGCACATCATACTTACACTATCAGGCACTTAAAAGCATCGATTGGTGACTTTCCCCCAACCGTAGTTACTATTTTTTCGATCAAGTGCGATGGCAAAGCAGTGATCCTTGTTACTTGTTGCCTTGTTTGCATTCTTTCTGAAGGACATAATTGCCCTTGAATGTAAAAAGGTTATTACGTAATTGGTTAGGGTATTTTTGTCAATACCTATGTGCATTTTTGTAATTAAATTGAACAGTTTAAATTAAAAAAGATGAAGTTAAATAAAAATATTGATTACATTTAGAGAGACGAATTTAAATAAAATTATTGACATAAGTAGGATTCGAACCTGCGACTTCGGGTAAGAAGTAAAACGCGTTTGCCAGCTAAACTAAATTAACTTCCGTTTCTTTAAATTGAAAAACCATACAATTATGCTCAATAATATTCCAGCCCATATGTCATCCATGGGTATATCATATACACCATAAGCCACTACCATTTTGACCAATGGCCCATACGTCATCCATATGTCAACCATGGACACCATAAGCCATTACCATGTGGACCAATCAACCATATGTCAACCATGGACACCATAAGCCATTAGCATGTGGACCAATCAACCATATGTCATCCATGGACACAATAAGCCACTACCATGTCGACCAATGGCCCATATGTCATCCATAGACACCATAAGCCACTACCATGTCGACCAATGGCCCATATGTCATCCATGGACACCATAAGCCACTACCATGTCGACCAATGGCCCATATGTCATCCATATGTCAACCATGGACACCATAATCCATTACCATGTGGACCAATCAACCATATGTCATCCATGGACACAATAAGCCACTACCATGTTGACCAATGGCCCATATGTCATCCATGGACACCATAAGCCACTACCATGTCGACCAATGGCCCATATGTCATCCATGGACACCATAAGCCACAACTATGTTGACCAATGGCCCATATGTCATCCATATGTCAACCATGGACACCATAAGCCATTACCATGTGGACCAATCAACCATATGTCACCCATGGACACAATAAGCCACTACCATGTCGACCAATGGCCCATATGTCATCCATGGACATCATAAGCCACTACCATGTCGACCAATGGCCCATACGTCATCCATATGTCAACCATGGACACCATAAGCCATTACCATGTGGACCAATCAACCATATGTCATCCATGGACACAATAAGCCACTACCATGTTAACTAATGGCCCATATGTCATACATGGACACCATAAGCCACTACCATGTCGACCAATGGCCTATATGTCATCTATAGACACCATAAGCCACTACCATGTTGACCAATGGCCCATATGTCATCCATATGTCAACCATGGACACCATAAGCCATTACCATGTGGACCAATCAACCATATGTCATCCATGGACACAATAAGCCACTACCATCTTGACCAATGGCCCATATGTCATCCATGGACACCATAAGCCACTACCATATATATTGACATGACCCGTACGTCTTTTGTATATAAATTTCGGTTTAAATAGAAAAACATAAAGATGTATAGTTTATTAATGTTTAGTCCTCGTATATAATTTTAAGTTTAAATTATACTATGAACACATCGTTAGTCTATGTTCTTTCTTGACGTTATTTATATGTATATACCCTATCTATCAATCTGTAACTACTTTAAATAAATTTGAATTACTAAATATTTAGCGGTAATTAGCACAGTTCGAATTTTTTATTGGCGGAGGTTCAAAGTATTTCACAATTCGTTTCCCTCCAACCTACACACGTTTATGTTGCATATTAGGGTAAGTTTACCGATTAGAAATAGGGTTTACATTTTATGTAATCATCATCTCTGGCGGCTAATTGATCGAAATCTTTGTTCATTATACGTTTGTGCACTGACTTTGGCGATATAGATTGTCACTCATCTAAAATTTATTTTTTATTTAATTTAATGTTGTCGTGATGATCAATCGTTTTTTGTTCTCTGATCATCTTCATGTAAATTGGTTTTGATTGTATTCAATAGTTTGCATGCAAAGTAATGCCTTCATATATAATTTATTTTTATTGTTTGTGTAAGAAAGATGTCGACCTCTAAAGCAAAAGGAGCATCCAGTGTGAAGCCAACTAAATTCATTGCACCACAAGTTATGAAACGCAACAGGATTTCTGCTGCAAAATTCGTAAACAGACAGTTACAAGATGAAGAAATCGACTTCCCAATACCAACAACCACATCCAAAGCACCTATAACATCTACCAACAAAACCCCTAAACCTATATCATTAACATCACCCATGACTACCACTTCCTCGGCATCACTTACAACATCCACACCCTCCTTAGAAAAAACATTTAAAACTTCAGAAACTGGAACAATACAATCATCAACACGAACATTAATAACCAAAACTTCAGAACCTACATCATCTAAACCATCCTCAACACCAACAACCATTACCACATCATCAACACCTATATCTATTACCACAACCTCAAAACCTGCATCTACACTACCATCCTCCACAACTACAATAACTACCACACCCTCCTTAAGTAAAGGAACTACCACATCCTCAACATATACATCTATCCCAACACCTACCCCAGAATATACCCCATCAACAACACCTATCCCAGAATCTACCCCATCACCAACACAACCAACCATGAATGGATTTGTAGTGGAAAGTGTAGAAGGTGAAAACAATTCCTCTGAAGATTGTGGACCAGATGGACGTTTTAATGTTCATGTTTGGAAAAATACCTGAGTTACCAATTCAAATCTTAATTACAACTTTTTTTATATATTAAATTTTGGTTTACACCTACATATCAATTCATAACTTAACACCTCACATGATTACTTGCAGGCTAATGCCACCAGGCCCTTGTACACACTTTATTAGTCAGTCCTTTAAACAAAGAGTAGATCCACAAGGGTACGCGTGGGCACAAGTAAGCAAAGAAATGCGCAAATTATATTGGGAGGAGTTTCAGGTAACTATAAGTGATAAATTGTTGTTTGGTAAACATTTACACTTCAACTTATGTTTATATTGTTAATGTGTAGAAAAATGTTGTTGGGATGAGACAATAGACTCGCTGGTGAGGCAAGCTTGGGCAAGGAAAGCGGCACAAAGTGATGGTTAATATCTCTTCAACATGAGGAGCCCAAAAAGAAACAAACATGGCTTTAAACCAGCTCATATTCCACAGGAAGTCTGGAACTCCTGGCAATTAAAATGGAATACAGAAGAATACAAGCTAAAATCTGAGCAGAACAAGAAAAATATGTGTAACGGTGTGGCTGATGGAGTAGCAAAACCTACACATAACGCTGGATCCGCATGTCATTTGAAGATAGCTTCTGATTTTGTAATTTTTTAAATGGTACATCGTATCAATGTTTGCATATGTTTATCTATATATTTGAATTTTTATATGGTATTTATGCAGAAGAGGAAATTAGGACATGAGCCGCCCCATAGTGAATTGTTCTTGTATACACACACTAAGAATCATGATGGAGTCACTTTCACAAATGAAAAAGATAGACAAATTCATGTAATATTCATTTCAGTTTAAATTAACTTTTATATTGTAGCTACTCCATAATATCATTCCTAAATTAGATATCTTTTAACTTATAATATTTTTATTTTATAGGCGGCCTATACAGAAAAACGGGAAGAGTTTGAAGCTGAAGGTGTTGAATTTGAGGAGGACAAACTATTTTATGATGTTGTTGGTGGTCATGATAAAAAAAAGACTTTATGGATTAGGCTCTTTTGCAAAGGTTGTTCCCAATAGGAATGGTAAAACAGATGTAACTTATATTCCGGGAAAAAAAATGATGAAATAGAAGAAATGAGGGAGCTTGTTGCTAAACAAAAACAGCAAAACGAAGAGCTTAAAGAAATGATGAACGCCCAACAAGAGGAAAACAAAGCAAGGGTCGGGCATCTTGAAAAACAACTTCAAACGACATTGGATCTTATTAATGGCTTTACAAAACAACAAGAGTAGTAGGTTGATATATGTTTATTGAAGATTATGTATTTTAGAGTAGCAACTTTCTTTTTTCCATGTAATAAATAATTATTTTGTTATTTTATGATATGATGGTTATGATGTTTTTGTTTTTTTTTTCATATATTACTACAAAATTATTTTGATATAATTTATAAATCAATTATCCATCGGTCCATATTGAATCTGGTATATAATATATACACCACTAAAATTGCTAGGGATTCATGACCACGGAATTTGCTAGGAAGTGATCAAACGGAATTCGCTAGGGATTCATGACCACGGAATTTGCTAGGAAGTGATCAAACGGAATTCGCTAGGGATTCATGACCACGGAATTTGCTAGGAGATCATCAAACGGAATTTGCTAGGGATTCAGCACGACGGAATTTGCTACGGAATCACCACCACGGAATGTACTAGGGAATGACCACCATGGAATTTACTAGGGAATGACCACCAAGGAATTTACTAGGGAATCACCACCACGGAATTTGCTATGGATTCATCACCACGGAATTTGCTAGGGAATGACCACCACAGAATTTGCTAGGAAATCACCGCCACGGAATTTGCTAGGGAATCACCACCACGGAATTTGTGATGGAATAACTAACACAGATTGTGCGATGGAATCCTACTACGGAATACACGACAAAATATCACTTACCATGGATTTCATTCCGTTGTCACATTTGTGACGGAATTATATTTTACGTTGCAAACCCTCGCTACGGCGTTTTTAGCGACGGAAATAGGTCGTTGCAAATTTTGTCGCTAATCGACATTTGCAACGGAATTTCAGCTTTTTGCAACGGATTCCTTCCGTAGCAAAACAGCGTTTTTCTTGTAGTATTTTCTTGCAATTTTTTGTGATCCACCACGTCGTGATAATTCCTTTTCCACGGCGTGGGAACTAGAAATCGTATTTTGGATCGAACACGAAATTCGTTCAAAAGTTTGTCTAGTTTTTAGAACATCTTGAATATCCTTAATCTGAGTTAAGAGTCATTAGATATGACCAAAATACTAAATATATGTCAATCTGTCCAACGACATCCTTTTTGCATCTTTTTAGCTCATTTATCCTCCTTTTGCATCTCAGATCCAATTTTTAACCGTAGTTTAGCATTTCAAATCATAGTAAGTATTATATATATATATATATATATATATATATATATATATATATATATATATATATATATATATATATATATATATATATATATATTAAAATATATATCATTTTAATCAAATTTATTATGATAATGGCCTAAAATATATAGTTAAATAAAGTAATATCAAAATACCCCACATTATTCTCTTGGTATTTATGATATCTGAGTAAAAATCATATGTCAACACATAATAAATAAGGATAAAATATAAATTAAAAATAAGAGATTATTTAGGATAAATAATCTAAACAAAATTCGTAGTAATCGAAAAAGCAAAATTCTGAATATAAAGAACGCCCAAATTTGACTTCGTACGAAGAAGTTATGATTTTTCGAAGTTTTAGATACAATTTAGTACAACAGTATATGACTCAAAAACCAAAACCGAAATCGAAATTGGTCGATTGTTAGGAAAAACAATCTAGACGAGAGTTGAAGATCTCGTCGATACCTATCCGTTGATATAAAGACAGTTCAGAATGGATATCGTATGAGAAAGTTATGATTTTTTCCTGGTCTCTAGCAGTCTAAGCCTATCAAAAATATAACTTTAAAAATAAACTGAGAATTAGCCCATAGAGTCTAAACGAAAGTTGTAGATCTCGTCGATAGCTACACATACAGAAAATATATTAGTTTTTTTCTAAGAAATCAGAAATTCTCGCACGCACCGAAAAAGTATGCGGTGCGCTTCTAACCTTCCATAAGAACGTGACACGTGTCACCATAGATAAGCTGCCATGCACCCTGACCGACAACATGCACGACACACAACCTTTTCAGGTATATATAAACCCTCATAAATTAACATAATTCTCACACCTTTCCACTCAATCTCTCTGGAACTCTTCCGCACCCTTAGCCTCCTTTACTCACAAGTTCCCGACCCCTTCGGCGAATCCCTGAGGTATCAGATAGTCGGTGAATAGAAGCTCCCAGATCTGAGTTCTGCCCGCATAATTCCACGTTTTTATCAGAATACTCTGTATGTTGAGCTACACTCACTCTGATATAAGTGTAACTTATAATTATAGACATTATTATGAACCTACAATTAAAATTTATCAGTGATTCCAAATCATTATACTGGTTGATCTACTTATGGGAGTGACGTCTAGGCTGGATTTAGTGAGGTGTTTAAAGTGGGATTTCCAAATAGTATACTCGATATACCAAACGGACCCTACCGTTGATATGATCCTACCTGGTTGTTCCTTATTTGAGAGATATTGATGTAGACATTAGGATTAATGAGGAATCTAGACTATCATTATATAGTCGTCAGGATTAGGAAACTAGACTAAGACTTAGTATTATACATTTAGGTATTTGAAAAGTGTTAAAGCGAAGCGTTTCCCTAACCCCGAGTTACCTACATTTGTCAGGTGAGTGTGTAGTTACTATCAAGTACATAATATCAATAAAAGTATTTATACGTAGGAAAATTATATGTTACCTGAATTATCTATATTTTGTGTTATTTATATAACTATTATGGTACTGCTTGTTAAAACTATACGGGACATAGATTTTCCTTTATCATAAGTCTGGATTAGTTATAATAAGACTTGTAAATGTTGTTTAGTTCCTAATAAGTTGGATATTGATTAGGTCTCATTTTGGGGTAGAGTGTGAGATCAAAGAGGAGTGTCGTATTCCTATTCTTTCTTGGATGACCAGAAATGGTGGGTCCAGATTAGACAATTGGCAAGAATGTATGGGTCATCGACCAGAGTAGATGACAACAGTTGACTATTCTAGGAGGTCTAGTAAATTACGTCACTAGCGTGGACTTATAACCCACAAACGTAGATAAAATGGGATACCATATTTATCAATAGGTCTAAACATTGGTTGGCTTTATATGACTTACACTAACCATGGACTCCCCTAGTTGCGTAGTCAACCAGATACTCAAACGGTCTATCAGGTAGGATGATTCCTCCGGATAATCGTTGTCTTAGGATTCGCGAGAATCAACTAGACTGGGTAGAATGTCTTAAGGACATTTGTGTTAGATTTTATATACCTATATTATATGCAAATGATTGTTTTGCAGGAATGATATTATGATAAATTATCATTAAAATATTATGGTCTTGAAAACCCTATGCATTTCACCAGGTTCCCAAACCTGACCCACAAGTTTTATGTGCATCACAGATAGTGGATGTAAGTCTAGCGAAGTCTAGTTAGGATGTCGAGTGAAATAAAAAGATGTACCTGTTATAGTATTGCATGACCTTTTAGTATTTAGGTTATAATGTATGTTTCGATATGAACGATGCCATCCTCGGAGATTTTAGTATAATGAAATAACTTTTGTTTAAGCAAAGTAGGAATTTTCCTAGATTTCTAGACTTAAAGTTAGATTCTAAGCATAAATCGGTGAGGTGTGTGATAGATTGCTTTAGAATATATGCCTAAGTTACTTTAGACATTAGCACTAACGTACTACAGGAAGATTCCTTAACTGCTATTATGTACTATATATATATATATATATATATATATATATATATATATATAAAATTTATGTTTCGATATGAACGATGGCATCCTCAGAGTTTTTAGTATAATGAAAAAACTTTTTGTTTTATTTAACTGGTATTTCCCACAATTCAATATCTCAAGCGTAAAGAAAAAGTTTTAATTGGTTATGAAAAATAGGGGATGTCACAGTTGGCATCAGAGCATTAGTTTAAGCAAAGTAGGAATTTTCCTAGATTTCTAGACTTAAACTTAGATTCTAAGAATAAATCGGTGAGGTGTGTGATAGATTGCTTTAGGATATATGCCTAAGTTACTTTAGACATTAGCACTAGCATACTATAGGAAGATGCCTTAACTGCTATTATGTACTATATATATATATATATATATATATATATATATATATATATATATACATACATATACATACATCGCATCTACGACTGTAGACCGTCATGACAATCACGAGAAGTGGTAGAGTCGTCAATAACGAAGGAGGTCAAGAACCTCAGAACGTCGTAGCAGGAGCTGCTCAATTCACGATAAATGATGCTTGATCAACGATGCATGATATGCTCGATCAACAACAACATGAGTCTAGGAATATCCTAGCTCAGGAAATAGCTAATGCTAGAGGTAAAGCACTTGTGATCAATGAACCAGTAGTCATGGAGAAAGTCAACAACAAACCGATTCCTTCTCATCTATAGATGGTTCAAGAAGGAAGTAATGATGACTCAGAAAGTTATCATGGACTTAAGCAACCATAGGTTCGAAGGAATGGTGAACCCATTGGCTGTTGCAAGCATAAAGACTTCATGACTTGCAAGCCGTCATATTTCAATGGAAATGAAGATCCAATTGGAGTTATGGATTGGATTTTTGAGATGGAGCTATCTTTCATCAGGTGCGGTTGTACGGGTAAGTTGCAGAGTACCTACGTTGTGAGGTAGTTTAAGGGCTCAGTTGTTCATTAATGGAACATGTTGGGTAAATCGATAAACCCCAATGAGCCATTGCAACTCACATGGGCAGCGTTTCTGGTGCATTTCAAGCGAAAGTATTATTTAACTAAGAATATACTGGAATTGGAAAACTAGTTTTTGACACTGAAAAAGGGCAGTGTGACTGTTAATGAATACAACAACGCTTTTAGTGATCAAATGGAATTCACCATGCGTATTGTTCCCGATGACCTATTAAAGATCAAAAAGTATACCAATGGATTGTCATGGGAATATTTAGTGACAGTACATCAGGCACACACATTTGAAGTTGTAATATGGGCTACATAGTCTGTGGAGAACATGATCAAAATGAGAGATGCCGACAAGGTTGAGGTTGGTGAAAAGAGAAAAACTAAAGGTTTTCAGGAAACAAAAACAAGAAGAAGAAGAAGAAGTTCTCGAAGTCAAATAACAACAAATCTAGAAGGAACCAAGAAGGGAAGTGGTGCGACCAATGCAAGAAGAAGCATTTTGGCGACTGTGTCACTTGCTTCAAGTGAAAGAAGTCGGGGCATATTTCTACAAATTGCCAAGTGAAAGGAAAAGTTTGTTTTAACTGTGGAGAGGAAGGGCACATGAAGGCAGAGTGGCCAAAAGCTGAGAAACCAACCCCAAGGATTCTGCCAGCAAAACCCAAGGGTTGAAGCTACAAAATGACCCTTAATAAAGCAAAGGAAGAGAAGGATGTTGCTTCAGGTACATTCCTAGTAATCAAATTCCTGCCAAGATTTTATTTGATTATGGAGCATATCACTCCTTTATATCGCAGGAATTTGGTGGAAGACTTAAGTTATCACCACTTAGAGTAAACACCCCTATTTTAGTAGAAGTAGCGGGTGGTAGAAATGTATCTCTTAGCAATAAGTTAGAAACGATAACCATTGATTTAAATGGATCGAATTTCGTCAAGAGCTATTACCTTTTGAGTTAAGTGAGTTCGACGTAATTTTCGGCATCGATTGGTTAGGAGAGAGTATCACTGACATCCTGTGTGGAAGGATGATGGTACACATCAGTCCACCTGGAAGAGAGCCATTTTTTGTATACGGAGATAAGAGTAAAGTGAAGTCTAGAGTCATCATGATGATGAAAGCTAGAAGATGCCTATCCAACGGATGTTCAACATTTATAACATATGTGATTGACACGAAGAAGGAAAAGAGGGAAATGAATGATATACCCGTGGTGCGAGATTTTCCTGAGGTATTTCCAAATGATTTACAAGGATTACCACCATAGAGACAAGTAGAATTCAGAATCGACTTATTTCCAGGCACGACCCCAATTTTGTAGTGGTGTTGATCATGATGACGAATGCGGAATATGAAATGATTTAGTGAATCATACAAGAATCATGAACATGAAGAACACAAGAGTAAATAAATTTGGGTTTAGCTCTCATTAGACAAGAAAGTATTACAAAGTGGGTCATGCAATATTTCTCTTACTAGACTAATCTCTCATAAGTTCTTACATAAAATAAGTGCCACTCACTTCCTTATAAAGGAAAGACAACTAATTACATATACACACAAAAGGGTATGCTACTAGAATCATCCAAGCATGACTTTGCACCCTAGCAAATTTCAAAGGCGTCGTATCGTTTAACACCCATGGAAATGAAGGAGTTAATGACACAACTCCATGAATTATAGGACAAAGGTTTCATCATACCTAGCTCATCACCATGGGGAGCTTATGTACTGTTTGTAAAGAAAAAGGACAGTACAATAAGAATGTCAATTGATTATCGAGAGCTAAACAAAGCTACGATAAATAATTGATGCCCCTTACCTATGATATGAGATTCCGAGTCTTTGATGAACAAAGTGTTGTCAATCTATCGTTTTTGTATCGAATTTGAAGAAGATAGATCGCCAATGTGTCATACCATGCTATAGGTGCCTGTTTTAAACTATAGACAACTCTATCAAGATGATATACATGATTTGGAAACTCCTTATTTTCAAACCTTGGAGCTTGCTTTAGAAAAACTTCTTCTTGAAGATCTCCATGTAAGAAGGCAGTCTTGACATCCATTTAATAGACTTTGAAGTTCTTGAATGAGGAAAAGGCAAGAAACAGACGAATTACTTCAAGTCTAGCAACATGAGCAAATGTTTCATCATAATCTAACCCTTCTAGTTGACAAAAACCTTAAGCCACAAGCCTTGCTTTGTTTCTAATTATGATCCCATCTTCATCCATCTTGTTTCTGAAAACCTAGCCAGTGAAAATAATAGTTTTTCCTTGAGTTTTGGGAACAAGAGTCCATACACGATGGCGTTCAAATTCATTGAGCTCATCTTGTATAGCCTTGATCCAACAGATTCTTTCATGACATCAGTGACATTCTTTGGTTTAATCATTGAGACAAAGTTCATAAACATGCAGAAGTTGTAGCTGACTCTACTATGAGTTAGAATCCCAGAATTTACATCGCTAATGATTTGAGATTTAGGATGATCTCGAAGAGTTCTTGGATTAAAACTTTCATTTGTATTACTTTGAGAATAATCTTATTCATTAGATGGCTCAGCTTCTTCAGTGAGGACAGGATGATCTTCAAAGATAGGTTATGAGTTGATGATTTGATCAAAATTGGGAACAACAGGCTCAGTATCATTTGGCAATAAGTCAGGAACATGGTCTGAAGGAATGAAGGTAAGTTCATTCAGAATTGATGAGGGATGATCAATCCGATCATGAATGATTGAGTCTTTATCGAAAGTGACATGAGTTGTTTCCTCAACAGTTTGCCTTGAAAGATTGAATACCCTGAAAGCCTTGGATACACTGGAATAACCTATAAATACTCCTTCATCAGCTTTAGCTTTAAACTTCGAGTGCTGATCTTTTTGATTTAGGATGTAACAAACACACCCAAAAACATGAAAATACGAGATGACTGGTTTCCTTCCCTTAAGTATCTCATACGCAGTTTTCCCATGATGCTTTACAATGATTGACCAGTTGTGGGTATAACACGCTGTGTTGACAGCTTCAGCCCAAAAAGACATAGGAAGACCAGCTTCAACTACCATAGTTCTTCCAGCTTCGATGAGTGTTCTTTTTTTTTTTTAGATATGCCATTCTGTTGAGGGGTTCTAACAGCAAAGAAATTTTGAGAAATTCCTGAGTTTGAACAGAAGTATTCTAGAGAGAAGTTTCTAAATTCAGTTCCATGATCATTACGTAACTTCCTGACTTTGTTATCATAGAGAACTTCCCATTGCTTGATAAGAGAAATGATTTCATCAGCGACATGACTCTTCTTCCTTAAAAAACTACCCAGGTAAATCTTGAAAATTCATCCACAATAACGAGAGTATACTTTTTCCCAGCTCTTGACTTAATCGGGACTGGTACAAAAAGATCCATGTGGAGAAGATTAAGAGGTTTGATAATTGAAGAGCAGGACTTTGGCTTGAAGAAAGACTTGGTTTTCTTTCCCTTTTCACATATTGAGCACATCTTATCTTTGACAAACTGTATCTTAGGGATTCCTCTTACACGCTGATTCCCTGAGATCTTTGATATGTTCTTGAAATTCAAGTGAGATAACCTCTTGTGCCACAACCAATTTAGATGAGACTGAGCACGAGAGAAGAAACATCGATGAAGAGAGTTGTCAGCAGAAAACATCTCCAAAACATAAATGTCATTGTGTCTATTTGCAGTCAGAACAGTGACATTTATTTGATCAACAACCTTTCCTTCTCTTTTTTTGAAGAGAACTTCATACCCAACGTCACACAGCTGGCTAATTAAAATGAGATTATGCTGAAGACCCTTCACAAAAGAAACGTTCTTAACCACAACAGAGTTGCATTTGATGGATCCATATCCCTTTGTAGCTCCCTTGCCATTATCTCCATATGTAAGATTAGGACCATCCTTCTTTATGAAATCTTCCATAACAAACTTGAATCCAATCATATGTCTTGATTAACCGCTATCTAAATACTAAATATGTTCTTTACCCTGAAACTAAAATATACAGTTAATATACACTGCCCCATCTTGCAATGGGCCACTTAAGGAAAGATATTATAACAATCATCAGGGAGACAGTTCAATAAGTTTCCCTTTTCGATCCATTTATCATTACGCATCATGATATTGTCAGCACGAATGGTGTTCTTTTTAAAAGTATGCTCATTGACTTTGTGAGAAGAATTACCACATCGATAACAAACTTTGATTCCATAATTTTTTCCTTTATCATTAGATTTTGACTTCTTTTCGACTGCTGAGTCCAAAGAACTTTGACTCTTTGATTTAAGAGTTGATTTTTTAGTTATGGGACAAGGAATGTCATCGATGGTATGCTCAGATGATAGCTTGTCATGAGACTCGTGATACATTGAATAGTCATCTGAAGTGGAAGATATTGATTGATCTTCAGAACCAGAGTTGCTAACAAAGCACTGAGGAAATTTTCTAAGAATTTTGTTTACTGGATGAACTTCACCATTACATATAGGAAATTCTAGCAAACTCTTAGTGGAGGGAAGAACATAATCACGATGAGAAGGTTGGTGGGAAGGATCAAGAGCAGATAATTGAGTAACACATTTGGTAATGTCGTTAGAATCAGTGGAGCAATGAGTATCAACTAAAGTTTCATTTCTAAAGTACGAACTCACAAATATATTCTTAAAGTCTTCTTCTAAATAGTTAGCTTTATAGAAGGTTTGTTTAGACTCAACACTTTTGATTAAAGAAACAACACCATCTATATCGCCTCCAAGAATTTTTTTCATACTAATTTGGTATCCGGGCATTAATAGTTTTTGTGACATTAATGTGAGAAGAAGCCCAGTTTTTTAAAATAAGTTGAATGTGACTAGCATGATCAACAACCTTTTCCTTTTCAGAGTGAAGTAAATTATTGTACGGGGAGATACAAGTGTTTTTCTTTTTTAATAAAGAAAGAGAATTTTAGAAAAAGGATAGTTTTTCTTTAAGTTTTTTTAACTCAAAGCAGAGAGAAGATTTTTCTTTATTTTAAGTAGATAAATCGAAGCGTAAGTGATCAATTATGTCATCTTTTTCGACATTTTCAACGGAAGAGAAATTAACAAGATTTGTTACCTGATACACTGAAGTAGTGTCCAATTCTAACTTAAGGTCTATAGCAGCGTGAGAGAAAACAATGTGAAGAGTCCCAACGTTGTAATTTGATGTTTCAGTGTGAGGTTCAACGATATGGGCCATGAGACACTTACTTTCATCGTCAGAGGAGTTTTCCTTTTCAAAAGCAGATGATAGTGTGATCATCATCTCTTGAGCGGTTGAGCAGTTTTGAACTAAATGATAGACAGAGTAACAGAGTGAGTTTCCAATATCAACTCTCTCCTTTACATCGAGATTCAACACTCTTTTCTCTTCCTTGTTATATCCAGGAACAAATTTTCCTTTCAGCTTAGATGCACCAATATTGGATGATTGATGCATAACAATTACATGACCTTTGTTGATGATATCAAGCATATCAAATTCCGTAAACTCGAGAGCTTCCATGGCCTTTGATTTCTCGCCAGAGAAGTCGAGTTCATCAAACAGAGGGATCTTGTTGCAAGCGGTTGATTTTGGATTGTAAGAGGTCAACATAATTACTTGAGTGTATCAAAAACACCTGCTCTGATACCAATTAAAGGTGTGTAAAGATCGGATACACTTCAAGTATAAAGAACAAAAGCAAACTAAACTAAACAAATCAAGAACAAAAAGTAAAGAACACAAGATATTCTCCAAATTGTCTTTCACCAAAGAAGAGTTTGTTTTCACCAAGAAAACAGGGTTGTCACAAGGACGGTCACAAAGACGATCAACAACACCAAGTCATTCAAGATACATTAGGTTTTCACCCTAATGTTGAATATATACTAGTCTATTCAAGTATATCCCTTGATTGAAGGGATTGTATCTTATCTATACTAAGAACAGATCTTCATAACAAAGATATCAGATCTGCTATCTATTATATACTTATATGTATCATTACCTAATATACAAAATATTACATAGAATAAAATATCATCACGATGACGCTGATAGACTTTATATGTTGGCGCTGATGGTGATGTATACAATGATGCTGACAGATAGCGTGTAGAGTTTGACTCATCAGTTCATAAGGTGTGACCTTACAGATTTACTAATAGATTATATGATTAATATATTATTTGGAAATAGATAGTTGATTTGTTAATTTATTATGTGATTAATAAATTAATATAAGATCAATTGTTAAATAATTGATTTGTTAATTTATATGATCAATAAATTAATATGAAATCAATTATACTTAATTAATTATAAATTAGAATTAATCTGGAATTAATTCGGGATTATTTGGAATTAATTAAAGGTGCAAGGGACGCATTGTAATTGTTCAATAGTTGAACAAAAGAGGCAGTTCTAGAATCATCCAGGGGACGATGGTTTTGGTAGCCTCCTTGGGGTTTCCATAAGCCTCTTAGATGTATATAAGGAAAAAGATTGGGATTGGGATTAAATCCATTCAAATCTTGTTTTGACCCTAAGTTACCTAAACTATAAATAGGACCCCTTGGGCTAGGATTTTTGTGATTATTCTTTCCAAGAAGTATATGAAAGAAATTTCCTTTTCCTCCTCTCTCCTCAATTGTCTTCTAGTTCTAGGGTTTGGGTGCGAGCCTTTAGAGGCATCATACTTTTTGTGCTATCTTTCCAAGCTCTTCAAAGGAAGGATTGAAGTGATTTGTTTACTACAACAAATCAAAGGTATGTGTGACATCCCCATTTTCACGGCCAGAAAAGACCGATTTTGTTTATGCTTTATAAAAATCAAAGTATACCTCTTTTTATAAAAATGTTGCGGAATTTGTTCCCAGAAAAACATGAGAAATACGTTATCAAAGCATTTCCGAAGAAATGTATTTTTATCCATTTTAAAACATTTGGGATGTCATCGTCAATACAGAAACATAAGCATAAACAGAACTTACATTCATTTTCACTAGTGATTTATATCTCCTTAATCTCTCAGTGTAATGTAACTTCATATCGACACCTGTGATTCAAATAAAATTGAGTGAGTCAGGTTGAGAAACCTGGTGAGTACATAGGGTTTTCAACCCACAATAATATAGTTATTATGTTTAAACATCCAACAATCAACCCAATTACCCATCCCCATTATCTTCTTTACTCTTAAGGAACTACCCTAAGAATCAGCTACTCCTTATTCATTCATTCCTAAGGATCATCCTAAGGAATAGGCACAAAGTTCATCGTTACCAAGGTTTATATATTACAACTGGTGAACACGTAGTCCAAAACATCTGGTGAACACTTAGTTCTAAAATATCTAGTAAACACACTCAGTTCAAAAAATATCTAGTGAACACACTCAGTTCAAAAATACCTAGTGAACACACTCAGTTCAAAAATACCTAGTGAACACACTCAGTTCAAAAATATCTAGTAAACACACTCAGTTCAAAAATACCTAGTGAACACACTCAGTTCAAAATTATCTAGTAAGCACGCTCAGTTCAAAAAAATATCTAGTGAACACACTCAGTTCAAAAATACCTAGTGAACAAACTCAGTTAAAAAAAACCTAGTGAGCACCTAGTTCAAAAACACCTACAGGTTACGAGCCTGCTAGCGTTCCACTGGAGTGTCTAGTATAGTCCGTGGTCGTCATCTATACTCCACTAGATGACTGGATCACTGTCAACATTGATGTCTTTCATCGTGTTATCACACAGCAACTATTTCATCTACCCATGTTTTACCCAACACATTTTGTGTATATAAAATACATATAGAGTTTAAATCATTTAAAACATGTATAAAATTTTTTCACCCAGCATAGACAGCAAGTATTCAGACAATATGCACACAAAGCACGTAATTTATATTAAAATACTTCATATCTATGTGTAAGATGAAAGGGACTATGCACTCACTTGATTAGGTGGTGACTCGGTACTCGGACAGCACTTCGTTACTCTTAACACAATTTTCCTCGGACAAAACCTAGTATCATTAGCACTAGAGTTTAGTCTAATATTCACCGAGACAAATTAATAGTCTAGCTATTATTACTATTATATAAGCGTTAAACGATACTTATATAACCCATAATAATAGCCCAAGTACTTATTATAAGGTCCTAATAACATTACTATATTAAAACATAAGCTATACTAAAGATAGGTTAGGCGTAGCTCACTTACAGCGGGTTTTTCGCAAAACCGGGTTTCGCCGGAGCAGCGTTCCCGAGCCGAAAGGCTCTTTTCTCGGGACTCCAGGAGCCTCGGGGATTCCTTCAGGTGCTAGGGGGTTTACCTAGACTTTAGGTGGCTTAAGGGAGTCTAGAGAGAGGTTCTAGAGAGAGAAAGAAGGGTTTGAAGGTGTGAGGAAATGGCATGACCCGGCACTTCTATTTATAGGGTGAAATCCTGATCGACTCGCCGAGTCGAAGTACGGACTCGCCGAGTCCATGCCACATGTCACCATTCTGGTGGCAAAACGTGTGTGGCCTGTATTGTGCCACGTCACCTCTTTTGCAGCAGCACCCTACCGACTTCTAAACCCTGTAACGTTCGCATACAAGCTCCGTTTTCGACGTTCTTTATATCCACACGTAGGTAAAAACAAGATCTACAACTTTCATTTAGACTCCGTCGGCTAGTTCTCGACTGATCTTAAATTTAACAGTAGGATGAGATTACACTGTTAAATGACCGCGAAGAATTCGTAACTCCTTCATACGGACTTCGTTTTCGTCTGTCTTTTTACCGTTGAGTTCCTATTAATGAGATCTTCAACTCTCATTTAGTTCGCTTAAGCCAAAAACCGCTCGAACTAAAATTCGAGTTTCGGGTCGTTCACTGTTATGCCAAATCTTAGAAAATTCATAACTTCCTCATACGAAGTTAGATTTGGGCGTTCTTTTTTTGTAAGTTCTTGGTTTAACGTATTCTACAACTTTTGTTTAGATCACTAAGGCTAAAAGTCGATCTATCGTAAATTCACTATTTACGCTTCCCGGTGCTGTGCCGGTTTTGCCGTAAAACTTCGACGGGCCATAACTTCTTCGTTATAACTCGGATTTCGGCGTTCTTTATATGTACGGAACCCTTGAGATATATTCTACAACTCGGTTAAGATTATTTATTCTAAATAATATTTTGTTGAAAAGTCGTTTTCGACCCTATTATCTCTAAATTGACTAGTCCGGATCTACGGGCGTTACAATTATCTCCCCCTTAGGATGATTACGTCCCGGAATCATCAACGAAACATGGCTCACATGATGACTCCATACGTTATCTCTTCATCCTAAGTAATAACCGTAACTTTGATGTTTCTTCGAACGCGTATTTAACTACTGATCTTCTTGACTGCAAGCGGTGCTTGATCTTGCACCTGTTCTCTATGTCTTGTTAGACTTTCAATCATGGCCTTCATGTCACAACCTCGCTCTTTATCAGAGACTCCTTCTTCTTCTTAACAAACTTAAGTTAAGTTTTCTGATTTCCATAGTAGACTGATGGGTCACGTCCTAATGAATGCTCATCGTACGTTGCAACGCTCAGACTCAGGTCTCTTAGAGTCAAATTCCGGAATGGAATATATCTTCCTTCATGTTCTAATGTGATATAATCACATTTTAACATGTAGCATTTCTAGCTACCAGCTTCTTTAACTAGCGCGATACTTCTATTGATCGCTTCGATTATCTTTCACTTCAATCTTCTGGCTTAAGTCAGATGCTACATCGAACTTGGTTCTCTGAACCACATAACATACTCATCTTAGTCGGACTCGATTTGATATGACCACTAGGGTCGAAACAACAATCATCTTCTTAATCATTACCGAAACGATGGTAACGACATACTTGAATAAAATGAAATCAACTACTAGCTTCTTGGTAACCTTGTGACTTTCCCTGATCCAAGTGTGAGTCCTATGCTTCCGGTAGTATAGGCCTCTACTACCATTCACACCTACTCATACCCGTCCCAAGTATTGTCTCGCAGTTTTCCAAGTCACCATACAAGAAAATCACATAACAACTTAACACACCAGATAACAAAACAACGGTCTTATATTATTCCTTGAGATGATTACATAGATGTTCAAGTTCACCCTAGACTATGCCTCTAATAGGGTACACCATGCGATACTATCCTCATGGCTATTACATAACTTGATGAAGTCCTCATCCTCGATTCCTCGCGTTGTTTTCTGCTTCATCGAGAATCATGTGGAATGCCCTTGGCCTTGGTGGTGTGTTTGGCCTTGCTGCTTCATTCTTCTTTGGGAAATTGTTTGAAAGATGCCCCCCTTCTTTACATTCATAACACACCCTCTCGTTGGATGTACACTCATTGGCGTAATGCCCAGACTTTCCACACTTGAAACATGTCACATCCTCGCCACATTTTCCAAAGTGTTTCTTCTTGCATTTATCGCACCATCTTGCTTCACCTCCTCCTCCTCCTCCAGACTTCGGGAATTTTCTCTCCTTGTTGGACCTTGAAGATCCTTCATGCTTCCTTTTCTCGCCAACTTCAGCTCTCTCCAGACCCTTCTCTCTTATCTGGGTCTCCACATTCTTAGCGGCCCAGATGGCGGCTTTCAGAGTGGTTGCTTGCTTGACCATTGGACCAAAGTCTGCTGGTAATCCGTGGGCAAACTTGTTGACCTTGGAGAGTTCAGTTGGAACTAAGTAAGGAACAAGATTCATTTTCTCCGTAAAACTTGCAGCGTACTCGGTAACGCTCATTCTTCCTTTCTTTAGGTTTTGAAACTCGTTGTTGATCTCTAGTAGATCCTGCTCAGAGCAATACTGCATTTTTAGTTGCACCAGGAAATCTTCCCAAGACATCTTGCTTGCTTCTCCTTTGGGCATCGTATCTGCCAATAACTTCCACCAACTCAAGACTCCAGTCTTTAGTTGTCTGACCTCAAAGACAATTTTCTGCTTGTTGCTACAGTTGCAACTCTCAAACACCATCTCCATTTCGGAAATCCAGTCCATAATCTCTACAAGCTTCGGGCTTCCTGAGAGACTCGATGGTTTTGCACTCAAGAAGTTCTTATACATTCGCCCATCCTTGTCGTTTCCCCTCTCGGGGCCATTTCTTCATTCTCCTTGAGTCCCAACTTGACTCATAGGGCAGGTGTAGTTCCCTTCCTCCGATTGCTCGGAGACCAGTTCAAGTTGTGCGATCGGTATTGTAGCTTCCTCTCGGTTCTGTTGAAGTAAGCGTCTGGTCTCCTCCATTTGACGATCCAACATCATTTGGATCATCGCTTGTACTCCAGCCATAGTGATTGGCTCAGGAGCGGCTACCACAACAGGTATTTGCTCAATCAATGGAGGTTGGTTTCTGTTCCCATTTGCATTCCCGGTTCCACTGCGGGTTCTCGCCATTTTGATCTTTACACCGAATAGGGTGAATTTATATCTTTATGTAGGATAGACGTTTAATTTATCCTTATCTATCCGAAACGTTTACATGTTAGTTCTAATATCGTAAGTCGTACGTTTGGAATCCTAAACACATAAGGTTTCCAGATCCGGTCGGCAACAGACCATAGATCCGAACAAATAACAACATATCAGGCACAAAGCATTTAGCACATAAAAGCATTTTAGGCACAATTCCTAAAATAAGCTAGTGCTCACACCCCACAATCATCGCTTAGCATTCTAAGTTTAAGTCTAGAAATCCTACAAATTCCTAGTTCGCTTAAACTAATGCTCTGATACCAACTGTGACATCCCCATTTTCACGGCCAGAAAAGACCGATTTTGTTTATGCTTTATAAAAATCAGAGTACCTCTTTTAATAAAAATGTTGTGGAATTTGTTCCCAGAAAAACATGATAAATACGTTATCAAAGCATTTCCGAAGAAATGTATTTTTATCCATTTTAAAACATTTGGGATGTCATCGTCAATACAGAAACATAAACATAAACAGAACTTACATTCATTTTCACTAGTGATTTATATCTCCTTAATCTCTCATTGTAATGTAACTTCATATCGACACCTGTTATTCAAATCAACTGAGTGGGTCAGGTTGAGAAACCTGGTGAGTACATAGGGTTTTCAACCCACAATAATATAGTTATTATGTTTAAACATCCAACAATCAACCTAATTACCCATCCCCATTATCTTCTTTACTCTTAAGGATCTACCCTAAGAATCAGTTACTCCTTATTCATTCATTCCTAAGGATCATCCTAAGGAATAGGCACAAAGTTCATCGTTACCAAGGTTTATATATTACAACTGGTGAACACGTAGTCCAAAACATCTGGTGAACACTTAGTTCTAAAATATATAGTAAACACACTCAGTTCAAAAAATATCTAGTGAACACACTCAGTTCAAAAATACCTAGTGAAAACACTCAATTCAAAAATACCTAGTGAACACACTCAGTTCAAAAATATCTAGTAAACACACTCAGTTCAAAAATACCTAGTGAACACACTCAGTTCAAAAATATCTAGTAAACACGCTCAGTTCAAAAAAATATCTAGTGAACACACTCAGTTCAAAAACCGCTCGAACTAAAATTCGTTTTCGTCTGTCTTTTTACCGTTGAGTTCCTATTAATGAGATCTTCAACTCTCATTTAGTTCGCTTAAGCCAAAAACCGCTCGAACTAAAATTCGAGTTTCGGGTCGTTCACTGTTATGCCAAATCTTAGAAAATTCATAACTTCCTCATACGAAGTCAGATTTGGGCGTTCTTTTTTTGTAAGTTCTCGGTTTAAAGTATTCTACAACTTTTGTATAGATTACTAAGGCTAAAATTTCCTCTATCATAAATTCACTATTTACGCTTCCCGGTATCGTGCCGGTTTTGCCGTAAAACTTCGACTGGCCATAATTTCTTCGTTATAACTCGGATTTCGGCGTTCTTTATATGTACGGAACCCTTGAGATATATTCTACAACTTGGTTAAGATTATTTATTCTAAATAATCTTTTGTTGAAAAGTCGTTTTCAACCCCTATTATCTCTAAATTGATCAGCCCGGATCTACGAGCGTTACAGTATGTAATCGTAATTCTTCTATTGTTTGATTATATTAGGATCCATCTAGTTTTGTTGTTCATAATATGTTGCATTCAAAGTGTATGACATAGATCATTTAGGTTGCATATGCCCTTAAGTGTTAAATGAAATTACGCAAGGACATAGTTTTTGTAACCTATAAAACTCATCAATAGCCTTAATATGTTGTAATGCCCGTGTTTCTAGGCTAGGCATTGATATTGACATTATAGTATAGGTTAACCTTTGTAACTCATTTTGAAGAAATGAAAAGGAATTATGTGAATATTATGTGTTTTATGCTTAATTATTAGGGTTTAATTAATTAAGAATAAAAATGAGCGTCAAAATTAAATATTAGATAAATCCGATATCTATTAAGAAACTTGTAGTGGGTGTGACAAGGATTACGGATATATAAAGAATACCGAAATCCGAGTTATAACGAAGAAGTTATGACATGTCGAAGTTTCGCGACAAAACTGGCACGGGGACGAATGTCGTAAAAAGTGAGTTTTCGATAAACTAATTTTTGGCCTTAGTGATCTAAACGAAACTCGTAGTGTTCGTTAAACCGAGAGTAGGTATAAAAAGAACGCCCAAATCTGACTTCGTATGAGGAAGTTATGATTTTTCGAAGTTTCAGCTTAGCAGTAGACAGCTAAAAACTCGAATTTTAGATCAAGTGATTTTTAGCCGAGACGACCTAAACGAGAATCGAAGGTCTCATAATTCGTAGCACAATGGTAAAAAGACAGACGAAAACGGACGTCGGATGAAGAAGTTATGAATTTTTAACGGATTTATTGTCCAGGTCTGTTAAAAATAATAATATAAAATTTAAAGTCAAAATTAGCCAACGAAGTCTAAACAAAAGCTGTAGAGCGTAATTTTACCTACGCGTGCATATAAAGAACGTCAAAAACGGAGCTCGTATGCGAACGTTATGGATTTTAGAAGTTTTGGTGCGAAAACCGAGAAATTTCGCTTAGGTGGCTTCGGCCACGTCACCTTCGCTTAGAGCATGCCACGTGTCCGAAATACTGCTGTGTCATCCGAGCTGCTGAGTCGTCTGATCTCGTGAGTCATCCGAAGTGGTCCATTGGCTGTCCGACACGTGCCCTTTATCACGTGTCCGAGCCTCGCAGTGAGCCACGAACCCCCTACTTCGGACCCTAGACCTCGGTCCACTAAGAAGCTGCCAGCAGCCCCTTCGCACGTGCAGCCCATGTGCGAGCCACCTGCGCACCTTCGCCCAGCTGCTGCCGCGTGGCCTTCGCTCCTGATGCCACCTGCCCTCGCACGCTGACTCCTCTCCTCCTTAATCCGACTTCGGAACCCTATAAATAGAAGGGTATGCGAGCCTTCTCGGTTACTCTTGGAGTTTTGTCACTTTTAGCACCTTTCTTCATATTTTCTTCATTTTAACATTCCCCAAAGCCCCGATATCGATTATAACCCCCGGTTTTATTAGAAACGAACGTTTTAGGAAACGAATTGTTGCCCGATTTTCATCAAATCAAGTGAGTGTATAGTCACCTTCATCTTACACCTAGATATGAAGTATTTTATATGAAATACGTGCTATGTGTAATTATATTAATTGTTTAACTGAGGTGACTGTTGAATTGATGTTTTATACAAGTTTTAAACTATATATATGTATTTTTATCTACAAATATGTTGGGTAAAACATGGGTAGATAGTGATGTGTGATAAAATAAAAGTGATGAGAGGCCTCGATGTGATTTGAGATCCAGTCATCTAGCGGAGTTTGGATGACGACCACGGACTTTCTAGACATTCCAGTGGAACACTGGCAGGCCCGTAACCTGTAGGTGTAATGAACTAGAGTGTTCATTCGATGTACTCCATCCCCCTCATGGTTGCCTTTAGGACATGTATGGATGAGGAAACCCCTTAGCAGTAGCGTCCTTCCCGATGATATTCTTTAGGCTAGGTCCGTTGTGATAAGTGTTTAGGGACGTAAAGTGAGGATATCGGGAACGGGTAATCAGGGTTATTGTTGATTGGTGAACTTAATAAGTTTATTATTACTGTGGGTTGAAAACCCTATATGCTCACCAGGCTCCCAAGCCTGACCCACTCAGCTTTTTATGTTACAGGTAGTGGACCCCGAGCATAGTCGGAGGACGATGAGAGATTTTTGGATTATAGGTCAGTAGTTGTAAATAACTGTTGAAAGGCTTATAATGTCTTGTTTATGCTTTTGATCTGTATCGGAACATGACATCCCGAGGTTTTGATATGAAATGAAATTATATATTTCTTAAAGAAAGGTTTTGACAAACTTTTATCATATTTTGTTTTGGGGACCAATTCTGCAATATCTTTTAAAAAGATTTCTCTGATTTTATTTTAAAAAGCATAAATTAAATCGGTCTTTTCTGGCCGAGAAATTAGGGGATGTCACATATGTTATGATCCAAAAGTGTTATAATTCAAACTGATATAATTAAGGATTATAACAATTTGATTTATGGATTACGAATCATAAAATTTAAACAAAATATATGATTCAACATGTTATTATTTAAAAATTATATGATGAAACTAGTTTATAATCCACATGTTACAATGGTATTAGAGCATTAGTTTAAGCGAACTAAGAAATTGTAGAATTTCTAGACTTAAACTTAGAATGCTAAGTGATGATTGTGAGATGAGTGTCTACCATATTTAAGACACGAGCACTAGTTTATTTTAGGAAAGATGCCTAAAATGCTTTTATGTGCTAAATGTTATATGTTTGCCATATATGCCATTATTTGTTTGGATCTATGGTCTGTTGCCGACCGGATCTGGAAACCTTATGTGTGTAGGATTCTAAGCGTACGATTACGACATTAGAACTAACATGTAAACGTTTCAGAGTGATAAGGGAATTTAAATACCTATCGAGGATAAACACCTAAATTCGCCTTATTCGGTATATAGATTGTAATGGCAAGAACTCGTAGTGGAGTTGCAAATGCAAACGGAAACAGGGATCAACAGCCTCAACCTCAAGTAGTTGAGCAAGTACCTGTTGTAGGAGCTGCACTTGAGCCAATGACGATGGCTGGGGTACAAGAAATGATGCAGATGATGTTAGATCGCCAAATGGAGGAGACCAGGAGATTACTACAACAGCATAGGGAAGAGACTACGATACCTGTTGAACAGCCTGTATTGAATGAAGGGCAGTCAGTAGGAGGGAACTACAGTGGGACTCTTGGTCAAGCCAACCCACCGATAGTTAGACAAAACAACCAGGATGGAGGAGTTGATGGACGCGGATGCAAATATAAAGATTTCATGGCATCTAAACCGCAGTGTCTATCTGGAAGTCCGACACCGGTGGAAGTCATGAACTGGATCTCCGAGATGGAGATGATGTTTGAAAGTTGTGAGTGCAGCAACAAACAAAAGACCGCACTTGCAATTCCTCTGTTAAAGTCTGGTGTACTGAGCTGGTGGAAGTTACTAGCTGATTCGATGCCCAAGGGAGAAGCTAGCAAGATATCTTGGGAAGATTTTGTGGTACAGCTGAAATTGCAATACTGCTCAGAGCAGGATCTTCTGGAAATTAATAATGAGTTCCAGAATTTAAAGAATGGAAAGATGAGCGTTATTCAATACGCTGCTAGTTATACGGAAAAGATGAAGCTTGTTCCTCATCTAGTTCCAACTGAACTCTCTAAGGTCAACAAGTTTGCCCTCGGATTACCAGCGGACTTTGGTCCGATGGTTAAACAAGCAACCACTTTGAAAGCCGCCATCTGGGCTGCTAAGAATGTGGAGATTCAGATCAGAGAGAAGGGTCTGGAGAGGGCAGAAGTTGGTGAAAAGAGAAAATTTGAAGGAACTTCAGGTTCCAACAAGAAAAGCAAATTTTCAAAGTCCAAGAAGTTTGGAGGAGGAGGTGAAGTGAAGTGGTGTGAGAAGTGCAGGAAAAAGCACTCTGGGAAATGTAGTGAGGGGGTGACTTGCTTCAAATGTGGAAAGACTGGGCATTATGCCAACGTGTGTCCGTCCGACAAGAGGGTATGTTTTGAGTGCCATGAAGAAGGGCATGTTTTTAAACACTGTCCGAAGAGGAAGGATGCAGCAAAGCCCAATCTTCCACCAAAGCCGAAGGCGAGAGCCTTTCAGATGACACTTGAAGCTGCGAAAGAAGAAACCGATGTCACTTCAGGTACCTTTCTCGTAAACGAATTGCCTGCCCAAATTTTGTTTGATTCTGGAGCCAATTACTCCTTTATATCGCATGAATTTGGTAGAAAACTAGCTTTGCCTGTAGATACACTAGTTAATGCCTTATTAGTCGAGATTGCTAGTGGCAAGTTTGTACCTGTTAGCCATCGTATGAAAAATATCCTCATTGACTTGGATGGGAATAAGTTCCACGAGGAATTATTGCCTATCGAGTTAAATGGATTCGACATAGTTTTAGGAATGGATTGGCTTAGCGCCAATGACGCCGAAATATTGTATAGGAAGAAGATAGTAAAAGTAAACCCGCCGGAGAGAGAGTCGTTTATGGTGTATAGAGACAAACGCAGAGTAAACTCTGGAATCATTTCCCTAATGAAAGCCAGAAAGTGTTTGGCCAAGGGATGTACATCATATCTAGCGTTCGTGATCGATGCTAAGAAGGAGAAGAAGGAGGTGCAGAATATTCTGGTGGTGTGTGATTATCCGGAAGTCTTTCCCGAAGATCTTCCCGGATTACCCCCTGATCGACAAGTAGAATTTCGTATCGACTTGTTACCAGGAACGACGCCGATAGCAAAAGCACCGTATCGATTAGCACCAACAGAGATGAAAGAAATTATGACACAACTTCAGGAGTTATTGGACAAAGGTTTCATTCGACCTAGTTCATCACCCTGGGGAGCCCCTGTGTTCTTTGTAAAGAAGAAAGACGGGAGCATGAGAATGTGCATCGATTACAGAGAGCTGAATAAAGCGACGATAAAGAACAAGTATCCGTTGCCGAGGATCGATGACCTGTTCGACCAATTGCAAGGTTCGAGCTATTTCTCTAAGATCGATCTTAGGTCGGGATACCATCAACTGAAGGTGAGAGAGCAGGATATCGAGAAGACTGCGTTCAGAACAAGATATGGACACTATGAATTTTTAGTTATGTCGTTCGGATTAACCAATGCCCCAGCAGCTTTCATGGATTTGATGAACAGGGTTTGTAAACCATACCTTGATAAATCCGTGATAGTATTCATAGACGATATCTTGATTTATTCGAAGAGCAAGCAGGAGCATGAAAAACATATGCGTGAGGTGCTAGAAGTCCTGAAGAAGGAGAAGTTGTATGCAAAGTTCTCCAAATGTGAGTTTTGGATTCAAGAAGTCCAATTTTTAGGTCATGTGGTTAACCAAGAAGGAATAATGGTTGACCCAGCAAAGATTGAAGCTGTGATGAAGTGGGAACAACCAAAAATTCCTACGGAGATTAGAAGCTTTTTAGGATTAGCTGGATATTATCAAAGATTTATCCAAGGCTTTTCTTCGATTGCTACTCCATTAACAGCTTTGACCCACAAAGGAGCTACTTATGCTTGGAATGAGAAGCATAAGGAAGCCTTTAAGAAGTTGAAGAAGAGATTGTGTGAAGCACCGATTCTTTCGTTACCTGAAGGAGTTGATGACTTCGCAGTCTATAGTGATGCCTCTGGAGTTGGGTTAGGATGTGTTCTGACCCAAAGGGATAAAGTGATCGCGTATGCATCGAGGCAATTGAAAGAGCATGAAAAGAACTACCCCACTCATGATCTGGAGTTGGCAGCAGTAGTATTCGCCTTAAAGATATAGAGGCACTATCTTTATGGTACTAAATGCAAACTTTTCACTGATCATAAGAGTCTTCAATATCTCTTTAATTAGAAGGAATTGAACATGAGGCAACGGCGCTGGCTAGAACTACTCAAGGACTACGACTGTGAGATACTTTACCACCCTGGTAAAGCAAATGTTGTTGCTGATGCTCTCAGTCAGAAGGTAAATCTTGAAAAGAGAAGGCCAAGAGCGTTGAGAATTGAAGTTGTCTCGACAATTATGGAAAGTATAAAGAAAGCTCAGGAGGAAGCTTTAGAGAAAATTGACCGGAAGGAGGAACGTTTGAGTAAAACGTTGGTGTTTGATACAAACGGTCAAGGACTGAAGGTATTCAAAGATAGGATTTGGGTACCTAAGACGGGAGGAGCAAGAGGTCTTCTGATGGAAGAAGCTCGCAAGACCATGTACTCGATTTATCCCGGCAGTACGAAAATGTATAGGGACCTAAAACCCTATTACTGGTGGCCGACGATGAAGCTCGATGTTGCTAAGTATGTGGCCGAGTGTGTAACTTGTGCTAGGGTTAAGGCACAACATCAGAAACCGTATGGGAGTTTAGAACCTTTACCTGTACCCATGGGTAAATGGGAAGATATCACTATGGATTTTGTGACTAAACTGCCCAGAACAAGGAACGGTCACGACATGATTTGGGTGGTCGTTGATCGCTTCACTAAGAGTGTGCATTTCATAGCCGCCAACGAGAATGGTCTATGGATAAACTTGCTAATTCTTATGTGAAGGAAATTATGAGGCTACACGGTGTTCCGTTAACGATTGTATCCGATCGTGACAGCCGTTTTACCTCAAGGTTTTGGAGGAATCTACAAGAGGAATTGGGTACCAAGTTGTGTTTGAGTACAGCTTACCATCCGCAAACTGATGGTCAGAGCGAACGAACGATTCAAACATTGGAGGATATGCTGAGAGCATGTACCCTAGAATTCCAAGGTAACTGGGATGAACATTTACCTCTAGTAGAATTTTCCTATAATAATAGTTTCCACTCAAGCATCAAGATGGCACCTTATCACGCTTTGTATGGAGAAAAGTGTCGAACGCCGTCATGTTGGCTGGAAGCTGGGGAGAAGCAGTTTATGGGACCTGAAATAGTCCATCAAACTGCTGCAAAGTTGAAAGTGATAAGGGAAAGGATGTTAGATGCTCAAGATCGACAAAAGAGTTATGCTGACAAGAAAAGACAACTGATATCCTTCGAAGTTGGAGATTCGGTTTTACTTAAAGTCTCGACGTGGAAGGGACTTATAAGATTTGGTAAAAGAGGAAAGTTGAGTCCAAGGTTTATTGGACCATTTAAAGTTCTTCAGAGGATGGGGAATCAAGCTTACAAGCTAGAATTATCGGAAGAACTGGAGGGTATTCATAACACATTTCATGTGTGTTATTTGAGAAAGTTCACGGGAGATGTGCCCGACATAATTCCCATTTCTGAATTAAGGTTGGATGAAAACAAGAGGTTGATTGAAGAACCTGAGGCAATTGTTGACCGTAAGACTAAGAAGCTGGGACGCAAGATGGTCGATTTAGTGCTGGTGCGTTGGAAACATACGAATGGGCCAAATCTCACCTGGGAAACGGAGAGTGACATGATGAGTCGCTACCCGCATTTGTTTGCTGATGTGTGATTCCGGGGACGGAATCATCCTAAGGGGGAGAGAATTGTAATGCCCGTGTTTCTAGGCTAGGCATTGATATTGACATTATACTCTAGGTTAACCTTTGTAACCCATTTTGAAGAAATGAAAAGGAATTATGTGAATATTATGTGTTTTATGCTTAATTATTAGGGTTTAATTAATTAAGAATAAAAATGAGCATCAAAATTAAATATTAGATAAAGCCGATATCTATTAAGAAACCTGTAGTGGGCGTGACAAGGATTACGGATATATAAAGAATACCGAAATCCGAGTTATAACGAAGAAGTTATGACCTGTCGAAGTTTCGCGACAAAACTGGCACGGGGCCGAATGTCGTAAAGAGTGAGTTTTCGATAAACTACTTTTTGGCCTTAGTGATCTAAACGAAACTCGTAGTGTTCGTTAAACCGAGAGTAGGTATAAAAAGAACGCCCAAATCTGACTTCGTATGAGGAAGTTATGATTTTTCGAAGTTTCAGCTTAGCAGTAGACAGCTAAAAACTCGAATTTTAGATCGAGTGATTTTTAGCCGAGACGACCTAAACGAGAATCGAAGGTCTCGTCAATAGTAGCACAATGGTAAAAAGACAGACGAAAACGGACGTCGGATGAAGAAGTTATGAATTTTTAACGGATTTATTGTCCCGGTCTGTTAAAAATAATAATATAAAAATTAAAGTCAAAATTAGCCGACGAAGTCTAAACGAAATTTGTAGAGCGTAATTTTACCTACGCGTGCATATAAAGAACGTCAAAAACGGAGCTCGTATGCGAAAGTTATGGATTTTAGAAGTTTTGGCGCGAAAACCGAGAAATTTCGCATAGGTGGCTTCGGCCACGTCACCTTCGCTTAGAGCATGCCACGTGTCCGAAATACTGCTGAGTCATCCGAGCTGCTGAGTCCTCCGATCTCGTGAGTCATCCGAAGTGGTCCAATGGTTGTCCGATGCGTGCCCTTTATCACGTGTCCGAGCCTCGCAGTGAGCCACGAACCCCCCCTATTTCGGACCCTAGACCTCGGTCCACTAAGAAGCTGCCAGCAGCCCCTTCGCACGCGCAGCCCATGTGCGAGCCACCTGCGCACCCTCGCCCAGCTGCTGCCGCGTGGCCTTCGCTCCTGATGCCACCTGCCCTCGCACGCTGACTCCTCTCCTCCTTAATCCGACTTCGGAACCCTATAAATAGAAAGGTATGCGAGCCTTCTCGGTTACTTTTGGAGTTTTGTCACTTTTAGCCCCTTTCTTCATATTTTCTTCATTTTAACATTCCCCAAAGCCCCGATATCGATTATAACCCCCGGTTTTATTAGAAACGAACGTTTTAGGAAAGGAATTGTTGCCCGATTTTCATCAAATCAAGTGAGTGTATAGTCACCTTCATCTTACACCTAGATATGAAGTATTTTATATGAAATACGTGTTACGTGTAATTATATTAATTGTTTAACTGAGGTGACTGTTGAATTGATGTTTTATACAAGTTTTAAACTATATATATGTATTTTTATCTACAAATATGTTGGGTAAAACATGGGTAGATAGTGATGTGTGATAAAATAAAAGTGATGAGAGGCCTCGATGTGATTTGAGATCCAGTCATCTAGCGGAGTTTGGATGACGACCATGGACTTTCTAGACAGTCCAGTGGAACACTGGCAGGCCCGTAACCTGTAGGTGTAATGAACTAGAGTGTTCATTCGCTGTACTCCATCCCCCTCATGGTTGCCTTTAGGACATGTATGGATGAGGAAACCCCTTAGCAGTAGTGTCCTTCCCGATGATATTCTTTAGGCTAGGTCCGTTGTGATAAGTGTTTAGGGACGTAAAGTGAGGATAACGGGAACGGGTAATCAGGGTTATTGTTGATTGGTGAACTTAATAAGTTTATTATTACTGTGGGTTGAAAACCCTATATGCTCACCAGGCTCCCAAGCCTGACCCACTCAGCTTTTTATGTTACAGGTAGTGGACCCCGAGCATAGTCGGAGGACGATGAGAGATTTTTGGATTATAGGCCAGTAGTTGTAAATAACTGTTGAAAGGCTTATAATGTCTTGTTTATGCTTTTGATCTGTATCGGAACATGACATCCCGAGGTTTTGATATGAAATGAAATTATATATTTCTTAAAGAAAGGTTTTGACAAACTTTTATCATATTTTGTTTTGGGGACCAATTCTGCAATATCTTTTAAAAAGATTTCTCTGATTTTATTTTAAAAAGCATAAATTAAATCGGTCTTTTCTCGCCGAGAAATTAGGGGATGTCACATATGTTATGATCCAAAAGTGTTATAATTCAAACTGATATAATTAAGGATTATAACAATTTGATTTATGGATTACGAATCATAAAATTTAAACAAAATATATGATTCAACATGTTATTATTTAAAAATTATATGATGAAACTAGATTATAATCCACATGTTACAAATCAATCAATATAATGATCCGTGTCGAATAGTTTATGATCCAAATAGTTATATGATCCAAACATGTTATGATCCAATGCTACAAATAAAATGATAACCGAATCGATGTATTCCAAAAGAGTATAACAAATTAATGATATGATCTAATTCCCACATATTTTTGCTACAAAGGTGTTATTATCCAAAACACTAGAATGCTCCAAATATAGACATCATAAATAGAATACAAACAAGATACAAGAGTATTATATGTTTATGGTGTGTTGTATAGATAACTAGTCCTCAGTAACTAAATTTTATATATTGAGAGTTTCTATTACTTAATAGACTTGTACGAACTTGATCTTTATATATATATATATATATATATATATATATATATATATATATATATATATATATATATATATATATATGAGAGAGAGAGAGAGAGAGATTTCTAACACCATTTTCAGATTAGTAAAGGAGTGATGTAACAAATTAGATACAGGTGTAAGCAAGTCAGGGAGGACCCATCGATAGTCAAAATGGTGGCCCATCGGAAGGTGACGGCTTAATTTATCAATCGCCGGCCGCCGTCGTCCTTTGACGTATTTCTTGAGAATCTTCAACACCATGACTTTTGATTTTTGGGTCCGGTGTGTGATTTGGCTCCGACCCTTGCATCTTGATATAAATAAAATGAAGGATGATAGTTATCCAACTATTCGAAAAGTTTGTCTGCACTCTAAACTATTATTAAAGAAGTGATTTTATTCAACTGTGTTCGTAGACACAATATTTAGTTAAAGTTGCTTGAATTCATGCAATATTTTACAGGAATGTTTGTTTGTTTGATTGATTGTATATTATAGGTTCCCTTCCCACTGAATTTTTATTTTTTTTCTTATTTTTGAGTTTAGATGAAAAGAAAAGTGTTAAAGCAAAGTTTTACAACTATATCAATTAATACTCTATTTTCTATTCAATTACCATGTAAGTTGCCTGGTTAGAGTTGTAATCAATATAATATGTCAAAAAGGAAAGTATTGCGTTTGAATTGAAATATAGACTATCATCAATTAACAAGTATTTATTAGAGACAATGTCGATGGCTTTGATGTTGAGGTGAGGGTCGGTTATTTGAAAAGAGTTTAGCTTAAGGAAAATTTCAAATTACTAAGATTTTATCTATTGGTTTAGGTCATGGTCTTTTGTTTGCTTGGAATTATTGGATATATTTTACTATATATGTATTAGTTTTTCAATTTTACTAATTAGTTTGACGAGTTCCATGTAATTTTACCTTCTGTCTAGTCTTTTTAGCAATAAAATATTTCTTTTTGCTGTTCAAAAAAGTATATTTTAATCCGGTTAAATAGAACTAATAATGTCTATATTAGTGTATATTGGTAAATGTTTTTAAAATAAATGTAATACTTTTTATAAGAACCGTAAATAGGTAGTAACCGTAATTTTTTTGTAGAAAAAACAAATATCATTAAAAGGGGGGCACTCTCATAACAAGAAGCTACAATGAGACCAAGTACAAACAAAAAAAGGAATTCTCTAACACTTGAGAACATAATGTCTTCCAATCCACACCATTTGAATATCCAGTAATGCACCACTCTAGAATAGCCACAAGTAATGAGCAAATGGTCAGTCGTTTCAGTTTCTGTGTTACAGAGAGAGCATAGTGTACTGCAGGTATTAATCCCCCTTACAGCCAAGGTTTCAGCCACCGGGATTCTACATAACACAGACCTCCATATGAAACATCGCACCTTCAGAGGGATTGTCTTTGACCACCAAATTGCCGCCCCTTTAAAAGGATTCAGTTTAGACTCCAATAATTTGCTTATTAAATTCACAGTATATTTACCACTAGGATTAAGAGAAAATCAGAACACAAATTTGGATTTTTGCTCGGTATTTAGATTACCAATATATGTATATAGCTGTAGCAGTTCATTTAATTCTTCTGAACCAGTTGGTTGAAATCTCCACATCCATGAAACGCCATTGCTAGAAATTCTATCTCCCAATAAACAGTTTTTAACTGTTTCGATTGAATATAAGTGAGGGAATTTGAGGGGAAATGGAGTGTTACTACACCAAGAATCTTTCCAGAATAAGACGTTGACATCCGAACCTGGGATAAGGGCAAAAATATCCTTGCAATCAATATGCAGACTTTCAAGAGCTCTAACAACCTTGGAAATATTGCACCACACTCCATTTGATGTTTTTCTCGCGATGTACGATGCCGATTTGTTGTGCAAATTGTGAATGCTCACGATAACACCTTTCCATAAACTTCCTTTGTCATTCATAATTCTCCACCACCATTTGATTAACAGGGCAATGTTTTGAGCGTATGACGAGCCAACACCTAAACCCTCTTCCGATTTTGGCGCAATAACTTTAGGCCACTCAACCTAGTGGATTTTCTTTTTAAGCTCACTGCCTACCCATAAGAATCTCCGTCTGATCTTATCAAGTTGTTGAATGATTCCCACTGTAGCTTTAAAGAGGGACATGTAATATGTAAGGAGGTTGTCCAAAACAGATTTAATGAGGGTGAGGCAGCCACCAAACAACAACGAAGTGTCCTTCCAACTTAATAATTTAGAAGAGATTTTTATCTAGAATAGGCTTCCATTTCTTCTTCAGAACCATGTTGGCACCAACCGGGACCCCCAGATAAGAAAATGGAAATTCTCCATGTAAACAGCCAAGAACCTAAGCAGTATCAGACAAAGTTGCCTTTGATACTCCCACACCAAATAAACATGATTTGAAGAAGTTGACTTTTAGCCCTGAAGAAATATGAAAACATTTCAGGATACGAGATAAGTTTTTCATGCAATTACAGTCCCATTCCCCAACGAATATCGCATCATCAGCGTAGAAAAGGTGTGAAACTGAAGAGCCATCTCTAGGTAATTTGACCCCACGGAGTAGTGATTTTTCACATGCACTCTTTATAACGATTGATATATCATTCGTAATTATTAAGTTGTAAATATTTTAACATAATTGATATATTAAATTTTGAAAATAAAGTGTTCAAAAAATCTGACAAAATAAAGTTTCAAACGAACGAAATTTAATATGATGACATTCAATCTTCCTATTCTAATAAAAAAATAGTTTTATTCTCCTTTTGACATGTGTTATCCTATTAGGTCTCCTAATTAATGCATATTTTATTATTCTTTTGTCATGTGTCACCATATTATATCTCCTAATTAATGCATATCACTTGTCAACTTATTGATTTTTCATTTCAAATTTCAAATTTTAAATTTTCCACTTTAATTACATTAAATTAATAACATTAAAATATAAATTAATAAAAATTATAAAATGATATAATTTTACATATTTATTTAAATCAATGATTATAATTTTATATAAGTAAAAACAAATCTCTTAATTAATAATTTATTTAAAATAAATGATTAATAATTTTAAGTTTTTACTATAAAAATTTAATCAATTTTGTAACCGTGGTTCCACGGGTTATAAACTAGTTACGAAATAAATCCCTAAAATTACTTCTTTCATTATGGAAGTTAGTTGCTCCCGATATTAGTTTACCTAAGAATTACTCATAGTTTTCCAAGAACCGGATAATTCTTTTTGTCGCCTAACTTTAAAAAAAGTTGATTTAATGCATTAAGATGCACATATATTATAGTGCATTCAAAGAAATTTTTTTTAAAAATAATGACTTTAATACATATGTGCACAAACATATGTGTATCCATGCACAACACAAAAGTAAATATATGCGAGATTTTTTACAATATATATATATATATATATATATATATATATATATATATATATATATATATATATATATATATGCGCGCGTGCACGTCTTATTGCTTTAACTTTTTTTACATATGTATAAATGCTCAACATGTAATTTGCTAATCATCGACTTCTAATGATATTTGTTGTTTCCATAAAAAAATAAGTGCTCAACACACACACAAAAAAAACACACACATAAATGCATAAATGCACTCTATATGCATGTCTTTTTTTTTATTTACAAGTGCAATTATAGAGGTGCGTCTTAATGCGCGTCTTAATGCATTAAGTCTTTTTTTAAGTTAATGAGGAAAAAAGTTATCAGACTCTTAAAAAACTATACGCTTTTTATAAGTTCCTGAACATATTATATATATATATATATATATATATATATATATATATATATATATAATTTCTGCATTATATAATTTATATAATGTCAACTATATAAAACATATTTTTTTTAATTAAAAAAATAGTTTTAGCGACGACAGTGAACTCCGGCTGGTGTAGTGGAGTAGTGTTAGCAGCGTCGGCAATTGCAACGACAACAACCTTTTGCGACGAAAACAATAGAGACAACTTTTTAGTATTTGCTACGCACTACAAGAAATACAGCCTTTAGCGGCGACATTGACTTTTATCTGCGACATATTGAAAAGTCGCCGCTAAAGGTAAATGTCGCCGCTAGAGGTCCATAACACGGATCCACGCTTTGACGTTCTGTTAAACACGAATCGTCCGATCGTGTTTCTAATCCAACGGTTGGGGTGCTCGTGGAACACACAACATCAATACCGACGACTATTGTTGCCGCTAAAGACCTAGAAATGTCACCGCTAAAGATCGTAAAATGACGCGGCAATAATTCCCTCCGTAGAGTCGCCGCTAAAGCCCTAAATGTCACCGCTAAAGCCCTAAACGTCGCCGGTAAAGGTGTCGCCGCTAAAGGTCGACACAGTTAACCCAAAAAAGATCGACGCTTTTTTCATTTTGCTCTTTTGTGACTCTCGCTGCTGCTGCGTTTCTCTTATTCTTCTGCTAACTTACATCGATTCATCAATTAAGTGGGTGATTTTCGGTAAAGAGAGCCGATGGATCGATAGAAACACCAAGGGTAAGAAAGTCGCTCATAAGGTGTTACGGTACTTTCCTGTGACCCCGAGACTACGACGTTTATATTGTTCGAGGCACACTGCCAAAATATGATTTGACATAGTACCTGACGTTCAGAAGATGGTGTGATGCGTCATCCTGTTGATGGGGAACATTGGCAAGATTTTGATAAAAAATACCCCGACTTCTCGAGTGAACCCTGTAACGTACGCCTAGGTCTTTCAGCTGACGGTTTTAATCCATTTGGAAACATGTGTAATCCACATAGCACATGGTCGGTCATACTCACCACATACAATCTGCCACCCTGGCTTTGTATGAAAGAGTCATCATTCATGTTGACTTTGTTGATTCCCGGGCCGAAAGCTCCTGCTAAGGATATGGATGTTTTCCTTAGGCCGTTGGTGGAAGAGATTAAACATTTGTGGAACTCAAGCGTACATATTAAAGATGCAGCAACAAACACATTCTTCACGATGAGAGCTATGTTGTTATGGACAATAAACGACTGGCCAGCTCATAGTAGTCTATCAGGTTGAAGTGGGCAAGGGTATAAAGCATGTGCTACTTGCAATGAAGACACTCCTTCGTACCGTGCAACAAATAAAGTCATATATATCGGTCATCGTCATTTCCTAGATGCTAATGATCCGTTAAGAAATAGGTTGGACTTTAACGGGATGGAAGAGACAAGATCCGCTCCGAGACACTTTAGTAATGACGACATACAAGAGCAACTAGGTCGTCTACGAACTCGTAAACCGGCTAAACATCCTGAGCATGGAGGCGGGGAGCCAAAGCGGCAAGATGACGAGTTGAACTGGTCGAAACGAAGCATTTTCTTCGAACTCGAGTATTGGTCTTCTCTACAGTTGAAACACAACATAGATCTCATGCATGTCCAGAAAAATGTGGACGAGAGTTTGTTAGGTACTCTTCTAATGAACGATAAAAGTGATGGGTTTTGAGCACTACATCAATCCTATGGTGTACATGCAAACCCTAATAGCTTTGGATATAGTTTGTCTAATGAACATGCAATTGATAATCCAAATCCATAAACCCTAGATCTAATAAACTATAACTGAAATTAGGGTTTAGATCTTACCTTTGATTGTTATATAGCAATAACAATCAATCCTTGGCTTCAGAAAGCTTAGTGCCTCAAGTGTTGCACCTCTAATGGAGTCACAAATACCACTAAGCAACTTGGATGAAGAGGGAGGAGAGAGGAGGCACCAAAAAACGGCTGGAAACCCTAAAAGATTACTTGTCCACGTTTTTGGGGCTTAGGGGATCCTTAAATAGGTAGGCAATTAGGGTTATCTAACAAGGAAACCCTAATTTGACTGCTTAAGCTCTAAGCAGCCCATGGACCCCTTCTAGAACATGCCTTGGACGATTTCTAATGGGCTTCCCCATAGAATTCGTCCAACCTATTATTCCAAGGTGATCCATAGCCCAATTATGTAATTATCTTATAATTACACAATAAGTCCCTTAAGTTTAATTAATCTCTTTTAGCCACAAAATTAATTCTTAATTAATTCTTGACTAATATTAATTAAACAATATGATTTCTCCTTTAATATATTATTCTCATAATATATTAATAAATCATAATTAAACCTTTCTCTCCTTAATTCATCCCACATATTGTTATGGTGAAGGCAACCCAAAAGGACCATGCTCATAATCAGGTCAAGTACATACCAAAATAGTTATGGACTTAGACACTAATCCAACAGTCTCCTACTTGGATAAGTCTAATAACTATTTTGCATAACTTCAGAACCTGATCAGCAATCGTAGCTTTCAAAAGCCGTTGTCAACTCTGATCTTATCAGATACGCGTGTCCTTTAGATAAGGGATCATATATTCCTCCATTCTCAAGATATCGTATAGACACAAGACATGAATTTGATCATTCTCTCTATACTGTTTCCCGACTTCCGATTTATGACGACTGACAACAGACTACAATTGAACACATCAACTTAGTCCCGGCTTGGCCAAGCGCTTAGGGTGTCATCACAAAATCATCGAGGGGCCCATAGATATCTCTTTTATCCCACTTTGGGTAAAAGGAATGGATAAACTTTGACTCAAATGCTTGCTTGCTCCTACCGATCGAATTACACACAACAATAAGTTTTATAACACCAAGTTACTGGTGCGTCTACTTACTATCAATGTGCAATCGATCAGCAAATAACAACTCACACGTCTCGGTTTCAAGAATATACAATATTATCATCTCACAATCACTCGTGATAAAATCCATGAAGTGATTCAAGTGAGCGTGGGTTTAATCCAATACTCTAATCTTATCAAAGCACTCATGAACTCTGCAGCAAACTTGTGCTATGTCTAAACACTTCAGACAATCTACAGACAGATTCATGATAGTCTTCCTTCATACCTACTCCCAACGTATGACCGACTGTGGATGTTTGAATAACCTAGTTATTCTGGAAGTCAAAACATGCAGAGTGAAACACAACAATAATACTTAATCCTATATGGCCCCAAAACTTTTGAGCGTAAATAAAACACTTTTATTTAAACACCATATTGATTACTCATTATTCATTGCTTACTGTTTCAGAAAATCAAATTATTACTTGAATTACAACAATAGCTGTCCCATGCTCCGAGCATGCACACTATGTTTCCTATGGTCCATGCTTTGTGAAATAGATCAATTGAAAACTTATCCAATGATGCTCATTTCACAATTCCTAATCCACATCGTTAGTGTAAGAACACAAGGTTCTCGCCACTACTAGAATATGTTAGATTCTAACATTTTATGCAACAATCCTTTCGCAAAGTCATAGCACAAAAGTAACCAAGACTTGGCCAATGAAAATACAAGGTTCTCTATCAGAAATTGTTACAAAACAATTCTATAGATGTGATGTCTCTCACTCAAAGTATATTCCTTTGAACATCCTTTTTGCATAAAATTTTCTAATCTAGACATAAGTTCTTAATTTCCAACTCTCAATATGGAAACATTTCCATATTTGCCATACGACAGCTCATTCTTAATAGAATCTTATCTATTCATAATAATGTCGATATGGTCCATCCAGCACTATACTTCCAACTACTCACAAGCAACAAATCCTTGGCGAACCTTAGATCGTCCTTTGATAGTTGTTTAATTATTTTAGTCAAAAACCGTTCAAGTCCCTTTTCCCTCTTAATGCGCTAAGCATTTGGAAAATTTTAGAATGATCAAACATTATAGCATATGCAATCGATCCTATACCCAAAGCGTATGGGACACGATTCATAATGTCTTACATAAAGACGTGATACTTTACCAGTCTTTTGCTATAATATTTCTAATTGCCATGTTCTCACAATTTTGATTATGAAAAGGGATGCCGTAATCATAACCAAATATTGAGAATGCAATTATTCTTTCCATATATAGAATTTCCTCATGTTGAACCATTCCAACACAACATTCATATATATTTGACTAAATTTGATTAAAAATTCCACAATCTAAGCCTTTAGATTTGAAATGAAGTATAATATTCTCTCCCTTAATTATAGCAAAAACAACTTTTCAACCCCTACAACTTTGCAAAGTGAATCTTTGTTTTCTATAATTAATATTGCTAACTTGCAATACATGAAATAATAATCATGCTCCCACTAACACGATGATTATTACCATTCAAGCATAACACTTATGCTCCCACTAGCTTTGATATATATTTAGAACACATCTGAACTTCCAGAAAACAATGCTTATTGAATTCCTTATGTTCATATTTCTAAATACCTGATGCTTTGATAAGCCTTTATCTAAGCTTCTTAAACTCATACACCTTTGTCTTAGAAAGCTCACATGTGTGTCTAAACAACTTCAGAGCTTATGTTACTAAGTCCCAAATGTTCAGACTAATGCCAAATCTCACAATTCGAACTATGAAGAGGGATGCCGTAATTATAATCGAATTTGAGAATACAATTTTCACAATTACAATCTTCTTAAAATCTCTCTTAGTGAAAGCATTTCCTTACAATCATTTTCATGAAGGAGGGAAACCTTATGACACTTAGATTTTAAAGTATATGTGTTCCTATCCATGCGAATTTGTCATAACAACAATCATAAGACAATGTTTGTGACAAATCCAACTCATATGGACTGAACTTGTTCAATCTTGATTTCTCGCCTTATGGCAGCATGAATGCCCACCATTGCTTCCAGGTTGTTAAGCAGCTCACCCTTACCTTATCAATGTACTTTCCATTGATCAGGGTGCCTTGCCTTTATGCAATCCAATTGAGAACTCATAGAACTCATATTGCATAGTTGACTTAATTTGGAATGGCACAGAAACAAAATTATGTCAACACGATACGTCGCCAACCTCAAGTCGTGTGCTAGTGATTAACTATTGGTTTATTCTTGATTAGCTCTTGAACTTTTCAAGACAATTAGACTCCCACTCACTTCTTGACATATATGATTCTCCTTGTCAAGGAACTTTTCTTGACAAAACAAATATTCAAGAGTTAGTGCGAAATCCTATCAAGACTAACACTTAGCTCAATTGGTTCTTGTTGGTCTTTGTCTTCTGCAAGACATCACAACTTACCAATTTCAAATGTGCAGGAATAAGAAGACTTTTTCCAATTCCACATTTGTTGAGTGTTATAAACCTACTAAAGACGTGTCACTCAATTCGGAATCTTGGAGTATGACTCTAAGATTCGATATTGGAACGAAGTATGATTGACTTCTTGATTTAACCATTTTCACAATTCCCGATTCTTCTTCTTAGACATACAAATGTACTAAGACTCACTTAGAGGATCAACTGAGATATGGTTCTTGATCATTAAGATTTATCATAAAACACAATAAAAGGTACTCTCCCTTCTTCTTAGAATGGAGAAACTTTTATCTTTCTGCCTTCTTGATTTTTCTTATTCGTTCTGCCATTAATTGAAACCTTTTCAATCAACTCAGAATTACACTTAATCTTATAAGTATAATCATATTTACTAAACTTTAGTAAATCATAAAGAATATCTTTATCACTTTTGTGGTGGACTTGATCAACGCACAACCCAATGTACTCGATCTCCTAGTCCTTCACTTGACATTTTGTCAAAGAATTAGTCTAATTTCCAAATATGAAGTCTCTCATTCAACACGCAACCAAGTTGTATGATTCCAAGTTTTTGTCCAATTGAAACTTGGGCGATGAGAAACTCTCCCTATTTGGTAAATTCTTGACATTTTCACAAATAGCAAAATAAGAATCATATCCAATTTAACATTGCTAAATTTAGAAATACACAAACATCCATCTTCACACATGCCATTGTAAGGATAAATAAATAAATAAAACTCAAATTTTATTTTATTGCGGAAAAACTTGTCCTTACAATGCAATTCAACTGAAAACTATGTTATTACATATTTCTTATCAATCTATCTTAACTCCAAAGTAGCAGCTCAAAAATCTGATCTTTAAGCAATGCGATCGAAATCCATTTCTTCACGATCAGATTCAGCTCACTTCTTCCCTTAAGCTTCCTCTCTTTTCTTCGATTCTTCAAAACATCAAAATATAATCTTATCACATCATGTATTAAGAATCTAGAATAGGAACTTAAAAGAGTTAGATGGTGGATTTCACCTGAAGTAGAGCCATACGTCTTGACTCTCCCATCTCTTAGATCTCTCAGGTAAATAGGGCAGCTTCGTCTCCAATGCCCCTTCTCTTGGCAATAAAAGCAAATAGACTCCTTTGGAATGGCACTAGGAACTATCTCAGAATTTACCTTTTCCGGATCTCCAATGTCACCATTTTCAATGTCCATTGAAGTTTGGGAGTTTGATTCACCAGACAAATTTGCTTGACCAGCTCCCCAAATCATTGCTGATTCAGCAGCTATAAGCAAATTTGTGAGATCAACGAGGGTCATGTCGTGTTCCATCATATAGTACTCTCTTATGAACTCGCTATATGATTCTGAAAGTGACTGAAGAACCCAGTCAACAGCCAACTTACCTGAGATATCGACACCCATCATCCTTAACCTATCAATGTGTGACTTTATCTCTAAGACGTGTGCACACACAGGTTTCCCATCTTCGTTTTTACTTGCCAAAAGGGCTTGAGTTAGCTTGAACTTTTCAAGCCTTCGAACTTGTGGGTCAGGGAGAATAATTGGAGGAGGTGGAGGAAGTGAAGCATGATCTCTGGTTCCTCGATCATATCGTGGAATATCATCTCCATATGGAAAACTTGTTCCATGGGATTTGGGAAGACCATTGTTAGATTCAGACATCTACAAAACGGGATAAATTCAAGTCAAGTTGATTAGAATCCTTGATGTAACACCCAAATGAAACATCAAGGCCAGGATCCAACACAATACTCTACAACCTAGAAGAGGGATGTCGTAATCTAGTTGCAGAATATTTGAAGGTAGGTAAATGACGATTTACCAATTTCCACCATGAAAAACGAAAAAGAAATTTAAGTTTTAAATGAATTGAAACTCCTAGATCTTTTGAGATTCATTGAACTTTTTCAATGGCATGTTTAATCTCGATTATGCCCTTCAAGTTTGCGACTGGGATGCCGAGGATCACAAACAAGGTGTGAATAACCGTGCGAATCACGTGGTGCACCCAATGCTACTATCACCTAATCAATGTGCCGGTTAGCCACACACGCTTCATTGATCTATGATAAACATCGAGCCACCCTTCGCCACCAATGTCAATCCCAAATTAGTGTGCCGGTTAACCACACACGCTCCACTAATGTTTGACAAGGGTACGAAGTGTAATTCCATGGATTAGCATACAATTTCACATTTTGCCTAAAGTAACTAGAATTTGGGAATTTGTAAAAGCATGTAGTTACTTTGTACTTCATTATACTTATAATGGAAGGTTTCGTCCTATCCTACCCGTTCGGCTAACGACCCTCCACTAGTCAAGAGTGCGGTGCGTAAGAGTGGATACCCATTCAATCGCCATTTTATAGGCAATTTCCTTAAACACCCCTTATAGACCAGCTTCGTGAATGAGGCCTACTAACGGTAAGACTGACTCTTTACTCATATATATATATATATATATATATATATATATATATATATATATATATATATATATATATATAATATTAGACTTTTAATGTTACATATATATAGTATAGGGTGTATTTTACACTTTTAAAATACTAGGTGGTTTTATTAACTTTTTCTTTTAATTAAACTTTTAATTAACTTAACAAAACCATGTGGGTGTAATTTGAACTTTTCAAAATACTGGGGTTTTAGAATTTAAATATTACATAATTAAACTATTAATCAAAATTTTAAATTCCAAAACTTGAGGGCAAGTTTTGAAACATTTCAAAACAATATGGTTTAGAATTTAAATATTTCAAAATTAAACTTTTAATTAAAAATTTTAAATTCCAAAACTTGAGGGCAAGTTTTGAAACTTTTCAAAGCATTAGGGTTTAACTATTTAAATTTCAAAAACAAAACTTTTAAGTTCAAATTTAAACTATAAAACCTAAAGGGGAAAATTGAAACTTTTTCACAAGATAATTCAAATCTAAATTACAAATAATCAATCTTTATCTAATAAAACAAAAGATTATCTAAATGTTGACAATTATCTTCTATTTTGGCAAGGATAATCACCCAATATAGATAAAATTCGGATTTTATTGACAAAAAACGTTTTAGGTAATTATCCACAGCCAAAACAGGTCAAAATCCCGCAAAAACAGCATTCTGCGTCTCAGACTCATCGAGTCTAGCTTGGACTCGTCGAGTTCACAGTGGACTCGGCGAGTTCAACCATGGACTCGGCAAGTCCAGCCCCCAGAAACTCAAATTTTTCGATTTTAAGCTTGAATAATCAAATATAGCATCAAATACATCAAACAAACAAACCTGTCTCTGATACCACTGATGGGTTTTGAGCACTACATCAATCCTATGGTGTACATGCAAACCCTAATAACTTTTGATCTAGTTTGTCTAATGAACATGCAATTGATAACCAAAGCCATAAACCCTAGATCTAATAAACTATAACTGAAATTAGGGTTTAGATCTTACCTTTGATTGTTATATAGCAATAATAATCAATCCTTGGCTTCAGAAAGCTTAGTGCCTCAAGTGTTGCACCTCTAATGGACTCACAAACACCACTAAGCAACTTGATGAAGAGGGAGGAGAGAGGAGGCACCAAAAAACGGCTGGAAACCCTAAAGGATTACTTGTCCACGTTTTTGGGGCTTAGGGGCTCCTTAAATAGGTAGGCAATTAGGGTTATCTAACAAGGAAACCCTAATTTGACTGCTTAAGCTCTAAGCAGCCCATGGACCCCTTCTGGAACATGCCTTGGATGATTTCTAATGGGCTTCCCCATAGAATTCTTCCAACCTATTATTCCAAGGTGATCCATAGCCCAATTATGTAATTATATTATAATTACACAATAAGTCCCTTAAGTTTAATTAATCTCTTTTAGCCACAAAATTAATTCTTAATTAATTCTTGACTAATATTAATTAAACAATATGATTTCTCCTTTAATATATTATTCTCATAATATATTAATAAATCATAATTAAACATTTCTCTCCTTAATTCATCCCACATATTGTTATGGTGAAGGCAACCCAAAAGGACCATGCTCATAATCAGGTCAAGTACATACCAAAATAGTTATGGACTTAGACACTAATCCAACAAAAAGTAAATAAACATCAAATGCACGAGAGGACTTAAGAATTCTAAACATTCGGAGAAATTAATGGTTGCAAAAAAATGGTGACGAGTTTCATAGACCCCTTGCAAGATACTCTTTCACGAAATCTAGTCGACAACTCTTTTGTCAATTTATAAAATATGTTAAATTGCCAGATGGGTTTGGTTCTAACATCAGTAAGAAAGTGAACGATATCAATACTAACATTATTGGGTTGAAAGAGCATGACCATCACATTCTTATGCAACGTTTGATACCAACTGGAGTTAGAGGGTTGTTAGACAAAGACACTTATACACCTATTGTATACCTTTGTACTTTTTTCAAGCAACTTTGTTCCATAACATTGAAGGTGGAGGATATGAGGAAAGCAAAAGTAGACATTATTGCAATCTTGTGTTAGAATTGATTTATCCTACAACGTTTTTTGACATTATGGTTCATTTACTTTTGCATTTACCTGATGAAGCGATTGCCGTAGGCCCGGTATGTATGAGATGGATGTATCCCTTCGAAAGGTATATGAAAAAACTAAAATACTATGTCAGAAACAAGGCGAGGCCGGAAGGTTCTATAGCTGAGGGTTATGTTGCTGAAGAAGCTTTATCATTTTGTTCGATGTACCTTCGAGATGTAAAGAATCAATTCAATCGTCCGGGAAGAAATGAAGATGTTGTCATTGAAAAAACAAAGTTTTGGATGTTTGATTCTAAATGTCGACCTACCAGCACAACTCAAATCAAAACTCTTAATTTAACGGAAATGCATAACATGGAATGGTTTGTATTGAATAGTTGTGAAGAAGTCACACAATATATCAAGTAACTATTCTTATCTCTAACTTTCGTCCTTAATTTCTTTTTTATCTTTTTAAATCTATATCTTTTTGTCATCAATGTAGGAAATTCAAATCCGAACATCCCCAAAGTGATGAAAACAGAGAATTTCGTAATTGGTTTCGTGAAAAGGTAACATAAATTAAAAAACAAATTTGTTTCATTTATCTAAAAAATACATAATACATATTACTTTAAATTTGCTAGGTTCATCAAATGAAAATAGAAAACTCTCCAGAATTCCACAAAGAGTTGTCGGCTCTTGCAATGGGTCCGCAAATGAATGCTTATTCTTACACCGCATGCATAGTCAACGGTGTTAGGTTTATGGTACTTAGTCGTGACGCACAACGCACAACACTAAACTCTGGGGTTTTAGCGGTGGGTGAGAAAGGCGAGAAATATTATGGCCAATTAGAAGAGATTATAGATTTGAGGCATACGCATGATTATTCAACTGTACTATTTCGTTGCAAGTGGTTTAATACTCGAACAAGAGTTATTTCTAGTGATAATTTCACCAGTATCGACACACGACGCGAAGCATACAAAGATGACCAACTCATATATGTTTCACATGCCAAACAAGTGTTCTACATCAGAGAGCCAAACAATAACCATCGGTGTGTTGTCGAGCATGTTAATCATCGAAGTATTTGGGATCTACCATCGAACGATGATAGTGTCCAACTTGTTTACAATGACTCTATCCAAAATGTTGACAATGGCTCACACGAAAATGTAGACAATGTCGACATACTTCAAAATATCTCTTCATCCGATGCTCCACTTTTTATCGATTTCATCTTGTACTTTCAAAACATTCCTAAAGTCATTGTTGATGTAGAAAGTGCAACTGAAGTTTCTCCACCAACTGGTAGAGTCAATGATGTTTCTGATTGCGAGACTGATTACGATGAGACCGATTCTGATTATGATACCGAAGAAGACACTGAAGTATATGAGGAAGATTCTGATTAGAACAGTTCTTATGTAATACGTGTTTGTAATATGAACTTTATTTGTATTCCTAGTTTAAATAGAAATGTTTATTTCTATGTAAATGTTTATTTCTATGTAATGTGTATTTCTAATAAAAAGTGTATCTATATATCTTATAATTTTTCAGGAAATGATGTCAATATGGCTTTTGTTTGTGTATACCATGGTTGCTGTTATGGGCTGTGGACACGGGTGTGATGGAGCTGAGGACCCACCTTTCCCAGTTGGTAGAGGTGCTGGTCATCATGAGCAGGACCGTAAGTCTTATTATGAATTTTTATTTACTATTTTTATTCAGTTATTATAAATTAAATACCGTTTCTAATAATTTTTAATTATATATGTAGTTGAGCAACGTGCACGTAGGAAAGTCCGAGGCAAAGCCAAAAATATAAAGCTTGAAAGAGTGCTCTTACAGAATAAGGGCAAACCGATTACCATGGATTATGATAGGGATATAACATATGATCCCGTAGGAGAGCCGAAAGACATGTTTTCACGAGAAGTTGGAAAAACAATGTGGCATATGGTCCCTTTTGATAAATGGACTTGGAAAAAAGTTTCCCCTGCAATAAAGGACACCGTAGTACAACATTTAGGGGTAATTATTTATTTAAAAATATTTTATATGGTTAATTATGACTGGTTTTTTCTTGGTTAACTTTTTTTTGTAGACAATGTTTGATTTGGATCAGATGTACCAGGATGTAGAAGCTAATATGTTGACAGAGAGTTTTCAAGCAGCTTTGTTAAAAGGTTATCGAGAACGTAAAACTGACGCAAAAGAATATTTTTTGGCAGTCGGAGGGTATGATGATATCCCGAGAGCATTATCCAACCCTCCAAAGGGTATGGATGTTGATAACTGGAAGAAAGCAGTTGAGTATTTCCAAACGGACAAACACAAAATTGCTTCAGACAGGAACAAAAAAGTCCGTCAAATGCAAACGAATGTGAATCGTGGGGGGTATAGCAGTACTTGCTATAAGAAGGTAACGTATGATACATGTAATTATATATTTGAAATATAATCTAACTTTTAATGTTAAGCAGAACCTTAAGAGAGTGGAAAGGTTTCGCAAGGCTCATACTGATAGGGATGGTGTATTTGTTACTACCGAGGCGGAACAACATTATGTAAGTATTTAATTATAACTTATCATATAATTAAGTGTTTATTTATACTTAATTGTTACTCGCTTTTGGGAATTACATAATCGGTTAGTCAAAGAGCTCTTAGAACAAACCCAAGGTGAAAGTGAGTTAACACACGTTCAAGAAAGAGCTGCTTTTGAGAAAGTATTAGGAGAGCGACGTGACCATATCAGAGGCATCGGCTGTAAACCTTCTGCTCTCCAGCCGATTTCACAGCCATCGTAACCATCACCACAACCATCACAGGTAAAACAATCTACTTTGGTTTTTGTGGTGATTATTTGCTAAAAGCTTTGGTAATTAGTTTTTTGTCCCAAGTGCAAGAAATAGCAATGTACTTTGGTTTTTTGGCTTAGTTTAAAAATAGCAATCTACTTTGGCATAATAAAATGCATGTTGATTTGGTAATTTTGGTTTTGTGGTGATTATTTGCTAAAAGCTTTGGTAATTAGGTTTTTGTCCCAAGTGCAAGAAATAACAATGTACTTTGGTTTTTTGTCTTAGTTTAAAAATAGCAATCTACTTTGGCATCATAAAATGCATGTTGATTTGGTAATTTTCGTTTTGTGGTGATTATTTGCTAAACGCATTGGTAATTGGGTTTTTGTCCCAAGTGCAAGAAATAACAATGTACTTTGGTTTTTTTGTCTTAGTTTAAAAATAGCAATCTACTTTGGCATTATAAAATGCATGTTGATTGGATCATTTTGGTTTTGTGGTGATTATTTTCTAAAAGCATTGGTAATTGGGTTTTTGTCCCAAGTGCAAAAATAGCAATGTACTTTGGTTTTTTGTCTTAGTTTAAAAATAGCAATCTACTTTGGCATCATAAAATGCATGTTGATTTGGTAATTTTGGTTTTGTGGTGATTATTTGCTAAAAGCATTGGTAATTGGGTTTTTGTCCCAAGTGCAAGAAATAGTAATGTACTTTGGTTTTTTGTCTTAGTTTAAAAATAGCAATTTACTTTGGCATCATAAAATGCATGTTGATTTGGTAATTTTGGTTTTGTGGTGATTATTTGCTAAAAGCATTGGTAATTGGATTTTTGTCCCAAGTGCAAGAAATATCAATGTACTTTGGTTTCTTGTCTTAGTTTAAAAATAGCAATCTACTTTGGCATCATAAAATGCATGTTGATTTGGTAATTTTGGTTTTGTGGTGATTATTTGCTAAAAGCATTGGTAATTGGGTTTTTGTCCCAAGTGCAAGAAATAGCAATGTACTTTGGCTTTTTGTCTTACTTTAAAAATAGCAATGTACTTTGATAGTTTTGGTTTATGTTTGATAATTTAACTTATAAGTTTATATATGTTGTTATTTATTATGTAGTTGGAAAATCTTCGGGCAATACTCAACGACCAAGCATGTAGGGATGAGCTTTATTCGTTTTTTCAATTACAGAATAACCGAGGAAACGATGGGAACGAAGATGATGGTATGTAGGGAGGAGCTTTATTTGTATATTACACTTGTTGTCATGTTTTGCTACTTGTTAGATTTGTAAAACTTTTGGTTGTTTTATGTAATTACCGGCGACACTATTACTTTTGATATTTAATCGGATGTTGTTATGTAATTACCGGCGACACTATTACTTTTGATATTAAATCGGATGTTGTTATATAATTACTGGCGACACTATTACCTTTGATATTCAATCGGATGTTGTTATGTAATTACCGGCGACACTATTACTGGCAACCAAAATCGTTGATTAAAAAAAATTAAAAAATGAAAATTGTTATTACCGGCTACACTATTATCGGCGATTTCATCATTACCGGCGACTTCATCATTAGCGACGACTATTCTCTTTAGCGGTGACAAATTGATTAATAACGGCGGAGCAGTAGCGGCGACTTATTACCGACGACGTGTTGCCGCTATTACCATTACCGGTGACAATGAGACCCTTTAGCAGCGACTTTTGTCGCCGCTAATCATGGCGGACCTAGGGGTGGTCCACGGTGGCACCGGCAACCCCTAACTTTTCCGGCCGCAGTGTAAAATTTTTCGAAAATTTTTGAAATTTTTATTTTTTCTACTACCGTGCAACCCCAACTCTCCCGTGGAACCCCTACTGTAAAATCCTGCGTCCGCCCCTGTCGCTAATTGCCTTTTTCCTTGTAGTCGGAGCAATAATGACGTCTCATTAGCGATGACATGTTGCCAGTAACGGTATTAGGGGCGACTTTCCTTATCTTTTGGGTTTACTTTTGACTGCCGCTAATACTAGCATTTCATGTTGTCTACTTTCCTCTATATGTTCATATAATCAAAATCAATTTATTAAAATGAATAAATGAATTTCTGTATAAGTTCTCACGTGTCGTAAATTAGGTGTTGTTTGTTTTTTTCTGAGGCAAAATGTCTGCAGTCTGCGGACCACATCTGTAGACCTCTGCAGTAGAAGAGGTGGACCAAACATCTGCAGTCTGAAAAAAAAAGATTGTTTGTTTTTTTAACATCTGCGGGCTACTAAAATAAACTGAAATATAAATAAACTGATTTTTTTAAACTTCAAAGTGATTTTTTAATATTTTTATGACTTTGTTATAAATAATTAATGAATCTAGATCAACTTTTATGTATTATTGTATAAAAAATAAAAATAAAAATGGTATGAATTAACGTATATATTTGATAAAAATCAACAACTTTGGTTGCAAAGTTATAACTAAACATTATAACTAGTGATCAAAGAATTTGATACATAAATGGATGGAAATAAACTTCGATTTTTTCAATTAAATCCATTAAAAATGTACCATAAATATTTTTTCGAGAAATTGACGATACTGTATTAAATAATGTTTTACAAAATTTGGCAAAAAAATATAAGAATATATTGTGATTTTTTTTCATATTTATATAAACAACTTCAACGACTATTATTGTAATAAATCTTTATTTATAAATTTGTCAAAAATATCATGTTTGTATCGTCGAACGGTTTTTTTTAAGTTTTGTAATTTTTTTTTTCAAATTGTTTATCATTAATAAAGTTGGAAAAAATATAAATTAAAAAAAAAACTTAAAAACAATAAAGATATATATGTTTTTTTAGGCTAGAAGATGTCTGAAGATGTTAGAAGACTCTAGTCCACATCTGCGCCAAGAAGAGGGCGCGCAGACATTTTTAGGTCTGCAGTCTTCATAAAAACAAACAGTCTGTGAAGGCTAATGTCTGCGCGTGGTCTGCGCGGCGCAGACAGAAGAGGTCACGCAGATCTGCAGTCAAAAAACAAACACTACCTTAATTATATGAAGATGATCGGTTTCCAATTCTTTGAAAAACAAAATTTATTTCAAAACATCAATGTTAGAAATATTTCAAAAGTTCTTAAGACAAAATGTAAATTTGGAAATTTGAATACTCGAAGAAATGGAAGTTTTGACATTGTTGTCTTTTTACACTTATGACTTTTAGATTCAACTATTTGGATAAATCAATTAAGAACTAATAATGTTTATTAAATCTTAAAAATAATGAAACTTGTACTTAATTAATTTATATGCTTTTAACAAACCCCATTTAAAAAATAATATATTCACATGTATGAAGCAACATGCAGATACAAGTCAATGAGAAGAATATAGTTTTATAAGTTTTTGGTCAAACCCAGTTGGCGATCTAAAACAGTATCTATAAGTAACACCATTTTCTATAATAATATCAAAAAACTCAACTTCCATGGCAGCTAGCTCGAGCATGGAGAAATCTATGTTTAGTTTCTTTGAGGTCAATGAAGAACATGATGATCAAACCATGGTCTCAAAAACCTCAGCACAGGTATTTCTTCCAGACTTTTATTTAGTTTTCTTGTTTATGTATATAACTATTAATCCATATGTTTAAATAACATATATGTGTTGTTCAGGATATTGAGATGGGTCAAGTTAGACAAGAGAATCAAAAGCTAAAACATACATTATCTATGGTTTTGAAGGATTATAATTCGTTGCAAACGCATTATAACGATTTTTTCCAACAAGAAATTTCCAAAAGTTCTAAAAATTTGGTTACTGATCATCAAGAAGGTGATCATGGAAATGAACTTATTTCCTTAAGCCTTGGAACACTTTCAAGTTATAAACAGAAGGATAGTCAGCAGAAGGTGAATTGCTTCAGTACAACCAAAGATGGTGGTGATGAACAAGAACTCAAATTAGGGTTAGGCTGTGAATTTGACATGAAGAAAGATGAAAAAACACAGAATTTGGAACCAAAGGTTCATAATTTGAAGAGTGAGAGAAGAGAGGATAATGATCTTTTAGATCATATTCCTTTGAAGAAAGCTAGGGTTTCTGTTAAAGTTGTATGTGACACCCAAACGGTACGAATTATTCAAGAATTATATATATATATATATATATATATATATATATATATATATATATATATATATATATATATATATATATATATTTGTGTATTGTGTATGCGTTTGTGTGTGTTTGGATCATAGCAGATGAAGTGTGAGAGTTTCGATTCCAAAGTGAATTGAGCTCCTTTTGTCATTGAACTATTATGACAACCACCTTGCTGGAGACTGTGTATATTATTTACGCCTAGCTAGGGTTGTGAAAATAACTATTTTGTAGAAATGTAAGCAAATGATGTTTGTTAAGATTTTTAATATAAATTTGTATAATAATGTTGAACTTTGATGAATTACGATACAGATGAATGACGGTTGTCAATGGAGGAAATATGGGCAGAAAATAGCGAAAGGAAATCCATGCCCTCGAGCATATTACAGATGCACGGTGTCTTCATCTTGCCCAGTCAGAAAACATGTAAATTCTTCTTCCTTTCTACTTTTCTTGAGAAAAATTAAGATAATTCCAAAAAATTCAACTCCATATGTTCTTCCATGACAAATTAATGGAGTTTAAAATTTTGAAGTCAACACAAAAATTTAAAGCCCACTTGCTTATTGACTGAAATGTAATAGGTCCAGAAACTAAAACATACTTTTTGCTCTATTGTGACGTAGATGTGTTTATACAAAGTCTTCCATGTAACAATTCAACCCTAAAGTTATAAACCAACCAATAACTTATGCATCAACTTCAAACACAAATTTTGAAATTGATCAAGAGGTTATTGTGCTAATAAATAACTTTGGGTCTGAGGAGTTATAAATTAGCCTAATAACTTTGGGTTGAGAGTTTATTAGGCTAGTCTATAACTTCTATATTAGCTATAACTTCTATATTAGCTTCCAAACATGTTTTAAATTGATCAAAAGGTTATTAGGATAGTCCATAACTTCATTCTATATATGTTATTATTTCTAATTAATTTCAAAATGATTATTTAGGTGCAAAGATGTGCCGAGGATAGATCCGTACTAATCACCACCTACGAAGGAACTCACAATCACCCACTTTCAGTATCCGCAACCGCAATGGCTTCCACCACTTCCGCCGCCGCCTCAATGTTGAAATCCACCTCATCAACCTCACAACCAGGTCTCACCACCACTGCCACCTCCACCTCTTCCTCAACCACCACCTTCTCCGGCCACCATGGCACGACCTACAATTCAAGGCCACCTCATCAATACCCATTTTACCTACCAAACACCACAATCTCCACCTATCAATCACACCCAACTATCACCCTTGATCTCACAACAAATCCCCATTTTAACAAATCAACATCATCAAACTTTTTAAGAACTCAACCAAGGTTTTCTTCTTCATCATGTCTTAACTTCTCTTCACCAACTTCATCTTCTTCTTCTTCCATGGAATCCAACTACAAGAATCCTATTAATTTTTCATATCTTGGGAGACAAACATCTTATGAAACCTTTTATCAAAACCCATCAAACGATAATTTCCGAAGTAAATCAAGTTCTTCAAATCATTCACCGGAGACAATTGCAGCCGCCACAAAAGCTTTGACTGCAAACCCGTCTTTCCGGTCAGCATTGGCAGCATCGATTACGTCACTTGTCAGAAATGTCGGGGGTGGGGCCCGAATCTAATAATGACTTATTATTTTTTTTTTTCATGTAACTTTTAAGTGAACACATTTTTGTTTCTACTTTATATATATATATATATATATATATATATATATATATATATATATATATATATATATATATATATATATATATATATATATATATGGCGTAGTAAGCCTACTTTTGGTGTATGTAAATAGGTGAAATCAATGTGAAGTAACAAATTTCGAAATTGATGAATTCGTTTAATAGACAAGAAATATGAAAAATGAAATCTTGTTTGGATAAAAGAATACAATTTATTCGAAGAAAAAGAAATGAACTCTTTCAGAAATGATAAATGAGGAAGATCAAAGAAATGGTGTAATGCTAAAGATCTTCATAAATCAAAAAATGATGTCTTCATCTTTCCTTTTAGACCAACTACTAGCTGATGAAAGTGTCCCTCCTCTCCTTGAAGAAACAACAATCTTTTTAGCAGCTTCTTCTTTCTTTTCAACCTCTCTCTTTTTATACCCTTGAATCTTCTTTAGTCTAAAAAAATCTTCCCTTTCGAGTTCATCCAACTCTCCTTTAATATAAGTCACAGTGTTCTCCAATCTTGGCTTCACAACATTCTCCAAAGCATTAACCCTACGATTTGTGGTCTTGATTGCCACATCAAGGGTCAGAAATGATGTTTGAAGAGATGCAAGCTCAACAAGAACTTCAATGGCTTTCAGATAAGCAACACGTGATCCTTGTATCTGTTGTCCTCCTCTTGCAAGTCCAGTGAGGTCGTTTTTGGTCATTTCACCTTCTGTGAAATACTCAAATTTTGGTAACTTAACACCTGCAACATTCTCTTGGCGTGAACGAACCCTAACAGTGGCAGTTTGGACATTTTCTAGGACAATGTGTTTGATGTTTTCTCCAGCAACATATTTTGCTTCAGTTAATGCAAATGAAGAAGATTTCATAACTGTTCCCATTGATTCCTTTGTGTTCACAATTTTCTTGAGAATTTGGCGAAATTGAACAGTTAAAGCATCACTTTTCTTCTTTAAAAGAGCATGGCCTCTTGTTGCACCAGTGAGCCGAGCTTTCACAACTGCAAGCATTGTAACTGTTGGAACAACATTCAATCTCTGGCTTTGGCCTGCCATCTTGCCAAATATTTAAACCTGAGAAAAAAATGGAGTGGAAAAAACTTAAGGTATAAACAGTTCTTCCCAGATATAGATTTCTTAAATGGTATTGATATCTTACAAGAAACAAAAAATTTACATCATAACCAATTGCACAATGCATATAAGAATGTCTGCAAAACATAAGTCTTGGCATCATTGTTGCATTATAAACCAAAAAATACCAACAAAAACTGAATCATAACATCCTAGAAACCATTAGTGGAATTGTTTAGAAAAAGAAAAGACAAAGAAACAGATTGTATTACTACTTAAAGCAATTATCCAATGGTGTTAATCAAAGGGTGTCCATTGTAATGTATAAACCGTGATTGAACAATAATTGACCTTACAAATGATCGAGTTTCAATTTCAAAACAGGCATTATATTTTGATCGTTGTGAAAATTTTGACATTTACATCTAAATCGTATAACATAATCGAAACATCATGGATATTGAAAGAAATTCAGATTTAAGTATCAAATGCAGCAGTTTGAATCTGTCGAATCAAAATTGATTGTTTCAGAAGCCGATGTATGATGGAAATAAAGTTAAATCACAGTATCTAAACTCTCGTTCAATGAAGATCTATGTCCATTTGAGTGTTAGGGACTCGATTGATGATGAAATTCATAGAACAATTGTTAGATTGATATAATGTTACAAATACAAGAGTGGATGATAAACCGGGCCGAAAAAAAGCCCTCAAGAAACAGAACGCGAACCTTACGATGTGAGAATCTGCAAAATATAGGATGTATTCTCGATGATTTCCTTCTGAAAATATATAATCGGGGAGAAATTAGTGTTGTGGATCCTTTTGGATCATTCAATCATCGTAGTGAGAGACTGAATCTTCTGTTGTGTTCTGGGATTGTTGAGAAAGGAGACGGAATGAATGAACGTGTATGAGAGATAGGGAGAGAATTGTATGGAGTAATTTTCCAAAATTTATAGTTAGACCACAAAAGTTGTGAAATTTTGCAAAAATTACAAATCTAGTAATATAACTGTGGGTGCAAATTTAAAATCAAAACCTTTAAAATATTACCTATTACGAACAAGTTTTAATTTGGAAATGATTTCATGCTAATTAAGAATCAATGGGTATAATTTAAGTATTTAACATTCTCTCGAAAAAGGAAAAGATAACGTAATTCGTGACTTGTTGTTTTTGAAGCGGAGCAGATCAATTAAAACAAAAAGTTCATTAAATAGTGAAAACATGAAAAATAGAAGAAACAACCATGCATAGATTCATTTTCGTAAGCTATAATTCGGACCTTATATGTTAAGGTTGCATGATTTTAATTTGAGGATAATCCAGAAGCATTGAGGGCGTTGAGGGGGCAAAGTGGACAGTTGCACAGGCCCAATTTTTTTATTATATATATTTATTTAAAAAAAAAACGTATAATAACGACAAGGGCCCTTTTTATCTAGTTCGTCCTGGACCTTTGAAGATATTTAATTTCTCAGAACCGGCCCCGTACAGAAGAATGAGACAACTCTGAGTTTTGGCATAAAATCAAGTAGTTATTTTCTAGAAAAGTATTAGAGTCTATCGTTAACTGCAAACCATGAAAATACTAATTTCTATCAACTGCATGACTCTAATGCTATGGATGAGATTTAAAACCGGAAAACCGGACTGGAATCAGATCGAAACCGGAATATGCTAAACCGGTCCGGGATTGGGTCTAAATATTTGTCTTATATGGGTTCTGGGTATGGGTCCAACGGGTTCGGTATTCCGGGTTTTAGAACCGGATTTAAAAGAGGGAACTAGAACCGGGTATTCCGGGTTTTAGAACCGGATGTGAAATAGAAAACTAGACCGGGCTAATATTTTTGAACTTTAATCATGTTTTTTAGTAATTGTTCTTGGATATATTCATTAATTTTAGGAATAAATTACCAAAATCGTCCCTGTGGTTTGGTCAAAATTACGTGTTTGGTCCCTAACTTTTTTTTTGCACTCGGACCGTCCTTGTAATATGATTTGGTTACGTTTTCGTCCCTAACACATTTAAAAAGACTATATTACCCTTTGTTTTTTATTTTTAAGTTTTTTTTATTATTTATATTATTAAAAAAACTGATAAAACATGTGGGGCCCACTAAACTCTTTCATCTCCTCTAAGTTCCTACCCTAGACCCGTCATTCCTTTTCACTGAAAATCATCCCTCGTTCCTCTCCATAACCGGAGCTTTCGCCGGAACCCTAGATTTACACCACCGCTGCCATCATCTGGGATACATCAAACGCGGGAAGCACCTCCGTTTTTCGAACCTAAATCACTCAACCATCATCGCCTTGGCGAGTGTTTCGTTCCACTGTCACAGGTGGAGCACTGTGTCGAAGAGCTAGCCGCCGCCCGCCAGAACCCACTGAAAACCCATGGACCACCATCTACTTCTCATATCTCTCTCTCTCTCTCTCTCTCTCTCTCTCTCTCTCTTCACTCCTCTCTCTCTCTACTCCGGATCCTCAAAGATCATTGAATTCCCCTGAAAGACCATCACCTCTCCTTCTTCTGCCCCTCTCCTTGATAATCTTGAACCGTAGCCGAGACCATCGCCTTCGTTTGATTTTTCCCACCGACGTTTAGTTTCAGATCTATTATCGAACATTGATGTGTGGAGATGGAGATAAGTTTTACCAACCTCATTTTTCTTTTCTTGATGGTGACTGAGTGTTTCAAGATTTCATCAAGTTTGGTGCCTGATGAAGATAATTTTTACCATAACCATGCTTCTCATCATCAGTTTCCATGTTTGATTTTGATTCAAGTTTGATTTTGTAGTTTGTACCAAGATACAAACCCCCATTTTATGTTTAATTTTGAGATTTGATTACAAGTTTGGTTTTATCTTTTTTTGGTTTGGTTCTGAGCTTTGAATTTAGTTTTGATCTGTGGTTTCGGTTTAGTGTTAATTATAGGCTTTGATTATGTATACATTGATTCCTGATTTTGTTTGGTTTTGATTTTGTAAAGAGTGGTGGGTGTGGTAGACTGGTAGTTGTTCTGGTGCTTGATTTTAGTTTAATTTCTTTTGATTTTGTGTAAATTGTGGTGGTTGTCAGAGATGAACCATGTTTGAAAGTAGGTGCTGCCGGAATGGTTGTCGGAGGTGGATGGTGGCGGTGGATGGGAAGGGAGACCGGGGGGGGGGGGGGGGGGTGGAGTAGGTGGACGCACTTATTTATAAATTACTTATAATTCATTTATTTTAATTAATCAATAAAAATAAGTGACAAAAAACTGAAAAAGAAAGTACAAAGGGCAATATAGTCTTTTTATCTTTACAAAAGACAAAAAAAGCAAAAACATGATATGTTAGGGACGAAAAACGCAAGAATATGATATGTTAGAGATGGTCCGAATGCAAAAAAAAAAGTTAGGGACCAAACACGCAATTTTGACCAAACCACAGGGACGATTTCAGTAATTTGTTCTAATTTTAGAGATGAAACTTTTTACTTATTGTCTCCACGTTATGTCATAACGTAGACTAAGTTCATTTCCATAACTACTAAATTAATGATTTCAAAACATACAAAAAAGTCTATATCTATCTTATAACATCTTAATTTGGTCCAATTTCCATATAAAATTACATAAGTTATATTAAGTCCTATAATTAATTATATTATCAATCCAAAATGTTGTATTTTTTTCTCCAGAAGTTCCGATGGGTGTTTAATAGATTAAACCTAGTGGATTAAAGAAGTTACATTACTTTCTTGCCAAATACAATATTATATATGAAAACCATCACTAAATGATTACTTTGAGAAATTTTTTTTTGTCAAATTTAAGGGTTTCCGGTTCCAAACTTTCGGGTGTGCGATACTATTTCCGGGTTTCTGGCTCTTTCCGAGTGTAGTACACAAATCTGGTTCCAATTTTCAATTTCCGGTTCCATACCCACTTTACCCAGTCTGATACCCGGAGCTGAACCGAAACTGATTCTTATATATCGGTCCGGTTCTCGGGTCTTATAATCCGTCAAATCCGGTTTCTGAGTTTTTCGGGTTCCGGTCGAACGGTTTTGATTTGGACCCACTTTCATCCCTGTGTTATGTTAGGTTTATTAATTTTATATTTTCAACACCATTTCTGTAAATTCTATGAAACACATAAACCATTTTTGTAAACTCACTATTACTATTAGGCAGGTATAATTTATGCATTTTTTGTAAAATAAAGACCATTTCTATTACTTCACTATTAGGTGAAGAACATTTCTGCAAATTTGTGAAAGACAAGGACAATTTCCATAATTTTGCTATTAGACATGGATTAGTAATTTTGTGAAATTGTTTCTTATAAGGATCATTTCTGTAAAAAAAATGTCATAAAGACCTCTTCGTAAATTCAAGGACAATTTCTGACAATTTTTTTGTACAAAGGGACATCATACGTAACATTCTCACTATACGATAATAGACATGAACAATTTTATAACTTTGTTAAAAATAAGGACCAAATATGTAATTTTTCTATTAGGAACAAACCATCCCTATAATTTTTTGAAATTGTTATTTTGTGTAATTTTTTCTATACGTACCTTTTCTAAATTCAAGGCCCATTTCTATAAAATAAAATAAAATAAAATCTATATAGTTGCCTCTTATATAACATTCTAGATAAACCGACCATCCCCTTGAAACAAGATCAAAGAGAATAGAGTGAGTGAAATATGTAGTCGGTGGCAAACTCTTCTTTCTTTCCGGTAATAGAAGGGAAGCTCATCTTCTTATTGTGTGTGTGTCAAGACTCAACTTCGTCAGATAGGTTTACTGACCGGATCGAGTTCACTAGACTAAACTCATTAGCCTAGGTGCTAAACACGACCCGCAGAAGGTATTTATGTATTATTCTAAAGTATAATGTGCTAATAACAAAAAAGTAATTTTTTTTATTTAAATACATCGATTTTCAATGTAAAATCATGAATAATAAAAAGAAAATAGAAGTATATTCTTATAATTAGAATTAGAATTAAATGAAGGTTGGATTTCATAGTCCAATCATGCTATTTATCTAAAAATAAAATACATTTCCCTTTGAGTAAGGAATTTAAATACATTGCTATTAATGGTAACAACCAAGTACATTGCCTCATAGACTTAGATGGCTAGCTCATAGTACCTAATGATATAAAATATAAAATGTCTATTATACCCTTTCCTCACATTCGTTCTCCTAAAGTAGGAATCATGGTGGTAAGAAATGTTATTCAAAACAGTTGTATAGAGATCACTGGAACCATACAAAAATGCAAGAAATTTTGTCATGGTTCTTCCTTGCAATTGCATCTTTAATCTGTTGCTTTGAAGCTGCCCATGTATCTTTACGTTATTCATGATTCTTTATATGAAATAATTAAAAAGAAAAAAAAACATTTCTTAGATTTACGTTTAGGTAACAATTGACATGTGGGGTTATCATGCAGTAATTGAATTACAATTGACAACTGATGAACAAATGATATTGCTGGTAAAGTAATATAATTGGTATTGCTGGTAAAGTAATATAATTACATAAATTTTTTAATAATAAAACATTATAATAGGAAGAAATATAAGTATAATGCTATAATAAACAAATAAGTGGAAGGATGTAGTTATTTCTTTCGTTTAATAGAGACAAACAAATATACCCTCCACTCCGACCCATGGAAATTTCAACAACCATCGTTTTTTTCCTTCTAAATAATCATTTAAGCCACCCCACAAGATCATCTACCATAAGTTTATTAAATACATATACTGTAATGGCAAATCTACAATATTTTAAAGTTAGTGACCCAAATTATATTATAAGTATCAGGAAACTATGAGAAAACAACCTTTTTCCATTAAATTGTTTGTTTTATCGACTTTTTGGAGTTCACTGAAACGAGACTATTACCGACCTGTAAATATTAAATGATTTTAAACTCACACAATAAGAAGAAACTGGTTCGATAAATCCAATTTAATGGATTGTCACATCATTTATCATTTTTTTTATTTAATGTTGTTTTTTAAATAATTAATTACCATGAATTTAAAAATTAAAAACTACAGATAAAAGTAACATTAATTAAAAATTACAAATTTGATATAAAATATATATATATATATATATATATATATATATATATATATATATATATATGTGTGTGTGTGTGTGTGTGTGTTTGTGTGTGTGTGTGAGGAGGAAGAGTGTAGAGTTCAATGAGGATTGAAATCTCCATTCTATTGAATCATTATCATTATCCCACCATGGGGATTTTTAGTTTAATGAGATTAAACTCCCCATTAAACTTTCATTAGAGATGGACTAATCACCTTGAGAATACATTTAATCACTTGCCATGGATCCTATTTGTACACCATTTACATGTACATTTTTAGTAGAAAATTGAATTACCCTTAGGCCCTAACTCTATTGTATTTTACAAACAACCATAGAGTAATATAGCATTTGACTTTTGAAGTGTAGGATATGTTAGTACGATTGTCTTCACCGTGCATATACCTACATGAAGACCAAATAACAAGGCTTTTGAATATTTAAATATTTTTTTATTCTTATTATTATAACAAACTCGATTGATAAACTTAAAATTTTCCTTTCATTTCCTTCAAACTCAGGAACACGAAATAAAAAAAAAAATTTCTTCCGAATTTACAGAAAACTCAGGAACAAGGTATTACTGGAACAAGGTATTATTACTAAACAAATCTCTGCAAGAAATATCAAATCTTTTTTCTTGACTGCTTTATATACGAACAAATCTCTACACAAAATCTATAATTACTTGCTCAAAAAAAAGCGTTACATGATGAACCAAAACTCCTCGGTCCATATGACATCAAATTGAACCACCTTTTCATTAAACTGACCACCAAAAATAAATATAACTTGCATGCAAAGACCATTAAGAAAACCTAAAGAATTTGAACCGGTTATTGGGATTGAAGTTTTGATTGACTTTTTAGCATCGATAAATGTTACACACAATCGAGGTTTTGTGTCTCCCTTGTAAACTAGTGGTTTTGTTTTACTATTCTTCAAATGAAAACCAAATATAGAGAGACACAAAATCTAGAAGCTTTCTTCAGAGTTTAAAATCAACTCTCGATTATATTGAAACAAAGAACAACCAAAAATCCTAATTATGGATCGCATCCTTCGTGACCTACATTCGGAACCCTATCTCCTCCTCTAGAGCCCCAAACCGCTATAAAGTCAGCAAAACATGCTACCATTGTTGGAGTTGCCCTTAATTGTTACTACAAGAAGATCTCTCAAATGCCTAGTTGGTCAAAACTCGATTATGTAAGTTCGCTGCTGATTGGGTTGGACTTGATTGCGCTTGCAAGTCCGAATTCGACCAATACTCTGAAGTTACAAACTTTTTCGATGGAATCGTTGAAGATGGAATCGACATTGAAGGGAATGTCGTAGAAGAGATGATGAATTTAGAGATTTAGTATGGGAATTCATACATAGTGGTTGCTAGAGGGACAATCATTCTTCTTCCATGGGAGCTCCTACAACTAGTTTTAAGGATCCTGAGACACTTTACTCGGTCCATTCAATTCAAATGATGTGAAAGATTCAACATCTACAACTAAGGGCATTTTTTTTTGTTCGTCCTAGACCTTTAAGGATATTTAATTTTTCAGAAATACAAGATAATAAATTAATTTATTCATGATGCAAGATAGCTCAGAGCAACTCCAACCATTCCACTAAAAATATCACTAAATTGGTGTATTTTTAACACGAAAACTATTTTTTTACTCCAACCACACACTAAAAATTTACACTAAAAACATATTTTCATATTATAATATAGAATAGAATAATTATTAAAGTTGTAAAAGTTATAAAACTAACCAAAATAGTATTTAACAATTCAAAAGTTGTTTTTGTGTGATGAATAGTGTTACACCAAATATAGAGGCCACTATTCAATCTCATCATTTTTGTGATGAGTTTAGTGATCCATTGAAACATATTTTCACACCAAAACATTATTTGTGTGTATCCATTGGAGTTGGTCTCACCAGGATTTATTGTTCGTTCTGACGTTATTTGGTGGAAGAAACTTTTCACTTTATTCTCTAAAGCCAACTATCTATGCTACTTATCCGATCCATTTAAATGAACTACAAGGACTGTACATAGAAATATACATAACCCGAGGGGCCAATTGAAACAATTTATATTTTACCAATTCTTCGCCACATTTCGATCAGCCATCCCCGCCACTTCATACACCATTTACACGTGGCATATGAACAAAACCACCAAAACGAACCTCTACATGATTCCTGATTTCTTCATCCTCTCTGTTTCAGATCCTTTTAATCAGATCTTCAAGACGCGTAGAGAACAAGGTACGTCGATTGTTTTATTCGCTTTTCGAATTTAAATCATAAACAGTTAACAAAATCGATCAATTGATACGAATTCTGTTGAAATATGGTATCGTAATAATCAAATGCACAACTTTTTATGAAACGATCTGTTGTTGATACGATAACGTCCTTCCAAATAGTAGAAATCCTAACAATTAGTAGCGATTGTGCGAAGAATCATGTGTTCTTGCCATTTTTTGGGATTTTTAGATTTTTTTTGGGTAAGTTATGGAGTTTTATTTGGATTGTATCGTTGTAATAGGTAATACATTGCAAAAATAGTAAGAGAGGGACATGGCAGCACCAAAAACAGAAGAAAAAGGAAAAGGAAAATCAGATGTTTCAGATTATGATGCGTACTTTGATATGATTCAAAGCAGGAAGACATTGTCATCTTCACTGCAGGAGAAATTAACTGCTGCCTTCACAAAAATTCCAGTTTCAACTTTTCCACAAGTACGTAGAGGCAAAGGTAAATTAATATTCATATATAGCTGTGAATTTTCATGCTTTCACGTTGTTTTAAACTAAATTTGAGCCTGTGTTTATGAGGTCATCTTGAATTTCAGTTTTCTGTTGGTGAGAAAGGCCAAGTAATAATTAACATACGTGAGTTAACAACTTCAAATAGCCAATTGTTTGTTATTGCATCTAATTTTTATTTAACTTACTTATTTACTTGTTTTTGTAAGTAATTAGGTTTCTAAAGTAGTATCAAAAATGAGTTTTTAATCTCTTTGTTTGAATTCCTTATTTATACTATATTTGGATTTTATCAGATATGACCCTTGACAACTAGAAAGGTTACTCTTGCAACTTTCATGGAATCTTCTTAGTAGCATAATCCCTCAAAGATTTGCCACCAAAACTACAATTTTTTTTTTTTAATAAATGAACACTACTAGATTTGAGAATTTACATAACTGCTTTCACAAGCATGTTATTCTTATTCTTTATTAACTCAAAGGCCTAACTAAGATTTTAAAATCACAATGACTTGATAGGTTAGATTTTAAAAGTACAATATCTTCATAGGTTAGATTTTCAACAGTTTCATCGATATTGTGAAAATTATAGTGAGTATTAATTAGCTGGCATTTTTTTCTTTTTTTTTGGCAGTGATTGAGATTCTAGCAGACACGTCAATCGGTGATGCAGTGAAGATTCTGTCAGAATCCAATATAGTATCAGCACCTGTAAGAAACCCTGATGCCGGAGATAGTATGGATTGGAAAGAGAGATACCTGGGAATCCTTGATTACTCTACCATAGTTTTATGGGTGTTGGAAACAGCGGATTTAGCAGCTGCCGCATTGACTGCCACGTCAGCAGCAGCTGCAGGAGTAGGTGCTGGTGCTGCAGGGACTCTTGGGGCCATAGCATTGGGTGCTACTGGTCCGGTTGCAGCAACTGGACTGACAGTTGCTGCAATTGGTGCAGCTGTTGCTGGTGGTGTGGCGGCTGAAAAGGGAATGGGAAAAGATGCTCCAACTGCAGCTGATGAATTGGGGGAGGATTTTTATAAAGTTATTCTTCAAGAAGAGCCTTTTAAGTCTACCCAGGTCAGTTTACCTCTAAAATTTGCATTTAGATGAATATGGTTATTTAGTCCCTAATTGTTTAGTTGTAAAATAGTACCCACAGATGCCTCTAAAAAATTTCAGGTGAAGGCCATTGTGAAAAGCTACCGCTGGGCCCCATTTATTCCTGTGTCAACAGAAAGCACTATGTTGAGTGTCTTATTGCTGCTTTCAAAGTATAGATTAAGGAATGTGCCTATCATAGAACCCGGGAACCCATTGATTAAGAACTTTATAACTCAGTCTGCAGTTGTTCAAGGTCTTGAACAATGCAAAGGAAGAGATTGGTTTGATTCCATTTCTATGCACCCTATAACTGAATTAGGACTTCCATTCGTTGCCAAAGATAAGGTGAGAAAATTCTGATTTTACAAATTTAACCTTGGTTTTCTATCATATGTCAATTTCTACCCTCGTATTTTTTCCGTTCTCAGGTTATTAGCAGTGATAGCAATGAGCTTATTCTTGAAGCCTTCAAGAAAATGAAGGATAACCAAATCGGTGGTCTCCCAGTTGTCGAAGGCCCCACAAAGAAAATTGTGGGCAATGTGAGCATAAAAGATATCAGATTTTTGTTGCTCAAGCAGAAACTTTTCACAAACTTTAGGTATGGTCTATCATGATATGTGTTGGGAAAATTGTCTCCAAGAATCCAAATTATCGGTCCAATTAAAAATAATAAGGAAAATTAAACACAAAAATATACGTGGAAACTCCAAAACCCCATAAAAAAAAACACCGACTAATCACACTGACACTCTCCAAAGTTTTGACTCACCTTTCTACTCTTTGAATAGAAGAAAGAAAAGAAACAAACAAATACTTAAAAATATATTTAATTGGTGGCATCGTCCAATTCAAATGTAATAGAGAATTAAACACCATGGAATTGAATCTCCAAAACCAGAGAAGAACCATAGGCCTCCCAACAAGAAAATTGACTACCCAATCACACCCACACTCTCCAAAGTTTTTAATCGTACCTTTCTACACTCTCAAAAAGAGAAGAAAGAAAGAATCAAACACTTAAAAGTATATCTGACTGGCACTTTTACACTCTTACAAATATGAGACAAATTCCTTATTTCGTATTAGTGAACAATACTCAACAATACGATCATGGGTCATTTCATTATTTTATTATTATGATTATGGATTTTGTGGTTTTAGGCGGCTGACTACAAGAGATTTTATGAATACAATTGCTGCAACATCAGAGGAGACGATGAAGGTTATTTCACCGATAACATGCAAACTTAATGCGACACTTGGCGATGTGATAAGCACTCTGTCTTCAAAATCTGTTCATAGGATTTATGTTGTTGGTGATGGGATTGAAGTGATTGGGATTATTACACTCAGAGATGTGATTTCTTGCTTCATCACTGAACCTCCTAATTACATGACGGAGTTTCATGGGCCTGGAATCCAAGAAATGTTGAACAAGGAGAAGAATAGAAAGTAAGGTTAGGTGGAATGTAATTAACGTTTTCTTTTTGCAATTTCTTTTGATTCTTCTCCTCTAGAGTGTTTGGTAGTAACAGAAACAGAGAGTTAAGTATTTGCATTTCTTTAATTTGGTCTGTTTGATTTTCTTATGCACATCATGAGTGTGGGATGGTGTTACATATCTGTTTCACTTGCAAATGATATGTTCTTTATATCTTTGTTACTGTTTATAGGACATGTACAAAATGCTTTTGGAGTTATTTGATGATGTTTTAAACTGTGCTCAACATTTAATGTCAATCGATCTAACATAATATGAGGTATACCAAAATTTTCGTGAGTAATTCGTGAAATTATAAAAGGATGGTTAATTAAAGGATTTGACATAAATTATTAGTAAATATAAATATAGTAAAAAAAATGTGTTGTTTTGATAATTTTGATAATTATTGTTGGTGCTATTCTTTAGAAAAGACAGAAGGCAAAGAGTGAGTTGCCAGGGGTCCAAGGATGAAACACACCCAACCCAACGGTATACCCATGCCCAACATATATACACCCATAACTCGCTGACACTCCACCGTATACGGTGGCTCCGGTGTCGTACGACCACAAAACCCTCCCTGTTCTGGCATCCATTGCATACACTGGACCATTCGGAGCCACTGATCCCGCAAACACAACCCCTCTGGTTAACGACACCGGTCCTTCACATAAGTCGTTACTTGGGTTAGCTGTGGTCCACAAGATCTGGCCGGTGTTTGCATCCAACGCCACCCATGCACCCACCGTGGTGGTCTGGTTAGTCGGAGCAAGGGTGAACTTCACACGATCGCCGTTCGCTATGTTGGTGTACACCCTTTTTCCGTCGGTGGCTGCTCCCCATATCCCTCCTCCCTCATTACTCCCCGGACCTGCAAGCTTCATACAAAAACCAACCGCAAAACACCGATCAGTACTTTTAACAACAGATACTCCGGCAAACGGAAAACGTTATGCAATTACTTTGAACCAGACGATATCACCATTGTCACGATCTAGAGCCCAAGCAAAGCCGCTCTTTTGTACAGCCACAACGATGTCACGTAGAGTTCTGTTTGACTTGATCGTGAGCAACATCGGCGCCTCTCCGAAGTCAGCATCGACGTTAGGTCCCGGAGGACAATCGGGATTATTAGGAATCAAACAGGCGAAGTAGAAAATGTCGTAACCTCCTAGTTGTCGAGACCAAATAACATTTCCCGATTTGATATTGAAAGCAATTATCGAATTGAACATAACGTCGGGACCTGTACATTGATCGGGTTGCGTGGGTTTTGTAGTTTGATTATTCTGCTTCTCTTGGCATTCCAATACCTCCGGCGGGGCGGTGTAGAGGTTTCCGGTGGCTACATACACGATTCTCCTCGAAACATCGACGGCGGGGCTGCTTCCCCATATGGCGCCACCGGAATAACCGCCGAGTCGACCGGCATTGTCAGGAATTGTGTATGTCTGCCATTGGATTGCACCTGTTCGAGTATCTAGCTTTACCAGGCTTCCACGAAATGTACAGCATTTGTCTGCAGATAGTGTTTCTTCCAAAGAAGATACTCCGACATAGAATCCCCTACAAGTTATATTAAAAAAAAATCAATAGATTGTGTTAACGATTATTAGTTCACCAGTTTTGAATTGATTGATCGACCTGGAATAAACGGTGCCTGATGCAGTGATGAGAGCGAGCGGACGAGGATCGATTGTTGTTGACCAAACGAGCCGGCCGGAGGCAAGATTGACAGCAATCACGACCGCAGGTCCATAGATTCCGACGATCAAAAGATCACGGGCAACAACCGGAGTAGCTCTCGAGACCGATACATTCACATAAGTTCCAGTTCCGGGGAGGCCGGTCAGTTGACCGAGATTCTGCTGCCATATAAGATCCCCAGTGAAGGCATTCACTGCATACAAGAACCCGTTCCATGACGGAAAGTAGACGACTCCACCGGCGATGGCTGGCGTCGCCGATATGTCCTTCCCGGTGAAAAACTTCCATCTTAGCCTGAGTTTGTTCACTGTGGAAGGGTTGATCTGAAACTCGTCGGTGGCAAATCTCCGGTTGTCTATTCCTCCTCCATGATTCACCCACTGAAAATCCAAGAAAGAAAGATAAAGTTTAAAAGATTAAACTAATGAGCCTTAAAACCTAAAGATGAAAAAGATCAACATCTTAAAAGTTACATCTGTTGATGCATGATGTACAAGTATGAGCAGGCAGATTGGGATGATAAGAGTAACATAATTTTGTGAAAATGACATGTTCTAACTTTTTATGAATTAGTTATGAGCTACATTAATATAACCATAGGTATTTATTTAATAATGGAAGGTTACGGATTTGAGTCATGAAATATCCACAGTACAAACATATGTTTCGTGCATCGAAGTCAAGATCTTTAACGAGTTATCTAACTTTTAAAATCATTGTATTTGGTTTTTCATGTGTTGGATTGCACCTGATCATGCCATTTTATACATTCATGATGATTTTATTCACGAGCATCACATTGTTTCCTTTACTATTTGGAACCATGGTTTTGAAAATAAGGAAATACATAATACATGGAATTTTATAGAGTTTAATAAATTAGCATATTTCTATTTTTCATACAACTTGATAACTTTTAATGTTGGCAACCTTGGACCATAAAGCTTCTCCTATATTTGGTCACTTTGTCTATTAAATTGCAAATATTTTCTATATAAATTCATGAAATGGATGAAAAAGGAAACTGTAAATCTGAGAAACAAGATACTGTTTAAAATAAAAATATTGAATTAAAAAAAAAGAATTACGTTATCCATCTTTTGAAAGTAAGAAAGACCAATAAAATAAGTTATTATTGAGTGTAACAATTCTTAACTTTTTGCTTATTTTCCAATTGAAAATGAACAAGTGAAGTATATAGCTTTTAACAAAATCACTTGTTAGCCACGAAATGGATGCCAATGTTGCTGATTTTGGTGCTATTTTGCTATTTTTATGGCGTATATTATGACAAAAAAAAGCTGTCAACAAGTAGAGCTGGCAAAAATCGATCCAACCCGAACCCAACCCAAAATTAACAGGTTGGGTTGAGATTTTCAACCCATTTAAGTTAAATGGGTCAACCCTTCTAACACATTTAATTAAATAGGTTGGGTCAGGTAAAAATTATCAACCCGTTTTCAACCCACCAACTCATTTAACTTTAATTTGTATTTAATTTAATAATTAATTATATTATCATGTATTAATCTAAGTATTAGTTTATAAATTACAATGTTCGTATTATTATTTATGTTTTAAAAAAATGGAATCCTAATTCATATCTTTTTTCTTGGCACCGACAACACTAGTCACTCTAAAAAATCACTTACTAATTACAAATCTTTATGTTATTTGAGCAATTTCTTTGTATATATGAATTGAAATTGTGCTTTTGTCATACTTTGAAATTGGATTTAAGTCTATAACTAATTTAAGTTGTGTAATCTTTAGTTAATTTATATATTTATTTTTATTTTATATGGGTCAACCCAAGTTTAACCAATTTATTTAATAGGTTGGGTAGTGAACTACATAAATGGGTCAACCCAGTGACAACCCATTTATCTGAAAGGTTGGGTTGAGTTAGAAATTCCAACCCATTTAAATAAACAGGTTGGGTTGGGTTGAAATTTTCAACCAAATTAATAAATGGGTTGAACCCAATCCAACTCAGATCGACCCATTGCCAGCTCTACCAACAAGACGCTGAGTTTAGGATAATATTGCTGATTTTCTGGGCAGTTTTTTGCTAATTTTTTTAGCTAAGACTTAAACAAGTTGATGGGCCACTAAAAGACCTGCCATTAGGGCTAGGCTGCTGCTGTTTTGTTTGGATAAAATGGGCTGCGAAATTGATGCAAAGTAGGCTAATCATTTGCTAATTTAATTTCTGATTATGGGTTTCTTGATATGCTCGTTTTGTGATGTAAATCCCCATTAATTTCTGATCGGTTTCCTTTTTGACTTATACATTTCTATTTTGTTTTATTTTGATAGTCATCCATTACGTCTAAAACCCGAAAAATAAACCAAATTAGTGCTTAATCGGACCTAAAATCAAGATAACTCACACAATTAACACAAAATTGTTATATAAAATCCATACATCTTAGCACATATCATTATCCTATATTGTTTGTATATGGTCATGTGGTCAATCCATTGTCAACACCGATCAAAAAGACAAAAACCTAACAATTAGTATATGCCAAGACATAGAACGAGTAACCATAGAAGAGAAAAAACAAAGGGGCAGGAATTGAGAGGATTATTGAACTGTCAAATTGAGAGGATTATTGAACTGTCACATCATAATTCCACTTTCATACAACTTACAATTTTTTCCTTAAATCTAGAAAAGTTTAATAAAACATATATTTCTTATAAAATCATTTATTTGTTAATTATTTTATATAAAAGTATTTCAATATATTTAAATATCAATTAACATTTCATCTCATTCAATCATTAAACTATACATTGTATATGCTCTTATTATAAAAAAAAAAGGCAACATATAAAATCATACTGGTATATAACAATAGACGTAGAATCATGCCTTGTTGTTGGAATTGGATAGGTATTAGTCTTAATGCTATTTTAATAATTTGAATGGTAGAGGGTTACATTCTTTCTTTAACTAATCCATAAAATATTCCAATGATGAAATATATAAATTTGTGTTGTTAGCCGTACATGTACCCACCACGGACCTTGCCATTAGTCAACCGTTACGACTTTATAGCATGGTGTTATAAAAAAATCGCTATGTCATTATCAGTATGTCACGCTATTAAATAATGATTAATTAGTTAATAAGATATAGAGTTCTCATAAATTATTAGAGTTTATGGATTTACCTTACAAAAGAAGTAGATATATAAAAGAAATACGTAAGAATAATAAATTCCGAAATAAATTCTTTGAACCGGCATGAGTGTTGCCGTATTAATTTATTCGACGTCTTTTGTATATTATTTATTTTATAAGAGTACGGAAACTATTAAAACACAAATATATTTATGTTGAACGACTTTTATTAGAAACTAGTTTATAACTCATGATAATCACAGTTTTAAAATTAATTAAACTTTCATATTAAAAAGTAAACATTATTAATTAATTATTTTAAATAAATAATTGACAAACTGCAAATTTGGTTTTTATAGTTTGCAAAAATCTTTGAATGGGGTCCAAAAAGTTTCCAGCTTGCACAGAAGATCCAAAATCAAGGTTTTTCTGGGTTTTTAGTCCAAAAAAATTTGAAAAGACGGTTATACCCTTATTTATTTACTTTTACATTTTTTTTACATTTTATTAACATTTCAATAATAATAATAATAAGAAAATAGGTAAAACTCTATCTCTCTTACGTCTCTTTCTCCCTCCTTCCCCCCACTGATACTTCTCTCTCTCTCTCTCTCACACACACACACACAGTGTATTTTCATAAGAGATTAAAGACCCATCGACGAATTCCCCTTCTTCGTTCTTCGTGCCACTGAGTTGTGCTTCTCCGACTATAACTAGGGTTTCATCTCTGGATCCAAGACCCACTGACGAGTTCTCCAACTCCGGCGATAGCTCTAGACATGTATCGGTGGTGGAAGCTCCGACATGTAGCAGTGGTGGGATCGCAAACAGAAGGATGAAAACATGGGGCAATAGTGGAATCACTATTAAACCCTCTTTTTAATGATGTATCCTTCAAAATATCGATACACTTGAGTCAATCCAAACCTCAATTTCTATGCAAACCGTCTTATTGCAGTGAAATTATGGAACCCCAAAATGGAATATGGTTTAGACTGAACACAATCACAATAAATCGAGAAAAAATTGAAAACCCAGATGGTCGGTTTTCCGGCGCGATCCATCGACAACAAAACCTCATCGGGGGTTGTTGTCTTTGATTCATCGACAACAGTGGGCATGGGAAGCATTTGGGTGATTCTTCTTCAATAGGAGGGACTACAGTCGACGTCTCTGGCAGGCCCGTCGTGGCTTCCTTTCTCATCGTCCTTAGTGAAGGAGTCAGGGGTGTTTGGGTGGTGTTCCTCGACCAATCGCCACGGAGGAAGGGGGTAGCTCCGGTGCTCCACTCGACTGCTTCCCTTCTCGTTGTAGGCTGTAGATTTGAGCAGTAGCAGTAACGATCAAAGAGAGGTGTTTGGCTGAGATCGGTGAGCAGATTAGGAAGATGAGGAGTACTGGCATGGTGGCGATTGGTGGTCTCCTAGTTCCACCGGTTTCCTCCTATGCCAGAGATGCATAACTGGTGAAGGGAGTTAGAGAGAGAGAGAGAGAGAACGTATGGGTGGGTGGGGGATAATATATTTCTTTTCTTTTTATTTTTAAGACAAAATGGTATTAGAATAATTGTAAAAAATAAAAAAAAAAAGAAATTAAAAGGGTATAATCGTCTTTTCAAGTTTTTTTGGACTAAAAACCCAGAAAAACCTTGATTTTTGATCTTCTGTGCAAGGTGGAAACTTTTTGGACCCCATCCAAAGATTTTTGCAAAGCACAAGGACTAAATTTGCAGTTTTGTCTAAATAATTACTTAAGAGATATTTTTTTAGTTATATAAAATTATAATTGTTGATTTAAATAAATATATGAAGTTATATCACCTTATAATCTGTATTAATTTTATTTTATTTTTCAACCGGATACTGTCGAGCATATATGGGTGCTGGCCTCTCCTTCGGTCTCTTTCAACTAGATACCGTCGAGCATATTTGGGTGCTGGCCTACCCCTTCGATCTCTTTCAACCGGATATTATCGAGCATATCTGGGTGCTGGCCTACCCCTTCGGTCTCTTTCAATCAGATACTGTCGAGCATATCTAGGTGTTGGCCTACCCCTTCGGTCTCTTTCAACCGGTTACGAGGTCTATTTCACCCTTACCACTACCACATAATATCATAGCATACAAGAATATAAATCACAATAGATAGTGGCATACCAGACAATTATCACCAAGACAATCATCTTACTATAAACAACAATAAGTGAGCCGACATTGGTGCCTTCGACCCACTGATACCGGGAAGGTAACTCACCTCGCACCGCCGAATACACAGACAATCTCTGGCTGCTGGCTGCCAGATCCCTGAATCGCCATCATTAAGACATTACCCCATTAGCAACTCATTCCATAAAATATCTCTGACTACAGATCCATTATCACACGCGCGCTAACAGTCACCAAAATGACAATCCATCAACATCTAGCTACTGACTCATACTATGAGTCCAATTCAGGGTAGAAGACCTTTTTACCCTTCCTCAACTATGACCCAAAGCCGAGGCCCAACTAAAGACAAAAAGGCCCAACATCTCAACACATATAGAACCATGTCTGGTTCGCATAGCGTATATCATCAAATATACATATAACACATATTTCCAGATAATAAGCATATAACTCACATATAAAATTTCAACATATATTTAATAGTTTTATTAATACTTGTATTAAAATCATGTTCATGAAAGGGACTATGCACTCACCTGTTAAAATGACGACTCGAAATTCGGGCAACACTTCGCTTCTAATAATTGTCTTTTCCTTTGACGAAACCTAGTATTATTATCATTAAGTTTTAGTCTGTTATTTATTAGGACTAATTATTAGTCTAGATTCATCATTAACTCAAAGTCTACTTTTATGATCTATCAAGTAATGAACAACCAGGTAGGATCATATCGGAGGTAGGGTCCGTTTGGTATACGAAGTATACTGTTTGGAAATCCCACTTTAAACACCTCACTAAATCACAGCCTAGACATCATCCCCGTAAGTAGATCAATCAGTATAATGACTTGGAATCACTGATAAATCTTGTTTATAAGTTCATAATAACTATAATCAACTTAAACATAAGTTATACTTAAAGTATAGTAAGCATAACATAACTTACAAGGGGGTTTAGCGAGATACCGGGCATTGCGCGAGAAGATATTCGTCGCTGAATCTTTCTAAAAAGATTCTTGTAGCGCTTCAGCACTCACCTTACTATATACTAAAACTACAAAAACAGAAGTCGAATCACGAGGGACCGAAATGCTCGGGGGATAAGTAAAGAAAGACTCTTAAATCAAGAGAATGGTGCAAGAAATATGAGAGTCTAAAGCCTCTTATTTATAGTAATTGAATTTTCAAAAACCAGCCTCTATAGTTACTTAAATGACCTTATAGTTATTTAAACGACTAAACACTCTTTTATAATACTATTTTAAATAGATTTAATGATACTTGTACTAAACTAATGTCGAAAATTCTCAACACTAGTCTTATAACGACCACATCGTCGATACCTTTCTAATGATATATATATATATATATATATATATATATATATATATGATTTATACTTTATTTTAATACGTAAATATGCTATTATAAATTATAACTTGTTCATACATACTCCGTTTTCTACGTTTTTTATATCCACGCGTAGCTATCGACGAGATCTACAACTTTCCTTTACACTTCGTCGGCTAATTTTGACTTTATTTTTCGTCCATGTTTTTATAAAATTAAATGATTTTGCTAAAATCATAACTCTCTCGTACGAACTTCGTTTTTGACATACGTTTTCTCAAAATTCTTATTTTAAAGTGTACAACGATTTTCTTTTTGGTGGCTTTAGCTAAAAATCAATCATTTCTTCGTAGCTTTTTACGTCATACATTCATTGTGCACGACTGACTTTTATATATTATAAAAATCATATCAAATTCATACGGAGTCGGATTTCTACGGAATTTATATTTTTGGGATCGGGAAGACGTGTACTTTCTAAATATATAATAATATATATGTTTTGACGCACTTACTTCTACGATTTATGGACGATTCGGCTGATTTTTCCTATATTATTATATTATAATAATCATGAAACACATAATATTCATATAATTATTCTTTATTACGTCAAGTAGGTTACAATTGTTGACATTAATTATTACTTTGGTTAAGATTATTTATCCTAAATAATCTTCTATCAAAAAGTCATTTATAACGTTTATTATCTCTAAATTGATTAGACCGAATCTGCTTGCATTACAATATATTAATTATATATAATAATCTAGAAGCATTCTATCACAATAGCTACAAAATCCCATAAAAGTTCAAACCACCGTATCAGATTACATTATCACTTTATCATAATTGAATTAATAAATTGGTGGTGATTGTTAAAAGATGTAAATGATGAGTTAATTAATTTGTTATTAATCCTCGTTTCAAAATCAAGAGCTTGAATGAATTCAATATAATAAGTGTACTTTCGGTTAAATGGAATAGCATTAGCACAATTTGAAGCTTCATTGTTATTATATATAATATGGTGGTGAGAAAAATACAAAAAATCTAAATTTATGTCTTGATGTTATAACATTCAAACATATTTTATTTATTCTGTAACATCCCGTTTAAATTAAATAAAATAAGTAAATAAATAATAAGCCCTAAATCTCGAGATATAAATTATATTTTATATTATTTTATTGAAGCCCTAAAACCATAATATTTATGGATTTTTAGCCATGGGAGTTAAAATGTCATAATTTTTGGAATTGTGGGGGTAAATGTAATTTTCGGGCCACTTTGTAACGATTTCAGGGGGTAGGGGCTGCTTGGTAATTATTGGGACTTAAATTGAAAGGACTTTGGAGTGATGGGGGCTGAATGATAACTTATGGATCTGATTTAAAAAGTTTACGAGTGGGAGGGACTGGAAGTGTCAAACTCGCATGGAGTTTGTATGAACACGGGATTGAACCCGGTGACTCCTTTTCCCTCTCGTCGTATCTCCCAACCCTAACCCTAAACCTACATCTACAGCCGCCACCACCTTGTGACTCCCCAGCCGCCACCTCTCTTCTTCTCGTTTTTTCGTCCAGACAAGGCTGCCGCCTGCTTCCTCGCCGATGAGCGCCGCCTCAACACTGCTGCCGGAGACGTAAGAGACGCCGGAAGAGCCACCGAGACCAACAAAGGAGGCTGTGAACGCCGCTGTTTGAGTTATGAACGACCAGAAGCTCTCGGTAAATTATCTGCGACCTATCTCTCATTTCCTTATTCATTCCGGCGAGTGTGACGTGGGGTACGCCCTATCTGCCGATGTCGGCCTCAACCGCCTGTTCCGTTGACTTCAACGTTGCCAGCCGTCAAGTCGGTCGTTGAGGGCTGTTGTTTCTCGTTGTGTTTTATGTGTGATTTTGCTAGAACTCGTGAAGAATGTTGGTCGGAGGTAAGGCGCACCACCATGGCAGCCAACCATGGTGGCTGACGTTTTCTGCCACCCATTTCCGCCACCAGCCACCGTGGAGGTGGCTGTGTGTGTATATATTATGTGTGTGTTTTAGTGGTGATTGTTATATCATCTTTTCTTAGTCAAAAGTGAAGAAGATCACCACCACCGCCGTGAGGTGGTTGCTGCCGCCATCGACCACTACCGCCCGAGGTGGGAGTGGGTGGTGGTCGACATAGTGAAACCCTAATCGGCCCAATAGCTTAATCTTGGACTTAGTTGTCTTGTGAATGGGTTGGAAACCCTAATTAGGGTTTAGAAAACCCTAATTTTGGAAATGTTAGTTTGGAATTTGCCGGAACCCGCGTTTGGAATGTTAGATTGGAATTTTGAATTATGCCCGACTATATTGTATGAATGACTTAGTGGAGTGATGGACTTAATGGATTAAGTCCTTAATGGGTTAAGTAAGAACACTTGACCCTAATCGTCATTTTATGTGAAAACCCTAAGTTTTCTTGGGCCTTGAGTTGGGCCTTTCTATTGGGCTTTGGTGATTGGGCTCTTGATGGCTCATCTGAGAACAAGCGTATGGACTAGATTAATTTGATGGGCTTTAGGGTAAGGCCCATGTAAGGGGTTTGAGCCAATTTGGAAAAATTAGGCCATAGTTGGGCCTTGGTTGATTATTTGACTTTTGGGCCTTCAGAGGATGAGTTGGGCCTTGGTCTTGGACCAAGCTATGTTAGGAGTAAAAGGTCATTTTAGCCCAAGTGTGTATTTATGGTTAAGCATTGGAACCCGATTGTTAATTAGGTTTATTTTGATGTTGACAGTTCAGGAATCTGTCAGGTAGTAGCCAGCAGCGAGGGATCGTTCGCAGTGCGAGGTGAGTTTCCTCCTGGTTTGAATGGGTCAAAGGAACCAATTCCGGTCCATGTAGTTTATATGTTCTTGATAGGAACACGGAGTGTGGACGGGGCTCGTATCTCATTATTACCAGAGTATAGATATCAGTTAGATTGTTTGATTGCTATACTTGTTGTCTGTGTGATACATGTATGTGTTGTTAGGAATGCGAGTGTGGGCGAGGCCCGTATCTCATCATTAGCCGAGTGTGGGTGGTGCCCATATCTCATAGAGTGTGGGCAAGGTCCGTATCTCATAGCATTATTTAAGTATGTATATAGGATTGATTGACAGATTTGGCTATGCTTGTTGTCTGTATGATACTTGTATGTATGTTTAGTAGCTGAGTGTGGGCGGGGCCCGTATCTCATAGTTAGTCGAGTGTGGGCTGGGCCCGTATCTCGTAGTTAGCCGAGTGTGGGTGGGGCCCGTATCTCGTAGTTAGCCGAGTGTGGGTGGGGCCCGTATCTCGTAGTCAGCGGAGTTTGGGCGGGGCTTGTATCTCCTAGACAGTGGAGTGTGGGTGGGACCTGTATCTCCTAGTTAGCCGAGTGTAGGTGGGGCCTGTATCTCCCTGAGTGTGGGAGGGGCCCGCATCTCCTAGTAGCATAATTATTATAATGGTATGTGGTAGTTTGGGGAGACTCACTTAGCTTTGTGGTTACAGTTTTCAGTTTTGGTTTTAGGTATTTCCGGTAGCAAAGGGAAGAGCTCGAGATGACTGCAGTACACACACCATGATTTTAGTCTGGGATGTTTTTACTTTGACATGTTTGACAGATGTTTATGATGCTTTAAGAAACAATGACTTATGATTTTTATGTGATGATTTGATAATTATGGTTTTATTTATAATTAAAAAACGAAATTTTAGTCGTGATTTTATGGATGTTACAAGTTGGTAACAGAGCCTTGGTTTGAGGGATTCAGGCACACTCTCGGGTGTGTCTGAACTCAAACTAAGGACTTGGTATAAATGTTTTAAAACAAAAACAATTTTTACAAAAGGGATTTTGAAAAGAGAAAAATGGTGTGGTGCATGCAATCAGTCGAGCTCAAGTAAGTACTCCCAAATTACCCATACAAGTTTATGTTATGATATGCTTATGAGAACTGCATGCTAGATTAGGGCTAAGGATCTAGGAAGGATGCCTTATGTGCCTGTTATATGTGTATGAGCCTTATGAACTCCATGCTAGTATTGATTAGTCAGTGATATGATAGTCTAATTAGGATATGCTTGATTATGTTTACTCAATGCTCGAATGTTGCTTGCTTTGTGCTTTTAGGAGTTCTAATTATCTCTAACTAACTAGTAAACGAATATGTTAAGTTACATATTACGAGGACTAAATAATTTCAGAAGGTTAGGTTTAGCTCTATTTCGCAGCTCTTGTTTGAGTCCAACCGTTGTAGGGTACTCTCATTCAAAGAATTATCTAGTCTTAGTGATATGTAATGGTATTCGCGAGCAAGTTAGGGGGAGATAACAGGGACTTCTTATGCAGCTGATGGCGGAGAGTGGATCGGTGATTACCCTAGGGAAAACCTAGGATGAGATTAGCAGAGAGCAGTAGTAGTGAAAGGGACTTGGTGGAGTCAAGGCAGTTCTTGAGGAAAGTACAGATAGATATGGAAGGTAGTATGGGTCCGTACTGCTGAAAGCAGAGGATCCGTACTCGAATCAAGGAAGGATGAGATGAACCCATGGAACTTGTAGTGTGTGAGATCCCTTGAGTTATGATGAGTATTTTGATGGTTGTTATGGTATATTTCTGAGTATGGTGACGTTACGTGGTAGACCAGATGGTAGTTCTGGTGTCGGCGAGGGATCAGGCTCAGACTCTGGAGTCGGGCAACTTGATGGTCAGATTAGGGAGTTCACCTCATCTGAGATTACGCGCGGTATCATTGACTAGACTCCTGTGATCTTCGGTATGGTCAATGATGGCATTTTGGAGATTTGTGATGAGAGGCTGGGTGCATTCCGCACCGAAATGGCGGCCATGATAGGGACGCACACGTCGACGTTTTGGGAGTTCAGAGCTCGTGGAGCTCTAGATTATCATGGGGCTAAGGACCCCGTTGCTAGCAGCAGATGGTTGGCAGTTGTCGCCAACGCTTTTCATACCAGCCGTTGTCCCGAGAGGGACAAGGTCCAACTTGCTTCCTACCTCCTGAAGGACAGGTGTGACAACCCGTTATTTTCGATATTGTAAAAGTCAACCAAAGTCAAACTTGGGTAAACTAAAGTCAAGCATGTCAAATAAAAGTCAAAATCATGTTTTGATTTAACTTATTATTTTTAGAATAATAAACTCTAGGTGTATAAACCATATTTTAATGTTTGAGTAGTTAAGAAGCAAAAACACCCAAAAATCCGAGAAGGCTCGCAGGAACCGAAAACCCTCGCAAGGGCTGTAAACGCCTCGCAGTCGAAAACCGTGTTCGGCCGCAAACCAGTCGGACCGAAAACGTGCGAGACTTCTTCTAGAAGCCTTATCTCCTCGGTTTGAGTTCACAGTCGAAAACCGAAGCCTCGGTATGTGTTCTCGGGCGAGAACCCTTACGCTGACTTAGAGTTTTCGGCCGAAAACCCATGACTATATATATATATATATATATATATATATATATATATATATATATATATATAAGACTCGAAAACAAGCTCATTCTTACATCTTTATATCAAAATTACCTCAAATCCTCTCAAGAACTTCAACCGAAAACCCCTATCTCCTCTCAAGAACATGCGAAAATCCCTTGTATCTTCTTAGAATCTTGCAAGGTATCATCTTTTTTTCTTAGTATCATTCACAAACATCTTACAATCATCATATATTGGGCCGAAAACACATAAAAACACTAGTTTTCACGAAGAACACGAAAAACACACAAACAATATTCTAAGTATTATTGATTCGAGTTTTGTCACAAGTGCTAACTTGTGGATTTAGCTCTACTTCACCGTATTATCAATCGGAAATTCCCAAAAGGTGAGTTTAGACCCCTACGTTTTTACTATTTTTCACTGTTTTAGGGGGGAGGGGGGGGGGAGGGGGGGGATACAAGTCTAACACAAGAATATTGCGTTTACAATCACATGATTTCTAAAATTCTAAAACGATTTTAAATTACTGAAAATATTTTAAATATTGTCAAACTCTTTTAAATATTTTAAAAACTCTTTTTTTTAACTTATATTTTGTCAAAATCATATTCATATACATATTTATATAAATAAAGTTTAAAGGACTTAGGACATAATTCACTTTATTTCCCTTTTCCTTGTCTGGATGTGGGTTCAGGGTAAAATTATTTGTCTGAATGTCGTTTCAATTTTAATTATATATATTATATATGTATATGAATATAAAAGCTAATTCAATTAGATTCATATTCCCTTTGTAACATGTCGAGCAAAGGGATACTTTCATGAATATTACATATCAAGCAGAACACACATATAAATTATAATAGGTATAATTTATGGAACTTTTAAACTATTTTCACTAATCAATTATTAAAAGTTGAACAGATTATTCTTGTACAAATACTTTATATTCAAGAATACTAGAGAAAGATTATATTATCAGTTCATTTACTTTAAAATGACTTTTTAATCATTTGTTATATACGTAATCGTCAATATGCTTTTTGTGAGACAATGTTTAGTTGCTTTTTCATTTAGGCAATACGGTTAAAGTCCTGATATTATAACCAGAATCTCCGGACAGAGAACGAGACAAATGTGTATAGATCTATAAGGGATTGACAATCCCGCACTCAGACTGTTAGCTACAGTTGGACAAGCATGCTTATGAGTGACAAATGTCGTTAACAGTTTCGACGCCTACAAAGCGTCGTATCAGGCCAGCTAGTCATAGTATGGTTATAATAACTCACTAAAAAGATATGAACAAATACGATTAGTGTATAATTAAACCAAAGAATACGAATACCAAGTACTGGTTTTACAATAATAAGATTTACAGTATTACATTATAGTTTACAGCTGGTGGAGCCAGACATACTCACTTTTACAAGGTTTTCAAAATGTACAATTACAAAACTTGGATAACATAAACAATACAGAAATCATTCTTTATAGTTTTATTGAATTAAAGCTATGTTAAACTACTTTATGGTTTTATTAAACTAAAACTAAGTTACACTATTTTATAGTACAACAATACTCACACAGAACAGTTTTATTGTATTAAAAACTACTTTTCAGTTACACCAGAAAATATTAGATTTTCTGGAAACAAATACGATTGTTTACATGTCAATATGATTACTTACTGGTTACATTGGGATATATAAAATGAAGATCCGATAGACAGTGGAATGTGTGACTTCCGCCTCATTTCCTGTTCCTTGTTTGGCTGTGGACTTAGGGCAGATCCACCCATTCGACTGTCCATCCGATCTGAATTAAATATAACCTGTATACACTAAGTAATCGTAGAAGGAACTTGTATGGTTATTACTTAATAAGAAAATATAGGATTTTCTGGAGAAACACACGAACATATTTCAAGGAACAAAGAATTATTTTCTAAAACAAAATACTTATGAACTCACCAACTTTAATGTTGACACTTTTTCAAACCACTTGTATTCTCAGGATCGATAGTAGATAGGTGTAACGCCCGTAGACCCGGGCTAGTCAATTTAGAGATAATAGGGGTCGAAAACGAATTTTCAACAAAAGATTATTTAGAATAAATAATCTTAACCAAGTTGTAGAATATGTCTCAAGGGTTCCGTACATATAAAGAACGCCGAAATCCGAGTTATAACAAAGAAGTTATGGCCCATTGAAGTTTTTCGGCAAAACCGACACGGTACCGGGAGACGTAAATAGTGAATTTACGATAGAGGGCTTTTTAGCCTTAGTGATCTAAACAAAAGTTGTAGTATACGTTAAACCGAGAACATACAAAAAAAGAACGCCCAAATCTGACTTCGTATGAGGAAGTTATGAATTTTCGAAGATTTGGCTTAGCAGTGCACGGCCCGAAACTCGAATTTTAGTTTGAGCGGTTTTTGGCCTACACGACATAAATGAGAATTGAAGATCTCATTAATAGGAACTCAACGGTAAAAAGACAGACGAAAACAGAGTCCGTATGTAGAAGTTTTGAATTTTACGCGGACATTTAACAGTATAATCTCCTCGTGCTGTTAAATTTAAGATCGGTCGAGATATGGCCGACGGAATCAAAATGAAAGTGGTAGATATTATTTTTACCTACGCGTGGATATAAAGAACGTCAAAAACGGAGCTCGTATGTGAAAGTTACGGATTTTAGAAGTCGGAAGTGTGCTGTGCGAAAATGGGTGATGTGGCACAATCTTGGCCATTGCTTTCTCCCCAAGTCTTGCCACTAGATGGTGACATGTGGCACCAAGTTCAACCATTTTTCACCCTATAAATAGAATCTCACTCACCCTCATTTTCTTCACACCTTTCCCATTCTTTCTTCTCTTTACTCTCTCTCTAAAACCTCTATCTAGCCCCGAAACCCCCCGAAAAGCCTAGGGAACCTCCCTAGCACGAGGCGGAAGCCCCAGAGTGCTCGACGGCTCCGAGAAGAAGAGCTTTTCGGCTGGGGAACGCTGCTCCAAGCAAAGCCCGATTTTCTATAAAACTCGCTGTAAGTGAGCTACGCCTACGCTATTTTTAATATAGCTTTTATTTAATTATAGACTAAACTCTAGTGGTAATAGACTAAACTCTAGTGGTAATAATACTAGGTTTCATCGAAGGAAATTATTTTTAAGAAGCGAAGCGCTGTCTGAGTTCGGAATCACCACCTTTTCAGGTGAGTGCATAGTTACTTTCATCTTACACATAGATATGAAGTATTTTATATAAATTACGTGCTATGTGTGCATATTATCTGAGTACTTGCTGTCTATGCTAGATGAACCATTTTATAACACGTTTTAAATTATTTAAACTGTATATGTATTTTATATCTACGAAAATGTTGGGGTAAAACATAGGTAGATGTAATAGATGAAATATGAGTTGGATGATGAGGTGAGAGGTTAAATAGACCATGAGGTGAGGGTGAGAGGTGGACGATATGAGAAGCCTTGTACCCAAATGCTGGCCCCGTCATCTAGCAGAGTATAGATGACAACCACAGACTATTCTAGACAGTCCAGTGGAACACTAGCAGACTCGCAACCTGTAGGTGTTGTGAACGATGTGCTCACCGGTGTACTCTAAAAACCCATTGACATGTATTGCGAGTGGATTCTCGGAAACGATACTGTCGATAAACGAGATAACCCTGGCAGCTGCGCCTAAAGGACAATACCGGCAGATGCGCCTCGTAGAGAATGTCACAATTTTGGCAGCTGCGCCTAAGTGACAGAACTAGCAACTATGTTTGACAGATGTGTCATTGACAACGATGAAATTCGTACCTATTCCTTAGGATAATCCTTAGGAATGAATGAACGAGAAATAACTGATTCTTAGGGTAGATCCATAAGAATAAAGAAGATAATGGGGATGGGTAATTGGGTTTATTGCTTGATTGTTTAAACATAATAATTATATTATTGTGGGTTGAAAACCCTATGTACTCACCAGGTTTCCCTACCTGACCCACTCAGTTTATTTGTATCACAGGTGTCGATATGAAGTTACATTACACTGAGAGATTAAGGAGATATAAATCACTAGTGTAAATGAATGTAAGTTCTGTTTATGCTTATGTTTCTGTATTGACCATGACATCCCAAATGTTTTAAAATGAATAAAAATACTTTTCTTCGGAAATGCTTTGATAACGTATTTATCATGTTTTACTGGGAACAAATTCCGCAACATTTTTATTAAAAGAGGTACTCTGATTTTTATAAAGCATAAACAAAAATCGGTCTTTTCTGGCCGTGAAAATGGGGATGTCACAGTTGGTATCAGAGCATTAGTTTAAGCGAACTAGGAATAAGGATTTATTTCTAGACTTAAACTTAGAATGCTAAGCGATGATTATGAGATGTGAGCACTAGCTTATTTAGAAAGTATGCCTAATATGCTTGATGTGATAAATACTTTATGCCTTATATGCATTATATGGTCGGATCTATGGTCTATTGCCGACCGGATCTGGAAACTTTATGTGTTCAGGTTTCTAAACGTTTAATTATGGTATTAGAACTGACATATAACTTTTCGGAGAGATAAGGGGATTATACGTCAATCATAGATAAAATCTTTCCTATCTTAATTCTCGTCATTACACACCGACCGTCTGATTTGGTGTATAGGTCGAAATGGCAAGAACCCGAAGTAGAGTCGGGAACGCGAATGGAAATAGGAATCAACAACCCCCAGTGATTGAACAAATACCTGTTAGTAACTGCACCTGAGCCAATCACAATGGCCGGGGTACAAGCGATGATCCAAATGATGTTGGATCGTCAAATGGAGGAAACAAGGCGTTTACTTCAACAAAATCGAGAGGAACTTACAATGTCTATTGAACAGCCCGAGCTGAAGGATGGGAAGTCAGAAGGAGGGAACTACAGTGGGACGGTTGGTCAAGACATCCCACCGATAGTTAGACGAAACAATCAGGATGGAGGAAATGACGAACGTGGATGCAAGTACAAGGATTTCATGGCATCCAAACCCCCGAGTCTTTCTGGAAGCCCATCACCGGTGGAAGTTATGGACTGGATCTCCGAGATGGAGACAATGTTTGAGAGTTGTCAGTGTAGCAACAAACAAAAGACCGCCCTTGCGGTCCCTCTGTTAAAGTCTGGAGTACTGAGCTGGTGGAAGCTACTAGCTAACACGATGCCCAAGGGAGAAGCATGCAAGATGTCTTGGGAAGATTTCCTAGTGCAATTAAAGATGCAGTACTGCTCTGAGCAGGATCTTCTAGAGATCAACAATGAATTCCAGAATCTGAAGAAGGGGAGGATGAGTGTCACCGAGTATGCTGCAAGTTTTACGGAGAAGATGAAGCTCGTTCCTTATCTAGTTCCAACTGAGCTCTCCAAGGTCAACAAGTTTGCCCACGGATCACCAACGGACTTTGGTCCAATGGTCAAGCAAGCAACCACTCTGAAAGCCGCCATCTGGGCTGCTAAGAATGTGGAGACCCAGATAAGAGAGAAGGGTCTGGAGAGAGCTGAAGTTGGCGAGAAAAGGAAGCATGAAGGATCTTCAAGGTCCAACAAGTAGAGAAAATTCCCGAAGTCTGGAGGGGGAGGAGGTGAAGCAAGATGGTGTGAGAAGTGCAAGAAGAAGCACTTCGGAAGATGCGATGGAGAAGTGACGTGCTATAAGTGTGGTAGGACCGGTCACTATTCCAGAGATTGTACATTCGACAACAAGAAGTGATACGAATGTGGAAATGATGGGCATATTTCGAAGAACTGTCCAAAGAAGAACGAAGCTGCAAGGCAAAATGCGCCGCTAAAGCCAAAAGCAAGAGCATTCCAAATGATCCTTGACGAAGTAGATGGCAATGCCAGGAATCAGGAGTGAGGATGGATATCCGAGGATCAAGTTATGAAGAAGCCATGCGGGTAGTAACAGGAGGTGTAGCCTATTAGAGGCATAATATAGGTTGAACTTGAACACCTATGTAATCGTTTCAAGGAATAATATAAAACCTTCGTTTTGTTATCTTATGTGTCAATTTGTTATGTGATTTTTTTATGGTTAATTGGAAAACTGTGAGACAATACTTGGGACGAGTATGAGTAGGTGTGAAAGGTAGTAGATGCATATACTACCGGAAGCACAGGACTCACACTTGGATCAGGGAAAGTCACAAGGTTACCAAGAAGCTAGTAATTGATTTCATTTTATTCAAGTATGTCGTTACCATCGTTTCAGTAATGACTAAGAAGATGATTGTTATTCCGACCCTAGTATCATATCTAATTGAGTCCGACTACGATGAGTATGTTACGTGCAAGTTTGATGTAGCATCTGACTTAAGTCGGAAGATTGAAATAAAAGATAATCAAATCGATCGGTAGAGGTATCGCGATAGTTGCTTGTAGCTAGAAACACTACCTTTTATGATGTGATTAGAACATGATGGAAGGTATAGTATGTTCTGGAATTTGACTCTAAAAGACATGAGTCCAAGCAACGCATCATACGATGAGAGGTCATTAGAACATGAACCATCGGTCTATTATGATAATCGAAGGAAGAAACTTATCTCAAGTTTGTTAAAGAAGGAGTCTCCAATAAAGATCGATATCACGGCATGAAGATCATCAGATAGAGAGCGGGTCCAAGATCGGGCACTGCTTGCACTCAAGAAGTCTTAGAGTTAGATACTCGTCTGAAGAAACATCAAAATTACGGTTATTACTTAGGATGAAGAGATAACGTATGGAGTCATCATGTGAGCCCTGTTTCGTTGATGATTCCGGGACGTAATCATCCTAAGGGGGAGATAATTGTAACGCCCGTAGACCCGGGCTAGTCAATTTAGAGATAATAGGGGTCGAAAACGAATTTTCGACAAAAGATTATTTAGAATAAATAATCTTAACCAAGTTGTAGAATATGTCTCAAGGGTTCCGTACATATAAAGAACGCCAAAATCCGAGTTATAACAAAGAAGTTATGGCCCGTTGAAGTTTTTCGGCAAAACCGACACGGCACCGGGAGACGTAAATAGTGAATTTACGATAGAGGGCTTTTTAGCCTTAGTGATATAAACAAACGTTGTAATATACGTTAAACCGAGAACATACAAAAAAAGAACGCCCAAATCTGACTTCGTATGAGGAAGTTATGAATTTTCGAAGATTTGGCTTAGCAGTGCACGACCCGAAACTCGAATTTTAGTTTGAGCGGTTTTTGGCCTATGCGACCTAAATGAGAATTGAAGATCTCATTAATAGGAACTCAACGGTAAAAAGACAGACGAAAACAGAGTCCGTATGTAGAAGTTATGAATTTTACGCGGACATTTAACAGTATAATCTCCTCGTGCTGTTAAATTTAAGATCGGTCGAGATATGGCCGACAGAATCAAAATGAAAGTGGTAGATATTATTTTTACCTACGCGTGGATATAAAGAACGTCAAAAACAGAGCTCGTATGTGAAAGTTACGGATTTTAGAAGTCGGAAGTGTGCTGTGCGAAAATGGGTGATGTGGCACAATCTTGGCCATTGCTTTCTCCCCAAGTCTTGCCACTAGATGGTGACATGTGGCACCAAGTTCAGCCATTTTTCACCCTATAAATAGAACCTCTCTCACCCTCATTTTCTTCACACCTTTCCCATTCTTTCTTCTCTTTACTCTCTCTCTAAAACCTCTATCTAGCCCAGAAACCCCCCGAAAAGCCTAGGGAACCTCCCTAGCATGAGGCGGAAGCCCCAGAGTGCTCGACGGCTCCGAGAAGAAGAGCTTTTCGGCTCGGGAACGCTGCTCCAAGCAAAGCCCGGTTCTCTATAAAACTCGCTGTAAGTGAGCTACGCCTACGCTATTTTTAATATATCTTTTATTTAATTATAGACTAAACTCTAGTGGTAATAGACTAAACTCTAGTGGTAATAATACTAGGTTTCGTCGAAGGAAATTATTTTTAAGAAGCGAAGCGCTGTCTGAGTTCGGAATCACCACCTTTTCAGGTGAGTGCATAGTTACTTTCATCTTACACATAGATATGAAGTATTTTATATAAATTACGTGCTATGTGTGCATATTATCTGAGTACTTGCTGTCTATGCTAGATGAACCATTTTATAACACGTTTTAAATTATTTAAACTGTATATGTATTTTATATCTACGAAAATGTTGGGGTAAAACATGGGTAGATGTAATAGATGAAATATGAGTTGGATGATGAGGTGAGAGGTGAAATAGACCATGAGGTGAGGGTGAGAGGTGGACGATGTGAGAAGCCTTGTACCCAAATGTTGGCCCCGTCATCTAGCAGAGTATAGATGACAACCACAGACTATTCTAGGCAGTCCAGTGGAACACTAGCAGGCTTGCAACCTGTAGGTGTTGTGAACGATGTGTTCACCGGTGTACTCTAAAAACCCATTGACATGTATTGTGAGTGGATTCTCGGAAACGATACTGTCGATAAACGAGATAACCCTGGCAGCTGCGCCTAAAGGACAATACCGGCAGATGCGCCTCGTAGAGAATGTCACAATTTTGGCAGTTGCGCCTAAGTGACAGAACTAGCAGCTGTGTTTGACAGATGTGTCATTGACAACGATGGAATTCGTACCTATTCCTTAGGATAATCCTTAGGAATGAATGAACGAGAAATAACTGATTCTTAGGGTAGATCCATAAGAATAAAGAAGATAATGGGGATGGGTAATTGGGTTGATTGCTTGATTGTTTAAACATAATAATTATATTATTGTGGGTTGAAAACCCTATGTACTCACCAGGTTTCCCTACCTGACCCACTCAGTTTATTTGTATCACAGGTGTCGATATGAAGTTACATTACACTGAGAGATTAAGGAGATATAAATCACTAGTGTAAATGAATGTAAGTTCTGTTTATGCTTATGTTTCTGTATTGACCATGACATCCCAAATGTTTTAAAATGAATAAAAATACTTTTCTTCGGAAATGCTTTGATAACGTATTTATCATGTTTTACTGGGAACAAATTCCGCAACATTTTTATTAAAAGAGGTACTCTGATTTTTATAAAGCATAAACAAAAATCGGTCTTTTCTGGCCGTGAAAATGGGGATGTCACAATAGGTACCCTCTCAGGTGTTGCGAAGATGGAGTTTAGTAGCATTACGTCTTATCTTTTGTTATAGTTTTAATGTAAATCATGGAATGTTTTAAACACAATGTAAACTTTATATTATTAATACGATGGTTGTTGTTACTTTGATTACTATTATACAATTGTTGTGATACTGTACATGACGTCCTCCGCCCCCGAGCGTTTCCGCCGTTCCGGTTTGGGGGTGTGACAGATCAGTATATCAATTCATAAAAGATATACAACTATAAATACATTGGGGCTAAAAGCTCTGGCTACAAGTATATTTTTAAAATATAAGTATTTTATAAGAAGTATACTAATACTCATACATACAAGAACAACATCACAGTCATAACAACATAAAAGTTTTTGGATGTTGGACACTGCAGTTAAACCTGGATAGTTATGTAATCATATCTGGGATAAATATAGCCTGATCAACTATATTTATTTGAGATACGACCAACATGTGTTTGGTAGTGATAGTGGTGTTGCAACAAGTCTAAAACTTACCAACTCCATACACAAAGGAATATTAGAGCAAAACATAAAGTTTAAAATACTATAGGAATATTTTATATATGATACTACACAATAACAAGTCTAGGAACTTATCAACTTCATATACCAAGAAACTCTAGAATCAAACATATAATTAAAATACTATAGGAGTATTTTAAGTACTATAACTAACTTATGAGAAAACTAAAAGACCTTTACTGGTAAGGCTATAATTACCGAGTGTATACATTAAGGTTATATATAATTGAGATTTTATATACTTAGAATTGGTGATTTTCACTCTACTTCCTGTTCCTTGTTTGGTTGTGGTCTTAGAGTAGGATCACTTATTCGAAGGTCTATATGATCTTGGTTATATATAATTTGTATACACTACGTGATTATAGAAAGACCCGATAAGGATCATCCTCGTAAAAATTTATTTTTAATAGAAATGTTTTATTAATATCATAGATTCTTTAGACACTCCCATTCTCGCACAACCGACATACCTAGACATCACAAATAGCCAATAGAGGAGTATAGGCAGAACCAAAAGAGGGTTCACGAGAAGGATTCCGAGAAAGGGTCGGACGAAAAGAAATGCACTAGTGAGATCATAACCAAACCTTACCTTATCAGGAACAAACCAGAAAGCACTCTATACGTCACATTAGTAATTTATAATATGATATAGCTTAGTGAGTTAGTGATTATACTACTCACACTATGTATTAGATTTAACACTTCTTTTGTAACAACAAATACTAGTACAATGAGTCACAGAATTTTGTATAAGAGTAATAAATATTAAAAATTCATAAGTCTATTTTATATAGACCTCTGTTGTGAATTGTTTACCAAACCCTATAAAAGTCAGAACATTATAGATATAGAACCAGGATAACATAGTTCAAGAGACACACGATCTAAAACCATTACTACTGACTTACTACCGTTTCATTATGTTAAAACTTTATGGCAAAAAGATGCATTCTCGTAAAATTTTAGGGTGTAATCACACCAACACTAATGCACCGGATCCCATCAGAATTTCACAGTTAAGTGTACTTGAGCAAGAGTAATACTAGGACGAATGAACTTAACCTTTGTACAAAATCTAATTTTACGCACTACCATAAATACATCATAGGGATGTAGGTCGAAACATTGAGAATTGTATATCAAAACGAGAAATTTATATGTATATATAAATAGATAAAGTACAACTAGCAATGATCATAGTTATTAACGAACTTGTTTCACATTATGTAACAGAATCACGTCTTCACATGGAAATAACCGGCCTACCGACAAAACCCCAATCCTACATATAGACTCCGCTACATTGCAAGCCGCTGTAACAACTGTTGTGATAGCTGCCATGGCGCAATTCAATGCTAACAACCCAAACGAAAATAGAAACAATGTCGACACTTTAAACCGTAGTAACAACCATGGAAAACAACGAGCGCCTACCTATGAGAATACCCCAACCCACAAACCTAAGAACAAGAAACGAGAGTTATGGATCAAGAAAGGGAGCAGTTCGACCCAAGGACCTACCAAGAAACAACAGATAAAGACAGTCTATGCTACTACTGTTCCTGTTGTTGTTCCTACTGTTGTTCCTGCTACCCCTACACCCACAAATCGATATGCTGGAAACCTACCGAATTGCAAGTAATGCAATTTCCATCACATAGGAAATTGCCACAAAATACACTGTAAGAACTGCAACAGAAAGGGGTACACCACTCGTTTCTGCAGGTCACCGGCACAACCAACCACCCAAGTTCCAGGCATTGGAATAAGCCAAGCTTATTATGGGTGTGGCGAATCTGGACATTTCAAAAGAGATTGTCCAAAGACGAGGAATGACAGAGAAACTCGTTTCTGTAGGACTTCGAACCAACACATCACTTCAACCACCAATGCAGGTACAAGTCAAGTGTGCCATACATGTGGTGAAATAGGACATCTCAAAAGAGATTGTCCAACCGAGAGGAATGACGGAGGAACAGGAGGAATTAATGACAAGACATAAGGAGCAACGAGGAACCTACTAGTATCTTTGGTACGTTTCCAATTAACAATAATTAAGCGTCAAATTTTCACAAAAGATTTTTGACAATTAAAAATTTAAAATCATAAATGGCCTTTTCGTTCAAATTATCACATCATTCATATAAAAACTAAAGATCCTTGCAGGTGAGCTATGATGGCTTAGTGTATACACTAGAGTCATTTATAATTAAGATTTGTAGGCTTAGAGTGAGTGATTCCGCCTTATTTCCTGTTCCTTGTCTGGTTGTGGATTTAGGGCAGAGTCACTCAGTCGACTGTCTTTCCAATCTTAATTATACATGACTTGTATACACCAAGCAATTATAGTGGGACCTGGTAGGGGTTATATTAGGAAAGTCCATCATTTTCAGTTATCAGAACACTCGTACTACTAGTACTCGTTAAATACGATTCAAAATGTTCGCAGTAGTCATAACAAGGATAAAAATGAAAACGCTGAAAACATATACATAGAATAGTTCATCGTTCTAACAATCATTCCTTCCAAATCGACCTAACATCCGTAATTATAAGAAGTTCCGCCGTCGTCATTCGACGTGGAATTGTCTTGGTCCTCACCATACCAATTTTCGGTGCCACGTAAAAATCCTTCGCCTTAACCGACCGTCTAATGAAATCCTTTCAATCTATAACTACAAACTCAACACAAACCTCAGTATCGTCTCTCGCTTCAAAAATCAGAATTACCCATGAGAGGGGTACCGCGTCTTTCTAAACACACTCCGTAGACAAGAAACTCAAAGCAAAACACCGAGAATGTTCTGGAAATCCGTAATCTTCCCAAAACATCCCCAGTAGATCCCGTAGGAATACCACTAGTACAGCAAGTCAAGTTCAAGAATAAAGATTAAGGACTTATACACTAGTCTATCACTACTAAGTGTATACGCGAGAGTGGTATATAATTAAGATTTTACGGACTTAGGATGTGTGATTCCGCCCTATCTCCTGTTCCTTGTCTGGTTGTGGACTTGGGGCAGAGCCACCCATCCGAATGTCTTTTCAATCTTAATTATATACGACTTGTATACACGAGGTGATGGTGGATAAGCCAAGTATGAGTCTTACCATGAACTTCAAAGAAAAAGCTGTCTAAGTCTATGAGTGAGCATGCTATGATTCAGACAAACATAGGCAAGTAAACTAAAACCACAGATTCTCCCATCTTACGTACAGCTTACCATCCACAAACAAATGGACAGAGTGAGAGAACGATTCAAACCTTGAAAGGCATGCTAAGAGCTTGAGTGATTGACTTTGGTAAAGCATGGGATACCCGTTTACCAATAGTCGAGTTCTCGTACAAACCACAATTACCATACTAGCATTAGGGTTGCTCCATTCGAAGCCCTCCTATGATCGCAAGTGCAGATCACCTCTGTGATGGGCTAAAGTGGGTGACACGCAACTAGCTAGAGGCCAAGTTCCTGACAACACTCTCACTGGTCCGAATACCATTTGAGAAACTACTGAGAAAATAGTACAAATCCGTGAGCGACCGAAAGCCTCTAGGGACAAACAGAAGAGCTACGCAAACAGAAGACGAAAACCTTTGGAAATTTCAGGTTGGTGACCTTGTTCTATTGAAGGTCTCACCCTGGAAGGGCATGATACACTTCGGAAAGCATGGTAAACTGAATCCAAGGTACATCGGTCCTTCCGAGATTCTCTCTAGAATCGGCCCGATATATTACAAATTCAAACTATCCCAAGAACTTAACAACGTACACCCTACCTTCCACGTGTCCAACCTAAAGAAGTGACTATCTGATGAGACTCTTGTTATTCCACTCGATGAAATCGAGATCCATGAGAGCCTCAACTTCGTGGAAGAACCAGTATAAATCATGGATAGGGAAGTCAAGCAAACCAAACAAAGTCGTATACCCATAGTAAAGTTTCGCTGGAATGCCAAGTGGGGACCTAAATTCACTTAGGAGGGGGGGATCAAATGTAACAAAAGTACCCACATCTTTTCCCTTAGTCCATGCGTATCACTTTAGATTTAATTTCGGGATGAAATTCCCTCTAATGGGGGGATGATGTGACAACCCGTTATTTTTGATATTTTAAAAGTCAACCAAAGTCAAATTTGGGTCAACTAAAGTCAAGCATGTCAAATAAAAGTCAAAATCTTGTTTTGATTTAACTTATTATTGATAGAATAATAAACTCTAGGTGTATAAACCAAATTTTAATGGTTGAGTAGTTAAGAAGCAAAAACACCCAAAAATCCGAGAAGGCTCGCAGGAACCGAAAACCCTCACAGGGGTTGTAAACGCCTCACAGTCGAAAACCGTGTTCGGCCGCAAACCATTCAGACCGCAAACGTGCGAGACTTCTTCTAGAAGCCTTATCTCCTCGGTTTGAGTTCACAGTCGAAAACCGAAGCCTCAGTATGTGTTCTCGTCGAGAACCCTTAAGCCGACTTAGAGTTTTCGGCCGAAAACCCATGACTATATATATATATATATATATATATATATATATATATATATATATATATATATATATATATATATAAGACCCGAAAACAAGCTCATTCTTACATCTTTATATCAAAATTACCTCAAATCCTCTCAAGAACTTCAACCAAAAACCCCTCTCTCCTCTCAAGAACATGCGAAAATCCATTGTATCTTCTTAGAATCTTGCAAGGTATCATCTTTTGTTCTTAGTATTATTCACAAACATCTTCCAATCATCATATATTGGGCCGAAAACACATAAAAATACTAGTTTTCACGAAGAAAACAAAGAACGCGAAGAACACGAAAAACACACAAACGATATTCTAAGTATTATTGATTTGAGTTTTGTCACAAGTGCTAATTTGTGGATTTAGCTCTACTGCACCGTATCATCAACCGGAAATTCACAAAAGGTGAGTTCATACCCCTGTGTTTTTACTATTTTTCACTGTTTTAGGGGGGGGGGGGATACAAGTCTAACACAAGAATATTGTGTTTACAATCAAATGATTTCTAAATATTTCTAAAACGATTTTAAATTAATGAAAATCTTTTAAATATTGTCAAACTCTTTTAAATATTTTAAAAACTCGTTTTTTAACTTATATTTTGTCAAAATCATATTCATATACATATTTATATAAATAAGGTTTAAAGGACTTAAGACTGATAATTCACTTTATTTCCCTTTTCCTTGTCTGGATGTGGGCTCAGGGTAGAATTATTTGTCCGAATGTCGTTTCAATTTTAATTTTATATATATATATATATATATATATATATATATATATATATATATATATATATATATATATATATATTATATGTATATTAATATAAAAGCTAATTCAATTAGATTCATATTCTCTTTGTAACATGTCGAGCAAAGGGGATACATTCATGAATATTACATATCAAGCAGAACACACATATACATTATAATAGGTATAATTTATGGCACTTTTAAACTATTTTCACGAATCAATTATAAAAAGTTGAACAGATTATTCTTGTACAAATACTTTATATTCAAGAATACTAGAGAAAGATTATATTATTAGTTCATTTACTTTAAAATGACTTTTTAATCATTTGTTATATACGTAATCGTCAATATGCTTTTTGTGAGACAATGTTTAGTTGCTTATTCATTTAGGAAATACAGTTAAAGTCCTGATATTATAACCAGAATCTCCGGAAAGAGAGCGAGAAAAATGTGTATAGATCTGTAAGGGATACATACCACACAACTATCTCCCTCCATAGACACCTAAATCCAAACACGAACTCCCACCCAGAAAAAGGACAGACCCTTATGCCGCTACGATAACCCTTCTGATTCTCCAGAATCTGGAACTCTAGTGGCCTGTCTCACTACCAGACCGCCTTCTCAAGATATCACCATGTTATTCACTCCTCGAATAACAGACCCTGACAACTCACTGCCCCTCTGATTCTCTCGTTGCGACTGATAAAAGAAGTCAATGTCCAAAAATTGACTACCGATCACTCATACCAGACATGTTAAACAATTCAGATCATACTCCAAAGAATGAAAGGATCACATCACACCAGGGACCCATCCACTGTACTGCAATCAAAACTCATCTGAACAATGAACTCTCAACACCCTGTCCTCGGACACAAAACAATGATCATGTTTGTTCAGAATTATCCTCTGACATCTAACAATCATAATCCCCAGCTCCCTTCTCCAATATCCCTTTCAACACCGAGCATCAGGTCATATTCCGACCTAGCAGTTGAACCTCCAAAGGTTACCCATTACATACCTCAACATGTCTCACTGACTTCCTTCCCACACCAACTAACTTGGCCCAGTGTGACACACAAGTCACGATGTCCATTTTACCCCGAACGATTACTAAAATCCCAATTGATATCATCTCACCCCGACCTCTGTCGTCTACTACTCATTGGTTCCATGCGTCTCGTGATACCTCCCGTACCAACGAACTGACCCACTCAGGCCTAAGTCATCAGATGACATACAATGCCCCTCAAAATGGAACCCCTTCTCTGGATCCGGAATCTCATTTCGCATACTCAATATATCACTAGAGCCAAACTCTAACTCGAGAGTCTGGTCAGACTCAGAATTGGAACCACTCGTCCCAATGAAGCACTCAACTCACGACCCATGACCCGCAACTCACGCGTACATCACTTCTCCAATTCCTTCTGATTGCGATAACCATACCTTAACTTTGAATATAACGATTCCCGATCATCAAGGAGACCCTAGTCTCGCCCCTGGTCCGACCTCCAGGTTCCTAAAACTCAAAGAATAAGGCTATCCAAGCCTAAAAACTCTTCTGTGTCATGCTCTGACTAGCAAATATTACGGCTCCGCGTAGTATCATAACATTTCCTCTCACTATCCCGTGAAGGCTACGGATCCCCGCAGGCCTATGACACTTTCTCACTAACTCGTGAATACTACGGCTCCCCGCGATATCACAACCCTCTCCCTTTAACCAGTGAATACTACGCCCCCCCCCCTGCAGTATCACGACACTCTCTCGCTGACTAGTGAATACCACGGCTCCCCGCAGTATCACGATACCCTTTCTCTGACTCACGTATGCTGCGGTTCTCCGTAGTCACACGATACTCTTTCTCTGGCTCACGTATGATGCGGCTCTCCGCAGTCACACGATACTCTTTTACTTACTGAATCGCCATGGGCTCACTCCATGGTCTTTCCCCGATAATCCTAAGTGACTACTCCCACTCGGATCCACTCACCCTCTTATTACATCAAAATCTCATCATTACGTCATCACTACACTGAGTTCACTAACTTATGCCCACAACCCAACATAGATAAGTGCACACCTACTCAGTTTATGCACCACCACTCCTGATGTAAGTTCTCGTAGGCAAGGCACTTTTCTCAGCACAGATACACCCTCAGACAGTCCCACTCTATCGACAATTCACTGCTGGGTTCCCACTGAAACAATAAATCACTCGGGTACCTTGGTACACCATCACAACATCTCACGATGTCTTGCCTCAACCACCGATCCTCCACCCATGGCATCATACTCGGATACCGCAATGTATCCATCCAGAATCTCACAATATCTTGACTCCACCACCGATCTTCCTCTCGCACAACTCGTAACTTCGGATTATTTCAACTCTCAATTGAAACACGAAGGCATCGTCAATGACACAAAACACATTGGCGACAATTCGAGACTCCCTCCTCTATTGCTCAAAACCCATGCAAGAACACACATTCTGACCCTGAAGTTGGTTGCCCAATCACAACCCATACCTTGAACCAGAAATTCTCAACTACCGAAACTATCCTTACGAGCCAACCACCTCAAATTTATCATTACAACCTTGAAGAATCCCTAACCACCACAAGGTTTCTAACCAACGGACACCTGCTGTGGAGACACTCATCCCTTCCTGAACACGTACAACATGCATTATCTCGCTCTGCACATCGCCTCGACCACCGATAACCCTGGTCTCATGTATCCATACCGCATGTCACTATAACCAGTCCTCTAAATGCTCTCGAACAAATCTCTGACACTCTAAAGAAAGTATTCAGTTCTCCCCCACTTAGGGTTCGAACCATCACCAATTGGCATACCAACATTCTATTCCACAGACTGTTTCACCGGGCACATCATACTTAACTCTTGGAACGTACCACGTAGTCACATCAATGATCTTCCTGATGGAAACCAAGCAACTCGCAATATCCCGTAACTCAGACAAAATTCTCAGAATCCTCACGACGTGACTGTCTCTAGTCATCTCGAAGCCTCAGACCGACACACCGCCGGATACTCCAACTGTTCCGAAATAATCCTGACTCCCGGTCCGGAAATAATGCACTATTACCCACCTCGTCTCTTACTCCTTGACCAGCCTCCCAATACGGGAATCATCGTCAAAGCACGAGACCTCACTCTCATGGCCGATACACAACATAACGACGAGGGCCACTGCCCCCATATACTCCTCTTGATCACTTGGAACCGCTGCTAAAAAAATCTACTTGACTCGACTAAGGCACCTCTTTGTCCTCATCTCAGTCTCCACCAATAGTTCTCTTGTGGCCTAAGGACTTCCTCGCAGCAAACATACTATCCAAATACTCTGGTGAAAGGTTGCAACCCTATGATACCCCACGGGGTTTACCTCCAACTCTGAAATCCGAAACGCTTATCTCTTTCGCTTCTCCCAGAAATGCTGACAGCGTAACTCTTGTCTCAGAAGGTGATATCTCATCTATCGGTCGATTGCTCAACTCAGACCGCGATCCTCCAATAAGCATCACCTCTACTCATCCCTGAGTTTTGCGACTCCAACTGGCATTTCAACAAATGAATCTCCCAGACTCTAAATCGATTTCCCTCTCAAGGTAGGCTTCATTAAAAACTCGCTCGACATAGTCCTCGGGCCCCACATGCTATCACATCTGATCTCGGTCTAATCAATCACAACGGAATAACTGGTAAAACCAGAAGCACTAACCGCCACAAATCATGGTACTAGAACCATGTGATTAACTCTACGAATCATGGTAACCGAACCATGTTATCTCCTCTCAATCTGCTACAAATCATGGTACTCGAACCTTGTTATCTCTCTTCTCAATCTGCTACGAATCATGGTACTCGAACCATGTTATCTCTCTTCTCAATATGCTACTTAGAACCTCTGGAATTCTCCCTGTTTCGAGTACGGGTCCTCTACTTTCAGTAGTATGGGCCCATACTACCTTCCACATCTGCTCGTACTTTCTACACGGATCGTCCCAGTTTTCCTAAGTATCTGCTCAACTCTCCCGATCACTAATCCCGTTATACCTGGTCGTTCTCCAGCGAATACTCTCCTCTATTAGCGTACTTGTCTGACTAAGAGCTCTCCCTAGGCTCTTCCTAGGTTCTCACACTTCTCTGCCATCAGCTGCTGAAGAACTCCTTATAATGCCAGCCATCTACCTCCTGAATATCGTCATATTCACTTAGTAGCTGACTCCCATCATCAAGAGTTCCACAAAGCATGAAGCAAGCAACATTCGACATTGAATAACCTCCACTGAAACATAAGGTCACGATGGCATATAATTCCTCTTGCTCTATTCACAACTCAAAAGACATCGCCGACTCAGGCAATCCTACCTCTCGAGGTATCTAACTACTCTTCTCAGTAGAATCCTTAAATGCTCATCTAGGTATCTCTCCTAGATTATCTCTCGACTCAGAACTCTCTCTCTAGGTGATTCATGCTATATACTCTTACTCAGCACATACTCAAAAGCACATCACAGATAGCAGCAACTCCTAGGCTAAGGCATCACAAATCAGGCAACTCTAGTCCTAAAATTATGAAATACCTAGCCTATCTCTAGCATGCATAATATCTCATAAAATATCTCATAAATATCTCATAGCACAAAAGTAAGGGTATTTTGGGAAATCACCGTTCGGGCTCTGGCTGATTGTATACACTGCTCCAACTCGTTTTCTCTTAAACTCTTTCTCTTTTTAGAAAAATTTATCTCTTTTGAAAATCTTTCTCAAATCCTCAGTTTGAGTCCAGACATACCCGAAGGTGTATCCGAATCCCTCAAACCAAGGCTCTAATATGAACTTGTAACACCGTAAATTTTCACATAAAATTTTCATTTAAAAACACAATAAAACACATGTCACATTTTCTCAAAAATCACAAGTATCAATTTATTAACATATTTCAAAAGTTGTTTATCACAAATCCAGGATCCTCCAAAAATATATCTCTACTCAGATGTGTGTACAATCGAGCCGACGCCTTCCCACGATCCTGATAAGAACCTGAAACACATAACACATAACACGGTAAGCACGAAGCTTAGTGAGTTCCCCAAAATACCACATACAACATATTAGCCACTCGAGGCTATAGCTCTGTAAGACCTTCCGGTCGATGTGTCTCAGTGGGACCTTCTGGTCCCACAACTCTGATGGACCTTCTGGTCCTAGCCATGATGACCTTCCGGTCCTAACTCTGTAGACCTTCCGGTCCTAACTTTGTGGACCCTCCGGTCCTAACTCTGTAAATTCTGAGTAATACACAACATAAATCACAAAGAAATAATGCAGGATATCACATACACAGATAAGCACATAAGACATCTCAGTCACACACAAATACCACTCATGGTAAACTATAGTGAGAAGAATCACCTCGAGGCACGTAAGCAATTATCCCTGTACTCGAATCTCGAACTAGACACCGCCTAAGACATAGGGTAAGTATTCTCTAATTAATACTCGATTCTCAAATCTAAGTAAACCAAAGGTTACTCTTTCTCTCTCTAACTCCGGAAGTGGGTAAAAGACCATTTTACCCTTCAATGGTCTCCATTACTCAGTTTTGACCAACTAGAAATCAAACTCGAGTCAGCAGTCCTTGCTTGACCCGAATCGTCGAGTGCACTCATGCAACTCGTTGAGTCCCCTTTTTTCCTTAGAAGTCTCAAGAAAGTCTAGCTCAGCTCGTCGAGTTGACCCCCAACTCGCCGTGTTATCGCATGATCAAACTCATCGGGACAAACCCTCACCGACTCGTCGAGTCAGCCTATGGAATCGACGAGTTCCTTCGATCTGATTTCCCATTCAGACGTCCAAAGTCAGATCTATCATTCCAAACCTTAGATCTAGCCCTTTAAGACACAAAAGTTACATAAAGTCTCGACCTTTACGTTCATGCATGGCATAAATGCCTCAAAAATGCCAATACAAAGCCCTTCAAGGGTTTGGTGCTCAAGGTCTAGTCTCTAACTCAATAAAGCTTGGTTCTTTGGTCTCTCAAGTCCTTCTACAGTCCAGATCTGAGGTTTCAACCTCAAGATATGCTCAAATAACTCATTGCCAAGAATGGATGAGAGAAAACCCTCAAAATCTCCCTAAACTAAGATCTCACAAAGGAAAGGTCAAGATAGAAGTTTTTTACCTTTACACTGAAGCTAACCACATAAGAACTCTGGATCTACAGCCCCTCCTTGATTGAACACACCAAGCTCTCCAAATCTCCTTCAAAGGATGCACAAACCACTCCAATTAGCTCCTCACTCACTCTCTAGCTCTAATGGCGATTAGGGTTTGTTCACAGGGGTCTAGGGTAGCTGGTGAGGCGTAAATGGGCCTATAAGTTCCCTTATATAGGCCCCAACCCCGGGAAATTAGGGTTTCTCTGCCCAGCACCTACTCGGCGAGTCGGCTCTCTGACTCATCGAGTCCATTCATTAATCCCATGTGGACACTCTGTTCGATTAGGTATCTAAGCCCATAACTATAATTGGTATGTACTTGAATTGATAGCAACACAGTCCTTTTGGATTACCCTCAAACCTAGCAACTGGACAAGGAAATTATGAAAGGAGAGATATTGATTTATTATAAGATTAATAAATTAATATAAATGATTTATTAATATGTTAAAAGATTAATATATTAATTAGAAATCATAAGGTTTAATTAATGGTTAGCCAGAAATTAATTAGAATTAATTTTGGGGTTAATTGTATTAATTATAAAGTGCAGGGACTAGTTTGCAATTATCAAATAGTTGAGTGGAAGGCTCCAGAACCTCCTTGGAAGGAGGTGGACGAAATCTATAGGGGAAACCCTAAGGATTTCGTCCAAGGGGCTTGGATAAGGCCTTTGGATTAGCTTAGGCCCCAAGCAAAGGAGTATTAGGGTTTTTCCTGAACCCTAGATTCCTCAGCTATATAAGGAGCCTCCCAGCTCCTAAATTCGGCCACTCCTTCCCTTGTGAAACCCTAGGGCCGATTTTTGCATACCCTACTCTCTCTCCTTCAAGTTTCATTCTTGCTAGCTTTTGGGTGTGACTCCATTAGAGGCATTACATTTGTGGTGCTAGGCTTCCAAGAAGATCAAGTTCAAGAGGATTAACAATTGTTTGCTATAACAATTGAAAGGTATGTAATTCTAAAACCCTAGTTTGTTAATTTTGAAAATAGCCTCTCTCCTCTAGGGTTCTTGTTTTGCAATTCAAAGTTATATGTTCAATAGTTAAAACATAGATCCAAAGTAGGTTGCATGTGAACTTAGGAATTGTTTTCTAGTTTATTTGTTTCACCTAAAACCCATCAGTGGTATCAGAGACATTGTTTGTTTTAAATTGAATTGCTATAATAGTTGAATTTCAAATTAGGGTTTATAGCTATTAAACCCTAAAGGCCAAAATTTTCGATTTTTAGGGTTTTGGTTCAAAGGGTTTTTTGAGAAACCCTAGCCTCCATGAAACCTAATTGAAATTAGGGTTAGGGTTTTGGAAACCCTAGCCTCCTCCCTTGATTTTCGAAGTATGCATGGTATTTTTAGGGTTTCTTGTTTTGGATAATTGTTGCCTTATTGGATAATTGAGAAAAATAAGGAAATTATCTTATCCCCTTAATTTCGAAATCTAGAAGGGATATGGATTAGGATTAAATTAATTGTTTAATTTAATTAGATAATCCTTACAAGATTTAATAAATTAATTAAAAGTTAATTAATAGATAATTATTAAATCTAGTTATTTGGTTTATTTTAAATTTAAATTAATAGTTTAATTTTTCGAAATTTTTATAAACCCTAAAGTTTTAAAAAGTTTAAAACACACCTTATATATGTATTATAATTAAAAGTTAAATATTATATATGTATAAGAATATGGTCAGTCAAATCGCTAGTATGCCTCATTCACGAAGCTAGTCTATAAGGGGCGTATAAGGAAACTGCCTATAAAATGGTAGTTGAATGGGTGTTCACTCTCACCCACCGCTTCCTTGATTAGTGGAGGGTCGTTAGCAGAACGGGTTTGATAGGACAACTACATCTCATTAAAAGTATAATGTTATTAAAGAAAGTACTAGAACATTATTTTACAAAATCCCAACTCTAGTTACTTTAGGAAAAATGTGAAAAGTATGCTAATCCATGACATTGCACATTATGCTTTATTGGTCGTTAGTGGAGCGTGTGTTGATTACCAGCACACTAATAGGCACTAATAAAGAGTAGTAATGGGTATCTCATAATTATCATTTTGGTGGAGCGTGTGTGGTTTACCAACACATCAATAGTTAATGATAAAGACAATGAGGTTACCAAGCACATTTGCATGGTTATTCACATATTGTTTGTGATCCTCGGTATCCCAGTCACAAATAGAAGAGCATAATCTGAGATTAAAACATGCCATTGAATAGTTTCAATGTATCTCAAAAGGAATTAGGAATTTCACTTCGTTTATTTCATCTAATGGTGGAATTGGTGAATCGTCATTCACCTACCTTTATGAAATTTACACTTGGATCTCGGCATCCCATTTCTAAGTTGTGAATCTTCATAGTTGGATCCTAACCTTGATATTATATCTTTGGGTTATTATTTTGAGGTATCTTGAAATCTAACTAAAACTTTCTTTCTTTTCAGATGTCTACTCCTGGAAACACTTCTGCTTCATCATCCTCCAACCACAACTTCTCTTTGCTCAACATTTGCTCCAAAGTCGTTATGGATGACTCTAACTATAACGATTGGATGCGTAACATCAAGATGGCGCTTCGATTTGAGGACAAAGAGTATGTCCTTGAAAAGGAGCTCAAAGAGCTTGATGAGTCTAAAGCTACTCCTGAAGAATATGCTGCCTACAAGAAACACTATGATGATGCTACCAAAGTGGCATGCATCATGGTCGCAACCATGTCCCCAGAACTGCAAAGGTACTATGAGGACTACTGGCCCTTTGAGATGAACAAGGACCTTATGGAGAAGTACCATAAGCGAGCTCGTCAAGAAAAGTTTGAAGTAGTCAAGTCACTCATGGCTTGCAAGATGAAAGAAGGGGAGTCGGTTGTATCTCATGTGCAAAGAATGCAACGCTACATAGAGCGTTTAGTCAAGCTCAACATTCACTTTGATGAGGAACTGGCCATTGACATGGTCTTGAACTCATTACCTGATTGTTATGGTCAGTTTATCCTAACTTACCATTTGAACAACACTGAGCAGACACTGGCCCAATTGCACAACTTGTTGAAGACAGCTGAAGCAGGGATGAAGGGTAAAAGTATAGCCTCCACTCCTGCAAGTGCCCCTGTCTTGGCTATTGGACAGGGAAAGGGGAAAAAGAGGAAAGGTCCTCCTAAGCAAAATTGGAAGAGCAAGGCTCAAGCTGGGTCATCTACAAATAGACCAAAGGCTAAGCCCAATGCTACCATTCCCCATGTTTCTGATCCAAAGGATGCTGATTGCTTTTATTGCAATGACAAAGGGCACTGGAAAAGAAGCTGCCCAAAATATCTGCAGGATATCAAAGATGGCAAAGTGAAGCCATCTTCAACATGTATTTACACTATTTCTTCTAATAACTCATTATCTTCTCGTTCATGGGTCCTTGATACAGGATGTGGTTTTCACATCTGTTCTGATTTGCAGGGGCTAAAAGAAAGTGAGGAGGTGGAGCGAGGGAGGATAAACGTGATCATGGGAAACCGAAAGTCTTCACCAGTAACCTGATAGGTTTTATACAAACAATCCTATGTGTGCATGCAACCCTAATTGGATCTATGTTTTCACTATAAGACATACAACTATATGAACACAAAATAAACCCTAGCATGCTTCTATAATTTTCGAAAATTATATAGAAGTGTAGTAGACATACCTCTGTTGTTATATAGCAATAACAACTAGTTTCCTTGATCTCTTGAACTCTTGAAAGCAAGCACCACAATTGTAGTGCCTCTAATGGCTCACAAACACCTTGAAGCAAGAAGGCAATTAAGAGAGAGAGGGGAAGGATGCTAATTTCGGCCCTAGGGTTTCCCTTGGAATCAAGTGGCCTAAAATTGAAGCATAGGGCATCTATTTATACTGTAGGGTGCTAGGGTTTCAGTCTAAACCCTAATGGATAGCTTAGCCACCAAGCAGCCCAAGGAACCTTCTGGAATGAGGCCCTTGGACGAAAATATGATGATCCCTCATCATAATTTCGTTCCCCCTTAGTCCATTAGGTTTCCCAGCCCAAAAACCAACTATCACACATTTGACAGTTTATACCCCTTTATTTAATTAATCTCTTTTAGTCACCAAATTAATTCCTAATTAATTTATGACTAATACTAATTAAATAAATATGATTTCTCCTTTAATATATTATTCTTATAATATATTAATAAACCATAATATCTTCTCTCTCATATCAAATTACCTTGTCAAGTTGCTTTGGTGAAGGCAACCTAAAAGGACCATGCACACTCGGGTCAAGTACATACCAAATATAGTTACGGACTTAGACACTAATCCAACAGTCTCCCACTTGGATAAGTCTAGTAACTACATCTCACATATGACTTCCGTATCCGATTAGCAATCGTAGCTTTCAATAGCCGCTGTCAACTCTGACCAATAATCTGTCCTTCAGATAAGGGATCGTATAATCCTCTGTTCTAGATATCATGCTAACAATACTTATTGTTTAGCATTTTATTTCTTGATCTCTGATTTGTTCGACATAGAACTCAGTTGAACACATCAACTTCATCCTGACCGGGCCCGGCACATAAGTCAAACCAAATCATCAAGTGGCCAAGATATCGCTTTTATTCTCATAGAATAAAAGGAACAGAAAAACGTCGACTAATATGCCTTTATCATTTACTAGTTAAACCACACACAATAATGCGTTTTATAACATCAAGTTACTGATGCGTTTTCGCATTATCAATGTATAATCAACTAGCAACCAATAACCATATCTCTAGGTTTAAAGATTATATGATATTATCATCTTGCGATCACTTGTGATAACATTCATGAAGTGATACCAGCAAGTGTGGGTCTATTCCAATGCTCAATACAAATTTCATAAGCACTCATAAACTTTGCAGCAAACCTTTGCTATGTCTAAAACTTTTCAGACAATCTACAAACAAATTTATGACAATCTTCCTTCATATCTACTTCCAACATATGAACGATTGTGGACTGTTCGAATAATCTTATTATTCAGGAAGTCAAAACATGCAAAATTTAAACAATAGATAAATAATCAACACAAGATAGAAGCTTTCTTATAAATAACACACCTTTATTTAATCATCAAATGTTGAATACATGATCATCCATTACAAGTTTCCTACCTATCTAATCTAAACTAATATCGTCCTTCAGCCCTACGCTCCTAGCGTGCTGCAAATGTTTAACCCTACTCAGTCCCTTCGTGAGGGGATCTGCTGGGTTATCTTCTGACGATACCCTCTTCACAACGAGGAGTCCCTCTTCTACCCGATGTATAATAAAATGGTATTTCCTGTCGATATGTCGAGATCTGCCATGATCCCTTGGTTCCTTGGTTAAGGCAACCGCTCCTTCATTATCACAGAAAATTTCCATGGGCTCCTTTATGGATGGCACAACTCCAAGGTCTCCAATGAAGTTCTTCAACCATATAGCCTCCTTTGACGCCTCGCTTGCCGCAATGTACTCTGATTCGCACGTTGAATCAGCTACGGTTTCTTGCTTGGAACTTTTCCAAGTCACTGCTCCTCCATTCAGGGTAAAGACCCAGCCCGACTGCGATCGGTAATTATCCCGATCTGTCTGGAAACTAGCGTCACTGTACCCTCGCACCCTTAAGTCATCACTCCCACCCAGGACTAGAAACCATTCCTTAGTCCTTCGTAGGTACTTAAGAATATTCTTGACAGCAATCCAATGTGCCCTACCAGGATTCCCTTGATATCTGCTGACCATGCTCAAAGCGAAAGCCACATCAGGGCGAGTACAGGTCATAGCGTACATAATTGAGCCAACTGCGGAAGCGTAAGGTACTCGGCTCATATCAGCTATTTCTGCCTCTGTACTCGGGCACTGAGTCTTACTCAGTTTGGTATTGCATTGGATTGGTAACTCCCCTTTCTTGGAATTTTCCATACTAAAACGTTTTAGTACCCTTTCCAAGTATGTATCCTGACTGAGTCCTATCAGTCTCTTACTTCTGTCTCTCACTATCCTTATTCCCAGAATATATGCAGCCTCTCCGAGGTCCTTCATAGCGAAACACTTCCCAAGCCAGGACTTGACCTCCTGCAATGTTGGGATGTCGTTTCCTATGAGTAGTATGTCATCGACATACAATACGAGGAAGCTCACTATACTCCCACTGGCCTTGACATATACACATGAGTCATCTTCATTTCGCAGAAAACCAAACTCTTTGACCTTCTCATCAAAACAAAGATTCCATCTGCGAGATGCTTGCTTTAATCCATAAATGGATTTCTCAAGCTTGCACACTCTATTTGGATGCTTTGCATCGACAAAACCCTCTGGCTGATTCATGTAAACATCCTCAGCCAACTTCCCATTTAGGAAAGCGGTTTTTATGTCCATCTGCCAAATTTCATAATCATGAAACGCAGCTATCGCAAGCATTACCCTAATAGACTTTATTTTCGCAACTGGTGAGAAGGTCTCATCATAGTCAACTCCAGGAGTTTGAGTAAAGCCCTTCGCGACCAATCGCGCTTTATAAGTGTGCACTTTCCCATCCATGTCTGTCTTCTTCTTGAAGATCCACTTGCACCCGACCGTCTTACGACCTGGCACATTGTCAACCAAATTCCAAACTTGGTTGTCATACATGGACTGAATCTCGCTATCCATTGCCTCTTTCCATTTAACAGACTCTGGGCCTGCCATGGCTTCCTTGTAGCTGTTAGGTTCGTCCAGATTTACTAGTGTACTATCACTAATAAACGTATCCCCGTCAGTAGTAATATGGAAACCATAAAACTGGGGTGGAACAACAACTCTACTTGAACGTCTAAGAGGTAAGGACTGGTCAATAGGTTCAACAGGAGTTTCCTCCTCAGGTTGCATGCCAGTGTCAGAGGTTCCTTCTTCTCCTGACTCTTGAAGCTCTTCAAGGTCAATCTGACTCCCACTGTCTCCTTGGCTTATGAGTTCTCTTTCTCTGAAAACCCCTCTCCTAGCAACAAAGACAACATTGTCATTTGGTCTATAGAAGAGATAACCAAAAGACTTCTGTGGATAGCCGATGAAATAACACTTCTCACTACGAGGTTCTAGCTTGTCGTGAGTCTCTCGTCTTACGAAAGCTTCACAACCCCAAACCTTGATATGTGCTAACGAGGGAGCTTTCCCTGTCCACATCTCGTGAGGCGTTTTGGTAACCTTCTTGGTGGGAACTAAGTTAAGGATATGGGCGGCAGTCTCCAAGGCATACCCCCAGAATGAGATTGGTAACGAAGCACGACTCATCATAGAGCGAACCATGTCCAACAAGGTTCGATTACGTCTCTCAGCCACACCATTCAATTGTGGCGTTCTAGGAGGCGTCAATTGTGAAACTATTCCACACTCTTTCAGATAGTCGTGGAACTCAAGACTTAGGTACTCTCCCCCTCGATCAGATCGAAGCATCTTGATTTTCCTGCCCAACTGATTCTCCACTTCATTCTTGAACTCTTTGAACTTTTCAAAAGTTTCTGACTTTTGCTTGATTAAGTAGATATATCCATATCTGCTATAATCGTCTGTAAAAGTCACGTAGAAGCGACAAGCGTCCCTTGTGGTGGATCTAAAGGGTCCACATACATCTGTGTGTATGAGATCTAATACACCCTCACCCCTTTCACATGTGCCAGTAAAGGGTGACTTGGTCATCTTCTCAAGTAAACAAGACTCACACACGTCATCGTCCCTAAGGTCGAAAGACTCCAAGACTCCATCCTTTTGGAGTTGGGCTATGCGTTTCTTGTTCACATGGCCAAGGCGACAATGCCACAAGCATGCTTTGTCCAAACTTGTGGACGAATCAATATTCAAAACATCATTTCCTAAATTATCAATAACTAACACAGATTCATAAATCCCATTACAAGGTAATGCATTGAAATAAAAGACACCATTCAAATAAGCATTAATAGAACCATTACTATTATCAAATGAATATCTGAAACCTTGTCTAAATAAACCATGAAAAGAAATGATGTTTCTTGCCATATCTGGCGAATAGCAACAATTATTTAAATCTAGCCCTAACCCACTACTCAACACTAAGGAATAAACTCCGATCTTGGTTACTGGTGAAGACTTCTTGTTTCCCATGATCAAGTTTATCCTTCCATGCTCCACTTCCCTACTTCTTTTTAGGCCCTGCATATCAGAACAAATGTGGTAACCACACCCTGTATCAAGAACCCATGAAGTAGCAAATGATGAGTTATTAGATTTAATTAAATACATACCTGCGAAGGTGGGTTTTATCTTCCCATCCTTAATATCTTGCAGATATTTAGGGCAGCTTCGTTTCTAGTGGCCCTTCTGGTGGCAATAGAAGCACTCTGCTTCCTTGGGGTCAGAAGAGGGCTTAACAGAACCTGCTTTGGTCCCACTAGAAGAAGAACCATCTTGGGTCTTACCCTTATGGTGGCTCTTGTAAGGAGCCTTCCTCTTCTTTCCCTTTCCTTGGCCAATTGCCAACACAGGAGCAGCTACAGTAGAGGATGATGCAACAGATTTGTCCTTGAGGTTGCTCTCAGCTGTCCTCAGGAGCCCTTGAAGCTTACTTAGGGTGACCTCTTCCTTATTCATGTGGTAGGTCATTCTGAACTGGCTGTAGCAGGAAGGCAAGGAGTGGAGGATGATGTCGATAGCCAAATCCTCATCAAACTTAACATTAAGTTTGAGAAGACGATCAACATATCTTTGCATTCTTTGTAAATGAGCAGTTAGGGATTCTCCACTCCCCATCTTAGCGGTGATCATGTTGGTGATGATCTCATAGCGCTCTTGCCTCGCGCTCTGGTGGTACCTGTCCAGCAAATCTTGATGCATCTCATATGGATACATGTCCTCATAGGACTTTTGGAGTTCGAGGTTCATGGTGGCCAACATGATGCAATGAACTTTCGTTGCATCACGCTCGTGGGCCTCAAAGGCGGCCATCTCTTCAGGAGTAGCTTCTTCTGGGTTGATCCTTTCAAGCTTCTCGTCTAGGACATATTCTTTGTCCTCATAACGAGTTATCATGCGAATGTATCTCATCCACTCGTTGAAGTTCGAGCCATCAAATGTCACCTTTTGACACAGGTTCATCAGCGAGAATGACCCAGAAGTGTTGTTGTTTGCGTTTGCGTTTGACATCTGAAATAGAAAGGAACAAAGTTTGATTAGAATGAATCCCTAATTAAACACCCACATGAGAAATTAGGGCTAGGATCCAACAACATTATTTACAACTTAGAAAAGGGATGCCGTAATCTAAAAGTAAATAATTTGAAGGTAAGTGAATGACGATTCACTAATTTTCACCATGAAAAACGAAAGAGGTTAAGTTTTAAATGTATTTGAAAATTCCTAGATTTCTTTTGAGATTCATTGAACATTTCAATGGCATGTTTAAATCTCGATATGCACTTCAAATTTGCGACTGGGATGCCGAGGATCGCAAACAAGTTTGTGAATAACCATGCGAATTATCATGGTGCACTCAATGTCTTCATCACCTAATCAATGTGCTGGTTAGCCACGCACGCTCCATTGATCTATGATAAGACATCGAGCCACCCTTTGTCACCAATGTCAATCCCAAATTAGTGTGCTGGTTAACCACGCACGCTCCACTAACGTTTGACAGGGGTACAAAGTGTAATTCCATGGAATAGCATCATTTTCACATTTTACCCTAAAGTAACTAAGAGTGGGAATTTGTAAAACAATGTAGTTACTTTAATATTTCCATTATACTTATAATGAGGAATTAAGTGCCCTATCCTATCCGTTCGGCTAACGACCCTCCACCAGTCAAGCAAGCGGTAGATGTGAGTGTACATCCATTAAGCGCCATTTTATAGGCAGCAACCTTATACCCACCTTATAGACTGGCTTCGTGAATGAGGCCTACTAGCGATAAGACTAGCTTATTCTTATACATATGTATAATAATTAATCTTATAATATCATAATTGTATAAGGGTGTATTTTAAAACATTTTAAAATACTAGTGTCTTTGTTGCATTTAAAATTTTCGAAAATTAGACAATTTAATTTAAAATTTTAAACACCAAAAATCTTTGATTTAATAATTATCAAAATTAAACAATTAATTTAAATTATTAAATCATGAAGGATTATCATAAAATTAAACAATTAATTTATCCTAATCCTTTTTATCCCCTAGATTTCGAAATTTATGGAAAGGATAATTCAAGATCTTCAATTATCTAGTTTAAACAATTAAGTTGATAATCACAAAGATGGCATTATCCAAATCCCTAAAATTTTGGGATCTTGTGGCAAGGGATTTTCGAAATCCCTAGGGTTTCATAACCCTAATTTCGAAATTTGGAGGCTAGGCAAAAAGGTTTAAGAACCCTACAAAAAATCGCCAACTAGGGTTTCTTAACCCTATTTTCGAAAACCACCAAGCCTTAGGGTTTACTTGCCATAAACCCTAATTTGTCAAATTCATAATATGTATCAAATCAAATTGAAAACAAAAACCAAAGGCTCTGATACCACTGATAGGTTTTATACAAACAATCCTATGTGTGCATGCAACCCTAATTGGATCTATGTTTTCACTATAAGACATACAACTATATGAACACAAAATAAACCCTAGCATGCTTCTATAATTTTCGAAAATTATATAGAAGTGTAGTAGACATACCTCTGTTGTTATATAGCAATAACAACTAGTTTCCTTGATCTCTTGAACTCTTGAAAGCAAGCACCACAATTGTAGTGCCTCTAATGGCTCACAAACACCTTGAAGCAAGAAGGCAATTAAGAGAGAGAGGGGAAGGATGCTAATTTCGGCCCTAGGGTTTCCCTTGGAATCAAGTGGCCTAAAATTGAAGCATAGGGCATCTATTTATACTGTAGGGTGCTAGGGTTTCAGTCTAAACCCTAATGGATAGCTTAGCCACCAAGCAGCCCAAGGAACCTTCTGGAATGAGGCCCTTGGACGAAAATATGATGATCCCTCATCATAATTTCGTTCCCCCTTAGTCCATTAGGTTTCCCAGCCCAAAAACCAACTATCACACATTTGACAGTTTATACCCCTTTATTTAATTAATCTCTTTTAGTCACCAAATTAATTCCTAATTAATTTATGACTAATACTAATTAAATAAATATGATTTCTCCTTTAATATATTATTCTTATAATATATTAATAAACCATAATATCTTCTCTCTCATATCAAATTACCTTGTCAAGTTGCTTTGGTGAAGGCAACCCAAAAGGACCATGCACACTCGGGTCAAGTACATACCAAATATAGTTACGGACTTAGACACTAATCCAACATAACCAAGATCGGAGTTTATCAACTTTTGCTTAATAATGATGTTAGATTAGACTTATTGAATTGTTGCTATTCGTCTGAGATGACAAGAAACATTATTTCATTTCATGCATTGTTCAGACAAGGTTTTAAGTATTCTTTTAATGATTTGAATGGTTCAATTTCTGTTTATAAGAATGGTGTTTTTGTGTTTGAAGCTTTACCTTGTGATGGTGTGTATGAAACAGTGACTTGTGTTGATAGCTTAGGAAATAGTGTATTTAATATTGACTTGTCTAATAGTGTAGACAAGGCATGCTTGTGGCATTGTCGTCTTGGACACATTAACAGGAAACGCATAGCCCAACTCCAAAAGGATGGAGTGTTGGAATCATTTGACCTAAAATTAGATGATATGTGTGAATCTTGTCTTTTCTGAAAGATAACGAAATCACCATTCACAGGGTCTTGTGAAAGAGGTGAAGGTCTGTTGGACCTTATACATACAGATGTATGTGGGCCCTTCAGATCAACTACAAGGGATGCTAATCGATTCTATGTGACTTTCACTGATGATTATAGCAGATATGGCTATATCTACTTAATCAAACATAAGTCAGAAACCTTTGAAAAGTTCAAGGAGTTTAAACATGAGGTCGAGAATCAATTGGGCAGGAAGATAAAGGTACTTAGATCCGATAGAGGCGGGGAGTATCTTAGTATCGAGTTCAACGACTATCTAAAAGAATGTGGGATAGTCTCATAATTAACTCCTCCTAGGACACCACAGTTAAATGGTGTAGCTGAGAGGCGTAATCGAACCTTGTTAGACATGGTTCGTTCTATGATGAGTCGTGCTTTGCTTCCTATTCACTTCTGGGAGTATGCCTTAGAGATAGCCGCCCACATCCTCAATCTTGTCCCTACAAAGAAGGTTGCCAAAACACCTCACGAAATATGGACGGGGAAAGTTCCCTCGTTAGCCCATATTAAAGTCTGGGGTTGTGAAGCTTTCGTAAGACGAGAGACTCACGGCAAGCTAGCAGCTAGAAGTGAGAAATGTGTTTTCATTGGTTACCCAAAGCAGTCTTTTGGATATTTGTTCTACAGACCTAGTGAAAACGTGGTCTTTGTAGCACGAAGAGGAGTCTTTATAGAAAGAGAGCTCATATTCAAACAAGACAGTGGGAGCACCATAGACCTTAAAGAAATTCAAGAGTTGGCCAATGAAGGAACCTTAGATGACACTAACACTTAACCAGAGGAAACAGTTCCTGTTGAATCAGTTGATAACTCATTACCTCTTCGAAGATCCACTAGGGTAAGTGTGCCACCTGAGTTGTATGGTTTTCATATTACTTCAGATGGTGACACATTCATCAGTGATAGGACACTGATAAATTTAGATGAACTAGTTACTTACAAGGAAGCAATGGCAGGCCCAGAGGCTTCCAAGTGGAAAGAGGCAATGGACAGCGAGATTAAGTCCATCTATGACAACCAAGTTTGGAATTTGGTTGATAGTGCACCAGGTCGTAAGACGGTTGGGTGCAAATGGATCTTCAAGAAGAAGACAGACATGGATGGAAATGTGCACACATTCAAGGCTCGACTGGTTGCAAAAGGTTTCACTCAAACCCCATGGGTTGACTATGATGAGACCTTCTCGCCAGTAGCTAAGATTAAATCTATTAGGATATTGCTCGCCATAGCTACCTTTCATGACTATGAAATCTGGCAGATGGATGTCAAGACTGCTTTCCTTAACGGGAAGCTGGCTGAGGATGTTTACATGAATCAGCCAGAGGGTTTTGTTGATGCAAAGTTTCCCAATAGAGTGTGCAAGCTTGAGAAATCTATTTATGGATTGAAACAAGCATCTCGCAGCTGGAATCTTTGCTTCCATGAGAAAGTCAAAGAGTTTGGTTTCTCTAGAAGTGAAGATGAGTTTTGTGTGTATACCAAGGCTAGTGGGAGTATAGTAACTTTTCTGGTGTTATATGTCGATGACATATTACTCATTGGTAACCACGTTCCAATCTTGAAAGATGTTAAGTCTTGGCTTGGAAAGTGTTTTGCCATGAAAGACCTTGGAGAAGCTGCCTATATTCTTGGGATTAGAATATTGAGAGATAGAAAGAAGAGACTGATTGGACTTAGTCAGAGAACATACTTGGATAAGGTACTAAAGAGGTTTAATATGGAAAATTCCAAGAAGGGAGAGCTACCTATCCAAAGCAATACCAAATTGAGTAAGACTCAATGCCCGAGTACAGATGAGGAAATAACTGACATGAGTCGTGTACCTTATGCTTCCGCTGTCGGATCGATCATGTACGCTATGACATGTACTCGCCCTGATGTGGCATTTGCTTTGAGCATGGTCAGTCGCTATCAGGGAAACCCAGGTAGAGCTCATTGGATAGCGGTTAAGAATATACTCAAGTATTTGCGAAGGATAAAGGACTGGGTCCTTGTGCTTGGTGGCAATGATAATTTGAGAGTAGATGGTTACAGTGATGCCAGCTTTCAAACGGATAGAGATAACTTCCATTCTCAATCAGGCTGGGTATTTTTACTGAATGGAGAAGCAGTTACTTGGAAAAGTTCCAAGCAAGATACGATGGCTGATTCTACTTGTGAATCAGAGTACATAGCAGCGAGTGAAGCGTCGAAAGAAGCAGCTTGGTTGAGGAACTTCATCAGAGATCTCGGAGTTGTTCCAACCATCCAGGAGCCTATGGAACTGTTCTGCGATAATGAGGGAGCGGTTGCCTTAACTAAGTAACCCAGAGATCATGGTAAAACCAGGCATATCGACAGAAAGTACCATTTCATCAGGCATAGAGTAGAAGAAGGCCATCTTGTAGTAAAGAGGGTGTCATCTGAAGATAACCCAGCAGACCCCCACACAAAGGGTCTGAGTAGGGCTAAGCATATTCAGAATGCTCGGAGCATAGGATTGAAAGATGATATTAGTTTTAGTAGTTAGATTAGTCTAGTTCAGAAACTTGTTACAAAGTAAATGTAATTGACTTTTGGTGATTAAATAATAAAGTATTATTTATGAGTTTGTTTACTGTCTTTTGTCAATTGTTTATTATTGTGTTTCATATTTTGCATGTTTTACTTCCCGAATAATATGATTATTCAAACTCCACAGTCGTTCGTACTTTTGGAAGTAAGTAGTGAATTAAGACTGTCGTGAATTGGATTGCAGATTGTCTAAGGATAGACATGGCAATAGAATTGCTGCAATGTTCATGAGTACTCAGAAATTGAGATTTGAGTATTGGATAAACCCTCGCTCAGAGTATCACTTCATGGAATTCATCACGAGTAATACTGAGACGATAATATCTTATAATCTTGAAACGAAGATATATGAGTTGTAATTTACAAAGTCGGTTATACATTGGTGATACGAAAACGCATCAGTAACTTGATGTTATAAAACGTATTGTCATGTATAATTTGATGAGTAAAAGATACAAGCATACGAGTCAACGTTTATTCGTTCCTTTTGCCCAAACCGGAAAAGCGATATCTGTGGGCCCCTCGATGATTTGGTGTTGACTTATGTGCTGGGCCCAGCCAGGACTAAATTGATGTGTTCAATTAGAAGTCCTACATCATCACAAATAAGAAATTGGGAAACATAGATTCTGGACAAAGAGATTGATTACATTCCATGTCTTATGTCTGGGGATATATTGCAGAACGAAGGATTATATGATCACTTATCTAAGGACACGTAACTGACTGGGTCAGAGTTCAGCAACAGCTTTTGGAAGCTACAATTTGCTGGTCAAATTTAGAAGTCATACTAGCAATTATAGTTACAGACTTATCCAAGTGGGAGACTATTGGATTAGGTGTCTAAGCCCATAACTATAATTGGTATGTACTTGAATTGATAGCAACACAGTCCTTTTGGGTTGCCCTCAAACCTAGCAACTGGACAAGGAAATTATGAAAGGAGAGATATTGATTTATTATAAGATTAATAAATTATTATAAATGATTTATTAATATGTTAAAAGATTAATATATTAATTAGAAATCATAAGGTTTAATTAATGGTTAGCCAGAAACTAATTAGAATTAATTTTGGGGTTAATTGTATTAATTATAAAGTGCAGGGACTAGTTTGCAATTATCAAATAGTTGAGTGGAAGGCTCCAGAACCTCCTTGGAAGGAGGTGGACGAAATCTACAGGGGAAACCCTAAGGATTTCATCCAAGGGGCTTGGATAAGGCCTTTGGATTAGCTTAGGCCCCAAGCAAAGGAGTATTAGGGTTTTCCCTAAACCCTAGATCCCTCAGCTATATAAGGAGCCTCCCAGCTCCTAAATTCGGCCACTCCTTCCCTTGTGAAACCCTAGGGCTGATTTTTGCATACCCTACTCTCTCTCCTTCAAGTTTCCTTCTTGCTAGCTTTTGGGTGTGACTCCATTAGAGGCATTACATTTGTGGTGCTAGGCTTCCAAGAAGATCTAGGTCAAGAGGATTAACAATTGTTTGCTATAACAATTGAAAGGTATGTAATTCTAAAACCCTAGTTTGTTAATTTCGAAAATAGCCTCTCTCCTCTAGGGTTCTTGTTTTGCAATTCAAAGTTATATGTTCAATAGTTAAAACATAGATCTAAAGTAGGTTGCATGTGAACTTAGGAATTGTTTTCTAGTTTATTTGTTTCACCTAAAACCCATCACACTCGACTCTATTCGACGATTTGGACTCACAACTTGCCGATTCACTCCATAAGTCTCAAGATTAATCACACAATAATATAACTGAAATTCCGGATGTTTCAACTCAGACTATTAGCTACAGTTGAACAGGCATGCCTATGAGTGATAAATGTCGTTAAAGTTTCGACGCCTACAAAGCGTCGTATCAGGCCAGCTAGTAATAGTATGGTTATAATAACTCACTAAAAATATGAACAAATACGATTAGTGTATAATTAAACCAAAGAATACGAATACAAAGTACTGGTTTTACAATAATTCGATTTACAGTATTACATTATAGTTTACAGCTGGAGGAGCCAGACATACTCACTTTTACAAGGTTTTCAAAAAGTACAATTACAAAACTTGGATAACATAAACAATACAGAAATCATTCTTTTATAGTTTTATTGAATTAAAGCTATGTTAAACTACTTTATAGTTTTATTAAACTAAAACTAAGTTACACTATTTTATAGTAAAACAATACTCACACAAAACAGTTTTACGGTATTAAAAACTACTTTTCAGTTACACCAGAAAATATTAGATTTTCTGGAAACAAATACGATTGTTTGGTTGTGGACTTAGGGTAGATCCACCCATTCGACTGTCCATCCGATCTGAATTAAATATAACCTGTATACACTAAGTAATCGTAGAAGGAACTTGTATGGTTATTACTTAATAAGAAAATATAGGATTTTCTGGAGAAACACACGAACATATTTCAAGGAACAAATTATTACTTTCTAAAACAAAATACTTATGAACTCACCAACTTTAATGTTGACACTTTTTCAAACCACTTGTATTCTCAGGATCGACAGTAGACAGGTACCCTCTCAGGTGTTGCGAAGACAGAGTTTAGTAGCATTACGTCTTATCTTTTGTTATAGTTTTAATGTAAATCATGCAATGTTTTGAACACAATGTAAACTTTATATTATTAATACGATGGTTGTTGTTACTTTGATTACTATTATACAAATTTTGTGATACTGTACATGACGTCCTCCGCCCTCGAGCGTTTCCGCCATTCCGGTTTGGGGGTGTGACAACAGGGCACGTGATTGGTAGGAAGAAGTTGGGATTCCTTCTGATACTTTTGCAGATATGACATCTTCTGTTTTCTTCTGGGCGGTTATCAGGAATTTGTTCTGTGTTGGAATTTTGGCTTGGGATTTGGATAAGCAACATCTTGGATAGATTTTCTGCTATTGTCGGGATTATATTATCAATAAGTGTGATAAGTCATTCTGTATGTTGGAAGTCTTTAATGAATCATTGGAGGGTCATATTTTGTCAAGTGGGCTCTAGTGTGTTCCATTGTCTATCCTGGTCATTGGAAGGATCAATTCAGGGGTATTGCTTGGAGGATCTTTGGCCAGGGTTAGCGTGACAGTTCTCCAGTGGAGTTAGGGTTCAATGGTTCTATCAACTGTCGAGGATCACCGACAGTTGCCTATAGAAGAACTTTAGAGTTAAAGGCACAACCGTTGCTGGGGACGGATTTGTAGCAGGAATAGGAATGGCAACGGGGCGGGTTCGGGGCGGGGCATGGTGTCCCAAACCCGAACCCGATTTTTACATATGTACCCGAACCCGACCCGATACCCGACGGGTTTCTTATCGGGGCGCCCCGTCGGGGCTGAAACTTTCCCCGAACCCGACCCTAAACCCGAAACCCGATAATTACCCGAAAACCCGACCCTAAAACCCGAAATATGGCAGAAAAAAAAGAAGGAAAAACTACAAATACATAATGATAAATTAAGACGTTGCATAGGCTTAAAATACCAAATAAGTTCTTAAATCATTTAACCAAATAGAAATTACTAATAGTCTAATATTGTAACATCAACCAACCAACCAAAACATCCAAGTACACAACATGAAAAACTAATTCATCACAATAATACATTACCAATTAACATTAAAACAAAGTTACAAACTCAAAATCAAACAAAATCATCCAAACTTGTTGTCCCGCTTTCTTTAGTGTTTTCCTACAAATTATTAAACAAACTCAAAATCAAACAAAATCATGGAAACGATATAATATTAATATTTTTAGAAGTGTCGTTTTACCTCTTCCACATCATAATCAAATTCAACAGAACGACAATATGCCTCGGTCTCTTCAGAACAAGTTCCTAGAAGTATCAGCATTAAATGTATAATTTGAAACATGCGTTGTAGTACCATCTATTTTCTTTTTTTCTTGCACCAAGATAGATTGACGAATATCTGAAAAAGGTTTGTGTAAACAACGCTTATAATGTGCAAGTAAATGTTTTGTGCCATTCTTGCTATCTGCACCCAACACTTTAGAGCAATGTTTACATTTTGCTTTAACTTCATCATTCAATTTAAATTTTATAAAATGTTGCCATGCCGGTGAACGTGTTGCCCTTTTCGAACCAACAACTTCATCTCCATCTTCATCAAAAACTGTATCATTAATATTTGTTCCATCTTGTTGATCCACAGAATCAGTATTTTGTTGATTAGAACCCGAACCTCCCACATCTTGACTACTTGCAGTTGGAGCATGATTTTGACTAGTTGAATTCATATTTCCTGAAAAATAACAGTTTACCTATCAGGACATTATTCTTAACCACACAAATGCAAAAAACAGTTTTGTATTGATTTTAAATAGGTGCTAATTGCTTAAACAATACATTGAAGACAAGATCAAATATATTCTTAACTAAACATATAAATATAAATTATTTTAGAAATAATCAAAATTAATTGTTTCTTCTGTCATAAACACGTATAAGCTCAATTACCACAAAATTAGAATGTAAATGATTGTTTACAAATTTATTATAAAACAATTCAATTTCCTTAGTTTTTATTATAAAACAAATTACTTTACAGATTCTAAAGGTTCAAAACGTTATTCAGATTTCTAAATAAGAAATTGATTTCAAGAATCCAAATTACCACAGGGAATGAAAGATACAGTAGGACACATATTCTAATTTCTAAATAAGAAATTGATTTCAAGAATCCAAATTACCACATGGAATGAAAGATACAGTAGGACACATATTCTAATTTCTAAATAAGAAATTGATTTCAAGAATCCAAATTACCACAGGGAATGAAAGATACAGGGTCACAGGGAACGATTGAAGAGAAAGATAAAAGTAGTGATCGATTACATATGATCAATTTCAAGAAAAATGAAGAGAAAGAAAGATGCGATCGAATGATCGATTACTTGTGATTGTTTCTTGTGCGTGAGCGTCACTGTGTGGCGTCGATCGAAGACAAAGTTGTTCGATTTGTGGGTTGCGTATCGTCTGTCATTGCCCGTTGGTCGCACTATCGTCTATCGCAGGCTCGTAGCTTGCGATTTGATTTCAGTCGATTTGGAATGTCGACTCTCGACTCGGCAATTTGGAATGTTGGCTGTAACCTAGAAGAGTAGAAGACGAAGAGAAGAGTGAGAACTGAGAAGTGTGATTTGTGAACGAGTTTTGTTAGGGCTGAAGTGTAATATTAATATATATATATATATATATATATATATATATATATATATATATATATATATATATATATATATATATATATATATATATATATATATATATTCGGGGCGGGTCGGGTCGGGGCAGACACAACCCACTCCCTGACCCGAACCCAGAAAAAATACCCGATATGAACCCGATACCCGGTCCGATACCCGATAGTACTGACCCGACCCAACCCGAAAACTTCGGGAATCGGGTTTTCCCGTCGGGTTCGGGTTTTTTTGCCATCCCTAAGCAGGAAGATGATGGTTTCAGTTGCGTGAGCTGTTTGATCATTGGATGTGTCAAGAGAATTGTATTTTTTTATGGACCGAAGTCGGTTAGAGTTCAATGATTCCTTGTGGATAGAAATTAGAATAGAGGTTCTTCAGTGCATGGAAAGGGTTATGGTTGTTAGTCGCAGGCATAAGAACTCAAGGAAATGGCATGGTGCCATGAGAGGTGATTTAGATCATCAGATTGGTTAAGGTCTTAACAGCATTCTACCGGATTCTAGTAGTTGGAAAATCATTGAGATTTGGCTACTCATGGAACGCTAGATTGGTAATCACAGGTTATAGGCAGTTCCTATTATATGAGGTTCGATGGTTTGGGAATCCATCAGACTTATAGGATGAAAGAGCTCTGCCGAATCCAAGTGGGGGTGAATCGATCAGAATTTCCGGGAATTGGATCGGGTGTGGAACTAGGACAAGTTTCGCATCCTGGTCATGTATATAGATGACACAAGTGACCGTTTAGTTCGAGGTTTTGTAAGTGGGAGTTCAGAGAAACTCCCGACAGCTGGTCGGCATTTTCTTGTTATGCATAGGAGGTTTGTGAATGGACCCCGACCGAGAGTCGAGTAGAGCCTCGCAGCCAGTTTTTGACTAATGTGGATTCGATTAAGGACATTGGGATTGAGATGGTTGGGTAGTGATGAAACCCGAGGTGGTAATCATGATTGGTTACAAGTGTTGTGAGACTGCGATGGATCGTAGCATTCACCTGTTCGAGGTAGACTATCATTGGTAGTGGACATGAGTGTAAAGGGGGAATCAGTTCGTGCGTTGGGCATGCCAGTCAGGATTGTCATGGAGTATTCCTCCGTTATGGGTTGGGGACCATTGGGGTTAGAGGTGGAGCTGGGCCTGTGTAACCCTAGATGGGTGGGACCCATGGGTAAGGCCGCTCCGTGGTATAGTTTGGGTAGGACCCGTGGCAAGGCTCGTGTGTTTATGGCAATGCAGGTGGGACCTGGTAGAGACCGTTGGGTCAAGGTATATGATTTAGGGTTTCAGGATTCAGTGAGTGGTCAGTGTGTGTGACGCAGAAGGGTTTATAGGCTGGATAGCTTTGTTATTTGGACTCTTGAGAACCTGGTAGTTGGACCAGATGCGAGAATGGTAGTCTCAACATTGGTTTGGGAACCTTTATATCTCAGTCTAGTGATGGGTTGTCGTTACCAGAAGGTATTGGGTGAAATGAAAGTGTTGATCTGGGGATCTTAGTTTATGAATTGAGCATCGGGTTTGATTTTGGGTAAGATCTCGAGTCGGGTAACGCAGGTGTTTTGTGCAGGATTTTTGTTTCCGTGGGTTGAGGATCGAGGTACCTATGTCCCGAGGGCATCGATAGAAGGGTTCAAGGGTAATGAATGGATTCAGTTCTGATGATAGACCAAGCTTTGGTGTTGTGAATTGGAATGGTTCTATTGGTAAAGGACATCAAGATAACTCAAGGCGGTACTATTGATTTGGAACTCGAGTGGGGAGTCGCTTGTTACTCGGAGGAGATCTCAAGACACTTGCAGATGAGTTTGGATAATCTCAGTGTAGATGATTTGGTCCGGTTGCGCAGCTCTCGTCTGAGTCTAACTGTTGTAGGGACGAGTTTCCTACTCGAAGGATTATCTAAGCCTTCTGTCAAGTATAAATGTACTGCAAGGAAATTTGGTCAGCGATTCTTCTTTCTAGTAAAAACCTCAAGTTATCAGAAGTTGAGTAGCCAGTTGGGAGACAAGTGGGTTGGATTCAACAACGGTTCTGTATGGGCGGTCTGTCAGGAAGTCAGAAAATCTCGAGACTTCAAATTTCAGGTTGAGTAATGTGATCATGTTGCAAGAATTCGTTCAATTTCAGGTTTTAAAACCCTGCAAGGGATGGTTTTTGGTTACCTTGGGAAGGTTGGAGTATGCTCTGGGTCATGTCGTGTTGTTCAAGTTGTTTTGGCGTGGCAAGAATGATAAGGAATGATTTCGAGGACGAAATCTAAATTAAGTGGTGGAGAATAATAACATCCCGTTTAAATTAAATAAAATAAGTAAATAAATAATAAGCCCTAAAACCCAAGATGTAAATGATATTTTATATTATTTTATTGAAGCCCTAAATCCATAATAATTTATGGATTTTTAGCCATGGGAGTTAAAATGTCATAATTTTTGGAATTGTGGGGGTAAATGTAATTTCCGGGCCACTTTGTAAAGATTTATGGGGGCAGGGCCTGCTTGGTATTTATTAGGACTTAAATTGAAAGGACTTTAGAGTGATGGGGGCTGAATGGTAACTTATGGATCTGATTTGAAAAGTTTATGAGTGGGAGGGACTGGAAGTGTCAAACTCGTATGGAGTTTGTATGTACACGAAAATGAACCCGGTGACTCCTTTTCCCTCTCGTCGCATCTCCCAACCCTAACCCTAAACCTACATCTACAGCCGCCACCACCACCTTATGACTCCCCAGCCGCCAACTCTTTTCTTCTTGTTTTTCCGACCAGACAAGGCCACCCCCTGCTGCCTCGCCGATGAGCGTCACCTCAACGCTGCTGCCGGAGACATAAGAGAAGCCGAAAGATCCACCGAGACCTACGAAGGAGGCTGTGAGCGCCGCTGTTTGAGTTTTGAACGACCGGAAGCTCTCAACAAATTATTTGCGACCTATCTCTCATTTCCTTATTCATTCCGGCGAGTGTGACGTGGGGTACGCACTAGCTGCCGATGCTGACCTCAGCCGCCTGTTCCGTTGACTTCGATGTTGCGAGCCATCAAGTAGGCGGCTGAGGGTTGTTGTTTCTTGTCGTATTTTACGTGTGATGTTATTGGAACTCGTGAAGAATGTTGGCCGGAGGTAAGGCGCACCACCATGGCAGCCAACCATGGTGGCTGTCATTTTCTGCCACCCATTGCCGCCACTAGTCACCGTGGAGGTGGCTGTGTGTATGTATATTGTGTGTGTGTGTGTGTTTGTTTTGGTGGTGAATGTTATATCAACGTTTCTTAGTCAAAAGTGAAGAAAATCACCACCACCGCCCTGTTGGGTTATGAGCATTCTAACACTCCTAAGTGTACATGCAACCCTAAATACCTTGGATCTATGTTTTCTCTATTATACATACAATTATGAACATCCAAGGTATTATCCTAATCTAGCATACAAAATAATAAATATAACAAGATAGAATACATACCTCTTTGATGTAGAATGTCTTCATGAAGCTTGAGTGCCTAGTGCCCCAAGTGTGACACCTCAAATGGTTCACACAACACCAAATACACTTGGAATAACTTGAGAGAAACTTGAACACTCCTTGAAATCGTCTAGCCCTCACACTCACACATTAGTGCACGATTTCTTGAGCCATGGGATTCTTTTATATGGTGGCTATTAGGGTTACACCATGTAACTCATAACTTTACCCATTCCTTATGCTCCATGGATTTTAACCTCCATGGAGTATCCATGGGTCACCCCATGGACTTAGTCCAACATAAGGAATCTTGGATCACAAGCCCACATATATAAGAATGAATGATTTACACAATCAACCCATATATTTAATTAGTCTCCTTTTGATCACTTAATTAATTCCAAATTAATTCTTGATCAATACTAATTAAATAACCTTATTAATATATTAGAACTTATAATATATTAACCAACCTTAAGTGTTATTACTCTCATTATAGTCTATCCAAATGCATGATGCCATGCAACCAAAATGGACCATGCCGGGTCGGGTCAAGTCTTACCAATTATAGTTATGGACTTAGACATTAATCCAACAGTCTCCCACTTAGATAAGTCTAAAAGTATTATTGCGTATGACTTCAGGAACCGATCAGCAATCGTAGCTCTCAAAAGCTTCTGTCGAACTCTGACCTTGTCGATGAACTCTGACCTTTGTCAATGACTTGTCCATTAGATAAGGGATCATATATTCCTCCATTCTAGATATCATATGGACTGAGACATGGATTATCAATCATTCTCTCTGTCCATTTGTTGTTTCCCAATTTCCGATTCATGATGACTGACTGATTGAACAAATCAAATCAGTCCTGGCTTGGCCAAGCACTCACATGTATCATCTTTAAATCATCGAGGGGCCCACAGATATCGCTTTTATCCCGAAGGTAAAAGGAATGGATAAACTTCGACTCATATGGCTTGTTCTACTACTTGTTGAATCATACACAAAGGCACGTTTTATAACATCGAGTTACCAATGCGTTTTCGTGCAATCAATGTATAACCAACTCATAGTAACAACTCATATCTCTAGGTTTGAAGAATATAAGATATTATCGTCTCATGATCACTCGTGATAAAATCCATGAAGTGATTCAAATGAGCGCGGGTTGAATCCAATACTCAGAACTTATGAGCACTCATGAGTGTTGTAGCACCACTTTGTCCACCAACTTGGACCTCTACAAACCAACCCATGACAGTCTTGATTCATATCTACTTCCAACATATGACCGACTGTGGATGGTTTGAATAACTTAATCATTCAGGAAGAGCGACTTAGTTATTCTGGAAGTCAAATATGGTATTTAAACCCTATGAATATAAATAAACACTTTTATTTATCACCATACTGATTACTCATTATTCATTGTTTCGGTTTTATCAACTTTATACTTGAATTTAAAACAATAGTTGTCCCATGCTCCAAGCATGTACACTATGTTTTCTAAACACTAGTCATGCCATACACCAAGTATGCATACTATGTTTGTCTATGATCTTTACTTTGTAAAATAGATCAATTGAACATCACTCCAATGATCCTCTTTTCACAGTCCCAAATCCTTACTGCAAATGCAAGAATTCCAAATTCATGCCATTTACTGAAATCTGTTAGATTCTAAACTTATATGCATTGATCCTCTTAATGATTATACACAAAGTCAGAAAGACTTGACAACAATCATTACAGAGCATTCCAAAGGAGATCAGCTCCTTGGAAACATCCTTCTTTCATTAAGTTTCCTAATCTTACACAGATTGAATAATTTCTAACTTTGAAACATTTCCATATTCCATTTTGACTATCACTTCTGAACAAGAGTTGCCTCCTTACAGATTATGTCAATATGGTCCTTCCAGAATTAACATTATACTTCCAACTGTCCTTGAGCAACCAATCTTTGGTAAACCTTAGATTGTCCTCGACAATTGCTTAATCATTTTAGTCATATCCAATTCTAGACCTTTTCCCTTCATAATGCCCCAGGCATTTGGAAAATTTTAGAAAGGATGAATATAACACATGTAATCGATCCTATATCCGAAGCATATGGGACACGATTCATGATGTCTCACATAAAGACTAAACCAGTCTTTTGCTATAATATTTCCATTTCAATTTGCCAAGTTCTCAAAATTCAGATTATGAAAAGGGATGCCGTAATCATAATTGAATTTTAGAACGCAAATAAAGGACCCATATATAGAATTTCCTTATGTTGAGCCATTCCAACATGAAATTCATATATATATATATATATATATATATATATATATATATATATATATATATATATATATATATATATATATATATATATATATCCTTGATTAAATATGATTAAAATCTCAATCTAAGCTTTTAGAATTGAAATGAAGTATAATTTCCTCTCCCTTAATTATAGCAAAACAACTTTTTCAACCCCTGCAACCTCACGAATTGAAACTTTTGTTTTCTATAATTAACATTGCTAACTTGCAACCTTTGTCATAATTATCATGCTCCCACTAACATGATGATTATTAGCATAACACTTATGCTCCCACTAGCTTTGACATGTACTCAGAAATCAGCTGACTTTCTTACCAAAGTTCAGATTTCTGATACTAGATTGTTTTGATAAAACTTTATCAAAATCATACACCTCTCTTAGATAGCTCACATGTGTGTCTAAACAATTTTAGAACTATGAAAAGGGATGCCGTAATCATAGTCTCAATTGTTTAGACCTTTGCCACTTCTCACAAGTCCATGTTAGTGTGCCGGTAAACCACACACGCTCCACTAACGACTTTGAGAATGCAAATATCACAATTGCTATCTAGCTAAAATCTACTTAGTGAAAGTGTTTCCTCACCATCATTTTCATGAATCGGAGAGAAACCTTATGACACTTAGATTTAATAGTGTATGTGTTCTTATCCATGTGAATTTGTCAAAACCATAATCACAAGACAAGGTTAGTGACAAATCCAAACTCATATTGATTAAACTTGTGCAATCTTAAATTCTTGCCATTTGGCAGCTCAGGTGCCTGCCATTGCTTCCAAGTAGTTGTGCAACCAATTGAGAACTCTCAGAACTCCTATGCAAAGCCAACTTGAATAGGCACAAAAATTTCAACACGATAGGTTATAAACCTCAAGTCGTGTGCTAGTGAAGGACTTTAGGTTTTATTCTTGATTAAGTCTTGAAACTTTCAAGAGCTTTAAGACTCCCACTGTCCTCTTGACATATAAGACTCCCTTGTCAAATATTCAAGAGATAGTGCGGATTCTTTATCAAGACTAACACTTTACACAATTGGCCTAAGTTGGTCTCTGTTTTATCCAAAACATCACAACTTACCAATTTCAAATGTACAAGAGTAGATAACCTTTTACTCTTACATTTGACTAGTGTTAACAAACCCTCTTTAAGATATGTCACTCAAGTTACAATCTTGGAGTATGACTCTAAGAATTGTTTTGGAACGAAGCATGACTCATCTTTTTGATTTAACCATTTCAACAATTCATGACTCCTTTTCTTAGTCATAAGAGATGACTTTAGAGGACCAATTGTGATATGGTATCTTAATCATTAAGATGATCATAAACATGATACTAAAGTACTCTCCCATCTTTTCAGATTTGAGAAACTTTTATCTTTCTGCCATACTTTGATTCTTCTTATTCGTTCTGTCTCACATTGAAACTTCTCCAATGCTACATACTTATATTTAAACTTATAAGTATAACCATATTTACTGAACTTAAGTAAATCATGACGAATAGTCTTCTTGATCTTTTGTGGTGGACTTGACCAGTGCACAAGAATGTGTACTCGATCCCTTAGTCCTTTCCTTATTCACATAAGGAATTAGTCTTAATTTTCCAAGCTGAAAGTTCTCATTCATCATACTATACAACTTGCATGATTCCAAGTTTCGGTCCAATTGAACCTTGGGTGATGAGAATCTTTCCTTATTTGGTAATATTAGACACTACCACAACCGAAAGAATCAAATCCATTTTTCCAATATTGCTATCAATGGAATCTTATAAGCAATAACTTTTCACAAATGCCATTGTAAGGATACTTAAAATAAATAAAATCAAAACTTTTTTCTTTTATTTTAAAACTTTGCGGAAAAACTTATCCTTACAATCCATATGAAAACCTTGTTGTTATCTATTCCTAAGCAATATAAATATCATAACTCTTAAGTAATAGCCCAAAATTCTAATCACCGAACCATGCGATTGAAATCCATCTTCGCGATCAGAATCAGCATGTACTTAATAGAGTTAGACAATGGACTTTACCTGAAGTAGAGCCAAACTTATTGACTTTAACATCCTTAGGTAAATTTGGCAGCTTCGTAACCAATGCCCCTTCCTTTGGCAATAGTTACCTATGGACCCTTGATAATGGGACTATCTCAGACTTCGCCTCTCTCTTTACCATTGGGTCAACCGAGTTGACTATGGCCGATCCCTTTCCATTGGGAAGAGAGAGCTTTACTGGATATCCAATGTCATCATTGTCAATGTCCATAGCGTTTTAGGAAGTTGATCTTAGCAAATAGATAAGATCATTAAGGGTCTTGTCTTAGTCTGTTTCATAGGATTCCCAAAAGAACTCACTATGTGACTTAGAAAGTAGTTGAGCCACCACCTTTCTCAAGACTTTGACACCCAACTCTCCCGGCTTGTCAATATGTGACTACATCTCCAAGATGTGATCACACCTAGACCTTGCCTTGCCAATAGGGCTTGAGTGACCTTAAACTTTTTAGGAACTTGTGGGTTAGGGAGAATAATTGGAGGAGGTGAAAGAAGTATGATATCCATGGGACATCATCTTCATTTAGGAAAGCTTATTTCAAGAGATTTGGGAAGATCATAAATGTCTAGACCAGACATCTTTTTGGGAGATATTCAAGATAGTTGATTTAAAGTCCTTAATATGACACCCAATATGAAATATTAAGGCTAGGACCCAACAAACTATTTTATAACTTAGAAGAGGGATGCCGTAATCCAAGCTATAAAATATTTGAAGGTAGGTGAATGACGATTCACCAATTTCCACCATGAAAAACGAAATAATTTATTAGGTTTTAATTGGATTTGAAAGTCCTAGATCTTTGAGATTCATTGAACTGTTCAAAGGCATGTTTCAATCTCGAGTGTGCCCTTCAGGTTTTGTGACTGGGATGCCGAGGATCACAAAACAAGGTGTGAATAACCATGCAAATATACTTGGTACCCTTAATATTTACCCCTTAATCAGTGTGCCGGTTAACCACACACGCTCCACCGATACTATGATAAATATTAAGTTACCCTTTGCCTACCTTGTTTAGTCCAGGTTAGTGTGCCGGTTAACCACACACGCTCCACTAACGACTTAAGCAAAGTGCAAAGTGTAATTTCATGGGTTAGCACCAAATTCATATTTTCCTAAGTAACTAAGATTGGGTATTAATAAGAGTTTAGTTACTTAGTATTTATCATTAATACTTTTAATGAAAGGAGAATTATAGTCCTTGTCCTACCCGTTCGGCTAACGACCCTCCACCAGTCAAGGAAGCGGTGGGTGAGAGTGGACACCCATTAAACTGCCATTTTATAGGCAGTAACCTTATACCCCCCTTATAGACCGGCTTCGTGAATGAGGCCTACTAACGGTAAGACTGACTTTACTCTTATACATATATATACATATTATTAACTTATAATATTATAAAGTATAAGGGTTGAATTTTAACTTTTAAAATTCTAAGGGCTAACTTGGAATTAAAGTATTCATAAGTGAAAACTTTTCAAATTCCAAAACTTGAGGGCAAGTTTTGAAACTATTCAAAACTAATTAATTCCATAACTTATGAGTTTAAAGTAGTTTTAATTAAAAAAAAAAACTCTTCAAGTTCCATAACTTGAGGACAAGTTATGGAAGACTTTAAACTAATTAAAAAAATAACTTTTTTTTATTGTAACTTATGGAACTAATTAAGGTTACACTTTTTTTTTTAATTTAATGAAGAGACTCTTGAACCTCCATAACTTGAGGACAATTTATGGAGTCATAAAACCATTTAATTAGAACTAGACTCTTCATTTTGTAACCTTTGCCAACTTTTATGAGTTTTATGATTCTTAAATGTGACTTTTCATATAACTTGAGGACAAGTTACAAAAACACACTTTGGAATCAACTCTTAGATTAAAATGGATTGAAAACAACTATTTCACACAACTTTTCTATTAATCTAAGAACCTCATAAGAACAAGATAATTCAAATCATCAATCTTCAAGAAATTAGCATGAACATACAAACTAATACAAATCTTGAAATTATGACAATTATCTTAGAAATTGGATTAGCATGAACATTACCACATCAAAAACAAGTTTATAAGTCCAAAAACATCTTAGGGTAATGTTCATAGTCCAATTTCAGCCAAAACAATCGAATATATGCATCCAACTCGATTTTTCAGCTACTTTTGCAAGTATAACAAGAAAACAAGCCTAGGCTCTGATACCACTGTTGGGTTATGAGCATTCTAACACTCCTAAGTGTACATGCAACCCTAAATACCTTGGATCTATGTTTTCTCTATTATACATACAATTATGAACATCCAAGGTATTATCCTAATCTAGCATACAAAATAATAAATATAACAAGATAGAATACATACCTATTTGATGTAGAATGTCTTCATGAAGCTTGAGTGCCTAGTGCCCCAAGTGTGACACCTCAAATGGTTCACACAACACCAAATACACTTGGAATAACTTGAGAGAAACTTGAACACTCCTTGAAATCGTCTAGCCCTCACACTCACACATTAGTGCACGATTTCTTGAGCCATGGGATTCTTTTATATGGTGGCTATTAGGGTTACACCATGTAACTCATAACTTTACCCATTCCTTATGCTCCATGGATTTTAACCTCCATGGAGTATCCATGGGTCACCCCATGGACTTAGTCCAACATAAGGAATCTTGGATCACAAGCCCACATATATAAGAATGAATGATTTACACAATCAACCCATATATTTAATTAGTCTCCTTTTGATCACTTAATTAATTCCAAATTAATTCTTGATCAATACTAATTAAATAACCTTATTAATATATTAGAACTTATAATATATTAACCAACCTTAAGTGTTATTACTCTCATTATAGTCTATCCAAATGCATGATGCCATGCAACCCAAATGGACCATGCCGGGTCGGGTCAAGTCTTACCAATTATAGTTATGGACTTAGACATTAATCCAACACGCCCTAGGTGGCAGTGGGTGCTGCTCGACATAGTGAAACCCTAATCGGCCCAATAGATTAATCTAGGACTTAGTTGGCTTGTGAATGGGTTGGAAACGCTAATTAGGGTTTAGAAAACCCTAATTTTGGAAATGTTAGTTTGGAATTTGCCAGGATCCGCGTTTGGACTGTTAGATTGGAATTTTGAATTATATCCGACTACATTGTATGAATGACTTAGTGGAGTGATGGACTTAATGAATTAAGTCCTTAATGGGTTAAGTAAGAACACTTAACCCTAATCGTCATTTTATGTGAAAACCCTAATTTTGCTTGGGCCTTGAGTTGGGCCTTTCTATTGGGCTTTGGTGATTGGGCTCTTGATGGGCCATCTGAGAACAAACGTATGGACTAGATTAATTTGATGGGATTTAGGGTAAGGCCCATGTAAGGGGTTTGAGCCAAATTTGGAAAAATTAGGTCATAGTTGGGCCTTGGTTGATTATTTGACTTTTGGGACTTCAGAGGATGAGTTGGTCCTTGGTCTTGGACCAAGCTATGTTAGGGGTAAAAGGTCATTTTAGCCCAAGTGTGTATTTATGGTTAAGCATTGGAACCCGATTGTTAATTAGGTTTATTTTGATGTTACCAGTTTAGGAATCTGTCAGCCAGCAGCCAGGGATCGTCTGCAGTGCGAGGTGAGGTTCCTCCTGGTTTGAACGGGTCGAAGGCACCAATGTCGGCCCATATAGTTTGTATATTCTTGATAGGAACACGGAGTGTGGGCGGAGCCCGTATCTTATTATTACCTGAGTATAGATATCAGTCAGATTGTTAGATTACTATACTTGTTGTCTGTGTCATAATTGTATGTGTTGTTAGGAATGCGAGTGTGGGTGAGGCCCGTATCTCATAATTAGCCGAGTGTGGGCGGGGCCTGTATCTCATAGAGTGTAGGCAAGGCCTGTATCTCATCATTAGCTGAGTGTGGGCGGGGCCCGTATCTCATAACATTATTTGAGTATGTATATAGGATTGATTGACAAATTTGGCTATGCTTGTTGTCTGTGTGATACTTGTATGTATGTTTAGTAGCTGAGTGTGGGCAGGGCCCGTATCTTGTAGTTAGCCGAGTGTCCCCGTATCTCGTAGTTAGCCGAGTGTGGGCGGGGCCCGTAACTTGTAGTTAGCCGAGTGTGGGCGTGGCCCGTATCTCATAGTTAGCGGAGTATGGGTGGGCCCGTATCTCCTAGACAACGGAGTGTGGGCGGGGTCCGTATCTCCTAGTTAGCCTAGTGTGGGCGGGGCCCGTATCTCCCTGAGTGTAGGCGGGGCCTGTATCTCCTAGTAGCATGATTATTTGTATGGTATGTGGTAGTTTAGGGAGACTCACTAAGCTTCGTTCTTACAGTTTTCAGTTTTGGTTTCAGGTACTTCCGGTAGCAAAGGGAAGAGCTCGGGATGACTGCAGTACACACACCATGATTTTAGCCAGGGATGTTTTTACTCTGATATGTTTGACAGATGTTTATGATGCTTTGAGAAACTATAACTTATGATTTTTATGTGATGATTTGATAATTATGGTTTTATTTATAATTAAAAAAACAAAATTTTAGTCTTGATTTTATGCATGTTACATATTCACAATGAATATCCTTGCAGTGTATCCAATCAGGTTCTTTTCATCTTGATTTTTCAAATTTTTATGCTATCTATTTATTTATTTCTTTGATGGAACATATAAGAATGGAACACCGAATTGAAATTGGTTTTTTACTGGTATATAGAATGGAATGCATAACTGAATCTGGTTTTGAAGAATGGAAGACAGGATTGTTACTTATTCTTAAAGAATGGAACACACAAATGAAACTGATTCTTGAAGAATGGAAAGTAGAATTGAAACTGATTCTTGGAGAATAAAACACAAAAAGAATGGAACCTAGAAGATCGAGAAGGCATGTGAAAAGAATGTTATTTTTACAAAAATATATATGTTCATTGTATTATAAATTTTTATTTAAAATGTTAAACATTGTGTCAAGAACAAAGAAGTAAAACTTGATACAATAATTTTATTCTCATTTACACATATATAGTATTCTATAAGAATGTTTGTATTAATCAGTTTGTTGAATTTATGACTAAGTAATTACCGAATCTTAAAATAAAACATTACATTCTTAATATTATTAACATATATGAATTTGTATTCTTTAAGAATGTTAATCATAAAAAGAAGTCTTAAATTATGTCGTATTCTTTAAGAAGCAAAGCAAAGTCTGTAAGAATGAACTTAATAATGAACTGAAAAAAAAAATTTGTATTTGGCGAGTGTAATCGTATTAAAAAAAACTTATTTAATAATGTATTTTATAGAATCCAAATTTTGATTTGAGTTTTATTAATTAGTTTCAATTAGTCTCCTAAAATGTAAGTAATTTTGATTTCTCTCTCTTAATAAAATATCCTATTTTCCCTTATATTTAATTAAATGTAATCATATACTATATGTTATCACGTGTTACTAACATACATCTTATGATCACAACCCTTAATTTTTTTTTAATGTAATTGTTAGAATTTGATTATAAATTCATACAATACTTGAGATTTATATTTAATCCTAACTTTTTATATATACAAAATAATTGTCCACAGGAAAAAATACACAGATTAAACAAACATTAATTAACATTAACTTTATTAAATGAAATGACAGTTTTACCTTTTTGTTGTATTTAATTACATGATAATTGTGTTTAATTTCATTATAATTTAACTAATAACGAGGGATATTATGGTAAAAAACATATTTATTTTTAAAAATAGACTATTATTTTGGGACAAACAAAAAATAAAACATAGACTATTGATACGGGACAAACAAAAAATGAAACATAGACTATTAATATGAGAGGGAAGGAGTATATATTCTAAACTTGACCAACCATCTTATGATCATTTCCCTTTTTATTCCGTTGAGCCGCATCGAGTAGTCCTCGAGAAGCAATGAGTCGTTGGCATGGGGTGGTGTCTGAGTGTTGCTCCACGCCATTGAAGTTAGTAAGGTCAGCCTTTCAATGCCGTATCTTCCATACACAACAGCTGTTTCAACACCGAACAAAATAGTGATTAGTGAGTGTTGTTATGCGGTAGCAACGTGGAAATCGAGCAGAGGCCACACATGGAATAGAGAAAGTGGTATAGGACAAGAAGAGTTAGCCACATGTCGTCGTTTTGTCTAAATACCCAAAAAAGATCCCTGCCATTTTGACTTCGACCTTCACCAAATCATCATACATCCCGATCTCTTCATCCCTGATCTTCGAACACCGTACAATCCTTTAAATTAATAAATCTGATTTTAATTAATATAATTATTTAGTCATTAATTAAATACTTAATATACTTTATTTATATTATCATATAACCTAAGTTAAAACTACTTTTCATTTTGACAAAGTACCATTAGCTAGAGTGCCATGAACAATGCACCAGGAAGTTGACCCAATAACACCCGAAAGTCGCATCTCATCAAAATATTTTCTATTATTCCCTATTAGGGTCGATACAAACATATTATGATGTCACAAATGTTTGTATATATATATTATGTAGATACCGAACTATATGTTTCTATATATCTATATATAGCAACCTCATAAGTCATAAGCTTCACTCAAACTTATCCCAAACAGTTGACTAGATATCTTGAATAACCATGGCTTCCACTTCCAAAATGGTCTCAACTGTAATCATCTTCATGGCATTTCTATGCACCAAAGCCTTGTCACAATGTGAAGACGAAACCAATAACCCTTGTAATAACAAATCAAAAGCTTTGCCCTTGAAGATCATTGGCATCGCTGCAATCCTTGTCACTAGCATCATCGGAGTATGTCTACCTCTGATCACTCGTTCCATCCCTGCCCTTAGTCCAGATCGTAGCCTTTTTGTTATCGTTAAAGCTTTTGCTTCCGGCATCATTTTGGCCACTGGATTTATGCATGTCTTGCCGGATTCTTTTGACATGCTAAGGTCTAGTTGCTTATCTGATAACCCATGGCACAAGTTTCCGTTTACAGGCTTTGTTGCTATGTTATCGGCTATATTCACACTCATGGTGGACTCCATGGCTACAAGCATGTATACCACCAAGAACAACGCGATATCAGCCGAAGTTGGTGAGCCGGCCACTGGAGACAACGAGATGGCGGTCACGGGTGGTGGCGGCATGCATTTTCATGGACACCATCACGGCCAAAAGGCCCCAATAGGAGCACAACTTCTTCGTTATCGTGTGGTCGCCATGGTGAGTTTTAAATGAAAACCGGAATACTATACTTGTATATATTTTTCTTAACAAACAAATTACATCATCGTTTTTTATGCAACTGCAGGTGCTAGAACTTGGAATAGTTGTTCACTCCATAGTTATTGGACTTGGAGTTGGGGCCTCAAATGACGTATGCACAATTAAGCCACTAGTGGCAGCGCTTTGTTTCCATCAAATGTTTGAAGGCATGGGTCTTGGTGGTTGCATTCTTCAGGTATATTAATTATTTGTTCATTATGTGATAAAAGTTATACTTTTTAGTTACTCGAGATATCTATAACTTCATAAACGGTAACAGGCAGAGTACAAGATGATGAAGAAAGCATTAATGGTTTTCTTCTTTTCCATAACGACTCCATTTGGTATTGCTCTTGGGATCGGGTTGGCAAAGACATACAAAGAGAATAGCCCGAGCGCCCTGATTACTGTCGGCTTACTCAATGCTTCGTCTGCTGGACTACTTATCTACATGGCGTTGGTCGATCTTCTTGCCGCTGATTTCATGGGTTCGAAGCTACAAGGAAGCATTAAGCTTCAAATCAAATCTTTCGCCGCCGTCTTGCTTGGCGCCGGAGGGATGTCTCTTATGGCTAAATGGGCTTAAAGCCCACATATCATTTTAACTGATTGTGAAATAGAAATAAGTTTAATCACTTTGCCATTGTCCTCATTCTCCTAATTATGTGTTTTGTAATTGTTGAAGATCAACGTGGAATTTATATTCAACTAAATATTGTTGTTATATACAAGTATCACCATAAGAGAAAAGACTTTCAAGACAAAACAAATGGGTACATCTAATTAGGCGCATTTTATAATTTTAAAGGACCTCTCATTATTATCTTACTTTTATCTATAATTATTACTTTTTTAGTTATGATTAAGAGATAATGATTTTATTTCTTTTACCTATAATTATTAACTCTTTTACCAATAATTATTAAATAATTATTAAAAATAATCTAATGTAAGCAAGAATGAAAAGTATATAAAATAAATATTCTTAAATTTTTAATATCAAAAAGAAAAACTATTTAAACAAATTTAATAAAAAATGTTAGAAAAATATCAATTTAAAAAAAAAAAAAAAAAAAAAAAAAAAAACTCAGTTTTAGAAAGAGCCCAAATTTGAGGCTAATTTGAGTTTGGTTAAAAGCCTAAATTAACCTATACCACACCTATAAAAAAAACCTAATAAATTCTAAGCCTTCATTGTAGCCATTTTTTATTTTCTTCTCATTTCTCACAACTATTAACGTCGCCGCATGAACCACCGTCGAACACCATTGTAGTCGGCCAAGAAATATCGTTTGCCGCCTAAGGACCACTGTCCACCACCCAAGAAACACTACTCTTTTATGTCTCTTTGTATTTCTGTTTTTCAGGCAAACAACACCGTCTATAGTAGATTGCAGGAGGTATTGACGCCACCATCGTCGGAACCACCACCGGTGGCTGGGTAGATCGGAAACACCATAGTTGGTCGGACTACCACCTCTCGATCTGCCTCTCTGTTTATCTCCCTTTTCGTCTCTCTCTCTCTCTCTCTCTCTCTCTCTCTCTTCAGGTATTAACCATTTTGTTTTCGATGGTAGTAGGTTATCGGAGGTGGTGACGGGCCGGCGATGGAGGATAATGGTGGTTAGAAAGCATATTCACAATAAATTATAATATCATTTTAAGTTACAATACAGGAGTAGTATGCAATCTATCTCTTTTGATATTAATAACTTTTTAATTTATATAAATGAAAATATGGTTAAAAAGCTTATATTCAATAGAATTATAAAGTTAAATTTACATTTTCAATGTGCTAAAAGTCTGAAAAAGTTGAACGGATACCTAAAAAATCATAATTGAAGAGGTATTGTAAAAAAATCTTGGGTCCAAATAGTTGGACCCAAACAAAAATAGGGATTACAAATCTTGGGTCCAAATAGTAGAATAGGGAAAATGACTTTGGAGGTAACTAATTGTTGATTTTATTTTTATTTTGTCCATTTTTTTGTATCAAATATACCATCGAACTTGTTGTTTGTGTGCACCATAACCCTTTTAACCGGTTATCGTCTGTGATAGCCGGTCAAATGGTTATGGTGAACACAAACAAAAGTTCGATAGTATATTGGGTACAAAAAAAGGGACCAAATGAGAAAAAACTCAACATTTGGTTACCATCCTAAGTTATTTTCCCAAAAAAGTTAAATGAAATTAAAGCTATAAAAATATCAAAGACTGCAACATTCTTAGGCCATAACGTACATGAAGAGCGTTTCGGAGGGGTAGCTTCGTCAAAACATGGTCTATGCTATCATTACTGTGGTTAGCTGTCAACAACTCTCTGCAAAAGGATATGATTGTGTATGAGAGGTATCTTTATCAACATAAACGTTTACCTCAAGGTATATTATGGTGATGTGTCTGCAAAAGCTGCATGATCTTGTACATAATGATGTTGTATCTTATCCCATGAATTCGATCTTAAATCCAAGTAAAATAAAAAATCACAACACTTGTGATTCCACTCGTTTGTAGACTTGTCCAGAATCCATGTTACGATAAATCATTTGATTGGAAATGTAAATGTAGTATTGAAATGCACCTGCTCAATCAATATTCCCCTAATAAATATTCAAGTTCATTATAAAGTTGTACATGTACGAATAATGTTCTTTCGTGGGTTATCTTTTGAAGAAAAGCAATAATGAATCTCATAAAGTCATTAATATGAGCAAGAGATGACGTGAGATTTTCTGTAAATGAGTAAAGGAAAATAACTCAGGAGGGTAACCAACTGTTGAGTTTGTTCTCATTTGGTCCATTTCATTTTTTTGTACCCAATATACCATCGAACTTGTTGTATGTGTTCACCATAACCCTTTGACCGGCTATCACAGGTGATAGCCGGTCAAAATCCGGTCAAAAGGGTTATGGTGAACACAAACAACAAGTTCGATGGTATATTGGGTAAAAAAAAAGGAAATAGACCAAATGAGAACAAACTTAACAGTTAGTTACCCTCCAGAATCATTTTTCCAACAAAAATATGTCCCTAATACTGATTGACGACAAATATCCCTTGAAAGTCAATACCACATTTATGAAGAGTATTTGACAAATAGCTCCGAATAGATGCCTTTGGCTAATCCGCCACAAAATATATGCAAGATACACAAATTAAATGATATCTAATACAATTTTTCGTTAAAATGTCATTAAAGATTAAGATCATATTTTTTAGGTAACCACCAAAATCTCACTTATCAATAAACAACCATTATCACCGAGAAACAATGTTCGCTAACTCATGAAAATATTTTTACCAAGTAAACCCTCAAAATTGTTTCACGAGCGTCATTAATTCTTCACACAATTACTTTTACGTCTATTTGATCAACTACAAAGATTGCGAAAGATATCGCTAATGGTTCACAATCTTAATATTATTTGTGTGTGTGTGTGTATATATATATATATATATATATATATATATATATATATATATATATATATATATATATATAAGAGGGGACGATGGAGAAAAAAACAACTAGAAAACATGCTCGTGACATTCATGAAGGTTGTCTTTTAATGAAGACAATAGAGACAATGCAGAAGATGATGGTGATATAACATATATGACAGATTATATCAAGTATGTTGATGAATGATCTTTAGACTTGTATTGTTCTGTTGAATCGTTAATAATCGAGCTCATTTTGTATTGTTTTAATGTAGTTGTAGAGAGGAAGCCAAACAACTTAAAAAGACCCAATGGCCAATCATGATTATTTTAGTGAATAACACGTTATAAATATTTATTGTTGCATGATGAAGCAAACAAGCAACTTATGAGGATTAATGTACTTGCAACATGTATAGAAGGATAGCATTTCATTTATAGAGAATCTTTAATGGTTATGTATTTTCTTCTAAAGATGAGATCAAGTAAACGTTTGGAAAACATGTGTATAAAAATTTCTTGTTTTTTATGTATACAGGTATCAGTTTGTTCTCTAACGGGTGATAGTACCATTTTATAGGTAGTCTATGTATCTTATTTCCTATTTTGTTTGGTTTGTTGGAATTTTTAAGTAAGACATTTTAATGTAATAGTTTTTTGTATAGTGTATTAATTTGTTGAGTTGTGTAGTATTTATGAAGATTATAAACTTCTGGATAAGGAATTTATGGAAAATCAATAAGATGTATTTTTACAAACAAAACAAGTATTACAACTGAAAACAACTATCATCATTGCTAAACAACCCTAAGTAATATAATATATGCGTACGATTGCTTTTCATACTTCAAAGTAATGTTTTTGTTCAAAATTTTCAACTCCAACGAAATTTATTTGAGCTTATTCTGTTTCGAACTTTTGATCCTCAATTAATATTATCGTTTATGTTTCTTCTTCAAGTCCAACTGTATTTTCTTCTGATTAGGAGTGATAGGGGTGAAGCATTTGGACCAAACCGGACCGAAACGACTCTTGGACCAGACCGGATTGGTAGAAATAAATGGACCTTGGACCAAGCCGGTTAAGGCTGGTCGAAGTCTGGGTTTTCCAGCCCTTGTACCCGTTGGATCAGTACAACATTAGGTGCATATGGTCTAACTTGTTAAAGCCTACTAAAAGTTAGTTTATCTATTACGATTGTAGGGTTGAGTATTTGGACCGAATCGGAACGGAAGCGGTTTTGCAGGAACTGATGGACCTTGGACCGGACTTGTTGAGGCCGGTCCAGGTCCGGTTCAAGTCCGAATCGCTTTTGGAGAAATTGGTGAACCTTAGACAATATCTGATTGCGACATCATAGTGACACATTCAGATATAGGCACATGATATGAACATCCACCTCCCATGGAACCTTAATAGAAAACATGATGAAACCATTAAGAAGAGGAAGAAAGAAGATGCTCACTCTCGCATTATAATAAAGTGGAAATGATTCGAGAAATAATTTTGGCGGCACAAAATAGAGAGAAGAATTAAACGGTTTGAAAAATCGACCCAAGACTTTAGAGTGGGCAAACACGTATTGTTAAAGATACCACCTTGTAAGGTTCTCTTTCGTTTTAGTAAGGGCGAAAACTGAACATAAGGTTATTAGTCTATTCATTATTTTTTATAAAATATGAAAGTATCAGGGCAATCAGTTTTTTTTCTTAAAATATAGTTCGTTTGTCATATTTGTCTCATATATTTGGTCGTTTAATGATTATCTATTTAAATTTTTGTTAGCTGAAATATTTAATTTCTAACGATAATAATATCCATATGGTTTCAACCGTGAACTTTTTCACAAAAATGAAAGTCTCTAGGTCGATAATCTAACTTTTAACTTAACTATCCCATACCTAGTGAAGGCAATGGGTTGGGTTGTGTCATAAATGGGTTAACATGTTTAATTAAACGAGTTAAAAATCACAACCTAAATCAATCTGTTTAAGTAAATAGGTTGAGAATTCACAACCCAACCTAACATTTTTAGTAAATGGGTTGAAATCATGTTGATTTGTTGTTTTCCCAACCCCCTTCTGTTTAATAAATCGGTTGAACATGACCCATTTAATATTCCAAAAAAACCCTTAAAAATTAAATAATCATTCAAATAAAATTACATAAACTTTAAAACTCCAATATATAAATATTTAAGTTAGAAATAATACAACCATAAGTCTATAAGTTCATGTAACACCTGTAATTTATAATCAAGTAATATTAAGAGGGGTGTAATACTTTTATAAGTTAAATAAGAGGTTAAGACCTATGTTTTGTTGCATCGTATGAAAAGTCAAATGTAACATAGGTGTTGACGTATAGTTATGAAGAAGAATGATGTGTAACCCTTTGTTTATGGTGTTATAAGTAAAAATATAGAACCTTTTAGCAGAATTAATCTAAAAGAAAGTTGTGGTTGACTCTAATACGAATACATGGATATAAAGATTACTGAAATCCAAGCACGTATGAAGAAGTTATGGCCATCAAAAGTTCGAAGGTAAAGTACATTGATCAAATAGGAAAAAACAAGGAGACACAACCCAAATCCTATTAACTAAAGTACATTTATATTTAGAGTACTTTTGGTGGAACATTGGTCGTGTCTTATGGATCACGGTCGTGTCCCATGTTCGAACATCAGAAACGGGTTCTAAAAGGCATTAAGTAGGTTCTCTTCTGAGATTCCTCACGTACACACCTCTAAGAGTTCGGTAAAGACAATTATGAAGGCCATACTCTTGGAGATTGAAGCTTTATGCAAAAAAGTACAAGGGAAATCAAGTGTTAAAGTCCATCACTAGGATTAAAGATAATCTCGTCTTCTTACTAAGATTAATCGAAGTGTTCATGGTGAAAATGGAAGGGTGATAAAACCCTTGTTCTTGTATGCTTCCATGGAAGAAAGCTCTTAGAAAGTAAAGCGGATAAACACGAAAGCACAGGCATACAAGCCATAATATTTATGTGATTTGGTCAAGGTGACCTACGTCCACGAGCATGATAAGAGTATTCTTTATTTGCAAGTTCTCAAAAAGATGTTACAAGTACAATTCAACATAGATTTGTCTACTCACTAGAATTCAAGAGACAAACAAATGATTAGCATACATCCTTATTTACAGAATAGGGATCAAACATAAATCTAATGGGACAAGCCCATTAATCCATATGCCCATGAAAGTATCAACCAATCATAATCCGCCATGCAACCACTTCTAGAACCTTCATAGTAGATACATTGCATGGGCATTAACAACACTCATGATGGAGCATCATGAACCAAGATGGCTCATTAGGAATGCTCATGTCGCATCATGATGGAGAATGGGCTATGAGCATTCTCCATGAGAACCGTCCATCAGAATCATCCATGGTCATTGTCTATGGGCATCATGTTGGGTTTCTATAACATCGATTACACACAACCAAGGTAGCTGAAACAATCAAAAGATATATCTAATTGCACATGCTCCCTATATATAAGTTTTAGTGGTTTTAGAAACGCACTTTAAAAACAAACTAAAGAAGGATTAAATACTTACCTCTTGATCCGTAGATCATGTGAATGACATCCTTGCAATGAATGAAGAGCCTAAAGGAGAACTCCTCTAATGTAGTCAGACCCATAACGCCAAAATCCAAAAGGATGCAACCCTAGTTAGTGTTTATATGAAATTCACGTAGCCCTGGGAGAGGATTAGAATTTCGTCCAAGGAGAAATGGAAGGAGAGGTGAAAGAAATTTTGTGGAGAAAATCAGATCCTAGGGTTGACCCTTACCAGTCTATTTATAGGCTTCTGATAGAGTCCTATAAGGAGTCAAACTCTAGGGTTTATCCTTATCTGATTCAAATTAACCTTATCCCTTATCCTAGGGATAACTCAAAATTATCCACCATTATTTTCCAGGAGATTCTGGAATATTCCAATTAATCTCTTGGATTAATTAATATTCAAGCTCTTAACTAATAACCAAAATAATTTCAAAATAATTTATTTAATCCTTAATAAATTAACAACTTATTTTCTCCATTTTCTTTTAGCTATTTGGTTTATGATGCCACTCCACAATGACTCTATTGTTATTTAGAAATACTACCAACTAGTTAATGACCTTGGGCACCATTTCTAACACATCGTCCATGAGCATCATCCATTCAAAGATAGCGTACCTTCTCTTCAAATGGCGTATCAAGCTTACAAGTGGCGCAACTACTTCCTAAGGTGGCACATCTAACTTCTGGATGGCGTATCTACTTCCAATATAGTGTATCTAGCTTCTAAAGTGGTGCAACTTGTATACAGGTGGCGCACCCACTCCAAAATGGTGCATCCTTGCATCATGGAGCATTAGTAATGCTTCATTCCCTTCTTAGATGTTCCACTCCCTTCTTAGATTCTTTGTTCCTTTCTTAGATGCTCCATTCCTTTCTTAAATGCCACGTTCCTTTATCAGATGCTCCATTCCTTTCTCCGATGTTCCTCACTCATTAAAGTGCTCTATTGAACTCCAAATGTTCCATTGAAACTAGATGCTCCATGTGAATGCTCTAAATTCTCAAGTCACATTTAATAATCTCCAAATTGACTTGAGTATCATCTAAACTCCACCTGAAACCAAGAACTTCCTCTTCCATCCCACCATCATGCCCCAAAGGAATTTAACTCCCATGAACATCAACCAATTCCAAGCAAAGCTTAAAATTCTCTCTGGGCAACGACCTTTTCTACATGTCTTCCGGATTCTCCTTGGTACCATACTTTTGAATGAAAAATATGTCATATAAGATGATAGGTTTCTCCAGATTCAAAATATGACTCTGAACGAGACCAACCGCTAATGATCTTATTATTACTAGATCACCTTCGTGGTCCAAGTCTATTGATCCAACCAAGTATGTATGTAGTGCGTTAGCACCATACACCATACAAACATCAAGCATTCCTTCTAAGCGCCATAAGATCCACTGTAACACTTCCCAAAGAACTTTCCTGATTGCCTCAAACAGCCAAAGAAGTACCAACAAGTTTGGACTGGTCAGATAGAACGACCGCAAGACCTTCTTAATATAGTAAGAAATGTGTAAAACTCATTCTCAAAATGATTCTTCAAGTTGTCTTTATTGGCATCATCATCACCACATACTTCTTCCCTGTGATATACGAGGGATTCCTCATATCTATGATGTTCCATGTAACCTTTTTGTTCTTTATTTATCACAAAACTATGTGGGGTTAGTGTTGCAAACTCCACCTTCTAGCTAGCACCATGATCGTTCCCTGAAACACTTGTACAACCTCCTCTGTAGTTACACATATCATAATCAAATGTCACATCTCTACTAATAACGAGTTTTGGAGTCTTTCCTTCTTTTATACACTACATACTATTACATTTCCCTCCATATGCATATCCTAGAAGTATCCACTTCATTGCCCTTGGCTCCAGTTTACCATCATTCTCACGAGCATAAGCAGTGCATCCAAACATTTGTAAACCAAAATAATAAGAGGGTTTCCTAGACCACACCTCTTGAGGAGTCCTATAATCAGTTACAGTTGATGGAAATTTATTCACAAGATAGTAAGCAGTGTTAACTGCTTTCGCCTATAATTTCTCCGATAAATCCACAGATAATCGCATGCACTAAGCATGATCCATCTACGTTTGGTTCATTTGTTCTGCCACTCTGCTTTGTTGTGGTGTTAGTCGTATAGTGAAATGTCTCATTATACACTTGTTTTAAAGAAGTTTTCAAACAAAGCCCTGCAGAACAACCCATTTTATGTTCTAAGTGACCTGACTTGGCTTTCGGTCTGTTTTTCAAGCGTAGTCTTCCACTTCTTGAACTTCCCAAACACTTCATCTTTATTTTTTGTCGTTACAAACTACACCTAAACCTTCCTTGAGTATTCATTGATAAAGCTCATAAAGTATTGACATCTACCATGAGACTTCACTGGAGAGGGACCATATAAATCTGAGTGAACAAACTTAAGGATATCCATACTTGAGCGTTGAATCAAACTGAACTTCACCCTACTTTGTATCTATTGAATACAAACATCAGTAGGTTTAACGTGTACAGTTACATCTCTACCAAACAATCAATTTTACTCATTTGCATGCCGCTCATCACTAATGTGCCCCATTCTATGACGACACAACTATGTTTTATCATCATACTAATCCAAGGATTGGGATATACTCACCGTTCCTCTTACCGTGCAACCTTCTAGGAAATATATCCCACGATTCATATTTCCCTTCATAACCACAAGAGCACCTTAAATAGTCTTACCCAATAACCCTTTCCATAATACTTCAGTCGATCCTTCGCTAAAGTGGCAAGGGAAATCAGATTCTTTCGAATATTTGGGACAACCCAACAATCCAGTTTCCTGACCATATCACTGTGCATCTTGATATGCATTATGCCACTGCCCTTGATTCTATCCATCATCACCCATCTTTACTGTGTCATTCCACTCTTTAACAGAACTAAACCAATCACAATTATAAGTCATAATATGATGCTCCTGAGTCCAATATCTAAGCATCAACATAAGTAGTTGTACATATAGTCAAAACTTCACCATCATCCCTTTCATTAGAATTCCCTTGAACCACAACAACATTGTTGTTGTTGCTTGATTCAAATCCATGATTCCCTTTCTTCACCAATGGACAATCTCTTCAAAGATCCCATTTTCCTTGCAGTTATAACATATACAGTTTGCTTTAGATTCGGAACATGACTTCCCTTTGTTACCTCCACCTCTATCATATGTTCTTCTTTGCCTACAAACAAACCGAAACTGGAAACTTATTCACCAACTAAAACCTTTTTTTTTCATTTCCTTGGACATAAAGGAATCCTTCATATCATTCACAATAATCATTGTGCTACCATATAACATGGTATCAAGAAATTTCTCATAAGAATTCGGTAGTGAACATAAGAGGATAAGTGCTTGATCTTTATCTTCAATATTTACCTTCACACCTTGTAAATCCAAGATGATCTTATTGAAAGTTATCCAGATGATCCTTCACTTGGGTACTTCCAGACAAACTAAGAGTATACAAATGTTGCTTATGATATAACCTAATTGTCAGAGAATTGTTCTGATAATTTTCACACAATTTCTCTCAAATCCCAGATGCAGTTGTTTGATCCATAACCTATCTTAGTACTTCATTTGTCAAACCCAACAGAGTAGGTTATGCGCTCTTGGTAGAATATCCATCATCTTATCGACGCCATGTATTTAGGCAGTTTTGCTTCTCCTTCCAATTACGCTACACAAACTTGTTGACCTAGAAGAGCCCTCATTTGTACCTTCCATTGAGAGAAATCATTCAAACTATTGAACTTCTCAAAATCGAACTTGTAAGATGCCATCTTTAACCAACAGAACACCAACCATAGCTCTAATACCACTTGTTAGGAAGTAAAGCGGATAAAACACGAAACCATAAGCACACAAGACACAATATTTATGTGGTTCGGTCAAGGTTACCTACCTCCACGTGTAGGAAGAGAGTATTATTTATTTATGAGTTCTCAAATAGAGAATACAAGTACATATCAACAGAGATTCTCCTACTCACTAGAATTCAAGACACAAACAAATGACTAACAAGCATCCCTATTTATAAACGAGGGATCATACCTAAAACCCTAATGGGCCAAGCCCATTAATCTATAGGCCCATGAAAGGTGTCAACCAATCACAATCTGTCATACAACTGCTTCTCGAACCTTCATACTTGAGATACATTACATGAGCATAAGCAATACATATTATGGAGCATCATGAACCAAGATGGCTCTTTAGGAATACTCATGGCGCATCATGATGGAGAATTGTCCATGAGAAACCTCCAGGAGCATCATCCATAAGCATCCTCAATGAGCATCATCCATAAGCCTAGTTCATGAGCATCATCCATAAGATCATCCATCAGTATCGTCCATTAGCATCATTCATTAAAAGATGGTGCACCTTTTCTTCGAATTGCGAATCAAGCTTTCAGTGGCGCATCTACTTCCCAAGGTGGCACATCCAACTTCTAAATGGCGCATCTACCTTCCAAAGTGGCGCACCCTCTCCAAAATGGTGCATCCTTGCACCTGGCGCATCAGTGATGCTCCGTTACCTTATTAGGTGCTTCACTCGCTTCTTCAATGCGTCATTCCTTTCTTAGATGCTCCATTCCTTTCTTACATGCTCCATTCCTTTCTTAGATGCTTTATTCCCTTCTCAGGTGATCCACGTTCATTCAAGTGCTCCATTGAACTCCAAATGCTCCATGAGAATGCTCCAAATGCTCAAGTCACATTTAATAAAAGCTTAATGAGATTGTTTTAGTAAGCTTAGTAATAATGTTGTTAAGTGTTATATGTTGAAATCATGGTTAATTACTTGAATTGAGAAGATGGTCATAAACCCCCTAGTTTGGGTGAATTGTTAAATAAGTGAAATTGAACCCATGTCTTGATGGATTAAAACATGTAGACAAGTTATTCATGACATATAATTAGTTTTAAAAATGAGATTAAGCCCTTTGAACATAGTGAAAGTGTTGGATTAAGTTAATGCTTAAATTGATGGTACATTGAGCTATGATACTCAAGTTAGTGTGTTATTGTGATAGTTGTTTAAACTAGAGCATATATCGTGCTTCAAGAGTTAGAACTCAATTACATATAGTATCATAGAGTGAGTAACCATATGTTTTTTCCATCATGATAGTTGGTAGTTATCTATGTTTTTATGTGATTATAGTTGAATTGTGTGAAGTACATCAACAATGTTGGGGATAATGAAACATGGTAGCCTTAGTGGTCGTAGTACCACAATTTAGTAAAATCTCAAATCCATGTGGTAGCCTTAGTGGTCATAATATCATGGGTGAGTGTTGTTGGAGTGGTAGCATTTGTGGTCGTAATACTAGGGGTGTAACATTATTAAACGATAATGGCAATCTTAGTGGTTGTAATACCATAGCTGAATATTAATATATTAATGTTAGTCTTTGTGGTCGTAATACCATAATGAGTTTAAAGTGTATGTACTACTTGAAAGGCTTTATGTGGCTTATTATTGTTAATAGTTTTATTTTTATGACTTATTATTGTGATCATTATTGCATACACATATAGGGTTACTAAGTTTTAATAGCTTACTTGTTGTTTGTTGTTGTGCATATTAGGACCTAACAACCCTGGACATTAGGTAATATGTTTATAGATGATCTTTTGATAACTACTTTTATTATAAGCAAATATTGTAATACCCAACTCGATCATTAGGTAATATGTTTATAGATGATCTTTTGATAACTACTTTTTTTCTGTAAACTAAATATAAGTGTACACCTACTTATCTATTAGATTTTAAAAAAATGGATGTAGTTTGTGTTAATTTGTCGGACGTTACAGTTCATAACTAAAACACAAATCAATTGTTTACAATCATAAATTATTATAAATGTTTAATTTCTAAATTCTATGCAACTTAACTTTCATTTTCAATAAATCGACTTCCAATAATGGTTACTGTAACACTCCAATTCAGGTATTACCACAAAAGCCCTTGAAGTTATTAACTATTGCATGTTATGTCCCTTAAGTACGCTGGGCGTACTTCATGAGTACGCTTAGCGTACCATGCTTAAATGATCGCGGAGGGCCAGCACGTACGCTGGGCGTACCAAGAGTACGCGGGGCGTACGTGATAGATATCCAAACCCTAATTTCCAGACTTGAGACCTATATAAGCATCCTTATCTCATTAAGCTCCACCCTAACCATCCTATTAACCTTCAAACGTCCCTAAAAACCCTAGAATCATTTGAGAGTGTGTTTTGAGCTTAAGGAGTGCATTTGTGGCCATTTTAGTGTCCATTCAAGAAGAAGGAGTTGCTAAGCAAGCTTGGAGTGGCTTTGGGCTTCAAGAATCTGCATCTAGTTCACCTTGAGGAGCTTCTGGAGCATGGGTGGTTACGGACTGTTAGGAGAGCAGCTTTCGGATTTAGCAGACAAAGGTGAGTCTTCTCACCATACCAATTGGTCTAAGGCACCAAGGCCGACCCATTTTATGTTATGTGGATTATTGATTGATTATGCATTATGATAGTATAGCATTTGCATGGAAGACCACATGGGGATTCCCGTGGCATTTGGTATAAGACCTTGGAGAGTTTCCATGGCATCCTAGTATATATGATTGTATAGTTTGCATTATGTCTTGTTTGGCAGTGAAGACCTTATGGGGGTTCCCAAGGCAGGAAGACCTTGTGGGGGTTCCCAAGGCAGGAAGACCATGTGGGGGTTCCCATGGCAGATAAGACCACGTGGGGGTTCCCGTGGCATTAGGTGTAAGACCATGGAGGGTTTCCATGGCTTCCTTATATGTTGTATGCATGGCTTATGTGATATGTGTAGCTTTATAGCTAATATGATATGTGTTATGTGGATTGTGTGTGGGGTATGCTCTGGGGGGCTCACTAAGCATTAACTTACAGTTTGTGGATTTGTTTCAGATACATCTGAGCCCAAGGGCAAGGGCAATGCTTGATGGAGCGGCGTGTACTCTCACTCGGGCATTTTATGTGACACTCTGATATTTTGAAATAAAGTTGTATTTGATATGGTTTTGAAAACAACTGTAACTGGTTTTTGTGGATGATGAAAATCTGTTTTGGATAATTAAAAATGAAAATTTTCTTTTGAAAAATTGGGTCGTTACAGTTACTAACCCATATTTTTTCAGAAATTAAGAATTATTTAAATATAATAATCGATTAGATAATAATACTAAATAAACATAAATTAAAAAAATATTTCAACATTTTAAACGGGTTACTGGACTGTAGAAATGATGGAAATTTCAACACTAACCTAACCCATTTAATTAAACGTATTAAACATGTTGACCCATTCATTAAACGGGTTAAAAATCTCACAAATTACTGGATTGGGTTGATGGGTTCGGTTTGGGATTGTCATCCCTACCGGTACCCATTATTAGATGAAGGCTTTGTTATTTGATATCAACGTGGATATTGTTGTAAACAAACCGAATATTCAATGACTCGTTTATGAACCGTTTGCGGAGAAGTTTTTTAAGTTCATTTATTTAATAAATGAATGAACATGAAAAAAAAATCATTAATTTATTTAAACAAACAAACAAAAGCAATAGTCTTATTTGTATATTTACGTTTCTTAACCTTTTATTTTTGGTTGGTGATTCAAGTTTCACAACATTAATATTACCAAAAAAAAAAAAAAAATAGCACTTCTAAATACTATCAACATATCATAAATATTGACGATCAATTTTTATGATTCTTAATTTGAATGTTAATTATCATTTACATTTGTTTATATATGTTCGTTTATATTTATATATGTTTATTCGGCACCTTAACAAAGACGAACAATATAATTTGTTACATGAATAATTTGTTCGTGTTTCTTTATTTGTTCGGCTAACTTAATAAACATACATGAAAAATCATTTTTTTCATTTGGTTCGTTTACAACCCCAATACATATGTGAAGTCACCATGAACTCGTCACTATATGTATGTGCATGTCGATTTGTTCATGGCTCTTCCAACACCGTACAATCCTTTTATTACATGTGACTTTAGGTAATATAGTTATTAAATACTAGTTAATATAGTTATTAAATACTGCAATATACATTATATAACCTAAAACTAAATAATTATATTAACAGAAGTACCATTAGAGTACTAAGAAGGCATGAACAATGCACCAAGAAGTTGTCCCAATATCTCAAAGTCGTATCTCATAAAAAATATTCCGTATTTCTATATGTACAAGCACATGAGCATATATATATATATATATATATATATATATATATATATATATATATAGTACCGGGGTTGCCGGTGCTTAGCTCCCCCCCCCCCTCCCCCCACCAATCCCCGTCTATTTTAATAAGTCCATCATAGTTGACTAAGCCCTTTATTTAGACCGTTGGAGTTTTAATTGCGTATCTCAAAAAAATCAAATTTACATAATTAGTCCTTTAACATTGTCTCTGTTACCATAGTTCGCCACTTAAACCTTTTATGTTTTCTTTCTATAACTCGTATAACTCGTAAACATGAGCACATACATTTCCATTACAATAATATATATATATATATATATATATATATATATATATATATATATATATATATATATATATATATAGAGGTTAATTTACATCTCTTATATTTTTATTACTAAACTATTATAAATATAGTTGGATATCTATATTAATATTATAATTTTTTTTACATTCACTACATTATTTTAAAGAATGTATGATCCAGAAATCCGGAAAAAAAAAACATTGTGGGTGTGTTCGGTATGAAACGTTTTGGAGCGTTTGAGAGCTTCTAGCTTCTATTGTTTGACAAAACGCTACGTTTGAACAGAAAGTCTCGTTTGACACTACTAGCTTATAGCGTTTTTTTTTGGAACGGCGAAATTCTATTAAAAAACTAGCAAGAAGCTAGAAAAAGGAAATTACAATAAATTACAAGCAATGGCAGGATCATGAAGCCATGAAGTCCAAGAGATATTAGCTTTACTACACCTATTTGTGACCCAAAAATAAGAATTTTTTACCACATCATCAAAAATGTCCGATTTCCTAGGCAACACCGTTCCAAAGATAATGGAATTACGGAAATTCCAAATACACCAAGAAGCAGTTATGATCACCGCATCAAAAGCTTTCTGTTGACCACTTCTCCAAGGGAAAGAGTTTGACCAAAACAAGATCGAATCCATGGAAAGATGATGAGGAAGCTGAACACCCCACCAAATGGCAACCCTAGTCCAAAGATCAATCAATTCACTACATCTTAGAAACAGATGATCGATGGATTCAACTGTAGTGGAACAAACTGGACACAAGATCGAATCCAACAAAATACCCCTATGAGAAAGATTTTACTCGAGTAGGCAGCCCGTTTAATCTTAATCTCCAAATGAAAATATTCAACTTAATTGGAACCCAATTATTCCAATAAGTTACGCCACCACCTGTAGGCAACATACCATTGTCAATAAAGACCTAGCTGAAGCAAAAGTTAAAGTTGTCAGACGAATCCAAGAGCCATCCCAACCGGTCAGGACTGGAATTAAGCTGTAACCCCTGCATCATAATCAAAAAAGCCTCCCACTGAGCCTGCTCAATATCACCCCGATGCAATCTCCTAAGAGACGAAGTATCCTAGCCCATCTCCACCCTATCACAAACTGAAGCAAATTTATGAGAATCTAAAGCAAAGATCCTATGAAAAATCTCTGCAAGTGGCCTATCCCCTTTCCAAGTATCTTGCCAAAAAGAAGTATCTTGCCAAAAAGAAGTCCTGTAACCATCACCAATCCGAATCGGACAAAGAGAAAGCAAATCAAAACCACGATCTCGCAGGTGGGACATCATACGGATAACACCATTCCAAGGACCCATCCAACCTTGTTTTGGGAGTAAAGAACCACAACCTCCATTCGACCCATAGATCACTTTGACTAAGCGAACCCAAACGAGCTTCTAGCGTTTAGTTTAAACAAAACATTTCAAATCCAAATGCTATTTCATGTAACGTTTAACAAAACGCTACAAGCTATAAGCTACCTGCTACCCGCTACCGACTAGTTTTGCCGAATACGCCCTGTAAGTTTTATTTAGACGATCTTTTTATTTGTCATTTTTTTTTCAAACTTAAATATATTTTTATTATTTGAAGATAAAATATATTTTAATATGTTATTACTATAAGCCCCTTATTAAAAAAATCTTGGCTCCGCCCACAATGCCATGAAAAATGCACCAGGCAGCTGACCCAATTACATCTCAAACTCTTATCTCATCTGTATATAACAACCTCTAACTCAAACATATCCTAAAGAGTTTTCAAGAAATTTTGAATAACCATGGCTTCCAAAATGGTCTCAATTTTCATCATCTTCATTGCACTTCTATGCACCAAAGCGTTGTCACAATGTGAAGACGAAACAATTAACCCTTGTAATAACAAATCCAAGGCTTTGTCCTTGAAGATCATTGGCATCGCTGCAATCCTTGTCACTAGCATCATCGGAGTATGTCTACCTCTGATCACTCGTTCCATCCCTGCCCTTAGCCCTGATCGTAGCCTTTTTGTTATTGTTAAAGCTTTTGCTTCCGGCATCATTTTGGCCACTGGATTCATGCACGTGTTGCCAGATTCTTTTGACATGTTAAGGTCTACTTGCTTGTCAGATAACCCCTGGCATAAGTTTCCGTTTACAGGCTTTGTTGCTATGTTATCTGCCATTTTCACACTCATGGTCGACTCCATGGCTACAAGCATGTATACTAACAAGAACAACGCAATATCAGCCGAAGGTGCTGAGCCGGTCACTGTAGACCACGAGATGGCCGTGGCAGGTGGTAGTGGCGCGCATTTCCATGGACACCATCACGGCCAAAAGGGCCCAATAGGAGCACAGCTTCTTCGTTATCGTGTTGTTGCCATGGTTAGTTTTTGAAGAAAATCCGAATACCATACTTGTATATATTCCTTTTACAAACAAATCATAGGTTATTATGGAACTTTAGGTGCTAGAACTTGGAATAGTTGTTCACTCGATAGTGATTGGACTTGGAGTTGGGGCCTCAAACGACGTATGCACAATTAAGCCACTGGTGGCAGCTCTTTGTTTCCACCAAATGTTTGAAGGCATGGGACTTGGTGGTTGCATTCTTCAGGTATATTATTTGTTCATCGTGTAATAAAATTTGTATATTTTATTAAAGGAGTATCTATATATAACTTCATAAACGGTAACAGGCAGAGTACAAGCCGTTGAAGAAAGCATTAATGGTTTTCTTCTTTTCCATAACGACTCCATTTGGTATTGCTCTTGGGATCGGGTTGGCAAAGACATACAAAGAGAATAGCCCGAGCGCCCTGATTACTGTCGGCTTACTCAATGCTTCGTCTGCTGGACTACTTATCTACATGGCGTTGGTCGATCTTCTTGCCGCTGATTTCATGGGTCCGAAGCTACAAGGAAGCATTAAGCTTCAAATTAAATCTTTCGCTGCTGTCCTTCTTGGCGCCGGCGGGATGTCTCTTATGGCTAAATGGGCTTAAAGCCCATATATCGTTTTAACTAATTGTGAAATAGAAATAAGTTCGATCACTTTGCCAATGTCATGATTCTCCTAATTATGTGTTTTGTAATTGTTGAAGATCAACCTAGAATTTATATTCAAATAATTATTGTTGATGTCAAGTAAATATTGTTGAGTCCTTTCCAAGGTTTTGAAAACCGGACCGGACATCGAACCGGCCGCCATATCAGTTCGATGGGTCAACCGGTTAACCAGTCGGACTGGTCCAAAAAATCGGATGGCGTCATTATTATATCATTTTGTATTTAAAATTATAAAACATTCAAAAATATATATAAAAATAAAGTATAAAACAAAAATACCAATAAACATAAGTCTTCACTATTGAATAAAAATATCAAACATACAAACTACCATGAAAATAATTCATCACATCTTAAATTAAAAAAAAACAAAGTTCACAACATCAAAATCAAAATACCATTAAATGTATCAAAATCCAAACTTCATCACATTCTAATCTTCATCTAAAGGAATCAATGTCAATTTATTCTAACGCAACTTCGTCATCATCTTTAATATCAAATATTAATATCATCTTCTTAATCTTTTTTAATATCAAATAGAAATTTAATTTTAACTAAAATTAAACTCAAATAGGAGAATAACAATAATATTGATAGAATAACATAAAATATGAACTTTGAGAAACTTGGGATTGAAAAATTGTTGATTCGTTGTAGTTTGATGGTTCTTCTTCATCAATATACTAAATTCATTATAACTTAGTTCACCTTTCCCTATTTCATCAACCACCCAAAATTTGATTTTATCAATGTTTTTATAATGGATCAGATTATAAGACATACTTTTTGTTATCCTTGAGCCTAAAAAATATTAATATACTTTTAAACATAAATAAAGAACGTGAAAAAAAAGTTTGAAAGTATAAGTTACATATTTTGTAGACACAAATTATAACGAACATATAAAAGGTCATTTAGCCTTTGATGCTCCAAAAAATTCCTTCTTTTACTGTAGATTCTTTCAAAGACACTCCAATTCCGCTGACACCTGAAAGAAGAAACAGTTTGGTTTAAAATTCAAATTGCAAATTTTTGTAATTTTGGAGCATCTCCACCATGTAATTTCCACCATTAATGTGATGGAAAATAATAAAATAATATTATAATATTTTTATTATAATTCATCATTAATAAAAATTTGAAAAAAATGATACCAGGACGAGTAGTCTCTGTCCAACCTAGTCTTTTTCTTAACCAATTTAATTGTCATTTGTGGTTATAAAAAACTGTAACCCTAGATGCAAGTGTAACCAAATCAACTACTTAAGGCATCTCCAACATGTCCTTCATAATCATGTTTATACAGTGAGTTGTAGAAAGATACCAAACAATTTATAGATATTTATCATAACAATCTTCTTCCAGCCTTATAGTTTGCAGCATTATCAGTGACTAAATGAACTACATTCTGATGACAAACAATCTCAACAATCTCACTAAATATGTTGCATAACGTTTGGGCATTACTCTTAATATCTGATGCATCAAACGATTTGACAAATGAAATCTCTTTTGCACAATACACCATAAAAGTCATAAGGGTCTTTGTCTTATATCTCACCACCCATCACCCATAATTGTACAACCATTTTATGCCCAATAACGTTTGTAAGAATCAAATATAAGTTGTATAGACTATTTCGCATTTTTCAACAACGTGACACGCATAACATCATATGAAGGCCCTGTGTATCCATGACCCATGCTAGCAACTTTGCTCATTGTTATTGGAAAAATGGGAGAATTCACATCATTCATAGGTTTGTAAGAATCATAAAACCACATAGCAAGAGCTAAATCCATATCATGCTATCTTTCCATACTTTGCAATAGCTTTAATTGAAGGTTGAGAAGGATCATGGATACATCGTTTGTAAAACGTGGGCACAATTTGGATTTTGGAGGTATGAGCAACTTTTCACTTTTCATCTTTTTTTAGTCGTTTGTGGGGTGAGTACTTGAACCTCATCATCATCACCATCATCAACATCATACATGTTCTGTACATTCATCCCCAATGTATCACCGAGCACAAGGACACATTTCTCTTTTGTTTTTTAGGAATTTTGTTACCATGAACCTTGTATGAGAAAGTTGATATCTCCGGGATAACTCAAACATATTATAATACTACCTGGAACCAAAGCAAAGTTTTATTTCATTCTATTGATACCTCCATAATTAAAAGTTTTTTTTTCTACAAAAAGTACACAAATATGACTTTTTTTTTCCGGCTCCATCTCGAAGTTTAGTAATAAACCTATAAGATATATCGTTTTTTTGATCGAAGATTTAGTTGAATAGAAGCTTATGAACCAAATGAGACAACATTCGACTATACTTCAGATGGATTGGAAGTTGAACCTGAATTACTCATAATTTAAAACAGAAACAACCCAATTTTATAGTTTAGTAATTTTAAATTGAACCTCCGATAATCGTAAACAATCCTGAATAGTAACTCTTGTATCATGCATAACATTTTACTAACTCAAAGAAATAAATATTGTACATTTATATACACATAATATAAGTGTATAGCCTCATAATCTAATCAACAATCTAATAAGTGATACCAATCATACCATATCAAAGTTTTAAAAATGGAAAAGAAAAGAAGCCATTGCCCATTGATGAAGTTTACTCAATTGATTAAGAAACAAAGTAATGTACAATCTAATATCAACAAGTTGTTGGAACTTTGTTCTACAAAATTACAATGTGGGACTTGTCCCGCATAGGAGGAAGAGAAAACCTTTTCCCACGTTATAAGTCTTGTCCCACTCATTTAATCAAATGGATCAAGTAATGGGTTAAGCATCTTGGGTTAGGGTTGTGGTGTTGGACTAGTCAAATTGGGCTAGTAGTAGGCTTGGATTTATTAAATATTAATGGTCAAAGATAGGGCTTTAGGCCTCTTGGGCTCGTCTTGACTAAATAATATTTTTCATATATATATATATATATATATATATATATATATATATATATATATATATATATATATATATATATATATATATATATATATATATATATATATATATAATCCAAAATTAATTAGTAATTAATTAATTTTTATTTATTTAGTAAAAAAAATTATGTTAAATATAGGATTAACTGCAGGCAATTTTTAGTAGTTAATTTCGGTTGGTGGTTTACAACCACTATTGGATGCCTATAAATGGAGAAATTCAGACAGAATTTGAGGGCCAATGAAAAACACATTGTTTCTCACAAATCGTTCTTCATATCAAAGGGATCATGGTGAATTTCGACAGATTCAAGATCTGTTCTTGAATTGGTTGTTGTATCCTTAAGACAGACCCATTCCAGGACAATTTCTGTCTTAGGACACTTTAATTGCAGGCCTCATCTACTATTTTGAGTTTCTATTTTCTGTTGTAAACATCAACATTCAAGTATGTATTTTGATTTGTGAATCTTTGATATATATAAATTCGATTTATTTATGTTTCTGTTTGTCCAATTTAATATTTGATTACTTTTGTCATAACAATCTAAGACAGAAATCAAAAAGTGAAGAATGGATCAAAATTCCATCATCAAGCACATGTGGAAAAGCCTGAAAAATTCAAAGGCTCAGATTTTCGAAGATGGCAACAGAAGATGTTGTTTTATCTAACAACTCTTCATGTCTCAAATGTTCTCACTTATGAATCTTACTCTCCTCTTACTGGTGTAACCATTGCAGAAGGAACAAGACCACCCACTGCAGCCCAATTGGCAGAACATCAAAGGGCTTTGGAAACTTGGAACACAAATGAATATAATTGTAGAAATTATATTTTAAATGCCTTGGATGATTCCCTCTATGATATTTACTCTACCATGACTACTACAAGAGAGATATGGGAATCACTTGAAAATAAATACAAAACAGAAGTGGCATGTTCCAAGAAATTCGTGATTGGAAAGTTCATGAATTCAAGATGGTAGATACCAAATCTGTCCTCAAACAAATGGGAAATTCAAGTCATTGCACATGATCTTGAAGTTGAAGGTATGGGTATAAACTCTAACTTTCTTGTTGGTTAAATCATTGAAAAACTTCCTCCTTATTGGAAGAATTTCAAACTATATCTTAAGCACTTACCTGATGACATGAGTTTTGAGCAACTTGTGTTGAGAATTCATGTGGAAGAAGATAACAAATTGAATGAGAAGGCAGATGTTAATTCCTTGGAACCAAGTGCAAACTTTTTTGGAGAAGCAAGTACTTCAAGGGCCAAGCATAAAAACAAGAAAGGGAAGCAAGGCTCCAAAAACTCTTCCAACGATGGTAAAAATCATGTCCCAAACAAGAAGAATTTTGGTCCATGCTATGTTTGTGGCAAAACTGGACACAAGGCCAAAGATTGTAGATTCAGGAGGGGTCAACAAGGAAACAATGGAGGAAACAATAGAGGGAGCAATAGAGACAATGGTGGTAATTCTGGTGGAGGAACTTCTGGTCAAACCAACATGGTTGAATCACCAAATCAGTTTGTTGTTGTGATTCAAATCAATATGGTTAGCAATTTTGTGGATTGGTGGGTTGATACCGGAGCCATAAGGCACATTTGCAACTCCCGAACCATATTTTATACATACCAGAAAGTCTCGGATTCTGAACCAATGTTTATGGGGAATGGCTCTACTGCAAAAACTGAAGGAAAAGGAAAAGTGAAGCTACAATTGACTTCTAAAAAGAACTTGTTTTAAGTGATGTCTTGCATGTTCCTGAAATTACTAAGAATCTGATTTCTGGTCCTATTCTTAGTAACAAGGGATTCAAACTTGTATTTGAGTCTCATAAGTTTATCCTCACCAAGGGTGGGGTGTATGTTGGAAAAGGATTTCTTAGTGAGGGGATCTTCAAAGTCAGTGTCTTACCTTTGTACTATGGTGTTGAAATACCAAACAATGATGTAACTAATGTTAATGCTAATGCAATTATGGGCACTACTAGCCCCTTTTTTATGTATATGCACGATCCTTCTTTTTTATGGCATTCTCGTTTGGGACATGTCAATTTTCGTTCTATTCAAAGAATGGAAAAACTTGGCATGTTACCAAAATGTTCATTAGATAAAAACATAAAATGTGAGGTTTGTGTAAAGTCAAAAGTTTCACAACATCCTCATAAATCAGTTGAAAAATCTAATGAAACACTTGGCTTAATCCACTCTGATTTATGTGATTTTAGAGCAACACCTACAATAGGAGGAAAGAATTATTATATTTCCTTTATTGATGTTCTTATATTTATTTGTTAAATACCAAGGATGAAGCCTTGAATTCTTGTAAGAATTACAAGGCTGAAGTTGAAAATCAACTTGACAAAAAGATCAAATTTCTAAGGTCTGATCGAGGAGGAGAATATGAATCCAAAGACTTTGCTGAATTTTATTCTTTAAATGGTATTATACATCAAAAAACTGCTCCATATACTCCTCAACAAAATGGACTGACAAAAAGAAAGAATAGAACATTGAAAAACATGATTAATTCAATGTGAATTACTTCTGGAGCACCACAAAATCTATGGGGGAGAAGCATGTCTTGCAGCAAATTCAATACTTCATAGAATTCCTCATAAAAAGAGTGATAAATCACCCTATCATCTGTGGAAACGGAGGTTACCCTCTTACAAAAGGATGAAAGTGCGGGGTTTCCTTGCTAAGATACAAGTACCTCTTTCTAAGAGGACTAAACTTTGACCAAAAACCATATATTGCATCTATCTTGGCCCTGCCATGAATAATGCAGCCTATAGGTTTCTTGTGTATAAATCATATGTTGATGATATCTATAACCAAACCATCATGGAATCAGCAGAGGCTAAATTCTTTGAAAATATTTTTCCTTTTAAGGATAAAAGGAAAGAGGTTACTTGCTCTAGGAAAAGACATCTAGATGATGGACTGGATGAAACCATTATTGACAAAAGTTTACTGTCAAATGAAGAGAGTTCTTCAAAGGTTCAAGAAGAGAACTTAGAACCTAGAAGAAGCAAACGGGGCAAAATAGCCAAAGATTTTGGAGCTGATTACATGACCTATGTAGTGAATAAAGAACCATAAACTTATAAGGGTGCTATGGATTCTTATGAAGCTCCCTTTTGGAAAGAGGCAATCAAAAGTGAGATTGATTCCATTGTGCAGAATAACAATTGGAAATTGGTAGATTTGCCACCTGGGCCAAAACCAATTGGGCACAAATGGATATTCAAGAAGAAGTTTAGACCTGGTGATACCATTAAGAATTTTAAAACTTGTTTAGTAGCTAAAGGGTATCGTCAAATGGAGGGTCAAGACTTCTTTGACACCTATTCACCTGTTACAAGAATTACATCAATTGGTACATTGGTAGCAATTGCAACCATTCACAATTTGGAAATACACCAAATGGATGTGAAAACTGATTTCTTGTATGGTGAACTAGATGAAGAGATTTATATGAATCAGCCTGAAGGGTTTGTGGTTAAAGGTCAAGAAAACAAAGTCTATAAGTTAGTTAGATCGCTTTATGAACTAAAACAGGCTCTAAAGCAATGTCATGAGAAGTTTGACAACACATTAATCTCTAATGGATTTAGAATTAATGAATGTGATAAATGTGATTATGTTAAACAATACAGGAATGCTTGTGTCATCATATGCTTGTATGCGGATGATATTCTTATAATGGGTACGAGTTTGGATGTGATCAATCAAATCAAGAAAATGATACACTCCTCATTTTACATGAAGGACTTGGTAGTAGTAGATGTGATCCTTAGTGTAAGAGTTCAAAGAAGACCAGATAGTTATACTCTTACTCAGTCCCATTATATTAAGTGTGTTCTCAAGAAGTTTGGACACTATGATGACAAGCCGGTAGTCACCCCATTTAATGCTTCTATTCATCTTAAGAAGAATAAAGGTGATAGTGTAGCTCAGTTAGAATATACTCAAGTTCTTGGTAGCTTAATGTATATTATGAATTGTACTAGACTGGACTTGGCTTATAGTTTAAGTAGATTGAGTCGTTACTCCCACAATCATGGGAAAGATCATTGGTATGCATTAGTGAGAGTGCTTAGATATTTAAAGCCTATAATGAATTATGGATTGGATTACACGAGGTATCCTCCTGTACTAGAAGGATATTGTGATGCAAACTGGATTTCCAATACTTCTGAGGAAAAATCCACAAGTGGATATGTGTTCACTCTTGGTGGGGCCGCTATCTCTTGGAAATCATCTAAGCAAATTGTGAATACTCGTTCTACAATTGAAGAAGAGTTTGTTGCTTTAGATAAAGCTATTGATGAAGCTGAATGGCTTAAAAGCTTCCTCGAAGGTATCCCTGTGTGGCTTAAACCTGTTACTGCCATTGGTATACATTGTGATAGCATGGCTGCTCTCACTAGAGCACAAAGCAAGATATATAATGGTAAGTCAAGACACATTAGGCGCAGAAACATTACAATAAGAGACTTGCTGAAGAATGGAATAATTTCCATTAGTTACATAAAGCCAAAGGAAAATATAGTTGATCCTTTGACAAAAGGCCTTAGTAGAGAGCAAGTTCTCTTCACATCGAGGGGAATGGGCTTAAAGCCAACATAATGAGTCACCATCTGGCGGAAACCTAACCTGGCAACATTGGAGATCCCATGGACTAGGTTCAATAGGAAAACTAGTTGGGTAAGACTCAAAGAAGCACTAACACAAAGGTATGCTCACTCCTATGATATTTATTTTGTGTTTTCCGTTGATGATATAGGGATTAATTCTTTATTCTTAATAATGCTGATAGCTTTTATAGTGGAATAGTACGGATTATTCCATATTAGCATTACCTATGTGAGATGGATGTGAGGTCGCATCTTTGGGAGTTGATATGGCTAAGCTCTCTAAAAGTCTCATGAAGAAAGGATTGTTCACGACCAAAATTAACACAATGGTAAGAAATAAACCATACTTAGATATGATATGTGTGATACATCTTGTTTTGATTCTACCACACAAAGTGGTTAGTTCAAGACTCTAGTTCACTACCCACAAAGTAGATCCAAGTAGTACTCACTATGAAAGGTTCAAGTTTTACAACACCTATTCAGATGCATGTCATATCTTACTTCCCTTATTTGAATATAAAAGTTCACTTATTTTCTATTCAAATGTGGGGTATTCTTGGAGTTTGAATAGAAAATGTGGGGTATTGTTGGAACTTTGTTCTACAAAATTACAATGTGGGACTTGTCCCACATAGGAGGAAGACAAAACCTTTTCCCACCTTATAACTCTTGTCCCACTCATTTAATCAAATAGATCAAGTAATGGGTTAAACATCTTGGTTTGGGTTGTGGTGTTGGACTAGTCAAATTGGGCTAGTAGTAGGCTTGGATTTATTAAATATTAATGGTCAAAGATAGGGCCTTGGGCCTCTTGGGCTCTTCTTGACTAAATAATATTTTTTTTATATATATAATCCGAAATTAATTAGTAATTAATTAATTTTTATTTATTTAATAAAAAACAAATTTTGTTAAATATAGGATTAACTGCAGACAGTTTTTAGTAGTTAATTTCGGTTGGTGGTTTACAAATACTATTGGAAGCCTATAAATGGAGAAATTCTGAAACATCCAAAAATATGGTCCCAAAAATTTCATTTAATAATATATAAAATAGTATTTTTCAATAACATCAAAACATTTAAATAAAAACCAATGTATCAATTTACCATAAAATCACAGTAAAACATCATAAGCGGAATCTCAATGGTGTGTGCGATGCAGTCATCCCGAGCTCTTCCCTTTACAACCAGAAGTACCTGTGTAACACCCATTCCTCGAGCTATTACTTAATTTATTGAGTTAAAAATTGTTTTGGACTATCACTTGGACAATTGAAACATCCCAAATATACAACCCGAAAATTGCGTTTTTAAAACATTATTAAACCATCAACCATCAAAAATCATAAGTGAAAACATAATCATGTATCATAAAACATCATAGTATCTGTCTCAAATCAAAATCTCATATCAAATCATCAGAGTGAACTCCCAGGCTGTGATTGTGGTGTGTGTCATGCGATCAACCCGATCCCTTCCCTTTGCTAGTGGAAGTACCTGTAACCAAAACTGAAAACTGTAAGCACAAAGGTTAGTGAGCTCCCCAAAACTACCACATACCATACAATAACACAAATAGCACATACTGGGCCTTGCCCACTGCATCAGGCCCCGCCCGGCATCGGACCGAAGTCTGGCATAATCTGGGCCCCGCCCACTACATCGGGCCCCGCCCGGCATCGGACCGAAGTCCGGAATAACTTGGGCCCCACCCACTGCATCAGGCCCCGCCCGGCATCAGACTGAAGTCCGGAATAAGCTGAACATAACATAGCATGAACATGTAGCATAATCACATAAACTGCATCGGGCTTGCCCGACATCGGACCGAAGTCCGGATCATATAACACATATCACAAACATGCACGAATCACGAAGACATCAAGCATACATACTACTGCATCGGGCCCCGTCCGACATCGGACCGAGGTACGGAACTACTATCATCTAAATGAACCGGCATTGTGGCCGTAGACCCGTTCCTACTGGAAGGAAACTCACCTCGTATGGCTGGCTGTTGAAAAACTGGGCGAGGGATTCCTATCTGCTGCTCCGGTGACTCTCCGACTATAATTCCATAACAACACTTAATCAAAAACTAATAATCTCTCTTAGGGTAAAATGACCATTTTACCCTTCTGGTCAAAGTCAACGCTAAGGTCAAAGTCAACTCTCAGTCAACCCAACTCGCCGAGTCCCTCTACCGACTCGTCAAGTTCCCACGGTTATAACATCGGGACATCTCGATCCTACTCGTCGAGTCTCATCTTGGGCTCGTTGTAACAACGTAAATTTCCAAAACAATTTTTCACTTTTAAATCATACTTTTAATCATAAAACAATATCAAAGCATAATGTATCCAATGTCATCATCACAAAACAATTCCCAGAATCTCAACATAATCTCTATGAGTGTGTATTGATCATGCCGGCGCCTTCCCGCGTTCCTCACTGGTACCTGAAACACGTAACACACAACACGGTAAGCATAAATGCTTAGTGAGTTCCCCAAAATACCACATACAACACATACGCCACTCGAGGCTACAGTACGACCCTCCGGTCGATGTGTCTCAGTGGGACCCTCCAGTCCCGTAGCTTGTTGGACCCTCTGGTCCGGTCATAGCTCGTTGGACCCTTCGGTCCAGTCTGTGTCGTTGGACCCTTCGGTCCGGTCTATATCGTTGGGCCCTCCGGCCCGGTCTATTCAACACATAGCATACATATAACACAATGCACATAATCTTATATATACACATAGCATACAAGACCCTCCGGTCTACACATAAATACCACTCTAGGTAATGTATAGTGAGAAGACTCACCTCGGGTATCTCGGATAATCTCGCACACGAAAACACTGAACTAGCCCCCGCCTAAACACATAAACAGTACTCTCGAATAAATAATGGCTCTCAAAGGCTAGATTACATCCCTTCCTACAATCCCACAGAAGGTTAAAAGACCATTTTACCCCTCCCTGACCCAAAAGTCCAAATGTTGACCAAAACCCTAAAAGTCAACAGGAGGCAGCACGCGGCGCGTACCATCTCTGTACGCGGGGCGTACGCCGGTGATCCATAATCGGGGTCTCAACCCCTTACGCTGCGCGTTCTGAGAGTTACGCCCAGCGTAAGTCTCAGTTTCAGCCTTTCTTGGATTTTGGTCTTAAACGGTTAAGACATAAACTCAAACTCTAGATCTGACTTCTCTAAGATCACTTAATCCATAAAGTCGAGACCTTTAAGCCTTTGCATGGCTGTAAAGGTCCCTAATCACTCTAACACCTTTCCTTCTTCCTCATAAAGTCTAGATCTCATCCATGGCTCAATATTCACGCCCAAGATTGGATTTTTATGAACATACAACTCATATTACCCTGAAATATGGCAGATCTTGGCCAATGGAGACCATTTGCTCATAAAGTCTCCACCTTGGGACCAAAAACCCTAAAAATTGGTCCAAGAAACACAAATAAAAAATGACAAGGAAAGCTTTGAGCTTTTTACCTCAGAAAGAAGCTCCAACCTTTGTAGAGTTCGGATCTACTCTTGTCCACCAACTTCTAGCTCCTAAAATGGCCTCCTCTTCTCTTTCACCACCTTGAAATGGCACTTTGAAGCTTAGAATACACACTTAAGCTTAATATGGGTTTTCTACTCTCTTAGGGTTCACTCACTGAAGTATGGTGGCTGGGGATAAGGCCTTAACATTCCTTTTATAGTGTACAAGCCTCAAATTAGGGTTTGCATCTGGGCCCGCTACGACTAGCGTAACCCTGGGTACGCCCAGCGTACGTAGGCGAGTCCGCGTCTAACTTAAGCGCATGAGTACGCGTAGCGTACTCTTCAGTACGCCCAGCGTACTCATTTGCCTTAATATTTCCTTTAAGGGTTAAACTTGACAACTTGGAAAAGAAGAAGGGTTTAAGAGACGCACCTGAATTCCGGGATGTTACAATTCTCCCCCACTAGAACCAGGCTTCGCCCTCGAAGTCTCATGCCGCAAACAACTCCGGATGCTGCTGCCGCATCTCTGACTCCGGTTCCCAAGTCAGCTCGGACCCTCTCCGATGTTGCCACTGGACCTGAACCAGAGGCACCTCCTTGTTCCTCAGAACCTTGATCTTCTGATCCAAGATCGCGATCGGTCTCTCAACATAATTCAGGCTCGCATCCACCTGAATATCCTCCAGAGGCACCACCACCGACTCGTCGGATATACACTTCCTCAACTGAGACACGTGGAAGGTATCATGTATATGGCTCAACTCCGCAGGTAGCTCCAATCGGTACGCTACCCTGCCCATCCTCGCGGTCACCCTGAATGGACCAATGTACCGGGGCCCCAGCTTGCCCCTCTTCCTGAATCGAATTACTCCTTTCCAAGGAGACACCTTCAGGAGTACAAAATCCCCGACCTGAAACTCGAGCTCGGATCGTCGCCTGTCCACATAACTCTTCTGGCGACTCTGGGCTGTCAACAACCTCTGTCTAACCTGCTGTATCTGCTCGGTCGTCTGAAGCACTATCTCAGTGCTGCCCATCACGCGCTGCCCTACCTCTCCCCAGCAAATGGGAGTCCGATACCTCCTCCCATATAACAACTCGAAGGGAGGCATATCGATACTCGAATGGTGGCTGTTGTTATAGGAAAACTCATCCAACGGCAAATACGTGTCCCAACTTCCTCCGAAGTCCAACACACATGCCCGAAGCATGTCCTCGAGCGTCTGAATCGTCTACTCACTCTGTCCATCCGTCTGTGGGTGGTAAGCGGTACTGAAATGCAGCCTCGTGCCCAACTCTTCGTGGAACGTCTTCCAGAACCTGGAAGTGAAACGTACATCTCGATCTGACACAATCGAGATAGGTACTCCATGCCGCGATACCACCTCCCTCACATACAGCTCTGCCAGTTTCTCTGCAGAAGAGCTCTCACTGATAGCAAGGAAGTGAGCGCTCTTCGTCAGCCGGTCGACAATCACCCAAATTGCATCGACACCCCTCGCGGTCCTTGGCAATTTGGTGATAAAATCCATGGAAATCTGTTCCCACTTCCACTGGGGAACCTCAAGTGGCTGCAACTTCCCGTGCGGATGCTGGTGCTCAGCCTTAACCCTGCGACAGGTCAAGCACCTCTCAACAAACCATGCTACATCCCTCTTGATACAGGGCCATCAATAATCTTTCTCCAGATCCAAATACATCTTAGTGGCCCCGGGATGGATCTAGAATCTCGATCTATGCGCCTCCTCCATCAGTATGGCACGTGCCCCGCCCAAAAACGGCACCCAAATCCGACCCTGAAAGATCATAAGCCCACGACTATCGGTAACGAACTCAGATACCTGCCCAATCACCCGCTCTCTCTTGCGGTTCTCCGGTCTCACAGCCTCTGCCTGGGCCTCCCGAATGGTGTCCAACACCGGAGTCATCACCGTCAACCGCATACAAATGTCTCGAATCGGGGTACTCTCCGCCCTACGGCTCAGGGCATCAGCTACAACATCAGCTTTGCCCGGGTAGTACAGGATCTCGCAATCGTAATCTTTTACCACATCCAACCATCTCCTCTGGCGCATATTCAGGTTGGGCTGATCCATCAAATACTTCAAGCTCTTGTGGTCCGTGTATATGGTACACCGAACCCCATACAGATAGTGACGCCAGATCTTGAGGGCGAACACCACTGCTCCCAACTCCAGATCATGGGTGGGATACCTCGTCTCATGAGGCTTCAGCTGCCTCGATGCATACACTATCACATGCCCTCTCTGCATACGTACTGCACCCAACCCCGATATCGATGCGTCACAATACACCACAAAATCCTCCATCCCTTCCGGGAGGGCTAACACCGGGGCCTCGCATAATCTCTGACGAAGTGTCTCAAATGAGGTCTGCTGCTCCGGGCCCCACGAAAAAGCAACACCCTTCCGGGTTAATCTGGTGAGAGGCACGGCAATCTTGGAGAAATCCCTGATAAATCTCCGATAGTAGCCGGCCAACCCCAGAAAACTCCTGATCTCGGAGGGGGATCTCGGCACCTCCCATCTCATAACTGCCTCGATCTTGGCCGGGTCGACCAATATCCCATTCTGGTTGACGAGATGCCCCAAGAACTGGACCTCTCGCAACCAGAAATCACACTTGGAGAATTTGGCGTAAAGCCTCTCCGACCTGAAAACTCCGAGAATCTTTCTCAAATGCTCCTCATGCTGCTCTCTGGATCTCAAATACACCAAAATATCGTCGATGAACACGATCACCGATCGATCCAACATTGGCCTGCATACCCGGTTCATGAGATCCATGAACACTGTCGGTGCGTTGGTGAGCCCAAAGGGCATCACCACGAACTCGTAATGCCCATAACGATTCCTGAACGCCGTCTTCTGGATGTCCTTATCACGCACCCTCATCTGATGATATCCAGACCTCAAGTCAATCTTGGAGAACCAAGACGCTCCCTGCAACTGATCGAACAGATCGTCGATCCTCGGTAAGGGGTAACGGTTCTTGATCGTCAGCTTGTTCAACTCCCGGTAATCAATGCACATCCGGTGTGAACCATCCTTTTTCTTGACAAAAAGGATCGGCGCTCCCCACGGCGAGCTACTCGGTCGAATAAACCCCTTTCCCAGCAGCTCCTGAAGCTGCGAGGATAACTCCTGCATCTCTGGCGGCGCAAGGCAATAGGGTGCCTTGGCAATCGGCGCCGCTCCCGGAATTAAATCGATACGAAACTCCACCTGCCTCTCGGGAGGCACACCCGACAACTCCTCGGGGAAAACGTTCGGGAACTCTCGCACTATCGGCACATCATCAACAGAACTAGGCCTCTCCACTGCTACTCGTGTGTCCATCACATATGCCATAAACCCACTACAACCCTGCGGTAGACTCTGCCTCGCTCTAGCAGCCGAACAGAATGCTGACCCTGAACGGGTACCCTCGCCGTACACCGTAAGAACTCCCCCACTAGGGTCTCGTATCGTCACCAACTGTCGCTCGCAGTCTATAACAGCCCCAAAACGTCTCAACCAATCCATGCCCACTATGACACACACATCCCCCATCGCAATCGGGACCAGATCTATCAGGAACTCAACACCGAAGATCTCGAGTACACAACCTCGAATCACATCCGTAGCATACACCGCTCGTTCGTTAGCTATGGAAACCCGTAGCGGTCGACTCAACGTCTCCCGCTGGATACTGATGTGCAGACTAAACGCTAAAGACACAAATGACCGACTCGCACCCGAGTCAAATAACACCAAAGCAGGTACAGAACTCACAAGAAAAGTACCTACGCATATCATAATATAAGCACAAGATCTCATAACTCAGCATAAATAAATGAAAGAATACATACCAGCCACGACATCGGGCGCTGCGCGGACCTCCTTCGCTGTCAACTGGAAGGCTCTCCCGCAAGCCTTCGGTGCCTCGGCCTTCGCTGGCCGGATCTCAGTAGCTCGAGCAGTAGGTGCAGATCCCTGCGCTAATCCCTGCAGTAGCTGTGGGCACTCAGCCTTCGGATGGCTGGTCTGGTTGTAATGAAAGCAAACCGTGAACCCCTTAGGGCAATCCCTAGCATAATGCCCCTCCTTTCCGCACTTGTAACACACCCCAGCTCTGCACACTCCCTCGTGGCTCTTACTGCACTTCCCACAAGTGCAGCCCTTCGGACCCCCATATCTCGAATCAGCGGGCTTTGCCCGCTTGGCTACCGGCTGCGCCTGTGCCGGTCGCCTGTCCCTCCTCAGAGACTCGGCCTCCTCCCTGACCTGAGTCTCCAGCTCAATCTCTCTCTTCTGGGCATTTGCCTGGAGCTCAGAAAATGTCCGGTATGACGAGTTCGCCACGAACTCACGGATATCCCTCCTCAGTATGTTCAAGTACCGGCTCATACGTGCCTGCTCAGTCGACACATGCTCAGGGAAAAACAACGCCCTCTCATGAAACATCCTCGTAATCACCATCACAGACTCAGTTCCCTGCTTGAGGGACAAGAACTCCTGGGCTAGACGTTCCCTCTCCACAGGGGGAACATACTCATCTCGAAACATCGTGGTGAACCTCTCCCAGGTCACCGCAGTAAGCTCTGCCATAGTGAAGTCTGCCGTCACAAACTTCCACCAGTCCTTCGCTCCCAAGCAAAACTGGTTTAGCGCAAACCGAACCCTCAGATGCTCCGGACACGAGCAGGTGTAGAAGCATCCCTCAATATCAGAAATCCACCTCATCGCAGCAATCGGGTCCTGCGTCCCATCAAACTCTGGTGGCTTCGTGTTGCTGAACTCTCGGTACAGCAACGAGTCACCCCCTGCGGCCTGGCAGCAGCGACGGCTGCGGTGGCCGCATCAACAACAACATCAGTAAGAGCAGCGTACCGCTCATCAAAAGTCTCGATCAGCGTGGTCTTGATAGACCCGAACATCTCTGGTATCTCAGCTCGAATGGCCGCAGCCACCTCCCTGTGAATCAACCTGCAGATCTCCTCATCATTGACACTGCTGCCCTCAGGTGTGTGGCGTGTCCCAACCATGATGTCTCTCTGAAATACAACATAAAATATCAGAGACCCGCTCGAGTATACTCGCACTCGATAACTCAACCCTACTTGTTCCCTAGTACCCTAAGGATTCTTACTTGGACTGCGCACTGATCCGGTGTCTTCAGTAGTACGGGCCCTATACTACCGTCCACACCACATCAGTATTCACCCCAATTCCTCCTCCTTGGATCCCAGATCACAAGTACTTCTACATCTCGATAGCATAGGCTACCCTTCGGTAGACCTCTCATCAGCTCCTCACTGCTACCTACTCACTCTCAAGCATCTCATAGCAGCAGAAATCTTCCTAGGCTAAGGCATCACAAATCAGGCCACTATAGTCCTAATATGAATACCTAGCCTACTCTAGCATGCATAACATATCATAACATATCTCATAACACATAATGTAAGGGTATTATGGGAAATCACCGTTCGGGCGCTGGCTGATCGTACACACTGCTTCCTTCTGCTTTTCTCAAATTCTTTTACTTCCTTAGAAAAATTGTTTATTTTGTGAAAAACTTCCTCAAACCCTCAGTTTGAGTTCAGATACGCCCGAAGGTGCATCTGAATCCCTCAAACCAAGGCTCTGATACCAACTTGTAACAACGTAAATTTCCAAAACAATTTTTCATTTTTAAATCATACTTTTAATCATAAAACAATATCAAAGCACAATGTATCCAATGTCATCATTACAAAACAATTCCCAGAATCTCAACATAATCTCAATGAGTGTGTACTGATCATGCCGGCGCCTTCCCGCGTTCCTCACTGGTACCTGAAACACGTAACACACAACACGGTAAGCATAAATGCTTAGTGAATTCCCCAAAATACCACATACAACACATACGCCACTCGAGGCTACAGTACGACCCTCCGGTCGATGTGTCTTAGCGGGACCCTCCAGTCCCGTAGCTTGTTGGACCCTCTGGTCCGGTCATAGCTCGTCGGACCCTTCGGTCCAGTCTGTGTCGTTGGACCCTTCGGTCCGGTCTATATCGTTGGGCCCTCCAGCCCATTCTGTTCAACACATAGCATACATATAACACAATGCACATAATCTCATATATACACATAACATACAAGACCCTCAGGTATCTCGGATAATCTCGCACACGAAAACACAGATCTAGCCCCCACCTAAACACATAAACAGTACTCTTGAATAAATAATGGCTCTCAAAGGCTAGATTACATCCCTTCCTACAATCCCACAGAAGGGTAAAAGACCATTTTACCCCTCCCTGACTGAAAAGTCCAAATGTTGACCAAAACCCTAAAAGTCAACGAAAGTCAACAGGAGGCAGTACGCGGCGCGTACCATCTCTGTACGCGGGGCGTATGCCGGTGATCCATAATCGGGGTCTCAACCCCTTACGCTGCGCGTTCTGAGAGTTACGCCCAGCGTATGTCTCAGTTTCAGCCTTTCTTGGATTTTGGTCTTAAACGGTTAAGACATAAACTCAAAATCTAGATCTGACTTCTCTAAGATCACTTAATCCATAAAGTCGAGACCTTTAAGCCTTTGCATGGCTGTAAAGGTCCCTAATCACTCTAACACCTTTCCTTCTTCCTCATAAAGTCTAGATCTCATGCATGGCTCAATATTCACGTCCAAGATTGGAGTTTTATGAACATACAACTCATATTACCCTGAAATATGGCAGATCTAGGCCAATGGAGACCATTTGCTCATAAAGTCTCCACCTTGGGACCAAAAACCCTAAAAATTGTTCCAAGAAACACAAATAAAAAATGACAAGGAAAGCTTTGAGCTTTTTACCTCAGAAAGAAGCTCCAAGCTCTGTACAATTCGGATCTACTCTTGTCCACCAACTTCTAGCTCCTAAAATGGCCTCCTCTTCTCTTTCACCACCTTAAAATGGCACTTTGAAGCTTAGAATACACACTTAAGCTTAATACGGGTTTTCTGCTCTCTTAGGGTTCATTCACTGAAGTATGGTGGCTGGGGATAAGGCCTTAACATTCCTTTTATAGTGTACAAGCATCAAATTAGGGTTTGCATCTGGGCCCGCTACGCCCACTGTAACCCTGGGTACGCCCAGCGTACCTAGGCGAGTCCGCGTCCAACTTAAGCGCATGAATACGCGCGGCGTACTCTTCAGTACGCCCAACGTACTCATTTGCCTTAATATTTCCTTTAAGGGTTAAACTTGACAACTTGGAAAAGAAGAAGGGTTTAAGAGACGCACCTGAATTCCGGGATGTTACACTCGTCGAGTTCTTTTGTCTCCGAGTCTCACTCATGTCCAACTCGCTGATTCATCTCCTTAACTCAGTGGTATCACTCATAATCGAAGAAGGGTTTTGGGACATCGATCCGACTCGTCGAGTCCCAAGAACAACTCGGCGAGTCCATTGCATGTTCAGACTATACAGTTGTTCCTAGGTGATCCCACTGTTTCCAATTCATAGATCTGGACTCCTTAGGCTAGAATAACACGTAAAGTTGCTAACTTTACGTGCATGCATGATGCTATGAAGCTAAATCACCCAAAACAAGCTAGAAATGAGAGACTAGGGCATAGAATGGGACCTTGGCTGAATAAAGGTGGTAACTTTGAGCTTCTGGAGCTCAAGAGTGCCTAGATCTAAAGTCCTTATAGTCCCAAAGGCTCTCTACCCGAAATTATCTTGGAAAAGATTCGAAAGTGGCAACAAACAAGCTTTCAAGAAGATCTAAATGAAAATAAGCCAAGGTACGAACTTTATACCTTCAAGAGCTCTGAAATGCAACTAAAACTCTGGATCTTCTGCCTCTTCTTGAATCACCAATGGATCTCTTCCTTCTCCTAACTTCAAATCACACAAAAATGGCAAGAAAGGCTTTAAGACACTCAATGGTTGCTAGGGTTTCGAGAATGGACTGTGGAGGTGATGGAGGCTGGGGTGAGGACTCATAATGATGCTTAAATAGGGTGCAAACCCTAATGATTAGGGTTTCCTCCTGATGGACCTACTCGCCGAGTCCATTTCCGGCTCGTCGAGTAGTCCACTTAAATCCCGCGGTCCAGCTCGCACCTACTCTACGAGTTAGGGCTACCAACTCGTCGAGTAGCTTTTATAAAATGAACATTTAGATAATTACTTTCGTACCAGGAATGGGGCATTACAATTCTCCTCTACTTGTCGTAGACGTCGTCCTCGAAGTCTACTGAATCTGAAAACAACTCTGGGTAGTGCTCCCACATCTCCTCCTCGGGCTCCCATGTCCACTCTGAACCCTTCCGGTGCTGCCACTGCACCTTCAGTAACTCTACTCTCTTGTTCCTCAACTCCTTCACCTTGCGATCTAAAATCGCCACTGGTCTCTCGATGTAGTTCAGGCTATCGTCAACCTGAACGTCCTCCAGGGGTACCACTGCTGAATCATCCACTAAGCACTTCCGCAACTGAGAAACATGGAACGTGCTGTGGATCTGGCTGAGCTCTACCGGAAGATCTAACCGATAAGCAACCCGAACCACCCGGGCCAAAACCCTAAATGGACCAATGAACCTGGGATCCAGCTTGCCCCGCTTCCGAAATCTGATAACACCCTTCCAGGGGGACACCTTCAGGAGGACCATATCGCCCACCTGAAACTCCAAGTCCGAACGCCGCTTGTCGGCGTAACTCTTCTGCCGACTCTGAGCAGTTTGGAGTCTGCTCCAGACTTGCTGAATCCGCTCCGTAGTCTTGAGTACCACCTCTGTACTCCCCATGACTCGCTGACCGACCTCACCCCAACAGATTGGGGTCCTGCACTTCCTCCCGTAGAGCATCTCGAAGGGAGGTCGGTCTATACTGGAGTGATATCTGTTGTTATACGAAAATTCTGCTAACGGAAGATACGTATCCCAACTGCCACCGAAATCTAACACACATGCCCGAAGCATGTCCTCGAGAGTCTAAATCGTCCTCTCGCTCTGTCCATCCGTCCGAGGGTGGACACCGGTGCTGAAATGGAGACGAGTACCCATCTCGTCATGAAACCGCTTCCAAAATCTGGAAGTAAACCGGACATCTCGGTCTGACACCACCGAGACAGGCACTCCATGACGTGTCACTACCTCTCGCACATAAATCTCAGCCAGCTTCTCGGCCGAGATGCTCTCCTGGATCGGTATAAAATGGGCGCTCTTGGTCAACCGATCCACGATAACCCATATCGAATCCACCCCACGTGTGGTCCTGGGAAGCTTCGTAATGAAGTCCATAGTAATGTCCTCCCATTTCCACACAGGAATATCTAACGGCTGCATCTTGCCGTGGGGCCTCTAGTGCTCCGCCTTGACCTTCCTGCAGGTCAGTCATCTCTCCACATACCAAGCTACTGTTGGATTAATGTCTAAGTCCATAACTATAATTGGTAAGACTTGACCCGACCCGGCATGGTCCATTTGGGTTGCATGGCATCATGCATTTGGATAGACTATAATGAGAGAAATAACACTTAAGGTTGGTTAATATATTATAAGTTCTAATATATTAACAAGGTTATTTAATTAGTATTGATCAAGAATTAATTTGGAATTAATTAAGTGATCAAAAGGAGACTAATTAAATATATGGGTTGATTGTGTAAATCATTCATTCTTATATATGTGGGCTTGTGATCCAAGATTCCTTATGTTGGACTAAGTCCATGGGGCGACCCATGGATACTCCATGGAGGTTAAAATCCATGGAGCATAAGGAATGGGTAAAGTTATGAGTTACATGGTGTAACCCTAATAGCCACCATATAAAAGAATCCCATGGCTCAAGAAATCGTGCACTAATGTGTGAATATGAGGGCTAGACGATTTCAAGGAGTGTTCCATTTCTCTCAAGTCATTCCATGTGCATTTGGTGTTGTGTGAACCATTTGAGGTGTCACACTTGGGGCACTAGGCACTCAAGCTTCATGAAGACATTCTACATCAAAGAGGTATGTATTCTATCTTGTTATATTTATTATTTTGTATGCTAGATTAGGATAATACCTTGGATGTTCATAATTATATGTATAATAGAGAAAACACAGATCCAAGGTATTTAGGGTTGCATGTACACTTAGGAGTGTTAGAATGCTCAAAACCCAACAGTGGTATCAGAGCCAGGTTTGTTTTCTTGTTATACTTGCAAAAGTAGCTGAAAAATCGAGTTGGATGCATATATTCGATTGTTTTGGCTGGAATTGGACTAGGAACATTACCCTAAGATGTTTTTGGACTTATAAACTTGTTTTTGATGTGGTAATGTTCATGCTAATCCAATTTCTAAGATAATTGTCATAATTTCAAGATTTGTATTAGTTTGTATGTTCATGCTAATTTCTTGAAGATTGATGATTTGAATTATCTTGTTCTTATGAGGTTCTTAGATTAAGAGAAAAGTTGTGTGAAATAGTTGTTTTCAATCCATTTTAATCTAAGAGTTGATTCCAAAGTGTGTTTTTGTAACTTGTCCTCAAGTTATATGAAAAGTCACATTTAAGAATCATAAAACTCATAAAAGTTGGCAAAGGTTACAAAATGAAGAGTCTAGTTCTAATTAAATGGTTTTATGACTCCATAACTTGTCCTCAAGTTATGGAGGTTCAAGAGCCTCTTCATTAAATTTTAAAAAAAAAGTGTAACCTTAATTAGTTCCATAAGTTACAATAAAAAAAAGTAATTTTTTTATTAATTAGTTTAAAGTCTTCCATAACTTGTCCTCAAGTTATGGAACTTGAAGAGTTTTTTTTAATTAAAACTACTTTAAACTCATAAGTTATGGAATTAATTAGTTTTGAATTGTTTCAAAACTTGCCCTCAAGTTTTGGAATTTGAAAAAGTTTTCACTTATGAATACTTTAATTCCAAGTTAGCCCTTAGAATTTTAAAAGTTAAAATTCAACCCTTATACTTTACAATATTATAAGTTAATAATATTTATATATATGTATAAGAGTAAAGTCAGTCTTACCGTTAGTAGGCCTCATTCACGAAGCCGGTCTATAAGGGGGGTATAAGGTTACTGCCTATAAAATGGCAGTTTAATGGGTGTTCACTCTCACCCACCGCTTCCTTGACTGGTGGAGGGTCGTTAGCCGAACGGGTAGGACAAGGACTATAATTCTCCTTTCATTAAAAGTATTAATGATAAATACTAAGTAACTAAACTCTTATTAATACCCAATCTTAGTTACTTAGGAAAATGTGAATTTGGTGCTAACCCATGAAATTACACTTTGCACTTTGCTTAAGTCGTTAGTGGAGCGTGTGTGGTTAACCGGCACACTAACCTGGACTTAACAAGGTAGGCAAAGGGTAACTTAATATTTATCATAGTATCGGTGGAGCGTGTGTGGTTAACCGGCACACTGATTAAGGGGTTAATATTAAGGGTACCAAGTATATTTGCATGGTTATTCACACCTTGTTTTGTGATCCTCGGCATCCTAGTCACAAAACCTGAAGGGCACACTCGAGATTGAAACATGCCTTTGAACAGTTCAATGAATCTCAAAGATCTAGGACTTTCAAATCCAATTAAAACCTAATAAATTATTTCGTTTTTCATGGTGGAAATTGGTGAATCGTCATTCACCTACCTTCAAGTATTTTATAGCTTGGATTACGGCATCCCTCTTCTAAGTTATAAAATAGTTTGTTGGGTCCTAGCCTTAATATTTCATATTGGGTGTCATATTAAGGACTTTAAATCAACTATCTTGAATATCTCCCAAAAAGATGTCTGGTCTAGACATTTATGATCTTCCCAAATCTCTTGAAACAAGCTTTCCTAAATGAAGATGATGTCCCATGGATATCATGCTTCTTTCACCTCCTCCAATTATTCTCCTTAACCCACAAGTTCCTAAAAAGTTTAAGGTCACTCAAGCCCTATTGGCAAGGCAAGGTCTAGGTGTGATCACATCTTGGAGATGTAGTCACATATTGACAAGCCGGGAGAGTTGGGTGTCAAAGTCTTGAGAAAGTTGGTGGCTCAACTACTTTCTAAGTCACATAGTGAGTTCTTTTGGGAATCCTATGAAACAGACTAAGACAAGACCCTTAATGATCTTATCTATTTGCTAAGATCAACTTCCTAAAACGCTATGGACATTGACAATGATGACATTGGATATCCAGTAAAGCTCTCTCTTCCTAATGGAAAGGGATCGGCCATAGTCAACTCGGTTGACCCAATGGTAAAGAGAGAGGCGAAGTCTGAGATAGTCCCATTATCAAGGGTCCATAGGTAACTATTGCCAAAGGAAGGGGCATTGGTTACGAAGCTGCCAAATTTACCTAAGGATGTTAAAGTCAATAAGTTTGGCTCTACTTCAGGTAAAGTCCATTGTCTAACTCTATTAAGTACATGCTGATTCTGATCGCGAAGATGGATTTCAATCGCATGGTTCGGTGATCAGAATTTTAGGCTATTACTTAAGAGTTATGATATTTATATTGCTTAGGAATAGATAACAACAAGGTTTTCATATGGATTGTAAGGATAAGTTTTTCCGCAAAGTTTTAAAATAAAAGAAAAAGGTTTTGATTTTATTTATTTTAAGTATCCTTACAATGGCATTTGTGAAAAGTTGTTGCTTATAAGATTCCATTGATAGCAATATTGGAAAAATGGATTTGATTCTTTCGGTTGTGGTAGTGTCTAATATTACCAAATAAGGAAAGATTCTCATCACCCAAGGTTCAATTGGACCGAAACTTGGAATCATGTAAGTTGTATAGTATGATGAATGAGAACTTTCAGCTTGGAAAATTAAGACTAATTCCTTATGTGAATAAGGAAAGGACTAAGGGATCGAGTACACATTCTTGTGCACTGGTCAAGTCCACCACAAAAGATCAAGAAGACTATTCGTCATGATTTACTTAAGTTCAGTAAATATGGTTATACTTATAAGTTTAAGTATAAGTCTGTAGCATTGGAGAAGTTTCAATGTGAGACAGAACGAATAAGAAGAATCAAAGTATGGCAGAAAGATAAAAGTTTCTCAAATCTAAAAATATGGGAGAGTACTTTAGTATCATGTTTATGATCATCTTAATGATTAAGATACCATATCACAATTGGTCCTCTAAAGTCATCTTAGTGCATTCTTATGACTAAGTAGAGGAGTCATGAATTGTTGAAATGGTTAAATCAAAAAGATGAGTCATACTTCGTTCCAAAACAATTCTTAGAGTCATACTCCAAGATTGTAACTTGAGTGACATATCTTAAAGAGGGTTTGTTAACACTAGTCAAATGTAAGAGTAAAAGGTTATCTACTCTTGTACATTTGAAATTGGTAAGTTGTGATGTTTTGGATAAAACAGAGACCAACTTAGGCCAATTGTGTAAAGTGTTAGTCTTGATAAAGAATCCGCACTATCTCTTGAATATTTGACAAGGGAGTCTTATATGTCAAGAGGACAGTGGGAGTCTTAAAGCTCTTGAAAGTTTCAAGACTTAATCAAGAATAAAACCTAAAGTCCTTCACTAGCACACGACTTGAGGTTTATAACCTATCGTGTTGAAATTTTTGTGCCTATTCAAGTTGGCTTTGCATAGGAGTTCTGAGAGTTCTCAATTGGTTGCACAACTACTTGGAAGAAATGGCAGGCACCTGAGCTGCCAAATGGCAAGAATTTAAGATTGCACAAGTTTAATCAATATGAGTTTGGATTTGTCACTAACCTTGTCTTGTGATTATGGTTTTGACAAATTCACATGGATAAGAACACATACACTATTAAATCTAAGTGTCATAAGGTTTCTCTCCGATTCATGAAAATGATGGTGAGGAAACACTTTCACTAAGTAGATTTTAGCTAGATAGCAATTGTGATATTTGCATTCTCAAAGTCGTTAGTGGAGCGTGTGTGGTTTACCGGCACACTAACATGGACTTGTGAGAAGTAGCAAAGGTCTAAACAATTGAGACTATGATTACGGCATCCCTTTTTATAGTTCTAAAATTATTTAGACACACATGTGAGCTATCTAAGAGAGGTGTATGATTTTGATAAAGTTTTATCAAAACAATCTAGTATCAGAAATCTGAACTTTGATAAGAAAGTCAGCTGATTTCTGAGTACATGTCAAAGCTAGTGGGAGCATAAATGTTATGCTAATAATCATCATGTTAGTGGGAGCATGATAATTATGACAAAGGTTGCATGTTAGCAATGTTAATTATAGAAAACAAAAGTTTCAATTCGTGAGGTTGCAGGGGTTGAAAAAGTTGTTTTGCTATAATTAAGGGAGAGGAAATTATACTTCATTTCAATTCTAAAAGCTTACATTGAGATTTTAATCATATTTAATCAAGGATATATATATATATATATATATATATATATATATATATATATATATATATATATATATGAATTTCATGTTGGAATGGCTCAACATAAGGAAATTCTATATATGGGTCCATTATTTGCGTTCTAAAATTCGATTATGATTATGGCATCCCTTTTCATAATCTGAATTTTGAGAACTTGGAAAATTAAAATGGAAATATTATAGCAAAAGACTGGTTTAGTCTTTATGTGAGACATCATGAATCGTGTCCCATATGCTTCGGATATAGGATCGATTACATGTGCTATATTCATCCTTTCTAAAATTTTCCAAATGCCTGGGGCATTATGAAGGGAAAAGGTCTAGAATTGGATATGACTAAAATGATTAAGCAATTGTCGAGGATAATCTAAGGTTTACCAAAGATTGGTTGCTCAAGGACAGTTGGAAGTATAATGTTAATTCTGGAAGGACCATATTGACATAATCTGTAAGGAGGCAACTCTTGTTCAGAAGTGATAGTCAAAATGGAATATGGAAATGTTTCAAAGTTAGAAATTATTCAATCTATGTAAGATTAGGAAACTTAATGAAAGAAGGATGTTTCCAAGGAGCTGATCTCCTTTGGAATGCTCTGTAATGATTGTTGTCAAGTCTTTCTGACTTTGTGCATAATCATTAAGATGATCAATGCATATAAGTTTAGCATCTAACAGATTTAAGTAAATGACATGAATTTGGAATTCTTGCATTTGCAGTAAGGATTTGGGACTGTGAAAAGAGGATCATTGGAGTGATGTTCAATTGATCTATTTTACAAAGTAAAGATCATAGACAAACATAGTATGCATACTTGGTGTATGGCATGACTAGTGTTTAGAAAACATAGTGTACATGCTTGGAGCATGGGACAACTATTGTTTTAAATTCAAGTATAAAGTTGATAAAACCGAAACAATGAATAATGAGTAATCAGTATGGTGATAAATAAAAGTGTTTATTTATATTTATAGGGTTTGATACCATATTTGATTCATTTATTCTTGTGTTTCACTTTGCATGTTTTGACTTCCAGAATAACTAAGTCGCTCTTCCTGAATGATTAAGTTATTCAAACCATCCACAGTCGGTCATATGTTGGAAGTAGATATGAATCAAGACTGTCATGGGTTGGTTTGTAGAGGTCCAAGTTGGTGGACAAAGTGGTGCTACAACACTCATGAGTGCTCATAAGTTCTGAGTATTGGATTCAACCCCCGCTCATTTGAATCACTTCATGGATTTTATCACGAGTGATCATGAGACGATAATATCTTATATTCTTCAAACCTAGAGATATGAGTTGTTACTATGAGTTGGTTATACATTGATTGCACGAAAACGCATTGGTAACTCGATGTTATAAAACGTGCCTTTGTGTATGATTCAACAAGTAGTAGAACAAGCCATATGAGTCGAAGTTTATCCATTCCTTTTACCTTCGGGATAAAAGCGATATATATGGGCCCCTCGATGATTTAAAGATGATACATGTGAGTGCTTGGCCAAGCCAGGACTGATTTGATTTGTTCAATCAGTCAGTCATCATGAATCGGAAATCGGGAAACAACAAATGGACAGAGAGAATGATTGATAATCCATGTCTCAGTCCATATGATATCTAGAATGGAGGAATATATGATCCCTTATCTAATGGACAAGTCATTGATAAAGGTCAGAGTTCATCGACAAGGTCAGAGTTCGACAGAAGCTTTTGAGAGCTACGATTGTTGATCGGTTCCTGAAGTCATACGCAATAATAGTTTTAGACTTATCCAAGTGGGAGACTGTTGGATTAATGTCTAAGTCCATAACTATAATTGGTAAGACTTGACCCGACCCGACATGGTCCATTTGGGTTGCATGGCATCATGCATTTGGATAGACTATAATGAGAGAAATAACACTTAAGGTTGGTTAATATATTATAAGTTCTAATATATTAATAAGGTTATTTAATTAGTATTGATCAAGAATTAATTTGGAATTAATTAAGTGATCAAAAGGAGACTAATTAAATATATGGGTTGATTGTGTAAATCATTCATTCTTATATATGTGGGCTTGTGATCCAAGATTCCTTATGTTGGACTAAGTCCATGGGGTGACCCATGGATACTCCATGGAGGTTAAAATCCATGGAGCATAAGGAATGGGTAAAGTTATGAGTTACATGGTGTAACCCTAATAGCCACCATATAAAAGAATCCCATGGCTCAAGAAATCGTGCACTAATGTGTGAATATGAGGGCTAGACGATTTCAAGGAGTGTTCCATTTCTCTCAAGTCATTCCATGTGCATTTGGTGTTGTGTGAACCATTTGAGGTGTCACACTTGGAGCACTAGGCACTCAAGCTTCATGAAGACATTCTACATCAAAGAGGTATGTATTCTATCTTGTTATATTTATTATTTTGTATGCTAGATTAGGATAATACCTTGGATGTTCATAATTGTATGTATAATAGAGAAAACATAGATCCAAGGTATTTAGGGTTGCATGTACACTTAGGAGTGTTAGAATGCTCAAAACCCAACAGCTACGTCCCGCTCATGCAGGGCGACCAGTAATCGGGCCGAAGATCTCTGTACATCTTCGTCGTTCCTGGATGGATAGAGAACCGAGACTTGTGGGCCTCATCCATCAACACCTGCCGTACTCTATCCCAGTACGGTACCCAGACCCTACCATGCAGGGTCAATAATCCTCGGCTGTCGTAATCAAACGAAGCCACTCGACCCACTATCCTTTCGCACTTCTGGCGCTCCTCCTTCAGGCTCTCAACTTGTACCTCCCTAATCTTCTCCAGCAGTGGAGTAATCACTGTCATCCTCAGACAGATATCTCGGATCGGAGCCGCTACCACCTTGCGGCTCAGTGCGCCGGCCACTACGTTGGCCTTGCCCGGGTGGTAGAGGATCTCACAATCGTAATCCTTTACCACGTCTAACCACCGACGCTACCTCATGTTCAGATTCGGCTGAGACATGAGGTACCTCAAACTCTTGTGGTCTGTGTAAACAGTACACCAGACCCCATAAAGGTAATGCCGCCAAATCTTGAGGGCGAACACTACAGCCCCCAACTCCAAATCATGCGTCGGGTAGTTAGCCTCGTGGGGCTTCAACTGTCTCGAGGCATAAGCTATCACATGCCCCCGCTGCATCAACACTGCTCCCATACCTGTGATCGAAGCGTCACAGTAGACTACAAAGTCATCTACTCCCTCTGGCAGGGTAAGAATTAGCGCCTCGCACAGTCGCTGCCTGAGCGTCTCAAAGGTTGTCTGCTGCTCAGGTCCCCAGCAAAACACCACCGACTTCTTGGTCAGTCGGGTCAATGGTACTGCTATCTTGGAGAAATCCTGGATGAATCTCCTGTAGTACCCTGCCAATCCCAGGAAGCTCCGAATCTCGGATGGAGACTTCGGGACCTCCTACTGCATCACGGTCTCTATCTTGGCCGGATCGACTAATATACCCTTCTGGTTGACGAGGTGTCCCAAAAACTGCACCTCGCGCAACCAGAACTCGCACTTGGAGAACTTTGCGAAAAGTCTCTCCCTCCTCAAGGTCTCAAGCACCTCTCTCAGGTGTTCCTCATGCTGCTCATCAGTCTTCGAATAAACCAAGATATCATCAATGAATACTATCACAGACCGATCCAGCATCGTCCTGCACACGCGGTTCATACGGTGCGACCCGTCCTTCTTCACAAACAGGATCGGGGATCCCCATGGTGAACTGCTCGGCCTGATAAAACCCTTGTCTAACAGCTCTTGCAGCTGCGTAGACAACTCCTGCATCTCGGGAGGAGCCAACCGATATGGTGCCTTGGCTATCAGAGCCGCACCGGGGACCAGGTCAATACGAAACTCAGTCTGTCTCTCCGGAGGTATCCCAGGCAAATCCTCTGGGAATACGTCCGGGTACTCTCGTACTACTGACGCATCGTCAACTGTCGCCTTACCCTTATCCCGGGTATCCATAATATAGGCAACGTACCACGCGCAACCCTGCTGGAAATAGCCCCTCGCTCTCGCTGCTGAACAAAGAATCGGTCCGCGTTGTGGCCTCTCGCCCTGAATCACTAACTCTCCCCCACTAGGAGTGCGGACCCTCACCAACTGTAGCTCACAATCAATCACTGCTCCATTGGAACTCAGCCAATCCATACCCACTATAACCTTGTTCCCTCGCAGGGGAATAGGAACCAAATCTACTGGGAACTGCTCATCAAATAAACACAGTGTACATCCTCTATGAACTCTCGAGACCCTAACGGTCCTATCATCTGCTATCTCGACGTCAAGTGGGCAACCCAGCTCCCGCGGAGCTCTGCTAAACCGCTTGCTAAGTGCAAGCGACACAAACGATCGGCTAGCCCCCGAATCAAACAATACCATAGTTGAGATGCCGTTCACTAGGAACAACCCTATAAACAACACATAAACATGAGTAATAATCAAGAGTAAATAGAGAGAAAATGGAGAAAATATGTACCAGCAACCACATTAGGAGTCGTTAGCGCCTCCTCTGCTGTCAACTGGAAAGCTCTACTCTTCGCCACTGGCGCCTCAGCACTACCCTGCCGGCCATCCGTAATCCTCAGTGTGATAGGAGCGGGTACCACCACCTGTCCTGCAGGTGCTAAACTCGGACACTGGGACTTCTTGTGCCCCCTTTGATTGCAATGGAAGCAAATCAGATCAGATGTTGCGGTGGTAGTTGTAGTAGCTGTACAATCCCTACTCATATGCCCAGTTCGACCGCACTTGAAGCAACCGGAACTCCCCGCCTTGCACACTCCATCGTGCAACCTGCCACACTTGCCATACCGACTGTGGCTCTGCTGTCCCCTAGACCTGTGATCAGACACCTTGGGCTTTTTGCCCGAACCTACTGCGCCAGACGTCGCCTCTGGTTTCCTCTTCCTCTCCATCTCTAGATCAATCTCCCTCTCACGAGCCCTCGCAATCATGTCCTCCAGCGTCTTGTAGCTGGAGCGGCTCACAAACTGGCAGATATCACTCCGCAACATCTCATGATATCGGGCCTTCTTCATCTCCTCGTCCGCCACATACTGCAAAACAAGGAGGGCTCTCTCCTTGAACTTGGCGGTAATCTCCGCCACAGTCTCTGTCGTCCTCTGGAGGTCCTGAAACTACCTAGCAAGCTGCTGCACCTTAATAACAGGTGCGAACTCGGCTCTGAACCTGGTCGTGAAATCACTCCAGGTCATAGCATCCAACGCAGTGTCATCTCTAATAGCTCTCCCGATCTCCTCCCACCAATCTCGTGCCCTGTCCTTCAGAAGATAGGATGCTAATCTGACCTTGTCCCCCTCGGGACATCTGCTGGTGCGGAACGCGTTGGCGACATCCGCCAACCATATGGTACTCGCAATGGGGTCCCGAGCCCCATGGTAGTCGGGAGCTCCACAAGCTCTGAACTCCCTGAACGTCAATGTACGCGATCCCATCATGGCCGCTAACTCAGTACGGAACGCGCCCAGCTTCTCATTCAGAAGCTCTAGGATACCGTCCTTGACCGATCCAAAAATCACAGGAGTCTGGTCTAGTATGCTGCGTGTGACCTCCAAGGAGATGAACTCCCTGGTCTGCTCATCTAACTGCCCTGCTCCAGAGCCAGAGCCCGATTTCTCTCCTGCACCTGAGCTACCAACTACTGGCCTAGGGCATAAAACCACCATTATGTAAACACATCATAACAAGCGTCAGAATACTAATATAACTGGAGGGATCACTCATACTACAAGTTCCCTGGTCTTATCTTAGCCCTCCTTGATTTGAGTACGGATCCTCTTCTTTCAGTAGTACGGGCCCATATTGTCATACCCCCAAACCAGAACGGCGAAACGTTCGGGGGCAGAGGACTTAATGTAAGTATCACAACACATGCAATATAGTAATCAAAGTACAAACAACCATTGCATTAATAAGTATAAGTTTTACATAAGTGTTTAAACATTACATATTCAAACACCAAAGTAGGTACAGTAGAAGACAAGAGTCGCGGTACGGTACTAGGTAGTCTTCTCAAAAGCTTCGGGAGTGTACATGTCTACTGGATTCCTAAGAATACAAGTTATTTGGAAAGAGTAGATCAGCATTTAAGCTGGTGAGTTCATAAGTATTTTAGTTCTGTTAAGTATACTCTAAGCTCTTTGGATTGGTTCCTCCAGAAAATCCTATATTTCCTGAGGTGATTAACTGATAACCTCAATAGTTTCCCTCTGTAATTACTTAGTTTATACTAATTATATATAACCCAATATCGAATGGACAGTTAAATGGGTGTATCTGCCCTAAGCCCACAACCAAACAAGGAACAGGAAGTAAGGCAGAAGTCACACATTTCACTGTCAATCGGATATTACTTATGTATAACTCTGATGTAAAAACTAAGGAATTATATAATTAACCACTAAAGGTCTTTTATGTTATACTAGTTTACAGAGATTGAATGACTAAGTTCCATTTGATAAGTAGTTTAATTCCATAAACCGTTTCATTTGTAAAAGTTGTTTAATCCCATAAACCGTTTCATTTGTAAAAGTGGTTTAATCCCATAAACTGTTTCCTTTGTATAAGTGGTTTAATCCCATAAACCGTTTCTTTTGAAAAAGTGGTTTAATTCCATAAACCGTTTCATTTGTAAAAGTATTCTTAGTTATATCTGTTTTATAGTAAAAAACTTAGTATTAATCCTGGAAAATATTATATTATCCATAATACTGCCTTGTGGTTTTAAATGTTCAAAACCAGAAGTACAAGTATATTTACCATACTTGATTTCATCATACGTAGCTTTTACTGTAAGTAAAAACTACAGAAGGTATATTTGGTCGGGATGTAATTATCTTTTCTTACTGTTTTAAGAGAACTATATTACTTAGTAATGAGTTCTATTAACCATACTAATATGACGGATATGCCTGTGGCGACGTTCTTCAGGCGTCGGAATGGTATGATATTTGACACCCTAGGCCTGCCGGCCAAACTATAGCGAACAGTAGAGGTGCGGGATTGTCAGTCCCATATAGATCTATACACAAATTCACGCTCTCCCTACAAGATATTCTAGTTAATAGGTCAGGACTTAAAGTCGTACTTAGATAAGTACGCCGTGAAGGGTCTCACAAATTTATTTTCAACGAGATTTACGATGTATTATTATTACCCTGTGATTGCTAACTCTGGTACTTTGTATCGTACCCTTGGTTAATGCAAACCCGGTATGATGTATTATTACCTCGTGTTTGCTAACTCTGGTACTCTGTATAGTACCTTTGCTAATGCAAACCCGGTATGATGTATTATTACCTCGTGTTTGCTAACTCTGGTACTCTGTATAGTACCTTTGCTAATGCAAACCCGGTATGATGTATTATTACCTCGTGTTTGCTAACTCTGGTACTCTGTATAGTACCTTTGTTAATGCAAACCCGGTATGATGTATCTTTACTTCTTTAATATGTTGTTCGTATATTAAAGGTATTATACATATCTTGGTATAGTTGAATGAATTTTTGGTAATTTCCTTGGAAAGTATACAGTCGTGAATCATACTTGTGTATTTAGTTTTGAATCATAAATTATACCTAGTATAATTTATATGTTCTATCTGATTAACATGATTTCTCATGGATGAACACCTTTGCTCAGCCTGATACAAAGGTAATGATACCAAAAGGAGTAACCTTTTATACTCATATATATATATATATATATATATATATATATATATATATATATATATATATATATATATATATATATATATATATATATATATATATATATATATATATATATATATATATATTTAAGAAGGAAACGACCTTCGGACAAATAACATCACCTTAATTCCACATCCAAACAAGGAAAAGGAAATAAGATAATTCATTAGTCCTAAGTCCTTCAAATCTTATTTATATATTTATACATATATAAACATGATTTTGGTAATTATAATTTGAAATAGTTTATAAAACATTTTTCAAAGAATTTACCGGAGTTTACAAGACTTTAAAGATTTAACATGGCTTTAAGTCATTTTGGAAGTATTTCGTAATTTTTAAAAGTATACGAAAAGCCTTTGTGTGATTTTTATCACATAATTATTAACACAATTTATATTGTGTTAAACTTGTATTCCCCCCCCCCTCTAAAAAGCATTTAAAAACAATTAAAAATGTAAATTATAGGGGTATGAACTCACTTTGATAAGCGGTGATTCGGGCAGCGTTTCGTTTCCCAGAAAGAGTTTATTTGACGAGAAACCGACTCAAACCGGGCAGAGTTTCGACTGGAGAGAGGATAACTTCTCTAGAATTCCGGGGCTCCAGGGCTTGCTTCGGGCTTTAGAAACGATATTGGGGCCTTGGGGGGTCATGAGAAAGTCGAGGGGGAGAAATGGTGCAAAATGGGGAAATTTGGGGTGAAAAATCCTTCAAATCCGAGAAGGCTCGCACCCTTTATATAGGGGTGCGAGGGTTCGGCCGAAGGAGGTTAGTCATCGGACAGCTGGCGAAGGCGAGGAGTCAGCAGCCACGCGTCGGACATGCGAAGTGTACACGGGGCGAGGCTTCAGACGTGGAGGTTTCGGATTGGACCAGACTTCGGTCCAATGGGAGGAGTGCACGAGGGTCCGAGGAGCATCTGCGGGGTGTCTTATGCGATGGTGTCCGAAGCTTAGTGGACCGCGGACTTGGTCCAATCAGAAGGTGACAAGTGAGGCTCGGTCCTATCAGGAGGTGCCATGTGGAGGCCTCGCATGCGAGGGATGACGTGTCCAAAGATGACTCATGCGAAATTTCCCGGTTTTCAACATTTTCTTGATTTTTGTGCCAAAAACTTGCGAAAATCATAACTTTCGCATACGAGCTCCGTTTTTGACGTTCTTTATATGCACGCGTAGGTAAAATCACACTATACGACTTTCGTTTAGACTTCGTCGGCTGATTTTGAGTTTATTTTTAATATTATTATTTTTAACAGACCGGGACAGGAAATCCGTTAAAAATTCATAACTTCTTCATCCGACGTCCATTTTCGCCAGTCTTTTTACCGTTGTGCTACTTTTGACGAGACCTTCGATTCTCATTTAAGTTGCATCGGCTAAATATCGATCGATTTATATTTCGAATTTTTAGCTGTCTACTGCTAAACCGAAACTTCGAAAAATTATAACTTCCTCATACGAAGTCAGATTTTTGCGTTCTTTTTATGAACGTTCTCGGTTTAACATATTCTACAAATTTCATTTAGATTGTTAAGGCTAAAAAGCCTTTTATCGAAAATTCGCTTTTTACACTGAACAGTGTTTTGCCGGTTTTGTCGCGGATTTTCGATTGGTCATAACTTCTTCGTTATAACTCGGATTTCAGTGTTCTTTATGTTTTTGGAAACCTTGTTACAAAATCTACCACTTGGTTCATCCCAATTACGATTATTGATCAACTTATTTTTGACCAAAATTTGACTGGTGTCACACATACTACCTTCCACATCTATCTGTACTTTCCTCAAGTACTGCCTCGACCCCACCAAGTCCCTTCTACTACTACTCCTGATCTCATGCTAATCTCGTCCTAGGATTTCCCTAGGGTAATCACCAACCCATTCTCCGCCATCAGCTGCATAAGAAGTCCCTGTTTTCTTTCCCTAACTAGCTCGCGAATACTATTACATATTACTCAGACTAGATAATTCTTCGAATGAGAGATCCTACCCCACAACGGTTGGACTCAAACAAGAGCTGCGAAATAGAGCTAGACCTAACCTTCTGAAATTATTTAGTCCTTGCAATATGTAACTTAACATATTCGTTTACTAGTTAGTGAAAGACAAATAGAACTCCTAAAAGCACAAAGCAAGCAGCATTCAGGCGTTGAGTACACATAATCAAGCATATACTACTCTGGCTGTCATACTTGTCTAATCTGTACTAGCATGCAGTTCTCATAAAGCTGAAACACATATAACAGGCACATAAGGCATCCTTTCTAGATCCTTAGTCCTAATCTACCATGTTGTTCTAATAAAGCTGATAATCATAATATAGCATAAACTTGTATGGGTAATTTGGGAGTACTTACTTGAGTTCGGCTGATTGCATGCACCACACCCTTTTCTCTTTTCAAAGTTCTTTTCTATTTTCAAAATCCTTTTTGTAAAAATGATTTTCCTTTTGAAAATTTCTATACCAATTCCTTAGTTTGAGTTCAGACACACTCGAAAGTGTGCCCGAATCCCTCAAACCAAGGCTCTGATACCAAATTGAAACATCCCAAATATACAACCCTAAAATTTCGTTTTTAAAACATTATTAAACCATCAACCATCCAAAATCATAAGTGAAAACATAATCATGTATCATAAAACATCATAGTATCTGTCTCAAATCAAAATCTCATATCAAATCATCAGAGTGAACTCCCAGGCTGTGCTGTGGTGTGTGCCATGCGATCAACCCGAGCCCTTCCCTTTGCTAGTGGAAGTACTGTTGGATTAGGTGTCTAAGCCCATAACTATAATTGGTATGTACTTGAATTGATAGCAGCACAGTCCTTTTGGGTTGCCCTCAACCTAGCAACTGGACAAGGAAATTATGAAAGGAGAGATATTAATTTATAAGATTAATAAATTAATATATATATAAATGATTTATTAATATGTTAATGGATTAATATATTAATTAGAAATCATTATGTTTAATTAATTGTTAGCCAGAAATTAATCAGAATTGATTTTGGGGTTAAAAGAATTAATTATAAGGTGCAGGGACTAGTTTGCAATTATCTAATAGTTGAGTGGAAGGCTCTAGAACCCCCTTGGAAGAGGGTGGACGAAATCTTTAGGGGAAACCCTAATAATTTCGTCCATAGGGGCTTGGATAAGGCCCTTGGGTTTGCTTAGGCCCTAAGCAAAGGATAACTAGGGTTTCCCTTAAACCCTAGATCCCTCAGCTATATAAGGAGCCTCCTGGTTCATGTTTTTGGTCACTCTTTCTTTTGAAGAAACCCTAAGGCCGAGATTTTGCATACTCCCTCTCCCCTCTCTCTTCTACTTTCCTTCTTGCTAGTTTGGGTGTGATTCCATTAGAGGCATTACACTTGTGGTGCTAAAGCTTCCAAGAAGATCAAGATCAAGACTAAGGGAATATCAATTGTTTGCTATAACAATTGAAAGGTATGTAAACCCTAAACCCTAGTTTGTTAATTTCGAAATTAGCCTCTCTCCTCTAGGGTTCTTGTTTTGCAATTCAAAGTTGTATGTTCAATAGTTAAAACATAGATCCAAAGTAGGTTGCATGTGAACTTAGGAATTGTTTTCTAGTTTATTTGTTGTACCTAAAACCCATCAGTGGTATCAGAGCCATTGTTGTTTTAAATTGAATTGCTACAATTGTTGAATTGCAAATTAGGGTTTATAGCTATTAAACCCTAAAGGCCAATCTTTTGATTTCTAGGGTTTTGGATCAAAGGGTTTTTTCGAAAACCCTAGCCTCCAAAGAACCCTAATCGAAATTAGGGTTAGGGTTTTGAAAACCCTAGCCTCCTCCCTTATGAATTTCGAAATATGCTAAGAAGATAACTAGGGTTTCTTGTTTTTGGATAATTGTTACTTAATTAGATTAATTGGATAATTATCCTTACCCTATTTTTCGAAATTAGAGGGATAAGGATTAGGATTAAATTAATTGATTAATTTAATTAGATAATCCTTACAAGATTTAATAATTTGATTAATAGTTAATTAAAAGATAAATATTAAATCTAGTTAATTGGTTTATTTAAATTTAAATTTAATAGCTTAAATTTCGAAATTTATATAAACCCTTGAAGTTTTAAAAGGTTTTAAAACACACCTTATATATATTATAATTAAAGGTTTAATATTATATGTATAAGAATATGGTCAGTCAAATCGCTAGTATGCCTCATTCACGAAGCTAATCTATAAGGGGGGTATAAGGAAACTGCCTATAAAATGGTAGTTGAATGGGTGTCCACTCTCACCCACCGCTTCCTTGATTAGTGGAGGGTCGTTAGCAGAATGGATTTGATAGGACAACTACTTCTCATTAAAAGTATAATGATATTAAAAGTACTAGAACATTGTTTTCAAAATCCCAAATCTAGTTACTTTAGGAAAAATGTGAAAAGTATGCTAATCCATGAAATTGCACATTATGCTTTATTGGTCGTTAGTGGAGCGTGTGTGGTTAACCAGCACACTAAAAGGCACCAATAAAGAGTAGTAATGGGTATCTCATAATTTTCATTTTGATGGAGCGTGTGTGGTTTACCAGCACATCAATAGTTAATGATAAAGACAATGAGGTTACCAAGCACATTTGCATGGTTATTCACATCTTGTTTGTGATCCTCGGCATCCCAGTCACAAATAGAAGAGCATAATCTGAGATTAAAACATGCCATTGAATAGTTTCAATGTATCTCAAAAGAATTAGGAATTTCACTTCGTTTGTTTCGTCTAATGGTGGAATTGGTGAATCGTCATTCGCCTACCTTTATGAAATTTGCACTTGGATCTCGGCATCCCATTTCTGAGTTGTGAATCTTCATAGTTGGATCCTAACCTTGATATTATATCTTTGGGTTATTCTATTAAGGTATCTTGAAATCTAACTAAAACTTTCTTTCTTTTCAGATGTCTACTCCTGGAAACACTTCTACTTCATCCTCCTCCAACCAGAACTTCTCCTTGCTCAATATATGCTCCAAAGTCGTTATGGATGGCTCAAACTATAACGATTGGATGCGCAACATCAAGATGGCTCTTCGTTTCGAGAACAAAGAATATGTTCTTGAAAAGGAGCTCAAAGAGCTTGATGAGAATGAAGCTACTCCTGAAGATCTTGCTGCCTACAAGAAACATTACGATGATGCTACCAAAGTGGCATGCATCATGGTGGCAACTATGTCCCCAGAACTGCAGAGGTACTATGAGGACTACTGGCCTTTCGAGATGAACAAGGACCTTATGGAAAAGTACCATAAGCGAGCTCGTCAAGAAAAGTTCGAAGTAGTCAAGTCACTCATGGCTTGCAAGATGAAAGATGGGGAGTCGGTTGTGTCACATGTGCAAAGAATGCAACGCTACATAGAGCGTTTGGTCAAGCTCAATATTCACTTTGATGAGGAATTGGCCATTGACATGGTCTTGAACTCACTTCCTGAATGTTATGGTCAGTTTATTCTAACTTACCATTTGAACAATACTGAGCAGACCTTGGCCCAATTGCACAACTTGTTGCAGACAGCTGAGGCAGGGATGAAGGGTAAAAGTATACCCTCCACACCTACGAGTGCCCCTGTTTTGGCCATTGGACAGGGAAAGGGGAAAAAGAGGAAAGGTCCTCCCAAGCAAAACTGGAAGAGCAAGGCTCAAGCTGGGTCATCTAGTAATGGCCCAAAGGCTAAGCCCAATGGTTCCACTCCCCATATTTCTGATCCAAAAGAGGCAGTTTGCTTTTACTGCAACCAAAAGGGGAATTGGAAGAGATCTTGCCCACAGTATCTGCAAGATATCAAGGATGGCAAAGTAAAGCCATCTTCGGCAGGTATTTACACTATTTCTGCTAATAACTCATTATCTTCTCGTTCATGGGTCCTTGATACAGGATGTGGTTTTCATATCTGTTCTGATTTGCAGGGTCTAAAGGAAAGTGAGGAGATAGAGCGAGGAAGGATAAACCTGATCATGGGAAACAGAAAGTCTTCACCAGTAACCAAGATCGGAGTTTATCAGCTTCTGCTTAGTAATGATGTTAGATTAGATTTAATAAATTGTTGCTATTCGTCTGAGATGACGAGAAACATTATTTCATTTCATGCATTGTTCAGACAAGGTTTTACATATTCTTTTAATGATTTGAATGGTTCAATTTCTGTTTATAAGAATGGTGTTTTTATGTTTGAAGCTTTGCCTTGTAATGGTGTGTATGAAACAGTGACTTGTGTTGATAGCTTAGGAAATAGTGTACTTAATATTGACTTGTCTAATAGTGTAGACAAGGCATGCTTGTGGCATTGTCGTCTTGGACACATTAACAAGAAACGCATAGCCCAACTCCAAAAGGATGGAGTGTTGGAATCATTTGACCTAAAGTCAGATGATATGTGTGAATCTTGTCTTTTGGGAAAGATGACAAAATCACCATTCACAGGGTCTTGTGAAAGAGGTGAAGGTCTGTTGGATCTCATACACACAGATGTGTGTGGGCCCTTCAGATCAACTACAAGAGATGCTAATCGATTCTATGTGACTTTCACTGACGATTATAGCAGATATGGATATATCTACTTGATCAAGCATAAGTCAGAAACTTTTGAAAAGTTCAAAGAGTTTAAACATAAAGTCGAAAATCAATTGGGCAGAAAGATAAAGATACTTAGATCCGATAGAGGCGGGGAGTATCTTAGTATCGAGTTTAACGACTATCTGAAAGAATGTGGGATAGTCTCACAATTGACTCCTCCTAGGACACCACAGTTAAATGGTGTAGCTGAGAGGCGCAATCGAACCTTGTTAGACATGGTTCGTTCTATGATGAGTCGGGCTTCGCTTCCTATTCACTTCTGGGGGTATGCCTTAGAGACAGCCGCCCACATCCTCAATCTTGTCCCTACAAAGAAGGTTGCCAAAACACCTCACGAAATGTGGACAGGGAAAGTTCCCTCGTTAGCACATATTAAAGTCTGGGGTTGTGAAGCTTTCGTAAGACGAGAGACTCACGACAAGCTAGCAGCTAGAAGTGAGAAATGTGTTTTCATTGGTTACCCAAAGCAGTCTTTTGGATATTTGTTCTACAGGCCTAGTGAAAACGTGGTCTTTGTAGCACGAAGAGGAGTCTTTCTTGAAAGAGAGCTCATATTCAAAGAGGACAGTGGGAGCACTATTGACCTTGAAGAAATTCAAGATTCAGCCAATGAAGGAACCTTAGATGACACTAGCACTCAACCAGAGGAAACAGTTCCTGTTGAACCAATCGATAACTCATTACCTCTTAGAAGATCCACTAGGGTGAGTGTGCCACCTGAGTTGTATGGTTTCCATATTACTTCAGATGGTGACACATTCATAAGTGACAGAACACTGGTAAACTTAGATGAACCAGTCACTTATAAGGAAGCAATGGAAGGTCCAGAGGCTTCCAAGTGGAAAGAGGCAATGGACAGCGAGATTAAGTCCATGTATGACAACCAAGTTTGGAATTTGGTTGATAGTGCACCAGGTCGTAAGACAGTTGGGTGCAAATGGATCTTCAAGAAGAAGACAGACATGGATGGAAATGTGCACACATTCAAGGCTCGACTGGTTGCAAAAGGTTTCACTCAAACCCTAGGGGTTGACTATGATGAAACCTTCTCGCCAGTGGCTAAGATTAAATCTATTAGGATATTGCTCGCCATAGCTGCCTTTCATGATTATGAAATCTGGCAGATGGATGTCAAAACTGCTTTCCTTAATGGGAAGTTGGCTGAAGATGTTTACATGAGTCAGCCAGAGGGTTTTGTTGATGCAAAGTTCCCTAATAGAGTGTGCAAGCTTGAGAAATCCATTTATGGATTGAAACAAGCATCTCGCAGTTGGAATCTTTGCTTCCATGAGAAAGTCAAAGAATTTGGTTTCTCTAGAAGTGAAGATGAGTTCTATGTGTATATCAAAGCTAGTGGGAGTATAGTAACTTTTCTGGTGTTGTATGTCGATGACATATTACTCATTGGTAACGACGTTCCAACCTTGAAAGAAGTTAAGTCTTGGCTTGGAAAGTGTTTTGCCATGAAAGACCTTGGAGAAGCTGCCTATATTCTTGGGATTAGAATATTGAGAGATAGAAAGAAGAGACTAATTGGACTTAGTCAGAGCACATACTTGGATAAGGTACTAAAGAGGTTTAGTATGGAAAATTCCAAGGGAGAGCTACCTATCCAGAGCAATACCAAATTGAGTAAGACTCAATGCCCGAGTACAGATGTTGAAATAGATGACATGAGTCGTGTACCTTATGCTTCCGCTGTCGGATCGATCATGTACGCTATGACATGTACTCGCCCTGATGTGGCATTTGCTTTGAGCATGGTCAGTCGCTATCAGGGAAACCCAGGTAGAGCTCATTGGATAGCAGTTAAGAATATACTCAAGTATTTGCGAAGGACAAAGGACTGGGTTCTTGTGCTTGGTGGCAGTGATACTTTGAGAGTAGATGGTTACAGTGATGCCAGCTTTCAGACGGATAGAGATAACTTCCGTTCCCAGTCAGGCTGGGTATTTTTACTGAATGGAGGAGCAGTTACTTGGAAGAGTTCCAAGCAAAATACGGTGGCTGATTCTACTTGTGAATCAGAGTACATTGCAGCAAGTGAAGCGTCGAAAGAAGCAGCTTGGTTGAGGAACTTCATCGGGGATCTCGGAGTTGTTCCAACCATCCAGGAGCCTATGGAACTGTTCTGCGATAATGAAGGAGCGGTTGCCTTGACAAAGGAACCGAGAGATCATGGTAAGACCAGACATATCGACAGAAAGTACCATTTCATCAGACATAGAGTAGAAGAAGGCCATCTTATAGTAAAGAGGGTGTCATCTGAAGATAACCCAGCAGATCCCCTCACAAAGGGTCTGAGTAGGGCTAAGCATATTCAGCATGCTCGAAGCATAGGACTGAAAGATGATATTAGTTTTAGTAGTTAGATTAGTTTTTGAAACTTGTAACAAAGTAAATGTAATTGACTTTTGGTGATTAAATAATAAAGTATTATTTATAAATTTGGCTACTACCTTTCGTCAATTGTTTATTATTGTGTTTCATTTTTGCATGTTTTACTTCCTGAATAATGAGATTATTCAAACTCCACAGTCGCTCGTACTCTTGGAAGTAAGTAGTGAATTAAGACTGTCATGAATTGGATTGCAGATTGTCTAAGGATAGACATGGCAATAGAATTGCTGCAATGTTCATGAGTACTCAGAAATTGAGATTTGAGTATTGGATAAACCCTCGCTCAGAGTATTACTTCATGGAATTCATCACGAGTAATACTGAGACGATAATATCTTATAATCTTGAAACGAAGATATATGAGTTGTAATTTACAAGTCGGTTGTGCATTGGTGATACGAAAACGCATCAGTAACTTGGTGTTATAAAACGTATTGTCATGCATAATTTGATGAGTAAAAGATACAAGCATATGAGTCAACGTTTATTCGTTCCTTTTGCCCTAACAGGAAAAGCGATATCTGTGGGCCCCTCGATGATTTGGTGTTGACTTATGTGCTGGGCCCAGCCAGGACTAAATTGATGTGTTCGATTAGAAGTCCTACATCATCACAAATCAGGAATCGGGAAACATAGATTCTGGACAAACAGATTGATTACATTCCATGTCTTTTGTCTGGGGATATCAAGCAGAACGAAGGGTTATATGATCACTTATCTTAGGACACGTAACTGACTGGGTCAGAGTTCGGCAGCAGCTTTTGGAAGCTACAATTTGCTGGTCAAATTTAGAAGGCATACTAGCAATTATAGTTACAGACTTATCCAAGTGGGAGACTGTTGGATTAGGTGTCTAAGCCCATAACTATAATTGGTATGTACTTGAATTGATAGCAGCACAGTCCTTTTGGGTTGCCCTCAACCTAGCAACTGGACAAGGAAATTATGAAAGGAGAGATATTAATTTATAAGATTAATAAATTAATATATATATAAATGATTTATTAATATGTTAATGGATTAATATATTAATTAGAAATCATTATGTTTAATTAATTGTTAGCCAGAAATTAATCAGAATTGATTTTGGGGTTAAAAGAATTAATTATAAGGTGCAGGGACTAGTTTGCAATTATCTAATAGTTGAGTGGAAGGCTCTAGAACCCCCTTGGAAGAGGGTGGACGAAATCTTTAGGGGAAACCCTAATAATTTCGTCCATAGGGGCTTGGATAAGGCCCTTGGGTTTGCTTAGGCCCTAAGCAAAGGATAACTAGGGTTTCCCTTAAACCCTAGATCCCTCAGCTATATAAGGAGCCTCCTGGTTCATGTTTTTGGTCACTCTTTCTTTTGAAGAAACCCTAAGGCCGAGATTTTGCATACTCCCTCTCCCCTCTCTCTTCTACTTTCCTTCTTGCTAGTTTGGGTGTGATTCCATTAGAGGCATTACACTTGTGGTGCTAAAGCTTCCAAGAAGATCAAGATCAAGACTAAGGGAATATCAATTGTTTGCTATAACAATTGAAAGGTATGTAAACCCTAAACCCTAGTTTGTTAATTTCGAAATTAGCCTCTCTCCTCTAGGGTTCTTGTTTTGCAATTCAAAGTTGTATGTTCAATAGTTAAAACATAGATCCAAAGTAGGTTGCATGTGAACTTAGGAATTGTTTTCTAGTTTATTTGTTGTACCTAAAACCCATCAAGTACATGTAACCAAAACTGAAAACTGTAAGCACAAAGCTTAGTGAGCTCCCCCAAACTACCACATACCATACAATAACACAAATAGCACATATTGGGCCTTGCCCACTGCATCGGGCCCCGCCCGGCATCGGACCGAAGTCCGGCATAATCTGGGCCCCGCCCACTGCATCGGGCCCCGCCCGGAATCGAACCGAAGTCCGGAATAACTTGGGCCCCGCCCGGCATCAGACCGATGTCCAGAATAAGCTGAACATAACATAGCATGAACATGTAGCATAATCACATAAACTGCATCGGGTTTGCCCAGCATCGGACCGAAGTCCGGATCATATAAAACATATCACAAACATGCATGAATCACAAAGAACTCAAGCATACATACTACTGCATCGGACCCCGCCCGACATCGGACCGAGGTACGGAACTACTATCATCTAAACGGGTCGGCATTGTGGCCGTAGACCCGTTCCTACTGGAGGAAACTCACCTCGTATGGTTGGCTGCTGAAAAACTGGGCGAGGGATTCCTATCTGCTACTCCGGCGACTCTCCGGCTATAATTCCATAACAGCACTTAATCAAAAACTAATAATCTCTCTTAGGGTAAAATGACCATTTTACTTTTCTGGTCAAAGTCAACGCTAAGGTCAAAGTCAACTCTCAGTCAACCCAACTCGCCGAGTCCCTCTACCGACTCGTCGAGTTCCCATAGTCATAACATCGGGACATCTCGATCCTACTCATCGAGTCTCACCTTGGGCTCGTCGAGTTCTTTTGTCTCTGAGTCTCACTCATTTCCAACTCGCTGAGTCATCTCCTTAACTCAGTGGTATCACTCATAATCGAAGAAGGGTTTGGGGACATCGATCTGACTCGTCGAGTCCCAAGAACAACTCGACGAGTCCATTGCATGTTCAGACTATACAGTCGTTCCTAGGTGATCCCACTGCTTCCAATTCATAGATCTGGACTCCTTAGGCTAGAATAACACGTAAAGTTGCTAACTTTACGTGCATGCATGATGCTATGAAGCTAAATCACCCAAAACAAGCTAGAAATGAGAGCCTAGGGCATAGAATGGGACCTTGGCTGAATAAAGGTGGTAACTTTGAGCTTCTGGAGCTCAAGAGTGCCTAGATCTAAAGTCCTTATAGTCCCAAAGGCTCTCTACCCGAAATTATCTTGGAAAGGATTCGAAAGTGGCAACAAACAAGCTTTCAAGAAGATCTAAATGAAAATAAGCCAAGGTATGAACTTTATACCTTCAAGAGCTCTGAAATGCAACTAAAACTCTGGATCTTCTGCCTCTTCTTGAATCACCAATGGATCTCTTCCTTCTCCTAACTTCAAATCACACAAAAATGGCAAGAAAGGCTTTAAGACACTCAATGGTTGCTAGGGTTTCGAGAATGGACTGTGGAGGTGATGGAGGCTGGGGTGAGGACTCATAATGATGCTTAAATAGGGTGCAAACCCTAAGGATTAGGGTTTCCTCCTGATGGACCTACTCATCGAGTCCATTTCCGGCTCGTCGAGTAGTCCACTTAAATCCCGCGGTCCAGCTCGCACCTACTCGACGAGTTAGGGCTACCAACTCGTCGAGTAGCTTTTATAAAATGAACATTTAGAGAATTACTTTCGTATCAGGAATGGGGCGTTACAACAATGGATTCATTTGGAGTGGACTTAGGAAGTGGGCTGAGAAGATGGGCCGCCCATAAGCCGTACGCCGAGCGTAACCTGGCGTACGCGGGGCGTAATGGCCATTGGATTCGAGGGACGCGGGTACGTACGCCCGGCGTACCAAGAGGTACGCCCAGCGTACGTGGGCAGATGCTAAACACTAATTTTAGGGTTAAGGACCTATAAATACATCATTATAGCCTCCCCTTTTGGCCTCCTCACCTGTCCATCACCCTCAGAGAAACCCTAACTCGTTCATACTCTTCCTTGTGTGTGTGTGTGTTTGACATTTTGAGCTTATTTTGGCAAATAAGGACTTGGAAGAAGAAAGGAAAGATTGGAGAAGAAGCCCTTGAGTACCTTGAGCTCAAGGATCTGGAACAAGCTCACCATTTGGCACCAAGAGGAGGTATAAAGCTCCTACCTTTCCTCCTCAAAGTCTAGATCTAGGGTTTTGAAAATTTGGACCCTTTTAGGTCCAAAGATTTGATCTTGACCTTGCAACTTCGATTTTGAGCTTAGGGTTGCCACCCTTGAAGCTCAATGAGTTCCTTTAGCTATAAAGTTGAAAGCTTTGAGGCTTTTATGAAGCCATGCAAGAGATCTAGCCATTTTTATGGAAGTTCATTGTTATTCTTAGTGTTGGGCTTATTTGGTGGGTTGCAAGCCACCAAGTGATCAACTTTAAGGGTTAGGACGAAGCATGGCACTCAGATCTGTAGTTTGGACGTAGGGTCTTAAGGGATTAAGTCCTTTTGGAGAAAAGTGCTTAACAGGAGAGTATGCTTGGCGTACACGCCAGTACGCACAGCGTACAAGCCTTTTCAGCAGTACGCGCAGCGTACCTAGAGGTAGGCCCAGTGTACGCTCAGACAGTGGACTTTTTTTATTGGGCCTTGGTTTGGGCCAAGTCCTGGATATAATAGTAATCGGCTACGATGGGCCTTTAGGAGTCAGTTAAAGGCCTAAGGATTAGTGGGCTTGGTAGGAAAGCCCATTTGAAGAGTTGGGCCCAATTTAGAAAATTGGGCCATTTAGGGACTTAATGAGCCTTAGTGAGGACTAGAAAGGATTGGGCCTAGGTCATGGCCCAAAATAGATCAGAGGGGTAAAATAGTCATTTTACCATGGGAGAGTCATCAGTTTTTGACTAAATGTTTATTTAGTCATTATAGCCGGGGAGTAGTTGGAGCAGTCGACGGTGTCACCTTTGCACGAGTTATTCAGCAGTCAGTTTAAGAGGTGAGTTTTTCCTCCAGTAGGAACGGGTCTAAGGCACCAATGTCGGCCTGTTTATGTAGTTGCAGTATGTCGGGGTAAGCCTGATGCCGGGGTTAGCTCGATGTAGTTTATACGTTCCCGGACTTCGGTCCGACGCCGGGGTGGTCCCGAGAAGTAGTTATTTATGCTTGATGTCTTTGTGATTCACGCATGTTTATGCTATGTGTTATATGTTCATATTTATGTTATGTTCAGTTTATTCCGGACTTCGGTCTGATGCTGGGCGGGGCCCGATGCAGTGGGCGGGGCCCAGTATGTGTTATATGTGTCATTGTATGGTATGTGGTAGTTTGGGGGAGCTCACTAAGCTTCGTGCTTACAATTTTCAGTTTTGGTTTCAGGTACTTCCACTAGCAAAGGGAAGGGCTCGGGATGATCGCATGGCACAGACCACAGTCACAGCCTGGGAGTTACTATGATGTTTTGTTATGAGATTTTGATTTGAGACAGATACTATGATGTTTTATGCTACATGATTTATGATTTTACTTATGACTTTGGATGGTTTATGATTTTAATAACGATTTGAAAACGAAATTTTTGGGTCACATTTTTGGGATGTTACAACCTGAAACATAAACTAAAAACAGTAAGCACAAAGCTTAGTGAGTTCCCCCCAAAATACCACATAGCAACCATACAATAAACATACAGTAAACATAGAGTGGGCCCCGCCTTGTCATCGGGCCCCGACCGGCATCGGACCCAGTCTGACATCGCGCCCCGTCCGGCATCGGGCCCCTCCTGGTATCGAGCTGAGCTCGGTAAACGGTCCCCGCAAAACATACAATAACATATATCAAATAACCACATACCCATGCAATAATCACATAGATACATAGCATACAAATATCCATAAGGCCCCCGCCGGTATCGGGCCATAGCCCGGAAAACATCTAAACACAGGCACATGCAGTAATCACAAAGACAGTTGCATACTAACAACATAACATTAACATGGGCCGCCATTGGTTCCTTCGACCCGCTAAACCCGGTAAGGAAACTCACCTCAAATACAGAATGATAGCTGAACGGATCGCAGCTCCGAATATCGACTCTCCTCAACCCCTAAACAAAAATGATTTCCTTAAATACAACTCAAAATGCCCAAAAGCCCCTTATAGGTCACCCTTGGTCCAAGACTAAAGTCAAAGTTAAAGTCAACGGCTCGAGTTGACCCAACTCGCCGAGTTGTCCTGCAACTCGCCGAGTTTCCCCATTAGTCTGCAAAGTCGAGAAGAAACTGATCCAACTCGCCGAGTTTATCCATAAAATTGTTGAGTTCGCCAGAAACCCAACATCTTAACTCATTAAGCCGGCCTTATCGAAACTAAGAGCTTCACAACTCAGATCTTAACTGAAATGGCATCTAGAAGGGTAAAGTTTCCAACTTTACCCCTAAGGACCACCAAAATAGGTTCAAAACCCAAACCCTAGGCTTAAAAGGGAGAGGGATTAATCATTAATCACTTAATCACCAAAGGCATAGCCCCAAACTGTAGATCTGGCCCTAAAAGTTGAATGGCTACATAAAGTTTCCAACTTTACATTCATGCATGACTAGGAGAGGCTCAAATGCTCAAAAAAGGCCAAAAGAAGGACTTTATGAAAGCATGAAGCCCTTAAGACCATAAAGTTGACACCTTTATGCCAAAAGAGATCATGATAATATTAGATCTAAAAGGATAACATTTAGGACGTCCTACACCCCCATCATCCACCCAGATATGGTTAACAGCATACAAAATAACCCAAGAATAGATCTACATAACTAATAAGCAAGGTATGAACTTGATACCTCAAAAACTTAACAAATGAGCTAGTGATTCTGGATCCAAGACTGCTTCTTCAAGCCAAGCAACTCCCAATTCCTTAGCTCCTTCAATATCCACCAAAAATGGACACTTAAGGCTCTCCTCAAGCTCACACACTCAAGAATGGAAGTAAATGCTCGGTTTTAGGGTTTCTGGACAGAGGAGGTTGGTAAGGAGGCCGACCAAGGGGCTTAAGGCCTTTAAATAGGGTGCAACACCCTAAAAACTAGGATTTCCTTCCCAGTTGCCAACTCGCCGAGTTGAGGCACCTCAACTCGTCGAGTTGACTCATTAAACTTCGCGGCCAAAAAAACTTCGACAAGTCGAGTTGAGGCTTCCAACTCGCCGAGTCCTCCAAGAAAAATGTAAATAATTGGAAATAAATTCATACCAGAAACCAGGCATTACAAATTCAGACAGAATTTAAGGGCCAATGAAAAACACACACTTTTCCTCACAAATCGTTCTTCATATCAGAGGGATCATGGTGAATTTCGACATATTGAAGATCTGTTCTTGAATTGGTTGTTGTATCCTCAAGACAGATCCATTCCACAGCAATTTCTGTCTTAGGACACTGCAATTGCAGGACTCAATCTACTATTTCAAGTTTCTATTTTCTGTTGTAAACATCAAAATTCAAGTATGTATTTTGATTTGTGAATCTTTGTTATATAGAAATTTAATTTATTTATGTTTCTATTTGTCCAATTTAATATTTGATTACATTTGTCATAACACAATCTAACTATCATAACTCATAATCCTAACTAACTTTCACCAGAAAAACTAACTAACAACTAATCAAACAAAATTTAGAAGATATAAATTGAAAATAGAGAAACAGAAATAGTGATAGAAAAAATCGCAACACCTGTAGAGTGTGGATTGTGGTCGAAAAATCATAGCTCCTCGCTGATGGTGTACAAGAAATCATATTCACTGTAGGCATGTGGCTTCACGAATGGAGTGATAAAGATGAAGGCGTCGAACAAAGGTTTTTTTTTGTGCCTAACGATTAACAAAGGAGACGGAACTGGAAAGAAAAAGGGGAGGGATTCGACTTCATTAGGTTTAGTGTTTAGCCGTTTGTGATTTAGGATTGGGAATTGCCGATGATTTTTAAGAAAATAAAAGAAAACAAAATTTTCCAAAAACCAGTTCTGTAGGAAATTAAACCGGTTTGGTCGACCGCAGTTCATAGAAAACTGTCGGTTTTTTACGGTTTGACATGCAAACGGTTTTCGAAGAGTAAATTACTAGAAACCTTACCGGTTCCCGGTTGAACCAGTCGATCCGTCTATTTCGGTCCGGTTTTCAAGACAAGTGTCCTCTCATATATAAAAGTACAATCGCTTCGAAAAGAGAAAATACTTTCAAGAAATAATAAGTTTTTTCCCTATTACATATTAACAACAATCCTTCCTCAAAAGTCAATGCCACATTTCTGAAGACTATTTGAGGAATAGCGACAAGTGGATGCCTTTGTATAATCTATCACAAATATATACAAGCACACACAGATTAAACAGTATCTAGTAGAGTTATTCCACTGGTACAAAATCTCATGAATTTTGATTATGATCTAGGGTTCTATTAGTTCATTGTATGTTTCTTTCAATGTGTGAAAACATAGATCCTTATAGATTGCATGTACACTTAAGTGTTAAGATTTTTTTTTCCACATGCACATGAATTTCGTACCTTTTGAATTGTTATATCAAACAATTCCGTGAATCGTTCCCTTAGTCTTCAAAAAGCAAGCACCAAAAGTATGATGCCTATAATAGCCTACACCCAAACCCTAGAAACTAGAAGACAAGAGGAGAGAGTGGAGGAGAGGAAGAAATTCGGCTAGGGTTTTTTCTAGAAGTGATGGTCGAATTTCCAAGGGTTACATCCCTTTATATAGCCGCTAGAAAAACCTAGAAACCCTAAATTTGAACATATAATAATAATATTTCAAATTCAGTAATTATCTAGTATCCTAATTATCCAATGGAGGCTTTCAGAAACCCTAACAGGGTTCCTCAAAATCGTCCACATGATGGAAGGTTCTACAACCTCTCTTTGTTCAACTATTGAACAATTGCAGCTTAGCTCATGCACTCTCAATTAATTCCAATTAACCCATAATTAATTCCCACATTAATTATGATTAATTCTAAATTACTTATCACTACTTCTAATTAATTTATGAATCATATAACAAACTAATAGAATATCTCCTCTCTCTACAAATGACATTTTATTCAATTTATAGTTATGAGGGCAACTTAAAAAGGACTTTGTTTTTAATTCCAAGTATATGAAAATTTAGTTATGAGTTTAGACACCTAAATCCAATAGTCTCCTACTTGGATAAGTCTATAAATATAATTGAAAGTACAACCTTGAACCAAACAACAAAGTGTGATTTCCAAAGCCACTACTGAACTCGGATTCAAATCAGACATTGGCCCTAAGATAAGTGATCGGCTATTCCTTCATTCTTCATGATATCATACGGACACGAGACATATGTAAGAATCAATATCATTATCAAAGATTTTGTTTCCTACTTTCCTGAATTGTGATGACATCATTAGACTACTAATTGAACACATCCATTTAGTCTTGGCTGGGCCAGGCACTACAATGTCAACATCAAATTACTAAGGGGGCCAAAAGATATCGCTTTTTTCCTATTAAGGAAAAAGGAATGAAAAACTTTGACCATATATTTGTAAACTTTAATTATCAAATCATACATGATATTACGTTTTATAACATCAAATTACTGATGCATTTATGTAATACTAATGCATTACCAACTTGCAAATTACAACTTATGTATCTTCGTTTGAAGAATAGAAGATAATATCGTCTTAGAATTACTCGTGATAGTATCAGTGAAGTAATTGATGGGTTTTATATATTACAAAACTATGTGCTTGCGGAATTTCACTTAACACTTAAGGGCACATGCAACCTAAAGGATCTATGTCTTTAACACTTTGAATATAACATACCATGAACATCAAAACTAACATGAACCCTAATTGAAATCAAAAACAAAGTTAGGGTTACATACCTTTGATTTATTGTAGTAAACAAATCACTTTAATTCGTCCTTTGACGAGCTTGGAAAGCTAGCACCAAAAAAGGATGATGCCTCTAATGGCTCACACCCAAACCCTAGAACTATAAGACAATTGAGGAGAGAGGATGAGAGGTATAATTTTCGTTCATATGTCTCTAGGAAAGAGTATCAACAAAAATTTTGTGTCTTGGGGTCCTATTTATAGTGTGGATGACTTGCAGAAAAAGCCATATTTGAATTGATTAAATAATGAAATTAATCACAATTAAATCCTTTCATTATATGCAAATAAGAGGCTTCCAAAACCCCTAAAATCCTAGCAAAAACGTCCACCCTTATATGGGTTCTAGAGTTTTTCCTTCCTTGCTCAATTGTGAACAATTACAATTCAACCTCTAGACCTTTAATTAATTGAAATTAATCCCAAATCAATTCCAGGTTAATTTTGATTATTAATTAATCAAGCCTAATTGTTTTCATATTAATTTATTAATCATGTAAATTAACGAATCAATTATTTAACAATTGATCTTATATTAAATTATTAATCACATAGTAAAATTAACAAATCAACTATCTATCTCAAATTAATATATTGATCATATAATATATCAATAAATCATTTATGACAATTTATTACTCGTGTAATAAACTAATATATTTGTCCTCTCTCTACAAATGTCATTTTAATCAAGTTCTAGTTATGAGGAAAACCCAAAAGGACTTTGCTTCTAGTACAAAAATATACAAATTTAGTTATGATCTTAAACACCTTAATCCAAGAGTCTCCCATTTGGATAAGTCTATAATTACAATTGCAATTATAACATTTAATCAAAAAGCAAAGTATACTTTCCAAATCCACTGCCAAACTCTGATTCAAATCAAACACCAGCCCTAAGATAAGTGATCAGTTATTCCTTCATTCTGTAAGATATCGTATGAAAAGACTCATGGATTAAAGATCAACATCATGTTCATTTGTTCCATTTCCTGATTTCCCAATTTGCGTTGAAATTCAGACTACAAAATCGAACACATCAATTTAGTCCGGACTAGGCCTAGTTCTTATAGATCAAATCAAATCACTGAGGGGCAAAGATATTGCTTTTTCCTATTAAGGCAAAAGTAACAAATAAACTTTGACTACATAACTGTAACCTTTACTCACCAAATTGTACATGACACTACGTTTTATAACATCATGTTACTGATGCATTTTCGCAATACCAATGCAAAACTGACTTGTAAATTACAACTTATATAACTCCATTTGAAGAATGGAAGATATTATTGTCTTATAATTACTCGTGATTAAATCCATGAAGTAATCTCTAAGCGTGAGTTTATCCAATACTTAAAATCTCTATTTTCAAAGTACTCATGAATATTGTAGCAACCCCATCACTATAAGAAAAACGCGATTTTGCTAGGGAAGGGCGCTATGGAACGTATTTTTGTTGTTAATCTGTAATGGATCGTGCTATGAAATGTCGTTCCATATCAAGGTTGTTACCACATTATCTATGGAATTTATTTCTGGTAGAGAGCATGGGACTTGCTAGGGAAAATGCTACCGACTCTGTATCTGTTGGTATTATGCTACCGATATTTCTATGGAAAAAACATTTGTAGCAATTTTCCAACGAAATTTTTTACGAAAACACTTTTCGTTGTATTGCTACTATGGAATTAATTATCGTGGTTAATATGCAACGGAAAACATATACATAGTTGCTTTGCTATGGAAGTACCATCCGTAGGGTATTTGCTAGGGAATTCTGCTATGGAATTTGATTTCCTTTGCTTGTTTTGCTATGGAAAAAAAGCCTAACTAATTTGTGACGACATTTGTTATGAAATTAAATTCCATAGCAACGTTGATAAGGAGTAGTTCAAATTCATAGATATTTAGCTATGAAATTTGCAACGGCAATAAAAATCGTGAAATATTTAGTATTGAGCAATAATATGTTGCAACTTTTGTTACCAATTTTGCTAGAAATTAATTTTTTGTAAAGTAATTTACATTAATTATAGTGCCATATTATGGAATTTATTTGCATAAATAAAGCGTCCAATCTAACTCCCATATTTGCAAACCCACAAGCGGAAGAAGATAAATTAGGGCAAATCGATGTCGTCGTCTTCAAGCAGTAACATGAGGTTGTGCGTATGTGGACATCCGGTTAGAATGTGGACGACATCGACGCTAAAGAATCCAGGAAGGAGGTTCCTTGGTTGCACAAACTACAATGATGAATACATAAATTGTGGTTTTTTCTTTGGATTGACCCACAACTGCCGAACAAGTGGTTTAGAGAGAAGATGTACGAGTTAACAGCTCAAGCCGATGGTGAAGATGTCATTTTAGATGCCCCCCCCCCCCCCCCCGACACTCCTTTCAATTTTCATGTCAGTGAAACCCTGACTCAAGTTGTTATTCAAGATACTAATGAACATGGTAATGACCCTCGAGTTGAAGGTGGTAAAGTTGGAATTATCAAGTTCATGATGGTGTGTTTGGTTTATTTATTTGTTGGGATGTTGTATGCTTAATTAATTTTCTTATTGTTATTATGATCAACGGATGAATTGTTTTTATTATCAATGGAATTGGTAAGCTGTGGTTTGAATGATATGTTTTTGAATTGGTAATATATTTTGTTTGTTTTATTGCATTTTATATGTCTTTAATAGTGCATGAAAGAATAAACATTTGTTATTATGTTTATGTTATCTTGAATAATTTTTTACCATTTCAATGTAAAGAAACTGGATTATAACATAACGATTAATTAATTGGATATTTAATGAAAATATTGTACATACAGATATCTCAAAAACACATGTTCCCTTTAGTAAATGCTTTCAATGTACCAAAGAATGATAAATTTTCATTTTATTTAATTCTCATGAAGGGCACTAATACATAACATAGCATTTACCAATTCGCATACAAAAACTAAAAATTAGTCAATGTAACCATCCTTCTATAAAGAAACAAAAACATCTAGTCAATATCTTCTTCCCCCTCTTCTTCTTCATTGCTCGATGTACTATACTCATAACTACCCTCGCTGTCAGGAATACCATCATTGTTGTCCTCGTAAATTTCATCTTCTTCACCAATGTTATTTTCATTATCTGAACTGCTGCTTGACATGTCGTGATCATCATAATTGAATGTATCGGTTGTAGTTGGTATAATGATTTCATTTGATTCAACTTAATCTTCTTCGAAAGTAACATCTTTCTCAGGATGATTTTCATGTACATGAGTCCAACCACGAGGTGTAACTTTAAATAAAACCAACCAGTCTGAGTTGTTTGTTTTCGAATTTGGGTAAGGAATGTAACACAACTTAGTGGCTTGCATGGCTAAAACAAACGTATCGAACTTGTTGTATTTTCTTTTGACGTTTATCTCGACCAATTTATATTGTTTGTGAACCTTAACTCCTATGTTAGGTGTTGGATCGTACCAATGATATTTAAATAAAATTGTGGTTTTAGTTGGGTAAACATGGTACTCGACTTCTAAAATTTCTTCTACCATACCGTAATAATCACCTCCTTGGTTACTAACACGCAATACACTATTGATTATTGATTTTTTTTTTCAGACCATGAGCTTCTGTGTGAAACTTGTAACCATTGACAAAGTATACACTATATAATTTCACTCTCCTGAATGGCATTTTGGAAAGGTCAAATATATATTTGTTCTTTATCCTGATCTTACGTGCCTATATGACAAATGGTAAAGCACTTAATTAGAGTTAATTATAACCATAACAAAAACATAATAAAAGTTAAAAAATATAAAATTAACACCCACATAGTTTTGAAACCATACTGCAAAGTTCTTTTCAACTTCAGTTGCATGCTCCTGTTCATCCATATCCCTAATAAGTTCATTCAAATCTTCTTCAAATATTATGTATTACTATTTAAATAACATTTTGAAAGTTACTATGATGTAATAAACAAAATCATGCATGTAAATGTTATTTAGAGCAATTACACAACAAATGATTATTATAATTAAAAGTGAAGTATATGTTAATTACCTGATGTAATGTTAGATCTTATCTTCGTTAAGGAGTATGTAAGTTTGGGCAGCATGCAATTCCTCATCAGACAACATTATATTCCCGAATCTTCCATAATGACGACCAGGATATGAAAATATATCTAAAATTTCGTTGTTATCATCATGTTGCTCATCTGCTCTTCCATCATCATTTTGAGGCAACTTTGTATTACATGTGGGGACACCAGTCTCGAAATAATGAGAGCAAAATATTGATGCTTCACGAAGCAAGTACGCGTTAACAATGGACCCTTCCACTCGAGCTTTATTTTTCACATCTTTTTTCAACAAATTTAGATATCTATAGTAAAGAAGATTTAAATTAGCTTACAAAAATAGCAACATACATTTTGATGTAACATACAAACCTTTCAAATGGATACATCCACTGATATTGGACGGGACCGACTATCTTCGCTTCGTATGGAAAATGTACTGGTAAATGTTCCATGGAGTTAAAAATATCAGGGAAAAAGATGGTCTCTAATTTACATAGAATTATTGGGATCTCAACTTCAATCCTTTCCATTTCTTTTGTTGTGATTGATGTTGTTGCTAATATTTTGAAAAAAAGACTCAACTCTGTTAATGCATCCCACACATGTTTTGGAAACATCTCATGAAATGCAGTTAGCATCAATCTTTGCGTAAAAACATGACAATCGTGGCTTTTCATTCCAAACAGTCTACACCTGGTTAAATCAACACACATCCCCAAATTAGAAACATAACCATCGAGGAAACACAATTTCTCCACCCATTCACATATGTCTTTCTTTGATTCTTGTCTAGAGCATAGTACGCTATTTGTACTCCTTTTCTCTTCCTACAATAGACTTTCAGATCTTTTGTCGCTGCTACATTGTCCTTTGTCTTCGCTTTGATATCTATTACAATGTAAAAAAATTTCTCAAATACATTTTTTCACAATATGCATAACATCAAAATTATGTCTAATGAGGTTTGTTTTCCAATATGGTAAATCCCAAAATATGCTTTTCTTTTTCCAACCATGATCCCCACATGCTTTGTTTACATCATCAGCATTTAGTTCAGTCACTTTTACCAAACCTAATTGTTCAATTTCCCTTAAAGTTTGTTCACCATTCTTACTTGCAGGAGGACCTTCTGCCACTTCACGATTCCTCTTGAACTTATTTTTATCCTTTCTATATGGGTGATTTACCTGTAGAAATCTTCTATGGTAGTCAAACCATGACATCTTATTACCATTCTTTAGTCTGAATGCTTGTGTATGCTTCCCACAATGTGGACATGCTAGCTTACCTGTTGTAGACCATCCTGACAACATTGCATATGCTGGAAAATTGCTTATTGTCCACATCAAAGTTGCTCGTAAATGAAAATTTTGTTTTAAAGATATATCATATTTTAATACGCCTTCTTCCCATAACTGCTCCAATTCTGCAACAACTGGTTGCAAAAATACATCTATTTTATGCTTAGGGTTTGACGTCCTGGCACAAGTACGGTCAAAAACATGTAAGGCTCTTTCATGCACGTAGAAGGTGGAAAAATATAAGGAGTTATGATAATAGGCCAAGATGAATATTGTTTTCCAAATGCTCCATGTGGTGCAAACCCATATGTACTTAGTCCTAATCTAAGATTATGTATTTCTGTTGCAAATGAAGGATGAATTCTGTCAAAGTGCTTCCAAGCTTCTGAATCGGATGGATGACACATTACTTCAACATCATGTCCATGATCCTCGGAGTGTCATCGCATGGAAGCGGCCGTGGCTTGTGAAGCATATAGTCTCTTCAACCTTGGAGTCAAAGGAAAGTAATGCATTCTCTTAAAGGTTATGCGAGAACATCTGGCCAAATTTTTTGACCGTTTATACCTATCTGCATTGCAGAATTTACACCGATAAAGCTCTTTGTCTCCCCTCCAATATAACATACATCCAGACCTGCAACAGTCAATCATCTCCACAGGCAAACCTATTGCCCGTATTAACTTTTTTTTTTTCTCGTATAAACTACCTACGATATTATTCTCCTCCGGTAACACATCATTTATCAATTGGCAGATAGCATCATAAATTTGTTCAGGTATGCGATACTCTGATTTTATATTCAATAGTCTAGCTACAGCAGACAGGTGTGTGACTTTTTACATCCAGACCACAACTCTTTATTGGTTGCCTCTAGCATATCAAATAATTTTTTATCTAGTGCATTTGGCTCCTCCTTAGGATTACTAGTAATAAAATCAGGAGTCATTGCATCTATGATCATTTCTCTATAAGTACATTCACCTTCATTAAAATTTGTGTTTGAATCATCCAACCCTAAAGGCGTATTGTCATCATTAATGGATGTTTCGCCATGTTTATCCCAAAACCAATATTCCTTAACAAAACCTGACTTGTACAAATGATGCTTAACAGTATCAGTGTGTCTATATGGTATGTTACGACATTTGATGCATGAGCATTTGATTCTATTTTCGTCCATGAACCTTTGTTAACTGGTAGCAAAGTCTATGAATTTTGCCACTCCTTGTATGAAAACACACAATACACAACTACGATTATCTTTTCTTTCATACATCCATGCTCTATTGGTATTGTTCATGATGTTAAATTTGAATTTACATTTAAAAAACACAAGATTATGTTCATTACTATGGCTTCGAATTGATAGATGGGATTTGAAGTAAATATAGGTGTACAATATAAAAATGGCAAAGGTACCTTTACTACAAATCATCTCACTTCGAGGTTCAAGCTTATCATGAGTCTCACGCCTCACGAAAGCTTCACAACCCCAAATCTTGATGTGGTCCAAATTAGGAACTTTCCCAGACCACATCTCGTGAGGTGTTTTGGCAACCTTTTTAGTAGGGACTAGATTAAGGATATGGGCGGCAGTCTCTAAGGCATACCCCCAGAAAGAGATTGGCAACGAAGCTCGACTCATCATGGAACGAACCATATCCAACAAGGTTCGATTGCGCCTCTCAGCTACACCATTCAACTGTGGTGTTCTGGGAGGTGTCAATTGTGAGACAATCCCACATTCCTTAAGATAGTCAAGGAACTCAATGCTAAGATACTCTCCTCCTCGATCGGATCGGAGCATCTTGATGTTCCTGCCCAATTGATTCTCCACTTCCTGCTTAAACTCTTTGAACTTTTCAAAGGTTTCTGACTTATGCTTGATTAAGTAAATATATCCATATCTATTGTAATCATCAGTAAAAGTCACATAATAGCGATTAGCATCCCTTGTAGCAACTCTGAAGGGCCCACACACATCCGTGTGTACAAGGTCCAACAAACCTTCACCCCTATCACAAGTACCTATGAAGGGTGACTTTGTCATTTTTCCAAGTAAACAAGACTCGCAACTATCATCTGACTTGAGGTCAAATGATTCCAAGACTCCAGCCTTTTGGAGTTGGCCTATGCGCTTCTTGTTAACATGTCCAAGACGACAATGCCACAAGGATGCTTTATCCAAGCTATCTGAAGAATCAATATACAACACATTATTTCCTAGATTGTCTACAACATTCACGGCTTCATATACACCATCACAAGGTAATGCTTTAAAGTAAAATACATCATTGTAATAAACATTAATAGCACCATTTTTATTATCAAATGAAAATGAAAAACCTTGTTTGTACAAGCCATGAAAGGAAATAATATTTCTCGCCATTTCGGGCGAGTAACAACACTTATTCAAATCTAACATTAACCCATTATTAAGCAATAAAGAATAAACTCCTATCTTGGTAACAGGTGATGTTTTCCTGTTGCCCATGACTAAGTTTATCTTCCCGTGCTCCACCTGCTCACTTCTTCTTAGTGCCTGCAAATCAGTACAGATGTGAATACCACAACCTGTATCAAGCACCCAAGAATTAGCATTAGATGAGTTATTAGACAATATTGTGTAAATACCTGCATGGGTGGGTTTAACCTTCCCATCCTTTACATCTTGCAAATATTTAGGGCAGCTTCGCTTGAAGTGTCCCTTATCCTGGCAATAGAAGCACTGTGCTTCCTTTGGGTTTGAAGAAGGAGTAATGGGACCTTTCTTTGTCCCACTTGAAGAGGAACCATCAAGAGTCTTACCCTTGGTACCCTTCGAAGGGTTTTTCCTCTTCTTACCCTTTCCCTGCCCAATAGCCAGAACAGGGGCTGTTGAAGGAGTAGAAGTAACAACCGCTTTACCCTTAAGGCCATTTTCAGCTGTCCTTAAGAGTCCTTGAATTTTGCTAAGTGTGACTTCCTCCTTGTTCATATGATAAGTCATACGAAACTGATCATAACTTGGAGGTAAGGAATGGAGAATGATGTCAATCGCCATTTCCTCAGGAAAGTCAACATTTAGCTTCAGCAACCGGTCAACGAACCTTTGCATCTTCTGCAAGTGACTGGTGATGGGTTCACCATCCTTCATCCTTGCGGTTATCATGGAGGAGATGATTTCATACCTCTCCTGACGCGCGCTCTGATGGTACCTTTCCATCAGATCCAGGTGCATCTCATAGGGGTAGAAATCTTCATAGGATTTTGAAGTTCAGGAGTCATGGTGGCCATCATGATGCATGCTACTTTAGTAGCATCCTTTTCATGTGCAACAAACTCCGCAAACTCTTCAGGAGTAGCAGTGGCTTCACTCACAACCTTAAGCTCCCTATCGAGGACATATTTTTTGTCCTCGTAGCGGGTAATCATTCTGATGTTTCTGATCCACTCATTGAAATTGGATCCATCAAAGATGACCTTACCACACAAGTTCATAAGGGAAAAGGAGCCTGTTGGGTTTGAGCCAGAAGCATTGTTGGAAGACATCTGAAAGGAAAGAAAGACAAGTTTCATTAGATTAGGAATCCTTAATAATTCACCCAAATGAAATATTAAGGCTAGGATCCAACAAACTATTTATAGTTGGAAGAGGGATGCCGTAATCCATACTATAAAATATTTGAAGGTAGGTAAATGACGATTTACCAATTTCCACCATAAGAACGAAATATTTTATTATTAGGTTTTATTGGTTTTGAAACCCCTAGATCTTTTGAGATACATTGAACTTTTCAATGGCATGTTTGAATCTCGATTGTGCCCTCTCAAGTTTGTGACTGGGATGCCGAGGATCACAAACAAGGTGTGAATAACCATACAAATTGACTTGGTACCCTCAACAATATTACCTAATCGATGTGCCGGTTAACCACACACGCTCCACCGATCTATAATAAAGTCAAGTTACCCTTTGCCACTCTTACTAGTCCATGTTAGTGTGCCGGTTAACCACACACGCTCCACTAACGACTTGGTAAGGTACAAAGTGTAATTTTATGGGCTAGCACCAATTTCACATTTTCCTAAAGTAACTAAGATTGGGAATTTATAATGTATAGTTACTTTATAATTCATTATACTTTTAACAAGTATTTAAAGTCGTATCCTACCCGTTCGGCTAACGACCCTCCACCGATCAAGGAAGCGGTGGGTGAGAGTGGACACCCATTAAGTCACCATTTTATAGGCAACAACCTTATACCCCCCTTATAGACCGGCTTCGTGAATGAGGCCTACTAACGGTAAGAATGACATATTCTTATACATATCTATATAATAAAATTATAATAATAGTATAAGTGTTGATTTTTAAACTTTTTAAAAATCTAAGGTTTAATTTGGAATTAAAGTATTAAAGTGTAACACTTTTCAAATTCCATAACTTGAGGGCAAGATTTGAAACTATTCCAAGTCTCTTTAATTTGTAACTTATGAGTTTTAATGGTTCATAAAAATGAAGACTCTTCATTTTATGAAACCTCTTTAGTTCTTTAATCATAATTAAAAGAAGTGACTTTTGGTTATCCATAACTTGAGGACAAGTTATGGACACCATCATAGCCATTAAGATCATGAATTAAACACACATGGAGGTTACACATAATTCCTATGATCTTCTAAACTCATATGAACACAAACTCATGTCAAGCAATTTCAAGAAATCATATAAACATATACAATACTTGAAAATTGACAAAAGTCATGTAAAATGGGTTAACATAATCATTATCATTTTTGAAAAACAGATTTTACAAGTCCAAAACAGATTGGGATAATGATCTTAATCCATTTCCAGCAACAAAACTCGAAAAAACTGCCCAGCACGCTCCTACTCGCCGAGTGCATTATTCTACTCGGCGAGTAGAATGAATTTGTTCATGGACTCGGCGAGTCCTCCCCATGGACTTGGCGAGTCGAGTCATCAGAGTATACCATTTTATATTATATTAGTTGTGTTTATATTATATTAGTATAATTAACTGTATACCATTTTATTTTGATTTAGGTTGTTATTTTGTTATTGAGTAGTATAATGTGGATCCTCATCCTCTTCTAGTCCATCTGCAAATGCCCCTTCAACATAATGACCTTCTTTTTCACATTAGAATATGATGTTATTCGTTGTAAGTTTATGAACAGCTTCTACTTTCATCAAGAAATCTCTAGCACTTTAAGCAACATCTATGTACTCCCTATAATCCGGAAATGCCATGCCAAAGTACTCATCAAGTAGTTGTAAACATACACATTAAAAAACTATCAATTTAATTTAGTCGTTTCAACACAACACTAAATATTATACCTCACAACACTAAATATTATCAACCACAAAGTATAAACATGTATTAATTAACTATATATAAAAAGTAATGTGTAAATTTACTATACATACCTTGATCGCACTAAGGATGCCCTCTTGAAATGCAGATCATCCCAAGCAAATAAATTTCCTCGATATGATGCTCATCTACTGCCTCTGTGAAGAAAGTCATTCGCAAAGCAAACTTGCCATTACAGAAGCACTCATCATGTTAACAGAATAACACTATCAGTAACATCAATGACACCAAAAATAAATTAAATCAAATTACATAAAATTACTCAAATTACACATACCACTCCTTGTCTATACATGACTTCAACGTTATTATGCTTTGCACATGTGCGTATTAATACAGCAAAATTACGATGTTTGGGACCCATCCCTTCAATCATGTCTAGGGATGTTGTTCTGAACACTTCAGGATCTCCCCCCAATGCATACATCATTTTTGAACTTCAAAAATTGAAATATACAGTTAATAACTAATAAATCAGTTATATTTCATCAAAAATACATTCATAAGTTAATTTTAATTGAGAATTACCAAAGTCTTGTAGATATGATGTCTTGCAGATTCTGACCCTAACATTACAATAATCAGACTCAAAATCTCTATTGGAAGATCATCCAACAAATTACAACATCTTGTGTTTGACATTCTACTAACAACGTTCAAATGGCATAAGTTGATATCAATTTTTAAGAAAAAATTAGGCATAAATTTTAACACGATAAGAAAAAAAAAACCTTACTTGTGATGCACTGGTCGTGGACTAAGTACCGGCTTCAATATTATCGGGGAAAATCGATTATCAGAGCGACTATCTATCGACGATTTTGGGGTTTTCTTTAATCGTCGGCAGTTTGATCTTATGGAAGATTTTTGACGTTCTGAATGGCCTGAAGAAGTGAAACGGCGTGATGGCGTCGGAAACATCATGACGTCTACATGATGTAGCGTGCAAAAAAGACAAAATTGCCCTTGAAATAATTCAAATATGTGATTACTAAGGGTAGTTTTGTCAAATCACATTATTCAAATATTATAATATTTTAGGGGTCAAAGTGGAACTTTGAATATCTAAATGAAACATGTAAAGTTAAATAAAAATACCGAAGTAAGTACGAATCGAACCTGCGAGTTCCGGAAGGAAAAAAGACGCGTCAACTAGCTGAACTAAAGTATCTTATGTTTCTTAAAATTGAATAACACAATATATATATATATATATATATATATATATATATATATATATACATATATATATACAGTTAACCCTAATAGTTTGACACTATAACCAACTACCATATGACCCATGACCCATATGACATCCATTGTCATTAAAGTAACATACACTAAATTAACATATATGTCAAAATTGATAATGATAACACAACCATTTAATTTTACTAACATAATATAAACACTAATATGTATATATATTAAAGCTTTACCAAGTTAGGAACAGTAAGCTTTTGTTGACTTTCATTTTTCCACACAACTTTCCAAACTTTTACACTTTTAGTCCCTTATTAACAACACAACATCTTTACTAATCAAGTAACAGCATCAACTAACTACTTATCAACTAACTTACTTTACATTCATATATTAATTGTCATAATATGAAAGTAAATATCAACAAACTACTCATAAATGATCTCAAACTCCCTAGCAAACCTAACGAAACAAGCCTCCCACAAACAAATTTCACACCTGAACACCTATTTGTATCCATACACAAAAGCCTCTGACACACTAATCACAGAACTATGCATTACACAAGATCTATAGAAGCCATGGAAGTGTACATGTTTTCTCCAGTCCCTATTTAAGTGTCAATGAACCTTGGAACAAGTTGCTCTAAGATTCCAAGTACATTTTGTTATGCGGTAGGCATCGTTCAACATGTCCAAAGCTTCCTACTTCATATGTCTTCTTTCTGCGATCATCATCATTCCTAGGACAAATGTTGCATCCAAATGTCCCAATGCAAATGCTTCTTCAAGCATTGTTTTCCCTTGATTACCTTCCAAGAAAAATAACTTCATCTGAAAAAAATTAAACACATGATATGGGAAAATTTAGTCATATAATTCATGCATTATCTTAATACTTTATGTTGCACTTTGTCTCAAATATTGAACAAAAGGTACTTAATTAGTTTGAAATTTCATTTTCAGCAACAAAGACATGCTCGAAAGGAAAAGGAAACAGAATTGGCGATTGGAAGCTTGGAATTTGGATTTTGAAGAAAGAAGATGAAATTTAAGAAGAACATGGTGTGGTTTCCTTAAACAGGGCATGTTGATATGGAAATTCCCGAAAAAATAGTGTCTTGCCGTCCATGCGTTTTTAACGAAGAACACATCGTGTTTGGTCCTTGAACACGACGTGTTGAGCCTATTTTCAGAATCTATTTAAGGATCGATCTGTTCGAAACCCTAATGATTGATGGGAGTTTTTAGCGACTTTTGGAGGCCAGAGACATTCTCAAGAAGCTGTGGAACTCATAATTCGAATGGATTCTATTTTTGAAGAGTTCTAATGCAATTAATCATTATCCTTTCTTAATTATTTTTTGTGAATCATGTTTACAACATTAGATTTCGAGTTTATGGTTTTATTTGCTGAAGTTATGGGCTAAAACACCATACTTTCGTTTAGAATATTTGTGATGGGTTTTTGAGCATTCTAACACTTCCTAAGTGTACATGCAACCCTAATAACCTTGAATCTATGTTTTCTCTATATACATGCAAATTTCCTTTTTCAAGGTTATTTCCTAACTAGCATGGCATGGGGATTACATAGAACATAAAACTAGTAGAAATACATACCTTGTTGTTGCTTGGATTCCTTCAAGACTTTGTGAGCCTAGCACCCCAAATGTTGTGCCTCAAATGCTTCACACAACACCACAAGACTTGGAATAACTTGAGAGAATACTTCTAGCACTCAAAATCGGTTATGCCCTCTCTAGTAACACTAGGTCACGATTTTGCTAGCCATAGGGTTCCTTTTATAGTGTTGTCACAATTAGGGTTTACACATGAATGCCCTTAATTGTCATGACTCTTGATTTCCCATGACCCATGGGTTTGTAACTCCCATGGACTATCCATGGAGCTCCATATGGTTATAACCAAACCCATAAACCATGGATCATTAATCCACCATAAAAGAATTGATGATTGTCATAATCAACCCTATATATTTAATTAGTCTCACTTTGATCACCAAATTAATACTAGATTAATACTTGATCAATACTAATTAAATAATACTATTATTAATATATTAGAACTTATAATATATTAATAATCATAAGTGCCTTATTCTCTCATCTAGTCTATCCAAGTATTGCAATGCCATGCAACCCAAATGGACCATGCTGGGTCGGGTCAAGTACATACCAAATAAAGTTATGGACTTAGACACTATATCCAACAATTTGATCTTATGACTATGTGTTGATTGAGTAGCTTTGGATTAAGTAGATTTAGTTATTTATCATGTTGAGCTTGTTAAAATATCCTTATGCATTAATGACAATTGTTTTCTGTTAATTACTAAGTTTATTGAGTTGTATGAACATTACCTATGGTTAATTAGAAAATAAGTAAATTAATGTATGAGCATGTATGATGACCAACCATATATGAGTTAATTAAACCAACCAATTTAATTAACTCCCATTACAAGTCTTGCATGATTCGAAATGAACACTAGGAAGCTTGTTAGTTTAATCATTTGATCACTGCCTAAATTAACTTGTTTGCTAAAGGATTAGTAATAATGAACATGAGCCTAATCATATTAGAAATCGGTAATTGATGATACATTAATCCATTACACTTGCCACGAAATCGACCATAGGAATAAGTGAATCAAATCTAAACAAGAGTCTCTTTAATATTATTGAATCTAGTTGTCTTTTGTTGTTCTTTTAGTCATTAATTGTTCTTTGCTAAGTGTTAAATTAATAGCTTAAGTTTATAGTCTTGAAAACTAGAGAAAAACCCCTCTTTAATTCTTTGTTAAAATTAGATAATATTAGTAGTAACTTTAATTGTTTACCGTTCCATGTCTTCGATACCCTATTACCTTCACTAAACCGATAATCAATAGGTACACTGACTTCTGTGTTTGTTTTTTGTGTTTAACTTAGTTAGGATTAAAACTAGTACATTCTACACGTATCAACACACAATTTCTAGTTAAAGTAATGAAAAACAAGAAATAAATTAATACCATGCAGATATCAACGTACAAATCCATCCGTGAACAGAATATTTGGGTTTCTCAACTCTTTGCATTTGTTGACAACTACATATTTCTCATCAGACCAACGACGAAAATGTAATCCATCGATCTCCATCTGTTTGTATATTTCTCCCATTTTTCCTGCCTCGTTCAAGATTCTGCAACTGAAAACGAAACACAATATTGGCCCCTAACTGTAAGCACAAATCAAATATACACATGTAATAGAAGGATTGAAGACAAAACTTACTCAACCCTCATCTTGAAAGCGTCGACTGCTGAAATTTTTCCCACCTCGACTATTATCTTCTCAATCACTTCCAATGGCATGTCAGTTAGAGTTTTGCTTTGCTTTCTTGGTTGCATCTTCGAAGAAGTACTGGCTTCCATAATATTATTCCTCGACTAAGATAACGATTCTCTAAAAATGATATAAGGGTTTTTTTTACGGTCAGAATTTTGAAATTGGGGTTGTTTGCAAGTAACTGAAATAAGCCTGAAGAACTGAGAAGACGTGATTCGTTGGAAAAATTATGGTGCCTAGAAGATGGTGACTATAAAATGACCTAATTGCCCTCATACATACAATGACTCATATTTGATTAGTAAGGGTAGTTTGGTCAAAAATCAGAATTAAAAAAAAAAGACTCAACCTATTTTAAAACACAACCGGCACAATTGATATATATGCCTTTTCAATCGACCAACAACCACATTGATCCATGTCCCATATGTGATCCATGGGTATTACCATGACACTATAACCAACTACCACATTGACCCATGACCCATATGTCATCCATGTGTATTACCAGGACACTATAAGAAAGTACCACATTGACCCATAACCCATATGTCATCCATGGGTATTACAATGACACTATAACCAGCTACCACATTGACCCATGACCTTAATGTCATCAATGGGTGTTACCATGACACTATAAGCAACTACCACATGACCCATGTCCCATATGTGATCCATGGGTATTACCATGACACTATAAGCAACTAACACATGACCCATGAACCATATGTCATCCATGGGTATTACCACGACACTATAACCAACTACCACATTGACCCATAACCCATATGTCATCCATGGTTACTGCCATGACACTATAAGAAACTACCACATTGACCCATGACCCATATGTCATCCATGGGTATTACCTTGACACTATAACCAACTACCACATGACCCATGTCCCATATATGATCCATTGGTATTACCATGACACTATAAGCAACTAACACATGACCTATGAACCATATGTCATCCATGGGTATTACCATGACACTATAACCAACTACCACATTGACCCATGACCCATATGTCACCCACGGGTATTACCATGACATTATAACCAACTACCACATTGACCCATGACCCATATGTCATCAATGGGTGTTACAATGACACTATAAGCAACTAACACATGACCCATGACCCCTAATGTCATCCATGGGTGTTACCATACCACGTTGCCCATGACCCATATGTCATCCAGGGTATTACCATGACACTATAACCAACTACCACATTGACCCATGACCCATATGTCATCCATGAGTATTACCATGACACTATAACCAACTACCACATTGACCCTTGATCCATATGTCATCCGTGGGTATTACTATGACAATATAAGCAACTAGCACATGACCCATGACCCATATGTCATCCATGGGTATTACCATGACACTATAACCAACTACCACATTGACCCATGACCCATATATGATCCATGAGTATTACCATGACACTATAATCAACTACCACATGATCCATGACACATATGTCATCCATAGGTATTAGCATGACACTAGAACCAACTACCACATGACCCATGTCATAGTGCGATGAATGATGAAAAAGACAATAGGATGTTATGACTTTAATAGTACTGGTGTACTAATGATGTAGAAATGGTACTAGTGTACTAATGATGTAGAAATATTACTAGTGTACAAACCATGTAGGAATGGTATTAGTCTACTAATGATGGAGTCATCTAACAGAGTATATGTGATGACCACTAGACTATTCAATACAGTCTTGTGGAGCACAGGCAGGTTTATAACCTGTAGGTGGTGGACTTTGTGCCTATATAAATCTCTGAAACAAAACTGTCAGAAATCCCTGAAACAAAACTGTCATAAATGATGATTAAGATGATCCTTAGGACAGATCCTTAGGAATGAATATATAAAGAAATCTACTGACTTGTATTGCGTAGAAATCCCTGAAACAATGTTGTCAACAACGATGACTATGATGACCCTGAGGATAGATCCTTAGGGATAAAATAAGAAGACAAATGGGGCTAGGTAATCAGTTTAATTGTTTGATATGAAGTAGATAATTAAACCAATTAACTGTAACGACCCAAAAATCAAGGGTAAAAGTTTTATTTTTAGTATAGTCAAAACACATATATCTTTTAAATCCAAGCATTCCAAAAACATTGCAAATTAAAAACATTAGCAGAGTTCATCCCAAAATCACATATTGCGGAAACACGGGTGTGTGCGCCGTGATCAAGCCGGGCCCTTCCTTTCCAACCCGATGATGCCTGAAACCATAAAAAAATGTAAGCACGAAGCTTAGTGAGTTCCCCAGAGCATATCCCACATAATCCACATAATCATGCAATCCATATCAATCACATAAGCCATGCATATAAACATATAGGGATGTCATGGAAACCCTCCAAGGTCTTACACCGGGTGCCATGGGAACCCCCACATAGTCTTAGCCCATTGCCATGGGAAGCCCCACATGGTCTTCCAATAATATAAGGATGCCACGGAAACCCTACAAGGTCTTACACCAATGCCATGGGAACCCCCATATGGTCTTAGCCTGGAATGCCATGGGAACCCCCCAATGGTCTGACATCCAACTGCCTCGGGAACCCCCCCCCCCCCCCCCTGAGGTCTTCCATGCAAGTATCACATAGACAACTAGCATATCACATAACACATAATCAACTAGCATACCACATATCACATAATCGGGAATGGGAATCCCCACATGGTCTTCGCATAAATACATAACATATTGACAACATATTCGCAAGTAACCACTACATGCAAGAGTCACGAAGACAACTGGCATACTACATAAAACTAATTGCCATGGGAACCCCCACATGGTTTTATCATATTGACATAATATATCGATAGCACACTTACAATAATCATCACAACCAAATACATGGGCCGGCCTTGATGCCTTCGACCCATTACTACGGTGAGGAGACTCACCTCGAATGCAGAAGCTTCCCGAATGAAATCCTTAGTTGCTGCGCTGCCAGCTTCTCGAGATGTCACTACCAATCAATATTCCCAATTAGCAATTGGGTTCCATGCTAAAATCCTTAATCTATACATGGGGTAAAATGACCATTCTACCCATGGCCCTGTATGATCCAAAACTAAGCCCCAAGCCCAAAACAAAATCCCAACACTATAGTATCCTTAAATCCATCAGTGGCCCAATTTCCCAAATTGCGCCCCAACCCCTTACAGGCCTTATCCTAAACCCATAATCTCCTTCATTATAATTTAGTTTTCTCCAAGCACCCATTGGGACTAACTTTTCCAAAGTCAAAGTCAAATTCAACGCTCCGACTTGACCTAACTCGTCGAGTTATCCCTGTAACTCGTCGAGTTCATCCCAAAGCCAGAATCACCATGTTTCGATCCAACTCGTCGAGTTTTCTTCCAACTCGTCGAGCTCCTCTGTGTTCCAACAGAATCAGGGTAACCCCAACCCAACTCTCCAAGTTCCCCTGTGAACTCGTCGAGTTATCCAGTTTGTCAACCCACTTAATGCATTAAGCCCTTTTTCTCGAATCCAAAGGTTTCAAACTTCAGATCCCCCTTCATTGAGATGTCTAGAAGGGTAAAGTTTCCAACTTTACCCCCAAGGATCAACTAATAAGCTCTAAACTCAAACCCTAGTTCCTTTAAGGAAGGTCTTGACCCATTGAGCCCTTAAACTCTCATCCCAACGTCCCAAAACACAGATCTGATGTCCATAGGTGGACAAATCACATAAAGTTTCTAAATTTACGTCCATGCATGCTTAAAACACTCTCCAAGGTCTATTTTAGGCTTCATAGTGGACATATTGCATGAATGGGACACAGAGGCTATTAAAGTTTGCAACTTTATTCCTCTTGAGGTCTTATAGAGGCCAGATCTACACCCTCAACCTCTAGAAACCTCTTTTCTTTGGTCATCCAAGCCAAAGTCCCAAAACCAAGCCCTAAACTACCAAAATATGAGATCTAATAAGCTACATGTCAAGGTTATGACTTTATACCTCCAAGATGCAGCCTTTGATGTAGAGTTTCTGGATCCAAGATCTCTCTTCCAAGCTTGATACTTCTCTCTTCAAAACCTCCTTCAAAGATCTCAACAATCACTCAAACACTCACAAAACTCAATGAACAAGAGGGGGAGGCGATTCTAGGGTTTTATCTGGGCAAAGAGGTTGGTAGGGAGGCCAACCCTAGAGGTTATGTCCTTTAAATAAGGCACACTGCCCGAAAATTAGGGTTTTCATTTCCAGCATCAACTCGTCGAGTTGGGGCTCCCCAACTCGTCGAGTAGGTCCTTCAATCCACGTGGCTGGAAAGCTTTCTACTCGACGAGTTGGAGCCTCCCAACTCGTCGAGTTCCTTGCAGTACTTCAAAATAAATTCCTACCATTTGGTCCAAAAACTCCAACTGAATATCCGAGCGACCAAGATACATTATCTAACTCCAATTGGGTCCAAAACCTAACTCCTCGAGGTTTCGAAGCCTGATAATACCCAGCCCTTTGATCACCAATTCAAAATGGGAACAATACGAAACAGGATGTTACATTAACTATATTTATTGTGGGTTGAAAACCCTATGTAGTCATTAGATTTTCCAACCTGACACACTCAGTCTCTTTGTATCACAAGAAGCAGTACAAAGACAATGATGTTCGAACCCGATGATAGATTCGAGGATATATAGTCCATAGTATAAAAGATATTGTAAGGCATGTAATGACTATGTTTATGCTTATGTTTCTTGTATCAGTTGTGACATACCAAATTTTAATAAACCAATAAAAAAACATTTCTTTGGAAATACTTTTACGGGACCAATTCCACATTTATAAATAAACTTTATTTTAAAATAAGCATAAATAAAACGGTCTTTTTCGAACTTGAAAATTGGGGATGTCACAATAACCACTCACTCATAAGATATCATTGTCACCAAGAACTAGAAACATGTCTTTTGTTCCGACCATGAAAACGGTGACTATTGTTGACATTTAATCACACTTTTTTGTTTGTCATGACTATTGTTGAACAAGTTAAAATAATTTATACGCCAAATATTGATTAATTACCATTATGTACGCTATTCTAATAAACAACTTAAATTAATAAACATACTATAAAAATTGTCTAATACATTAAAAATGTCTAATATAAATACATTAAAAAATATAATAAATGTTTAACAACTTAGTTTAAAACAAAAAACTAAAAACCATTTACTGGATTACTGAGTGGTTAAATTATCTCATAAAACCCGCCAATTGCTATTTAAGTTGTGTTTATCTTCGTTGAATTTCTATTTGCATCTTTCCATGCATTTAAACTTGTTCATGTAATTCTTGTACCTAAAAAATAGTAAGACCACCATATATAATTAGTACATTTATTATATTTTTACCAATAATAACAACATACTAATATTTCTCTACCCATGGAAAATGATATCTACTATCTAATACAAGTAATTGTCTATTGTTCAGCCTCTTATCGCTAATAGCAATTATTGCAACTGTTGCTTTAACTGTCAAGCCAATAAAAGTAAGCTGCTCTTTCTTGCATTTAAACCTGGTATTTTTAAAAGCAAAGAAACATAGATAATGTTAGCATGAAGTCTTGTATGTACAACTATAGGTTTGAATTACTAGAGTGATACCAGTTGAACCAAAGACCAATGCTACAAATAATACGAGTATACAACTAACCATATAAATAAAGATCACTTGTCAATCACAAAGTACACTAACCTCCACCATCCACCTTCCAAGGGGATTCTCTCCTCATCAAGAAAAATTGATTTAGTTTTTACTTTTGATATATCAAAATACATATGATTTATGATAAATATGTATCTAAGTTCTGAAGAAAGATTACCTTGTTATATAGTTCTTCAAATCATGAACTTGTTCAACAAGTTCATATTGTACACCCTATAGAAATTAGTATTCAGAAAGTCAACCCAACTTGTCAAAAACAACAATTTGGTTAACACATAGTTAGTGTTCTACTGAAACGCAATTTTTCAGTTAGAAAGTTTACTCTTGAATAGATGCATACAATCATATAACAAATCTTCACAAGCTTAAATCCTTCCTTGTTATCAAAGAAGATACAAAAGAGAATAAACTGAGAAAAATCGAAAGCTAGAAAATAAAGCCTTTAAATACAGATGCAACACATTAACATGCTAAATCGCAGTTAATCTATTCATCATGCAAATAGGAAACAACCTTGATATTTTGAAACTAAAGATTGTGTTTAGGAACTAAGGTCCACTTGTGACCATTGTGCGTGTCATGACCCACTCTCGTTAGTTTGGGGTTCAACTTCCACGAAACATCATATTATTATAATCTTCATCTAGTATAGAGACCAACCACCGAGCACTAGCTACTACTAGCTACTTCTAAGTTGCATTGGACTACATTTTTGGTTACTAAACTTTCTTTGTAGCTCATTTGTTTATCCACATTATGGTGTGCTAATTTGGGGCCACTTATCTAGTATGAATCTAGTATCTCATCATCATAACAAACATCTAGAGATAGATTACACTTCATTTGTGACACGATGCAACCTCACAAATTCTTTGAGCTTTTCATATGTTATTCCAAATCTATGAGAAACATCAACTTTTCTGATTATTTACCAAATATACAAACAAACTTACAAAACAAGATTCTAATACAACACACTATGTCTACAACATACAAAACTTAAGTGAACCACATTTCTTCATCATCAAACTCTATTATTACTCCCTCGTGGGGTCGGCAAAGGAGACCCTGAAGGTGTCGAACGACGTTTACGATGTCCAGCTGGCGATTTGTTAACAACAGGACTAGCCAACTTTCGATTATTATCTTTTGAAACATTTTTAGCAGATTGAAGCTCTTCTAGATTTACTACAACTTCAGACATACGAGGTCTGGTTTTGGGTTCAATACTAAGACACTGTAAAGCAATCATGGCTGCGGTGTACACACTCTTTTGAGGATATTGTCCTTCTAATCCAGTGTCCATGATCCTAAACAATCTTCTTTTGTCTCCAAGATACGGTTTTGTCCATTCAATAAGATCTTGCTCAACACCAATCTTTGACTTGTCAACAGCACGACGACCAGTTAATAGCTCTAACAAAACAACCCCAAAACTGTATACATCACTCTTTGTTGTTAATCGACCTGTAGCAATGTATTCTGGAGCTGCGTATCCATGTGTACCCATTACTTGAGTTGACACGTGTGTTCGATCTCCAGTTGGCCCTGCTTTCGCTAATCCAAAATCGGAAAGTTTTGCATTGAATTCCGCATCAAGAAGGATGTTTGAAGCTTTGAAATCACGATATATGACTTGGTCTTTCGCGTCATGAAGAAAAGCTAGGCCTTTTGCAGCACCTATGGCGACTTTGAGCCTTGTTGCCCATGGAAGTGGTTGTGGGCCCCCTGTAAATCGAAAGAAAACGTTTTAATGGAAGAAGATGAAGAGTTATGTGCAAATCGCAAGACTTTAAGCATATATACTTCTGAAAAGATGATTCTCCAAGCTTCCTTTTGGCATGTACTCGTAAACCAAGAGCCTGTTTTCACCCTCTGAACAGTAGCCGATGAGTTTTACAAGATTAGGGTGGTGTAGCTGGCCAAGATAGGTTACTTCTGTCTGCAAATAACAGAGAGTTAGCGAAGAAGATGAACAGAGAGAGGAATCAAAAGAGTAATTTGGAAAACTATGCATACCAGCCATTCTTTATGGCCTTGAAAACTTTCAGGTTTAAGCTTTTTGACAGCGATGACAGTTCCGGATCCTGGTTTTGAAGCGATATGGGTGAATTCGTCGATCCAACCTTTGAAAACGTACCCAAATCCTCCTTCTCCAAGAAGACTGTCGACTTTGAAGTTTCTTGTGGCGTTCTTTAGCTCCATGAAGGAGAAGGGTTTTACATTCGGAGACGATAATATTTCACCTTCGGGTCTTGGGGTATAAACACCATCAATGCTGCTGCCTCCACTGAAAGTTGAAACCGTTATGCTGGAAAGACCTGAAGATGAACTGATTTTGCTGTTGATTTTCGAGCTCCCTGTTTTAGATATAATCCATTAGAACTGATAATCGCACACAAAACAATAAAATTCCATTGAAATCAAAGAAATTACCAGAGGTTCGGGAGCTAAGAGTAGCGTCGACTTTAGGGGAAGAAGAATTCAAACAGTTACCCATATTAGAAACTGAGGAAATGATTTGCAATCAGAAACCTAGGATTGAAGTTTAATGAAGGTAGTGGATGGAGGGAAGAAGTCAAGAAAGGGTTTAGTGAGAAAAGGAATTATGAGTTCACATATGGTGGCCCTTTTAGGGAAGAGCATATCGCTATCAAAAGTGAAAAGGGGGCGAAACAGAGATAATCATATAGAAGACGAAGAGAAATTTGGCCATTGACTCAATAAGTCTTGAAAAGTATCCTTCGTTTTCAATTGACTGGGCACCTTATGATTAATATATTAAACACAAAAATAATTAGTTTTAAATTTAACTAGTAAAAAAACACCGTTTTCGCCATGGGTCACTTTGTATTTTTCTTTTTGTTAAGCAAGAAATCATAGGAAGATCGAATTTTTAAAGGGCAGCTAATAAGAGATTAAAAATGTAAAAGTTTAGAAACTAATGTGTCAAAATGAAAATCAACAAAATTTTACTAAGGGACTAAAATATAAAAGTTTGAAAAGTAGTACGAAAAAATGAAGGTAAACAAAATCTACTATTCATAACTTGGTTTATATATATATATATATATATATATATATATATATATATATATATATATATATATATATATATATATATATATATATATATATATTGGAATGTTACAAGTAAAATTAGGCTATTTTATATTTTTTTTATAATTGAAGGGTCAAAATAAAACACTTTACAGGATATATTTAGAATCATGTCCTCTAACTTAATAAATATTTAATCTATCCATGATTTCCATTTTCTATTTTTTAAAGTATAAAACCCTTACTATCAAAATCACATCTTTTTTTTATCAACAAAGTTTTTTCGTGTTTACACATGGACAACGACATGATTTGATATGAGTATCAAAGATATGATATTAAAAACAAAGTTATAAATATAATATTAAGTGTTAATCTAAGAACATAAGAATCTATACCATTATTAGTCAAGTTTTTGCGAACTATATTTAAAAACTTTTTTGAACACAAGGTACAAAATTTTAAGCCCTTGTTATTTTCATGCGCCTTATTAAAGTCTTTTATTTCCTATTACCATAATCTTATCTATATTGTATTTTTGCTGAATTGTTTACCTTCATAGTTAACTGAATTATCTATTATGAAAATAAGAAGAAAAAAACATAGTGTAGTTTGGTATGGTTATTGATTAAAATCGAATGAAAACTACATAGATCGGTTTTAGTTTGTTAAAACTTTAATTTTCAGTTTTTTTATTTGGTGAGGTATGTAGTTTTAGTTGTGCTTTGGTTCAGTTTATAAACCTATAAACCGGAATAGGTATAACCGCAAAATCGATGGACTATGATCACATTTTTTTTGGGCTTATGATAAATCGAACACAAATGTAAAACAAACATTGTGGCAAATTAGTGGCTAACATGCTCAAATATGTCAAAAATATAGCCAAAACATATTTGAGACGATTTAAAAATAATATTTTTGTCGCAAATATATGTTTTGCAAGTTTTGAAGCTAAATCTTTGATTAAATCTTCTGAATATCTCAAATGTAATTGGAAACAAAACATAAAATGAGTAATGTGTTTTAAAGATGATATGATCCGATTTTTAGTATGTGTTTTTTACAAATAGTGTGGTATTTCCATGATTGTTGTGTTTCTTCCGGTGCTGGTATTTCCATGAGGAAATCAGTCAACGCGTGTGCTTTAATAATTGCTCTTGGTCTATATTCAGTATCGTGCTCCCCTAGCTCGATCACCTGTTTGGCTAATCAACCTGACATTTCATTTCTGGATTTAAAAGGATCTGACGTATTGGTTGTGTAACATCCTGTTTTTTAATGTTTCTCATTTCGGGATAGCGGGCCGTATTTCACTCAAGTAAAGGTCTTAGGCTTCAGAGGGGGGGGGGGGAGTTTAGACCTTATTACATGTTTGATAATGTTTGTTACGTGAGTTAAGCCCTTGAATTGTGTTTTGGAGCCAAAAGGGGAGTAAAATGGGAAAAAGGTGATATTCTGGACTCTTTGCATTAATTAATAAATTAAGTTCTGATTGATTTTAGCCAAACGTAATTTGATAGAATTGTGCGGCTTCTCAATACCTTCGCGTGCATATAAAGATCACCAAAAACAGAGTTAGAACGAAGAAGTTATGATTATTTGAAGTTGAAAGCTGAAATTAGGATTTCAGCAGGAGTGTGGGGCGCTTCCGGCCCAGTGGGTTGCATGTTTTTAGGGTTTTCGAGGGTATTTAAAGGCCATTAAACGCTAGGGTTTGCTATTTCTCATCCTCCATCACCTCTAGAACGATCCCAAGTGAAACCTTAGCTTCTCGTCTCTCATTTTGAGCTTGAAACCACCTTTGGAGGCTTATTTCTTATACTTTGGTGTGAAGCTTGAAGATCAAGGTTGTTGCAAGTTACTTTGGTTTTGGGCTCAAGGTTGGATCTAGCAAAGTTACTCCATTTCTGGACCATTGTGAATAAAATGCTTCAATATTGATCTATAGTTTGTTAGATCTTGGCTTATGCCCTTTATGCCTTATTTTGCCTTTTGGTGTGGGATCTTGATGTTGGATGGACACCATGTAACGTCCCAAAAATAAGACCAAAAATTTTATTCTTAAATTATTAAAACGGTAATCCCAAAGGCAACATCATGGAATCCAAGGTGGAACAAAGTGTATCAATACATCATAAATATTAGAGTAAATCACAAAATACGGAAAACGGTGGTGTGTGTACTGCAATCATCTCGGGCTCTTCGCCTTCCAACCAGAAGTACCTGAAACTTAAACTAAAAACTGTAAACACAGAGCTTAGTGAGTTCCCCAAATACCACATACCTTACATATCAAACACAGAACGGGCCTCGCCCATCATCGGGCCCCGCCCAATGAGTGTAACGGGCCCCACCCTAACTTGCATAACGGGCCCCGTCCACTTAGTATAACGAGCCTCGCCCTAACTCTCACAACGGGCCCCGCCCAGCATACAAACATACAAGTATAACAAGTAATGGCATACAGATTACCCATTGGGCCCCGCCCACTAAGCATACATACACATGCAAGAGTCACTCAAGTAATCTAGCACCCTAACATAATAAATGTGACAACCCGTAAATTTCTATCTTGTAAAGTCAATCCAATCAACCAAAAGTCAGGCTTATTTCTATTACCTTTTAGCCTTGTTAGGGGTCATTTTGATGAGTTCTAAACCCAATACACTTTTGATTGGATGTTGAGAAGTGGTAGCTTAGTATTAGAGGAATGAAATCGATCCGGAAAACCCATCAAAAGGTGTTCAGGGCCGTGAACCCAAAGGTGGCCGTGAACCCCTCCCATATATATATACCTTTCTTTCATTTATTCCTCACTTTTCCTTGTCTTGGCCGCAAACAACCCTTTTCTCTCTCAAGTATCATCCACAAACACTCCAATCTTTCACTCTTAAAACACCCCTTTCCTTAGATACTCCATAGAAGCTTGATAGGATCTTCAAACACTAGCCAAAACACAAAGATCTTTAAGTGTTCTTCATCAAGTTGGGCCGTGAACCACTCAACCATTTGGGCCGTGAACCATCATCTTGGGTCGTGAACCACCCATCAAGTTGGGCCGTGAACCTTGTTGGGCCGTGAACACTTCATGTGTTCTTGGGCCGTGATCACACCATAGGGCCGTGAACACTCCTTCAACCTCCTATATTGCTTCTAGCACTCTTTTGGTGAGTTATCCTTGCATCCTAGGTTGTTTCCCAAACTCCTTTGTAGCTAGATTTGCTAATTACATGCCAATATGTGCCATTATATTTCATTTAGGACTCGTTTGTATCTCAGGAAATCATTCGTGGAACTTCTCATCCTTACGTGAATCTTCAATTGAATCACCCACATAAGGTGAGTTCATACCCATATAATCAATATTTAAAATGTTTTAAATGCTTTTAGGGGGGGGGATATAAGTTGAACACAATGATAATTGTGTAAATGTTATCTGTGATAAACATCATTTTAAAGGATTTTTTATGTGTTTATAAGTGATCAAATCATTTCAAAAAACTCTTTTGAAGTTATGTTACTTCGTTGTTTATAACACTCTGTTTTTAAAGTACAATCATAACTCAGTAGATAATCGAGTCTTTTCTACAAATCAGATATAGTTCAAGTAAACATACTAGTAAACTATAATAGGTATAGTTTAGGGGTTCAGAACACACAATAACAAGAACAGGGAGGAACATACCATAACGAGAAACAGAAAGAACATACTATGCACTAGAACAAAGAGAACATACTATACAAATACAAGAATACTATAACATTAATGTGAGCCACTATTTCATGGCACAACAATATGCTGCTGTTTCACGTTTTGTAACCAGAGTCTCCTGGAGGGAGAGCGTGAATTTGTGTATAGATCTATACGAGATTGACCATCCTACACCTTGCTGCTAGCTACAATGGGACCTGCAGGTCTACGGGTGACGAATGTCATACCATTTCGATGTCTTTGATCGTCGTGTTTACTAGTCAATCAAGTATAGTTATAACCTCATCACATTTTAACCTTAACTAACAAACTGGTTTTTAAGGTAGTCAGTACTTCAGTAGTTATTTTATATACAATACTACTATATACTTTCATTTTCCCATTACATTCATATAGTGATATTCTCACATAAAAGGTAATGCAAACTATTTTCTAGAAAAGATAGTTATAAACTTGGGACAACTTACAACATTCAAATGAAAAATAGAACAGTCGAGTCTTAGTACATTCAGTTAGAAGGGGGCCTATAATGCTAACTTTATGATTCCTCGGTAGATACATCAGGGATATATATTAATCGGGTCCGACAGACAGTAGGATGTGTGCTTTCCGCTTCATTTCCTGTTCCTTGTTTGGTTGTGGGCTTAGATCAGATTCACTTAGTCTACTATCTATTCGATCTTAGCTACATATATATCCGTATACGCCAAGTAATCATAAGGAGTACCAGGTATGGGTCAGGTCATAGTATACAAATTCAATACACCGTTTTCTAGTACAAAAACATACTTTTTTCAGATAGATAATTTAGTAGGCTAAACTAGAAACTTATCATTAAATGGTTTAATCCATTTTATTAAACCAGTATAACTTAAAGGACCTTTGGTGGTTAATTCTATAATACCTTAGTTTATACATCAGCGTTAAATATAATTAATATCTGATAGGCAGTTGGATGTGTGCTTTCCGCTTTACATCTTGTTCCTTGTTTGGTTGTGGGCTTAGGGCATATTCACACAGTTAACTATCCGTTCGATATTAGATTATATATAGCTAGTATAAACTAAGTGATTATAGAAGGAACTATTGTGGTTACCATTTTTACTAAAGGAAATAAGGGTTTTTTCTTAAAGAATTTTTTCATCAAATATAAAGGAACTATTACAGTTAACTACGTGAGTACCAATTGAATACGACAGGGTTATATACAACAAAGATCTAACAAACAATGGGATGCGTGACTTTCGCCTCATTTCCTGTTCCTTGTTTGGTTGTGGGCTTAAGGCATATTCACACAATCGATTGTATGTTTACTCTGGGTTTTACATAACTTGTATCCATTTAGTACTCATAGAAGGGATTATAGAGCCATTTTTACTTATCTTTCATCATATAAGAAGATATAGGATCTTCTGGAGGAACAAGCGAACGTTTCTAAAAGAACTTACAACTTACTTTACATCACTAAAATACTTATGAACTCACCAGCTTAAATGCTGATCTACTCTTTCAAAATAACTTGTATTTTCAGGAAACTAGTAGACAGGTATGCGCGCTGGGATTCAGAAGATGGAGCATAGTAGCTTCATGTCTTGTTTTGTTATTTACTTTTGGAGTCTATCTTATGTGAGTCACATACTTTGTAAACACTTTAAATATTAATGCAATGGTTGTTTGTTACTTTGATTACTATGATGCATGTGTTGTGATACTAAACATGACGTTCTCTGCCCGCGAACGTTTCGGCCGTTCTGGTTTGGGGGTGTGACAATAAACCATGGGTCGGCATTGGTTCCTTTCAACCTACTAAACACAGTGAGGAAGACTCACGTCAGACCACTGAATGTCACAGATAAATCTCTAGCTGCTGGTCCGCTAGAATCCCCGCGCTATCAATCATAAATAAACATCCAATTAATAATTGGATCCCGAATCACACTAAGCGTCCAAACTAGGGTAAAAGATCTTTTTACGCTTTACCGAACTTGGCCCAAGGTCAAGGCCCAAACCAACTATCCAAAAGGCCCAAATTCCAATATGATCACCCAAAGCCCAAAATATGGCCCAATCTTCCATATTGGGCCCAAATCCCTTCGTGGGCCTTTCACCAAAAGAGTCCAACGAAATAGAATCAGCTTAAAAATAGAATTCAGATTGCCCAAAAAAGCCCTAGACTCCTAAGGTCCAACATGGGCCCAATACTGAAAATCCAAACTTCCAAAGCCTACTGTTGAGTACGTTGGGCGTACTCAGCTCGTAAGCTTATCGTAGATGCTCTGGGGCTAGTACGCGCAGCGTACCAACTTGTATGCCCAGCTTACTCCTCAGTTAGCTATCCCACATCATTAAACACTTAATCCGCTCAACCCTTGCTTCATACTCACATATCTGACTTCCTTAAGGTGGATTATTACGTAAAGTTGGCAACTTTACGTGCATGCATGGCTTAATGGGGTTCTAATGCTCAAAAGAACCTAAAAAAGGGTGTAATACATGCATGGGTCCATAAACACCTCAAAGCTTGCATTTTATGGACAAAGGGACCAAAAGAACCCTAGATCTACCATCAATCACTTCTAGAGTGAATCAAGAGCTATAACAAACACTCCAAGGACTCAAAAAGGCACAAAATTGCACATAACTAGATCTAGCATCATAGCTTAGCAAGATGGAAGCTTTTTACCTCAAAAGGTTTGAAAATGATGAACTAATCCTGGATCCTCAAGCTCCAAGCACAACTCCAAATGGTCCACTTCTTCTTCTACTTCACAAAGCACCAACAAACACACTTTATGGCTCAAAACTCTCAAGAACTCACTAGGGTTTCAATTTCTGGACATGGGAGGGTGGAGGTTGGCTAAACATGACCAAAAGAGGCTATCATAGGTTTAAATAGGGTGCAACACACTAGAAATTGGGGTTTCATAACCCACACGTATGCCATGCGTAATCTACGTATGCCCAACGTACACGGGTTAAACCCGCGATCCATCATGCACTAGTACGCCATAATACAAGGAGTACCCCCAACGTACTCCAACTTTCCTAAAGTTGGCAAATCTGCCCCTCTGGGGACCAATTCTACAAAACATAACACACCAAGGGGTCTAAACTGAAAAGTACTTTGAATCGAGTGTTACAACTCTCCTCCACTTAAATTAGATTTCGTCCTCGAAATCATTCCTTACCATTCAGGCCTGTCAGACAGCCTGAGCAATTCAACCACAACCCCGATGCAAACCTAGAAAGCAACCCCGGGCATACAAGAACTTTCCAAAAATACAACCGAACCCAACCTTAGTAGGGTTCCCAAATCCTGACGATTAATAGATTCTTACACAACTTAAATTAACCCTTGAAGAATGACCATTTCTACTATACCCGAAATCTGAAATCCTAAACCTGTCTGACTCCCCGACAGACAACCCATACTGAACCACTGTTAAATCAACTCCACTTTGAATTCCAAACCGACTAACTAACTTCTGATTAATTGATGTTCCCACTGGAAAGCAGAATCACAGACCGTGCGCTGCTGCTGGAAACATTTCACTTGACAAAAAGGATTAGATAATCCTTCGAGTTGAAGACTCATCTTGAAGATAACGAATCCATGAACATATTTCACCACAAGAGACAAGCTGAGAGTTAAACCTTCTAGTGCTCAACAAGTCACTGATTCCTTAACATCCGAACCGAAACGCTATTGCTATAATTCTGAAGTCCCATAACCTGCCAGACCTACATACAGGTAGAATCATTGCAAAGCACGATCACAAGGGCCTTTTCTACCATCAGAACTGAAAACATCTCTTTTTCCCTGAACCCTTCAGCTTATGCCATTGGCATACAAATTCCTTAATTCATATATTGCTTAAATAAAGACCTTGCATACACACTCACGATTCCCAACGTGAGTTACAACCAAAAGCCAACTCGGTGCTTAATTTACAACCGGAGATCCAAGGATTTACACTTGCATTACACCCGAAATCTTCTGATAACCCCAAATCACTTCCCATGATACAACACCAATTCCTTAAGTCCATCATGTTGTTGACAAAGACCATAACCCTTGCTTTGAACTAGCGAATCTTCACTCCAACTCCCCATCCTTAGCAGAATCTCTAAATTCTGACCATCTCCAACCCTTGCGAAAATAAAATTCCCTGGAACTTCCAAAAACCATACAAATTCATGATGTTTCCACCTTCATTTTATTGCTACCACTCCTTCCCTAGAAATATTAGTGATTGGACCCAAAGGTCGTGTCACAGATGATTTCCAATCCTACATAAACATATGCTATTACGCCCGAACTCCGACTTCGCTGATGAACTAATCCTGTTGATTCGACTATAGATTTCCCAGTCAATACCCCTGAACTAAACCCATAAAACCACCGGAAAAATCACCCAAACAACTGAATCCTGCTCATCAAGATACGACCCACTAATGACTCTTGGCATGCAAAATGGCATATAATAGTTCTTGATGATATAACCCAGGCAAAACAGAGAACTAACCTGGAGATAATAATTACGCATACCCAAAAAGATATCAAAGAGACATAAATACATATAATAATCAAGAGGAAAGCAAAGGATAATATACCCATGATAGCATCTGATGAAATCCTGACCTCCCCTTCCCGCCGAGGCACCTGCGATGGAACCTGAGCTGCCCCAACCACCACGCATGGGAAATTCGCCCTGATATGGCCAGGCTGATGACAACGATGACACAATTCTACCTCCAGGGTGCACTCCTGGTGGAGGTAACCCTTCCATCCACACCTGCCGCATTTATACTTTCCGCGCGCATGCTCATGTTCCCTTTCATCCTTCATGAAAACATCACGACCCCTCGGGTCTCTCATACTAGCCATGGGAACATCCAACTGTTCTGATCGCCGAGTCGTACCATTAGTCCTCTTCCTATTCCCCAGACGCCTATCCGAACTGATCTCCTGCTCATGAGTTACTCGACCATCTCATCAACCTCCTGAACAGCCAAGATGAAATCCCAGAACTTGACGATCAATCCATCAACAACATGACCAATGATGTCGGGTAACTCCACGCGTAAAGCTCGCGAAACCTCTGTGACAATCCAATCATATGATCGATCCTCCTAAAAACATGATGTATAACCTACTTCTGATCCCATATGACAAGAGCTAGTAGTAGGATCCTCCTTCCCGAAGGATTCTAGAGCTCCACAAGTTGTAAGCCCCAGATGGGTCCCCAACTGTCCTGCTACACTGTTGGTCTGAAAATCCCCGAGACGACCATCCAAGATTTCCGATATCCCCTCCTTGACCGAAAAAAAGATCACAGGAGTCCACTCCAAAATACCGTGGTTAATCTCTGACGAGATGAACTCCCTCATGCGCTCATCGATCGGTCCAGTACCTGCACCTGCGCCTAAATCCAAACCTGAACCTCCTTCCTAAGTGATCATCACCATTATGAAAAAAACCATACGAATAATCAGAACATATCCAAGAATCCTCATCCCATAGGCTTCCTAGATTCTCCAGGACTCTCCCCGATTCGAGTATGGATCCTATGCTCAGTAGTACGGGACCAATACTACCTTCCACACCTATCCATACTATCCTCTAATATCATCACGAATCCTCCAAATCACCTTCTCAACTGATACTCCAAATGCTCTCTAAACAACACAACTAAACCCACCGAAGCACTTCCTAGGCTTTCTTAGGTTTCCGACCTCACCCTACCATCAGCTGCTGAAGAACTCCCCATAATTTCAGTTACCCACCTCATGAATACAGTCACATGCAACAAAGCTCAGATAATCCTTCGAGTAAAATACTCGTCCCTACAACGGTTAGACTCAAATGAGAGTTGCACAATAGGGTCAAATCCGTCACTCTGAGATTATCCAACCTTTGTCACATGTGACTTGACATATTCACTTAATAGCTAACTCACATCACTTCAGAGTTCCACAAAGCACAAAGCAAGCAGCATTCGTGCAGTAGCACTCAAATCCATAGAATAACGAAGAACATCCAAACTCACATACTACAACTCATGCTAGGGACTTCCACTCTCACTGCCGGTTGCCTTATAAATGCAAATGATACACAATACAAGATCAAATAAACTGTCGAATAAAATACTCTACCCTAGGACTACAACCAAACGAGGAATAGGAAATAAGGCCAAACCAATCATTCTAGGGCTATATGATCCTAACCATGTATAATTTTTAAAGCATACACTTAGCAATCCCTGATACCAATACATATTCCCAATCTAGCATCCCATGCTTCCTAGGCTACAAGGCATCAGATATCAGGCCAATCTATCCCTAACTGGTCAGTACTAGCATGCAAGTCCACAAGCTCATACAATAGGCATACAAAGGAATCTCTCCTAGCATTCTATCATGCAACACTAAGCGTATCCTTAGCCCTAACTAGCATGCGATTCACAGATTTATAACTCAAATCAAATCAGATAACATGTATGGGTATTTTGGGAAAACTTACCTGAGCTCGGTCGATTGCATGCACCACACCATTTCTTGTATTAGAAAACCCTTTTTCTTAAAAACATTTTATTTTGAAATTTTTTACCAATTCCTCAGTTTGAGTTCAGAGACACCCAAGAGTATGTTCGAATCCCTAAAAGTAAGGCTCTGATACCAACTTGTAACATCCCAAAACTAAAACCAAAAATTTCATTTTTAAACTAATAAAACGGTAATCCCAAATACAACATCATGGAATCCAAGGTGGAACAAAGTGTATCATTACATCATAAATATCAAAGTAAATCACAAAATGTGGAAAACGGTGGTATGTGCACTACAACCATCCCGTGCTCTTCCCCTTTAAACCAGAAGTACCTAAAACTTAAATTGAAAACCGTAAGCACAGAGCTTAGTGAGTTCCCTAAATACCACATACCATACATATCAAACACATAATGGTCCTCGCCCATCATTGGGCCCCACACGACATACAAATCTGTCAATCAACGGGTCCCGACCAATGAGTGTAACGGGCCCCACCCTAACTTTGCATAATGGGCCCCGCCCACTTAGTATAATGGGTCTCACCCTAACTCTCACAACGGGTCCCACCCAATATACAAACATACAAGTATAACAAGTAATGGCATATAGATTACCCATTGGGCCCCGCCCACTAAGCATACATACACGTGCAAGAGTCATGCAGACATCTAGAACCCTAAACTAATAAACAATGGGTCTACATTGGTGCCTTCGACCCGCTACTCACCTTATACCGCTGAATTTCACAGATAAATCTCTGGCTTCTAGTCGGCTAGAATCCCTGCGCTATCAATCAAAATAAAATCTAATTAATAATTGGAACCCGACTCACACTAAGATTCCAAACTAGGGTAAATGACCATTTTACCCTTTACCGAACTTGGCCCAAGGTCAGGCCCAAACCATCTATCTAAAAGGCCCAAATTCCAATATGATCACCCAAAGCCCAAAATATGGCCCAATCATCCAAATTAGGCCCAAATCTCTTCGTGGGCCTTTCACCAAAAAATTCCTACAAAATAGAAGCAGCCCAAAAATAGAATTATGATGGCCCAATAAAGCCCTAGACTCATAAGGTCCACCATGGGCCCAATACCAGAAATCCCAACTTCCAAAGCCCAATGTGTTGGATTAATGTCTAAGTCCATAACTATAATTGGTAAGACTTGACCCGACCCGGCATGGTCCATTTGGGTTGCATGGCATCATGCATTTGGATAGACTATAATGAGAGAAATAACACTTAAGGTTGGTTAATATATTATAAGTTCTAATATATTAATAAGGCTATTTAATTAGTATTGATCAAGAATTAATTTGGAATTAATTAAGTGATCAAAAGGAGACTAATTAAATATATGGGTTGATTGTGTAAATCATTCATTCTTATATATGTGGGCTTGTGATCCAAGATTCCTTATGTTGGACTAAGTCCATGGGGTGACCCATGGATACTCCATGGAGGTTAAAATCCATGGAGCATAAGGAATGGGTAAAGTTATGAGTTACATGGTGTAACCCTAATAGCCACCATATAAAAGAATCCCATGGCTCAAGAAATTGTGCACTAATGTGTGAGTGTGAGGGCTAGACGATTTCAAGGAGTGTTCAAGTTTCTCTCAAGTTATTCCAAGTGTATTTGGTGTTGTGTGAACCATTTGAGGTGTCACACTTGGGGCACTAGGCACTCAAGCTTCATGAAGACATTCTATATCAAAGAGGTATGTATTCTATCTTGTTATATTTATTATTTTGTATGCTAGATTAGGATAATACCTTGGATGTTCATAATTGTATGTATAATAGAGAAAACATAGATCCAAGGTATTTAGGGTTGCATGTACACTTATGAGTGTTAGAATGCTCATAACTCAACAGTGGTATCAGAGCCTAGGCTTGTTTTCTTGTTATACTTGCAAAAGTAGCTGAAAAAATCGAGTTGGATGCATATATTCGATTGTTTTGGCTGGAATTGGACTAGGAACATTACCCTAAGACGTTTTTGGACTTATAAACTTGTTTTTGATGTGGTAATGTTCATGTTAATCCAATTTCTAAGATAATTGTCATAATTTCAAGATTTGTATTAGTTTGTATGTTCATGCTAATTTCTTGAAGATTGATGATTTGAATTATCTTGTTCTTATGAGGTTCTTAGATTAATAGAAAAGTTGTGTGAAATAGTTGTTTTCAATCCATTTTAATCTAAGAGTTGATTCCAAAGTGTGTTTTTGTAACTTGTCCTCAAGTTATATGAAAAGTCACATTTAAGAATCATAAAACTCATAAAAGTTGGCAAAGGTTACAAAATGAAGAGTCTAGTTCTAATTAAATGGTTTTATGACTCCATAACTTGTCCTCAAGTTATGGAGGTTCAAGAGTCTCTTCATTAAATTAAAAAAAAAAGTGTAACCTTAATTAGTTCCATAAGTTACAATAAAAAAAGTTATTTTTTTTATTAATTAGTTTAAAGTCTTCCATAACTTGTCCTCAAGTTATGGAACTTGAAGAGTTTTTTTTTTTTTTTTTTTTTTTTTTTTTTTAATTAAAACTACTTTAAACTCATAAGTTATGGAATTAATTAGTTTTGAATAGTTTCAAAACTTGCCCTCAAGTTTTGGAATTTGAAAAGTTTTCACTTATGGATACTTTAATTCCAAGTTAGCCCTTAGAATTTTAAAAGTTAAAATTCAACCCTTATACTTTATAATATTATAAGTTAATAATATATATATATATATATATATATATATATATATATATATATATATATGTATAAGAGTAAAGTCAGTCTTACCGTTAGTAGGCCTCATTCACGAAGCCGGTCTATAAGGGGGTATAAGGTTACTGCCTATAAAATGGCAGTTTAATGGGTGTCCACTCTCACCCACCGCTTCCTTGACTGGTGGAGGGTCGTTAGCCGAACGGGTAGGACAAGGACTATAATTCTCCTTTCATTAAAAGTATTAATGATAAATACTAAGTAACTAAACTCTTATTAATACCCAATCTTAGTTACTTAGGAAAATGTGAATTTGGTGCTAACCCATGAAATTACATTTTGCACTTTGTTTAAACCGTTAGTGGAGCGTATGTGGTTAACCGGCACACTAACCTGGATTTAACAAAGTAGGCAAATGGTAACTTAATATTTATCATAGTATCGGTGGAGCTCGTGTGGTTAACCGGCACATCGATTGAGGGGTAAATATTAAGGGTACCAAGTATATTTGCATGGTTACTTCACACCTTGTTTTGTGATCCTCGGCATCCCAGTCACAAAACCTGAAGGGCACACTCGAGATTGAAACATGCCATTGAAAAGTTCAATGAATCTCAAAAGATCTAGAAGTTTCAAATCCAATTAAAAACCTAATTACATTATTTCGTTTTTCATGGTGGAAATTGGTAAATCGTCATTTACCTACCTTCAACTATTTTATAACTCGGATTACGGCATCCCTCTTCCAGTTATAAATAGGTTGTTGGATCCTAGCCTTAATATTTCATATTGGGTGTTATATTAAGGACTTTTGATCAACTATCTTGAATATCTCCCAAAAGATGTCTAGTTCAGACATCTATGATCTTCCCAAATCTCTTGGAACTTTACTTCCTCCACCTCCTCCAATTATTCTCCCTAACCCACAAGTTCAAGGTCACTCAAGCCCTAATGGCAAGCAAGGTCTATGTGTGATCACATCTTAGAGATGAAGTCACATATTGACAAGCCGGGAGAGTTGGGTGTCAAAGTCTTGAGAAAGTTGTATGTTCAATCACTTTCTAAGTCACATAGTGAGTTCCTTTGGGACTACTATGAAACAGAGTATGACATGAACCTTAATGATCATATCTATTTTCTTGGTGCTGCTGAATCAGTAATGATTTGGAACGATAGTAAAGCAAATTTGATTAGAAGATCAACTTCCCAAAAACTTTATGGACAGTGACAATGGTGACACTGGAAATCCAGAAAAAGCATCCTCTTCCCAATGGAAAGGGATTGGCCATAGTCAATCCGGTTGACCAAATGGTAAAGAGAAAGGCTAAGTCTGAGATAGTCTCATTACCAAAGGGTCCATATGTTTATTTTGCCAAAGGAAGGGGCGTTGATTGCAAAGCTGCCAAATTTACCTAAGGATGTTAAAGTCAATAAGTTTGACTCTACATCAGGTAGAGCCCATTATCTAACTCTGTTAAGTTCTATTCTGAGATCCTCATTACATGATGTGACTGGGTCACATGTTGATGTTTTAAGAATCAAAGAATAGAGAGAAATCTTAAAGGAAGTATATGTTGATTCTGATCGCGAAGGTGGATTTCGATCGCATCAGAATTTTGAGCTATTACTTAAGAGTTATGATATTTATATTGCTTAGGAATAGATAACAACAAGGTTTTCATATGGATTGTAAGGATAAGTTTTTCCGCAAAGTTTTAAAATAAAAGAAAAAGGTTTTGATTTTATTTATTTTAAGTATCCTTACAATGGCATTTGTGAAAAGTTGTTGCTTATAAGATTCCATTGATAGCAATATTGGAAAAATGGATTTGATTCTATCGGTTGTGGTAGTGTCTAATATTACCAAATAAGGAAAGATTTTCATCACCCAAGGTTCAATTGGACCGAAACTTGGAATCATGAAAGTTGTATAGTATGATGAATGAGAACTTTCAGCTTGGAAAATTAAGACTAATTCCTTATGTGAATAAGGAAAAGACTAAGGGATCGATTACACATTCTTGTGCACTGGTCAAGTCCACCACAAAAGATCAAGAAGACTATTCGTCATGATTTACTTAAGTTCAGTAAATATAATTATACTTATAAGTTTAAGTATAAGTCTGTAGCATTGGAGAAGTTTCAATGTGAGACAGAACGAATAAGAAGAATCAAAGTATGGCAGAAAGATAAAAGTTTCTCAAATCTGAAAAGATGGGAGAGTACTTTAGTATCATGTTTATGATCATCTTAATGATTAAGATACCATATCACAATTGGTCCTCTAAAGTCATCTTAGTGCATTCTTATGACTAAGAAGAGGATTCGTGAATTGTTGAAATGGTTAAATCAAAAAGATGAGTCATACTTCGTTCCAAAACAATTCTTAGAGTCATACTCCAAGATTGTAACTTGAGTGACATATCTTAAAGAGGGTTTGTTAACACTAGTCAAATGTAAGAGTAAAAGGTTATCTACTCTTGTACATTTGAAATTGGTAAGTTGTGATGTTTTGGATAAAACAGATACCAACTTAGGCCAATTGTGTAAAGTGTTAGTCTTGATAAAGAATCCGCACTATCTCTTGAATATTTGACAAGGGAGTCTTATATGTCAAGAGGACAGTGGGAGTCTTAAAGCTCTTGAAAGTTTCAAGACTTAATCAAGAATAAAACCTAAAGTCCTTCACTAGCACACGACTTGAGGTTTATAACCTATCGTGTTGAAATTTTTGTGCCTATTCAAGTTGGATTTGCATAGGAGTTCTGAGAGTTCTCAATTGGTTGCACAACTACTTGGAAGCAATGGCAGGCACCTGAGCTGCCAAATGGCAAGAATTTAAGATTACACAAGTTTAATCAATATGAGTTTGGATTTGTCACTAACCTTGTCTTGTGATTATGGTTTTGACAAATTCACATGGATAAGAACACATACACTATTAAATCTAAGTGTCATAAGGTTTCTCTCCGATTCATGAAAATGATGGTGAGGAAACACTTTCACTAAGTAGATTTTAGCTAGATAGCAATTGTGATATTTGCATTCTCAAAGTCGTTAGTGGAGCGTGTGTGGTTTACCGGCACACTAACATGGACTTGTGAGAAGTGGCAAAGGTCTAAACAATTGAGACTATGATTACAGCATCCCTTTTCATAGTTCTAAAATTGTTTAGACACACATGTGAGCTATCTAAGAGAGGTGTATGATTTTGATAAAGTTTTATCAAAACAATCTAGTATCAGAAATCTGAACTTTGGTAAGAAAGTCAGCTGATTTCTGAGTACATGTCAAAGCTAGTGGGAGCATAAGTGTTATGCTAATAATCATCATGTTAGTGGGAGCATGATAATTATGACAAAGGTTGCAAGTTAGCAATGTTAATTATAGAAAACAAAAGTTTCAATTCGTGAGGTTGCAGGGGTTGAAAAAGTTGTTTTGCTATAATTAAGGGAGAGGAAATTATACTTCATTTCAATTCTAAAAGCTTAGATTGAGATTTTAATCGTATTTAATCAAGGATATATATATGAATTTCATGTTGGAATGGCTCAACATAAGGAAATTCTATATATGGGTCCATTATTTGCGTTCTAAAATTCGATTATGATTACGGCATCCCTTTTCATAATCTGAATTTTGAGAACTTGGCAAATTGAAATGGAAATATTATAGCAAAAGACTGGTTTAGTCTTTATGTGAGACATCATGAATCGTGTCCCATATGCTTCGGATATAGGATCGATTACATGTGCTATATTCATCCTTTCTAAAATTTTCCAAATGCCTGGGGCATTATGAAGGGAAAAGGTCTAGAATTAGATATGACTAAAATGATTAAGCAATTGTCGAGGACAATCTAAGGTTTACCAAAGATTGGTTGCTCAAGGATAGTTGGAAGTATAATGTTAATTTTGGAAGGACCATATTGACATAATATGTAAGGAGGCAACTCTTGTTCAGAAGTGATAGTCAAAATGGAATATGGAAATGTTTCAAAGTTAGAAATTATTCAATCTGTGTAAGATTAGGAAACTTAATGAAAGAAGGATGTTTCCAAGGAGCTGATCTCCTTTGGAATGCTCTGTAATGATTGTTGTCAAGTCTTTCTGACTTCGTGCATAATCATTAAGAGGATCAATGCATATAAGTTTCGAATCTAACAGATTTCAGTAAATGGCATGAATTTGGAATTCTTGCATTTGCAGTAAGGATTTGGGACTGTGAAAAGAGGATCATTGGAGTGATGTTCAATTGATCTATTTTACAAAGTAAAGATCATAGACAAACATAGTATGCATACTTGGTGTATGGCATGACTAGTGTTTAGAAAACATAGAGTACATGCTTGGAGCATGGGACAACTATTGTTTTAAATTCAAGTATAAAGTTGATAAAACCGAAACAATGAATAATGAGTAATCAGTATGGTGATAAATAAAAGTGTTTATTTATATTCATAGGGTTTGATACCATATTTGATTCATTTATTCTTGTGTTTCACTTTGCATGTTTTGACTTCCAGAATAACTAAGTCGCTCTTCCTGAATGATTAAGTTATTCAAACCATCCACAGTCGGTCATATGTTGGAAGTAGATATGAATCAAGACTGTCATGGGTTGGTTTGTAGAGGTCCAAGTTGGTGGACAATGTGGTGCTACAACACTCATGAGTGCTCATAAGTTCTGAGTATTGGATTCAACCCGCGCTCATTTGAATCACTTCATGGATTTTATCATGAGTGATCATGAGACGATAATATCTTATATTCTTCAAACCTAGAGATATGAGTTGTTACTATGAGTTGGTTATACATTGATTGCACGAAAACGCATTGGTAACTCGATGTTATAAAACGTGCCTTTGTGTATGATTCAACAAGTAGTAGAACAAGCCATATGAGTCGAAGTTTATCCATTCCTTTTACCTTCGGGATAAAAGCGATATCTGTGGGCCCCTCGATGATTTAAAGATGATACATGTGAGTGTTTGGCCAAGCCAGGACTGATTTGATTTGTTCAATCAGTCAGTCATCATAAATCGGAAATCGGGTAACAATAAATGGACAGAGAGAATGATTGATAATCCATGTCTCAGTCCATATGATATCTAGAATGGAGGAATATATGATCCCTTATCTAATGGACAAGTCATTGACAAAGGTCAGAGTTCATCGACAAGGTCAGAGTTCGACAGAAGCTTTTGAGAGCTACGATTGCTGATCGGTTCCTGAAGTCATACGCAATAATAGTTTTAGACTTATCCAAGTGGGAGACTGTTGGATTAATGTCTAAGTCCATAACTATAATTGGTAAGACTTGACCCGACCCGGCATGGTCCATTTGGGTTGCATGGCATCATGCATTTGGATAGACTATAATGAGAGAAATAACACTTAAGGTTGGTTAATATATTATAAGTTCTAATATATTAATAAGGCTATTTAATTAGTATTGATCAAGAATTAATTTGGAATTAATTAAGTGATCAAAAGGAGACTAATTAAATATATGGGTTGATTGTGTAAATCATTCATTCTTATATATGTGGGCTTGTGATCCAAGATTCCTTATGTTGGACTAAGTCCATGGGGTGACCCATGGATACTCCATGGAGGTTAAAATCCATGAAGCATAAGGAATGGGTAAAGTTATGAGTTACATGGTGTAACCCTAATAGCCACCATATAAAAGAATCCCATGGCTCAAGAAATCGTGCACTAATGTGTGAGTGTGAGGGCTAGACGATTTCAAGGAGTGTTCAAGTTTCTCTCAAGTTATTCCAAGTGTATTTGGTGTTGTGTGAACCATTTGAGGTGTCACACTTGGGGCACTAGGCACTCAAGCTTCATGAAGACATTCTACATCAAAGAGGTATGTATTCTATCTTGTTATATTTATTATTTTGTATGCTAGATTAGGATAATACCTTGGATGTTCATAATTGTATGTATAATAGAGAAAACATAGATCCAAGGTATTTAGGGTTGCATGTACACTTAGGAGTGTTAGAATGCTCATAACTCAACATAATGTTGAGTATGCTAGGCGTACTCATCTCGTACGTTGGGCGTACTCAGCTCGTACGCTTAGCGTACATGCCCTGGGGCTAGTACGAATAGCGTACCAGCTTGTACACCCAACATACTCCCTAGTTAGCTATGCCGCATCATTAATCACTTAATCTGCTATATCCTTGCTTCATACTTACAGATCTGACTTCCTTAAGGTGGCTTATCACGTAAAGTTGGCAACTTTACATGCATGCATGGCTTAATGGGGTTCTAAAGCTCAAAAGAACTTAACAAAGGGTCTTAACACATGCATGACTCCATAAAAACCTCCAAGCTTGCATGTTTATGAACAAAGGGACCAATAGAGCCCTAGATCTACCATCAATCAATTCTTGAGTGAATCAATAGGCTCAACAAACACTCCAAGGACTCAAAAAGACACAAAATTGCACATAACTAGATCTAACATCATAGATTAGTAAGATGGAAGCTTTTTACCTCAAAAGGTTTGCAAATGATGAACTAATACCGGATCCTCAAGCTCCAAGCACAACTCCAAATGGTCCACTTCTTCTTGTCCTTCACACAACACCAAGAAACACACTTTATGGCTTAAAAACTCTCAAGAACTCACTAGGGTTTCGATTTCTGGACAAGGAAGGATGGTGGCTGGCTAAACATGACCAAAAGAGGCTATCATAAGATTTAAATAGGGTGCAACACCCCAGAAATTAGGGTTTCATAACCCACACATACTCCACACGTACGCCCAAGGTATGTGGGTTAAACCCACGATCCAGCATGTACTAGTAAGCCCAGCGTACAAGGAGTACGCCTAACTTACTCCAACTTCCTGAAGTTTGCAAATCTGCCTCCCTTGGGGGACCAATTCTGTAAAACATTAACACACCAAAGGGTCCAAACTGAAAATTACTTTGAATCGAGTGTTACACTCCAACACATTTCACGCACTCTATAATGCTTCTAGGACCTTATGAGATGGTAAAGTTTGAACCTTTAGCCCTTTCTTCAAGCGATGCAAGCCTTGGTGATGCTTTAGGCCATTTTGAGTCCAAAAAGCTTAGATCTTGGAAATTTGTGGCCTTATAATGGATAAAGATGGAAACTTTATCCATTTAGACATCATGATGATTCATATCTAAAAGTGGAAGACTTGGACTTATTATATTGAGATAAGAAAGATGCATTCTTGGACTTTATGGGACTAAAAGTGTGGATATTGTTTGTTTTGGAAAGGCTTAATGAATAAAGTTGGAAACTTTTTCCATTTAGACCTTATGGGAGTTTAGGTCTAGGATTTTGGGTATTGACTTAATGGATTAAGTCACTTTACCCTTTGAATTAAGCCAAAGCGTGGTGCGCTTTTCCTTGAGTGTGGGGGTTTTCTGACTCTTCTCGGACGCACTGTTTTAAGGATTAAGCCTGACTATTTTATCCTCTAACAAATCTTGGCGTTCTTTTTCACCCGGGTATTAAGCTTTTGACTAGGTTTGAATTTAGGTTAAACTTTTGGGTTGGATCAATGGTTGAGGTTTGACCTTTCTTGGTGTTAGACGATTCGAAAATCTGATTAGTGCAAGGAGTCGGGAGTGAAGCGATGCTTCTTCGGTTTTGCAATTCATGTGAGTTTTCTTAGTATGTCACATTCACATTATATATCCTTTACATGGTAGGATAGAGGTATTGTTAGAGTACAAGTTTTCTAGTTGAATAGGATAACTCCTTGTTATGAATGTGTAGTTTAGGACACTTGGTGTCATGGTATGCTGGACTGGTAGGGTCTTGCTTGTGGACTATATGATGCTTGTAGGTGTCATGGTTGGTTAGGGAAATGCTTGTAATGGTTGTAGGTGGTTAAGTTGGATAGCCTGAGAACTCTTGGTCTAAATCCTGATTGCATGGTTCTTGTTTGATTTATTGTTTTCGGTTGGAACACCTGTTCGACTGTCTATCTGATCTCTTGTAACACCCGTCTCCTAGAATGGATCAGCGTATGACATTAAGGAGTAAAAATCATGGGTTTTGAGGAAAACCAAATGCCACTAGGTGACAAGAAGGTTGTCATGACGTGAGATACCAGATATGAGATCGTGTTTTCTGATGACTCTCACGACGTGACGAGGGTATGGTCACGATGTGAAGATGGCTGCAGCCCAAGCCCATCATCTATGAGGGTTTTCTCCATATTTAAACCCCTAACCCCAGATTTAGCGCATCATTTACAGCCTCCTAAACCCCTTGAATAAACCCTAATACCCTTTTCACCATTTTGAGTTCATCTTGGTGCTTTTGGTTGCGTTTAAAGGAAAAATAAGGCTTTGGTAGTGTTGTGCGCATCTTGGCAAGCTTTGGACTTCATTTAGACATTTTTGGACCTTTTTAAGTGTTCAAGATCCAAAATTTATTGTTCTAGGTTGCTAGATCTAAGTTTTTGTACCTTTATCTTCAAGTTTGATGTAACATCCTGTTTCGAGAAGTTTCTTATTTCAGGATTATGGAAAATAAATGGATCTAGTAAAGGTCTTGGGCTTCAATGGAATAGATGTTAGACCCTATTGGATGTTGATAATATTGATTATGAGATCCAAGCCCTTGGTTTGTGTTATGGAGTCAAAGGGTAAAATGGGAAAAGTGATGATTCAGAATTCTTTAATGAATTAAGGATTTTAGTTCAGTATGTTTTAAGTCAAAAGTAATTAGATAGGATTGTGGGGCTCTTCAATACCTTTCCGTGCATATAAAAAATGCCAAAAATGGAGTTGAAAAGAAGTAGTTATGGGTGTTTGAAGTTGAAGTGGAAATTGGGGACTTTTGGTTTACGCAGGGCGTAACTTGTTGATTTTAGACGCGTTTATAATACTTATGCAGGGTGTAATCTGGGAACATTAAAACCCTAATTCTTATGTTTTGAGCCCTTTTTAAGGGCTCTAACTTATGGGAAACCATTCCATGACCAACCTCCACCACCTAAGCTCATTCCTTGAGAAACCCTAGTCTCTTCTCACTTGTTTTGAGCACTGGCATCACTTATGAGCTTATTTCTCCAATAGAAGGTTGAATCTTGAAGAACAAGGTGGTGACAAAGTGTATAGAAGAAGGGTTCAAGTATAGATCCAACAAGGTTACTTCATTCCTGGACCATTGTGAGTAAAAAGCTTCTAAATTGCTCATTGGTTTCATAGATCTAGTTATTTTTCAAATTTGCCACTTTTTGGTCATTTTTGTGCATAAAGTTTAGATCTTGAGAGTTTGTGACCTTGTAATGGATAAATTTGGAAACTTTATCCATCTAAACATCATATTGATTCGGATCTGAAGGTTGGAGACTTAGACTTAATGGATTAAGTTGAGAAAGATACATTTTTGGTCCCTTTGAGGCTTAAAGACTAGATCTTGGTTGTTTGGACCATCCTAATGTATAAAGTTGAAAAATCTATCCATTATGGAGCTATTAGGAAACATATATGAGAATTGGATGGTTAGCTTTCTGTATTCAACACTTCATGGGAAAATTTGGACAACAAATTTTTACGTGGGGGTAGTTCTGGATACGCAGCGCATAGCCTTATTTCCACCCGTAATTGCCATCTTGGGATGTACGTTGGGCGTAGAGCTAGTATGCTAGGCGTACTTAGGCTGGATGTTGACTTTGAATTTTGACCACTGACCGTTGACTTTAACCAAGTTTGTCTTTAGGTCATTTGGGGTGTTTTAAGCTGTAGGTTGGGGCTTGGTCCCTATTTGTTGTATATGTGAGTTATAGAGCTGGTATTTGGAGCAGTGATCTGTTCAATTATCTTTTGGGCTTTGAGGTGAGTTTTCCTCACTGTACGCGTGGGTCGAAGGCACCAATTCCGTCCCACTAAGTTATGTTATGTATCCTGGTATATAAGATGATGTCATGCTATAGTAAGTTGTTGGATTGGTAGATCCATATGATTAACTGTACTCGCTTGTTATACGTTAGATTGGTAGATCTGTATGATTACATGTACTTGTTGGTTATACGTTAGAGTGGCAGATCTGTATGATTACCCGTACTTGTTGGTTATTTGTTATTGTTTGTATATGTTGATATGGTATGGTTGGGTTGAAGTGATACTCTTTGTGTTGTAGGCCAAAAAACTCAGGAGCGGTCAAGCTTTATGTTGTAGGCTCAGGAGTGGTCCAGCTACTATTGGTCTTGCAAGGCAGGCCAGTAGAGTATAGGCTCAGTAGAGCGGTCCAGGCATCCTGTAGGCCTTGCGAGGCGGTTGAGGAAAACTATAGGCTCGTGTGTGTGCATACATTGTATACGCTTTGTGTGTGGGGTGTTTTGGGGGAACTCACTAAGCTTCATGCTTACAGTTTGATTTCATGGTTTCAGGTGCATTAGATAATCGGGGCAAGGCAAAGGCGTGATTGTACACATCCTCCTTCTCATATTTGTTCTTTATAGATTTTGACACTCTAATTTTTATGGCTATGATTTGGAAACAGGGTTTTGTATAACTTATGGTTGATTAAAATGGTTTTGAAAAATGAAATTTTTTACTATTATTATTGTGGCGTTACAAGTTGGTATCAGAGCCATGGTTTGAGAGAACTGGATGAATACTTGTGTGATTCCAGACTCAAACAATGGATCTACAAAATATTTTTCATAATTTACTTTAAAATAACTAAAGGAGAGGATGCGATGTGTATAATCAACCGGAGCCAAGGAAAGTATTCCCCAAGATACCCACACTTGTTCTGTCTATTAATTATATAGCAGATATGCCTGATAGTGAGTAGGTTGAGGATTTTCAGGAGTTGTATGTGAGGATTGCTTGATCTTTATGATGCCTTATTGCATGTAGAATTCTTTTTCTCGAATGATGCTTGCTTTGTGCTTTATAGGACTCATATTGATGTAAGTTAACTATTAAATGAATACGTTAAGTTCCATGGTACAAAGGTTAAATAATCATAGAGTGATTTATTTGGCCCTATTACGCAGCACTCGTTTGAGTTCAACCGTTGTAGGGTTGAGTCTTTTAGTCGAAAGGTTATTTAAGCTTGGTTGCATGTAATTGTATTCATGAATTTGTTAGCTGACATTAATAGGAGTCTTTCAGCAGCTAATGGCAGGGTGAGGAGGGGATCCTAGGAGAGCTTAGGAAGTGCTTTAGTGTGCATGGTGCGTTGTTTAATAGGTATTGGGAGTATTACTATAAGGAGGTGACTTGGAGGATTCAGGATGATTCTTGAAAAAAGTATGGATAGGTGTGGAAGGTAGTATTAGGCTCGTACTTCTGGAAGCACAAGATCCATACTCGAATCGAGGAAAGTCACGAGGATTATAAGAAGCCATTACAGAGTTAATGTGTGGATTTCTGATTAGCGGGTAAAGTGTGATGGATTAATAATGATATTTTGATTATGAGATGACAGTTTGGTCTTGTTTAATAGGATGTCGATGTCTGGGCGGGAGGTAGAGTCCTCCAAGAATTATGCATATGACACAGGGTTACGCGATTGGATTACCACTGAGATCTCACATATAGTATTGGAAGAGTTGCCTAGTATCGTTGGTCGAATCACTGACAAGCCGATTGCCAAGTTCAAGGAGCAAACTGCAACCTTTCAGACTGTAAGAGATACTATTGAGGTGACTAGGGGAGAGATCTTGATGTGGGAACGTGACACGGGAAGAGAAAGTGGGCTCATGATTTAGCATTTTCCGTGATGGACTAAGAGTTCGAGGTTGCTAACCTAGGTACTGGAATTCATGGGGACTTTGATATATGCGGAAAGTGTGGTGGAACCCACGAGTTTGATTGCCACAAGTTCAAATGCTACAAGTGTGGAGTGAAAGGGCATGTCGTCTGTGATTGAAAGAAGGGTTGGATGCGGTTTCACTGTCACCAGTCGGCCCATCTCCAACCCGATTGTTCTGTATGGGTAGTGGAGGGAGTGCAAGCCCCAACACCCATCGTCCGGCAGGAGGTCAAGGTTGGATCACAAGAAATCACAGGTATGAATTTTGATCTTCATTTTTATCTAGAATGAATGTCTACTTGGTTAGTGTGGTTTAATAAAATTGATAGTCATTCGTATAGTTAGCATGTTAGAGCTATTATGTTAGCATCTATAGGTTTTAATGGATCAGGGATTCATCCTTCAGGGTGCTTAATAAACTAAAAGGTATTAGGATCATTCATGAAGGGTTGGAAGCTGTAATGTTGGGATAGTTTCTGACATCTTCATCTAAGGATCATGATTTCTTTGCGATTGTTGGTTGTTATTAAAAATTGTCATATGCCATTTTGCATACCAAGAGTCATGTTTAGAGGGTATTTGAATGAAACAGTTTTAGGCTTCGATGTGGAAGACATCGACCAATGAGGGAGTAAGCCCTGAGTGGGGGAGGACTGAGTGTTTTTTTTCTTGAATGATCAGCAGTCAGATTGATTTTGATTGTTCAAACACAATGGGTCAAAGGAAGTTGCAGTGTAAGTTCGTTGGATTTATGGTATTCGAGATTGTTGAGATCTTTTATGGTGGAGAGGATTAACGAATTAATCAGAAGTGGGTGCAGGGTGATTTTCTTCCAGATTCATGCTTTCAGGGTTGTGTGTGTGGTCCTTGCGTCAGAAGCTTCTAGACAAGATCTTGATGTAGTCGGTTGGACCTTCTGTGACAATGAAATAGAGTTAAGAGGAGTGTGTGTCGCTCAGGTTGAATATCATTTGAGGGGTTGGTTAGCTCGTTAAACCAATCGCCGTCATTAGTAAGGGTAGAGCTATTGTTGATTATCAACCTACTTCAGGGTGTGATGGATGCATTTTTGCACGGGTTTTGTTCAGTGGTTGAGATTGTTCGAAAATTGTCGAGTAGTATCAGTTGACGGTGCTCTAGGTGCATAAATCTTTCTTCAAGTGTGGAGCAAGGGATATTTTTAGACACATGGTTAGAGTGTCAGAGCAACATTGACCAGTTTTCTCGACGAGCTTAAGATCTATGTGGAATCCAATTTCAGAAGGTCGCGCCAACAGGGTTGGAAAGAGTCAATCTGATATCGGGTCTGATGGCATCCAGATTAATTATAGAGTTTTCCTTCAAACAATAAGTTTTGTTCATTCAGTTGAGTAATTATAGGATCTGTCTGATTATTTAAGATTAGAATAATACTTTGAGATGGTTTTATGGTTGGATGTCTATTAATATGAATTATGATCACAAGTTGGAAATCTTAGGGTGTTGTCGCTATGGCTTATAGACATAGAGTTGAATTCTTGGAGTCGTTAGGGAGTGGCTAATTCCAAGTGGGGGAGAACCGATTGGGAGTATCAGAAATATTTTCAAGTATGGATCAACTTGAAAGTTTCTTCTCTCAAGACAAGAGGATAGATGCTTTCTGGTTATGGTATGAGTCAAGGCTCATGCAAGGAATAATGTTCATTGGTTTATTGTAATCAAGGAATCAAAGGTTAGGGATTCAGATTATTTTGTTCGGGGATGTGAAGCAGAGGTAGGGGTGCCTTTTGGATCCGTAGCTAGGTTCAGGTTGAAGGGTGTGTTAGGACCTCTCTTCCTGTTCTTTTTTGATGAAAGCTTTGGGGTTCGAAGCACAACCCGAATGCATGATAGGGTCCATCATGTTGGGTGTCCATCTCATATTTATCTTTGGCCATGTGTTATTGTGGGTAGTTGGCAAGACCATGGGCTGGGCCCATGACGGTTATGGAAGTGTGGTAAGTCTACGACTCGGCTTGTAGCATTCTATAGGATGATTTAGGTCGTACCAGGAATGGTAGTGAGACTGTGTAAGGGTTACATATTGTAGTAAGGTATGGCTCATGTGGTTTTGGTAAGTGTTAAGTGGGACGTTGACTGAATTCATGAAGGTCGGTGGGATGATAGTCGTGTGTCTATAGGACCACAGGGAGCTGATCGGGAATCTTCAAGGCTAAGATTAGGTGATGGCAAGAACGGTGAGGAACCGTGAGCTTCTCGTTCCAGTGGATGTATGGTGTCACGACGTGTCGTGGACCCTCGTTGATTTCACTGATGTATTGGGCCGATAGTTATGTCGTGGAGATTCGTGTGGTGTAATTAGTTTGGTCTTTGGTATAAATTGGTTATTTTGAGCAGTATGGGAATATTGTTGATGGCTCAGTAGCCGACAGTTATAGGTCGAATTTAGCTAGGATTTTGACTTGTTGGAAGAGTCACTGTTTTCTATCGCCAGTTTCTCATGGATTTCTTAGTGGATTTTAATCGTTGTTGCAAGATCGGTTTCAAGTAGGTTGAGTTTCTAGTGGTTGAGTTCATTGTAGTAATCCTAGATGAATTGTTAGCTAAATTGTACCCTTGAGCGCATGGGGGTATGTATGTTGGCCAAGATTTTCTACCATATTGACCACCGATACGTTCGTGGGAGCGGTGGGTTGATGATGACTCGTCAGGAAGTCAAGTGTATACCTAAGAACTTTTAGGCGGTTTCGAATGGAAGATCATCAGCCTCTATGTTTGTCCCTTGGAATTTTAGGATTGATGAACTCCCGATTCTCTGAAGTATACGTTAGTTCAGTCGCAGCTACGATATTTTCCAGCTTGAGTAGTTCGCTGTGAGTGGGGTCATACAATTAGGGAGAGAAAGATAGTTCACGCGTTTGAGTGTCTTTAAGTTATTGGGTTGTTTGTTGGTAGTTGTAGGTTTCTGAGTGGTCTCTCAAGTTATCTTTATCAGATGCATTGATTTCGAAATGGTTAGAGGGAGCTTATGGAGTATATTGGCGTTGATTCAGAGATCCTAACCAAGACGGATTTCGAGGACGAAATCCAGTTTAAGTGGGGGAGAGTTGTAACATCCCGTTTTGAGAAGTTTCTTATTTCGGGATTATGGACAATAAATGGATCCACTAAAGGTGTTGGGCTTCAAGGGAATAGGTTTTAGACCCTATTGGATGTTGATAATATTGATTATGCGATCCAAGCCATTGGTTTGTGTTATGGAGTCAAAAGGTAAAATAGGAAAAGTGATGTTTCAGACTTCTTTCATGAATTAAGGATTTTAGCTCGATATGTCTTAAGTCAAAAGTAATTAAATAGGATTGTGGGGCTCTTCAATATCTTTTCATGCTTATAAAGAACGCCAAAAACGGAGTTGAAACGAAGAAGTTATGGCTGTTTGAAGTTAAAGTAGAAATTGGGGATTTTTGGATTACGTAGGGCGTAACTTGCTGATTTTGGACGCGTTTTGAATAAGTTACGTAGGGCGTAATCTGGGCAGATCAAAACCCTAATTCTTCAGTTTTTAGCCCTATTTAAGGGCTCTAACTTATGAGAAAAATTCTCTCATGATCAGCCTCCATCACCCAAGATCATTCCATGACAAACCCTCGCCTCCTCTCACTTGTTTTGAGCCATGGCATCATTTATGAGCTTATTTCTCCATTGGAAGGTTGAATCTTGAAGAACAAGGTGATGGAAAAGTGTATAGATGTAACATCCTGAAAATCATAGGGTGAAATTTTCATTTTTAACATATATTCAAACATTCATGTATCCTTTATTTAAACATTTAGAAGTATTTCAAAATAAAACAATTATGAGAGTTCATTCCCAAAATCACGAATTGCGGAAAACACGAGTGTAAGCGCTGCGATCAAGTCGGACCCTTCCCTTTCGAACTGGAAGTACCTAAAACCATAAACCACAAACTGTAAGCACAAAGCTTAGTAAGTTCCCCTAATACCACATACCATACATATCAAACGAGACATACATATCATACATATCCAACAATCAATAGAAAGTGTTATGTACCAACCATAATCTTGCCATTATGCCACGAGCCGTATCATGGTCTTACTTGCCTGGCCGGGGGCCAAAACCCTGGGTCTTACAGACAAGTGCTAGGAGCCACCTCCTGGTCTTCCATGAAAGCATCACAAAGACAACTAGCATACATATTACAACTACTTAACTAATTAACTGCCAGAGTTCAGACTCTGATATTGCATACAGATTGCCAAGGGTCACCCCTGGTCTTCCAACAATACACAAACCAAATGGACCGGCATTGGTGCCTTCGTCCCATAGAACAGTGAGGAGACTCACCTCGAATGTTGAAGCTCACTAAAAGAAATCCCTAGCTGCTGCCCTGACGACTCCCCGATCTATCAGTACAAACTAACACCCAATTAACACTTGGGTTCCAATCTATGGCCCATAATCCATAATTGGGGTAAAATGACCATTTTACCCCTGGCCTAGCTTAAACCAAAACTGAGGCCCAAATCCATAAACCAAAAAGGCCCAAAACCAATAGATCCACAAAGGCCCACTTATGTCCCAATTTTCCAAATTGGGCCCAACCCCCATATGAGCCTTATCCTAAAGCCCAATAATTTACTTAGTCCAAAAAGTTTGATTTTAGATGGACCAAAAGGCCCAAAGCAAATAATTCCAAAGAAGTGGCCCAATCTGAGGCCCAAAGATGCGAAGCCCAAAAACACAACAAGTCCAAAGCCCAGCTGAGCGCTATACACGGGGCCTACGTGAGAGAACCCCTCTCTAAAACTACATCATATTACTCCAAAACATGCTACATGCATATTCATAAACAATATTTTACATTGATAGTTTAATTACAAAAGACTGGATACAAACCGACTAAGTTTTAGTATATTACATAACTACCCAGGAAATTATAATTTTATACATACATGATCATTAAATACAAAAGTAATATTATTAACTATTCTAAACCTTCCAACAGTATGTGTCTATACTTGATGTTTATTACATGCAATAGTTAAACACTGAGAAGGATAAGCGGTGACGCTTAGTGAGTTCAAAAATAGATACAATATAACGTTATGCCATATATATACCTCGTTGGCATGACAAGGAATTTAAAATGCCCATAACGAGTACGAAAAGCACTCTTCGGTACATCCTGCTCGTGTACTTTCAACTGATGATAGCCAGATCTAAAATCAATCTTCGAGCAATAGCTAACACCCTGAAGTTGATCAAATAATTCGTCAATGCGAGGTAGTGGGTACTTGTTCTTGATAGTTATCTTATTTAGCTCACGGTAATCAATACACATTCGCATCGAACCGCCTTTCTTCTTGACAAACAATACTGGATCACCCCAAGGAGAGGTACTCGGTCGAATAAAACCTTTGTCAAATAGTTCCTGCAGTTGGATCATCATTTCCTTCATCTCAGCTGGCGCAAGACGATAAGGAGTCTTTGCAATAGGAGCAGCACCAGGTACAAGATCAATTCAGAATTCTACTTGCCTATCCGGAGGAAGTCCAGACAAATAATCGGGGAAAACATCAGGACATTCATTAACAGCGGGAACATCTTTTACAGTTTTCTTCCCCTCTTTTGAGATATCAGCTGTATAGGCTAGATAAGTAGAACACCCTTTCGATATAAACTTACGAGCTTTTAAGAAAGAGATTATTTTTAAGATTTTAATTCTTTGTTCACCGTAGACATAAATCAGATTCTCCCCTTCAATAGGAATGCATACTATCTTCTCATAGCACAAGAGTTCTGCACGGTTCTTTGACAACCAATCTATGCCGAGAATAATATTAAAGTTGGGAAGGGAGATAGGAATCAGGTTAGCAAGAAAATTATAACCTTCAATTTCTATGACACGATCTCTATAGACTTTATCAGCAAGTAATGATATACTTCCTGCTGTGTCTACATGAAACGGTTGAGCGAGTGCATAACAAGCAATTTGAAAAGAACGTGAAAATTCATCAGACACAAAAGAATCTGAGGCACCAGAATCAAATAAGATGTGAGCAGGTCTAGAGTTGACAAGAAATGTACCAGTCACAACAGTCGGGCCTTCACGTGCCTCCTCCGTGGTAATTTGGAATGCATGGCCTTTAGCTTTTGGCACATCCTCCTTTTTAGTTGGAGTACTCTTTGGTTGTTGAACAGAAACTTGACTCCTCACCGGTTGTTGAACAGAAGTTTGACTTCCCTCCACTTGGCTAGTAAGAGAATGGCAGAAGCGCTTCCTGTGGCCAGTAACACCACAAGAAAAATATGTAACATTCTTCATCGGGAAAACATACTTCATGTGGCCTATTTCTGCACATCCAAAACAGATGACTGATCCTTTTTCTAATCTGCATTCGCCCCGATGATTCTTTCCACAATTTCGACACGATGGCGACTAAAGAGAAAAAGATTGTGACCTACCACAGCCACAAGAGGTATTATGAGATTGCACTTGTTTACCAGGATCAGTTCAAATAGATTGAGCTGGTGGAATAGAGGAAACATGAATAGTTCGATCAATATGTGGATGCTTCGGAACAGAAAAAGTGGCACCATGTATTTCTAAGTCATGCTCGCGCTTTCGGGCATACTCAACAGCTTTATCAAATGATAGAACATCCCGATTGCTCACGAAATCATGGATTTCATATCGTAATCCATCCATGAATAACGGAATTTTATCGTCTTCAGTTGGAATATACTTTGTAGCAAACCGTGCTTTTTGAGTGAATTGAGTTTCATGTTCATTCACGGTCATTCTTTCTTGCTTAAGTTCGAGGAATTATTTCTCTAATCTTCTCCTCATGTCTAGAGGACAATATTTTTCTAGCAAGCGAGTTTTCAACATTCCCCAAGATAAATTCTCCTGGTCATACTCGTTGAGAACTTCAAATGTTGCTTCCCACCAAACCAAGGCTTCTCCATTGAACATTGCAGAAGCATAATTAACCTTATCTGCATTAATCACATGAGAGATACGGAATACTTTTTCCGTGTTCTGGATCCAGGTAAGAACAACAATGGGATTAAGGGCACCTGAAAACTCCGCAGCACCACTACTCTTGAAAGTTTTAAATGAGGGACGTTTCGCCTCCCCTTTTGAAGATTCTCCGATGGCTTTCTATTTGCCTTTATCACCATTCTTTTTTTGTTCTTCGAGAGTCTTCCGAATAACACAAGTAAGTTTACCCAAGAGTCGTTCCTCACGAGAGGATACTGGAGTATTTATTTCATCAGTACGAGGATCTCCACCCACATCTGGTGTATGGCTACCTTCCTGTTCAGCCATTGTTCTGAAAATTTGGAGTAACAGAGTATTTTAGAATATTAGGATTTATTCTTACCTAATACTTTACTTAAGTCTTTCCTATGGTTTGTATCCATATAATTACACTGAATCCGTTCATATATTGAACTTCTGATGGTTTAAGTCTAAATACCAATCTGTGGTATTTAGTTCACTTAAACTACTGCTCTGATACCATGATTGAGAGAACCCCTCTCTAAAACTACATCATATTACTCCAAAACATGCTACATGCATATTCATAAAAAATATTTTACATTGATAGTTTAATTACAAAAGACTGGATACAAACCGACTAAGTTTTATTATATTACATAACTACCCAGGAAATTATAATTTTATACATACATGATTATTAAATACAAAACTAATATTATTAACTATTCTAAATCTTCCAACAGTATGTGTCTATACTGGATGTTTATTACCTGCAATAGTTAATAACTGAGAAGGATAAGCGGTGACGCTTAGTGAGTTCAAAAATAGATACAATATAACGTTATGCCATATATATACCAATATGACAGAAGCAAAGAGGAACAAAGAACAACAAAGGCATATGTGAATCATGTGACAAGCTTTCCATATCAACGAATAATCTGATTCAAAGATTTACAAACAATGAGATACAACAATTTTGTCATGATATACATCAATAAGACTTCAGCCCAAGTGGCATAGAAAATAAACGATTTCTGAGTTAACATTTGGCTAGCAATTTACAGGCTTTCAGCCTTGCCTAGCCTTCTGCCAATGCCAAAGTGATGCTTAATCATTCACTTCATGGTCAAAGACTACATACCAATACCCAAGTGATGCTTAGTCAATCACTTCTTGGTCAGATGTATAGCTCATTATCATAATAACACGGGAAAGCACATTGCACATATAACACATAACATACAATTGTCCCTATAATTTGAACTCACCATGAAATAACCGGAGGTTAAAAGAGTAATTTGGGCAGCACTTCGTTTCTATAATTAACTTTCTTCGATGAAAACCGGGAGCTTTATTGAAAACTGGGCCTTGCGAGGGTTGAGCTTCAAACCGAAAAGATAAATTTCTCGGGGTCTTCGGGAACTTCGGGATGTTTTTCAGGTGTTAGGTATGATCCCGGGGCTTCGGGGGATGTTGGAATAGCTTAAAATGGATTTAGGGGTAAAAGTGTGAAGTTTCCAAACAAAACCGGGAGGGTTCGCACCTCCCTTTATATAGGGCGAGGCTTCGTACCGAAGGGGGAAGGGAGAAGGACACGCGGCAGCAGCGAGGGCGAAGGGGACGGGCATGTGGCTCATATGCGAGGGGGCCAGGCGTCGGATGCGAGGGCGAGGCACGCGTCGGATGCGCAGGCGAGGTGGCTCGCTTCGGAGCTTCAGACGTGCCAGGAGTCGGACACGCGTCACACATGCGAGGCTTGTACGTGGCCGAGTCCGAGCCTAGTATGCGAAGCTTCTCGCATTTTGTGCCCCAATCTTCAAAAATTCATAACTTTTGCATACGAGCTCCGTTTTCGACGTTCTTTATATGCACGTGTAAGCGAGATTATACTCTACAACTTTCGTTTAGATTCCGTTGGCTAATTTTGAAATTATTTTTAATATTATTATTTTTAACAGACCAGGACAGGAAAATCCGTTAAAAATTCATAACTTCTTCATCCGTCGTCCGTTTTCGTCTGTCTTTTTACCGTTGTACTACTATTGACGAGACCTTCGATTCTCGTTTAGGTTGTGTCGGCTAAAAATCACTCGATCTTTATTTCGAGTTTTTAGCTGTATACTGCTATACCGAATCTTAGAAAAATCATAACTTCCTCATACGAAGTCAGATTTTGACGTTCTTTTTATGAAAATTCTCGGTTTAACGAATACTACGAATTTCATTTAGATCACTAAAGATAAAAAGTAGTTTATTGAAAACTCACTTTTTACGCTAAATTGTGTTTTGCCGGTTTTGTCGCGAATCTTCGATTGGTCATAACTTCTTCGTTATAACTCGGATTTCGATGAAGTTTTCGCCTAAATGTTTATAACGAGATAATCTACAACTTTCAATAACATGATTTTTACTTATTTACATTTTTATATTTTCGTTAATTTTTGATATTTGACTTTTGATTGGAATCTCATAAGACTTCCAATACTTCCCGAATGATTCTAAACATAGTTTTACTTCAATTCTCATAAAACTATCTTGTTAGAACTGAACACTCAAAATCATATATTATTTAATAATATTCACTTTTAAGCTATCAAGCTTACAAAACACGATAATTATACATGGTTAATAACGTGTATGTTACAGTACGCTCAGTACGATGGGCGTATTCGACGAATCCGGATCGCAACCAAAACTTGGTACGTTGGGCGTACGACCAGTTATGCGGGGCGTAAACTGACTTAGTCCAAAACTTATGTTATGGCTTAACCCCTTAAGCACTTTGCACCCAAACTTCAGATAACCTTAAAATTAGGGATGGCAAAAAAGCCCGAACTCGACGGGGAAACCCCAAACCCAATCATATCGGGTCGGGTAACAGGTCGTTATCGGGTTCGGGGCAGGGAGTGGTTATCCTCGCCCCAACCCGTCCCGCCCCGATTATATATATATATATATATATATATATATATATATATATATATATATATATATATATATATATATATATATATATATCTTCGAATCCTTTTGATGTTAATTGCATGCACTCAAATATAAATTACTTAATGTGGACAATTTTTTATTTATTAAAAATCTGGTGAGAATGATCATTTTTTATGTTTTGACGTATTACACTAAACTTAAATCAAATAATCTTTTTGGTTATTAACAATCTTGTTAGAATGATCATTTTTTATTTTTGACGCATTACACTAAACTTAAATCAAATAATTTCTAATATAACACCCTAATTATTTTATTAAAGTGATGTATCATATTTTTAATTTAAAAGGGAGGCTAGAACATGTATTTTCTATAAGACATCGGGGTACCTTAAAACAGAATAAAGATTTCGTTATGAATTGTTATAAACCCGATAAGATACCCGAAACCCGATGGGGCGCCCCGATATGAAACCCGAAAAATATCGGGGCGGGTTTGGGAAACCATGCCCTGCCCCGAACCTGCCTCGTTGCCATTCCTACTTAAAATAAAGCTCTTAATACATAAAGTTGGCACCTTTATGCATTTGTGTGTTTTAATGGGACCCAACAATGATCTTAATTCATTAAGACCCATATCAATCCAACTAGAACATGCATGGACCAAAATCAAGGATCAAGATACCATTTTTATGAACTTATAAACTCAGAAAGGGCAAGATCTAGCAATCTTAGCTCCTGGAGTGGCTCACACTCACAAGGAGGACTTAAAAACCTAAAATAAGCACAGTTCTAGTCCTAAACCCATAAAGCATAACAAAAAGCCAAGGTATGAACTTGATACCTTAAATAAGCTGGAAATGAAGCCAAGAGTCTGGATCTATAAGTCTTCCTTTGAACCACATGCTAGCACCAAACACCTTTTCCTTGAAAATGAGCAAAAGTACACCAAAATACACACTTAGATCTCACAAACACTCAATGAGATATTAGGGTTTCCAAAATGAGGCTAGAGGTCAGTGGAGGTTGAGAAATAAGAGAGCCTTGACCTTATAAGGATGTTTAAATAGTGCCTAAACCCTAAAAATTAGGGTTTGGCACTCTGCCAATTACGTTGGGCGTACTCACCCAGGCACGCGCCAACTTACCATGCACGCATGGGACCTATCTTGCAAATCTTTTCAACTAAGGACCATTTTTGCCATTATTTCAAACTGCCCTAACTTCCTCGTGTTAGGTCCGTTTCCAACGAACCTTATATCCACAGAAAGGTGGTGAGAAGCCCTACTCTTCTAACAACTCACCATAGCCTTAAAACTTCTCTAACAAAAACCCAAAATTCAAGAGGACCGCGTTATCAAATTACGATTATACCCTTGGGTTCTAAAACACAACGGTCACCCGGATCACTTAGACCATAACACCCACATCCAAAAAGGCCAAATCCTTTCTTCCCCAAGGCCCTAAGCCTTATAATAATTGATGATCGGGCCACAACCCTGGATAATGAAGTAATTCGAAACCGGGTGTTATAATAGAAGAAGGGTTCAAGTATAGATCCAACATGGTTACTTCATTCCTTGACCATTGTGAGTAAAAAACTTCTAACTTGCTGATTGGCTTCATAGATCGAGTTAATTGTCAAATTTTCCACTTTTTGGTCATTTTAGTGCATAAAGTTTAGATCTTAAAAGTTTGTGACCTTGTAATGGATAAATTTGGAAAATTTATCCATCTAAACATCATATTGATTCGGATATGAAGGTTGGAGACTTGGACTTAATAGATTAAGTTAGGAAAGATGTATTTTTGGTCCCTTGGAGGCTTAAAGACTAGATCTTGGTTGTTTGGACCATCGTAACGGATAAAGTTGGAAACTTTATCCATTATGGAGGTATTAGGAAACAGATTTGAGAATTGGATGGTTAACTTTCTGTATTAAGCACCTAATGGGAAAAGTTGGACAACTGCTTATTACGTGGGGCGTAATTCTAGCTACATAGGGCGAAGTCTCATTTCAACCCGTAATTGCCATTTTGGCTCTACGTTGGGCGTCCTCAGTCTAGATGTTGACTTTAAATTTTGACTGTTGATCGTTGACCATTGACTTTTACCAAGTTTGACTTTAGGTCATTTGGGATATTTTAAGATGTAGATTGAGGCTTGGTCCATGTTTGTTGTATAGGTGACTTATAGAGCTGGTATTTGGAGTAGTGATCGGTTCAACCATCTTTTGGGCTTTGAGGTGAGTTTTCCTCACTGTACTCGTGGGTCGAAGGCACTAATTCCAACCCAGTAAGTTGTGTTATGTATCATGGTATATAGGATGATGCTACGATATAGTGAGTTGTTAGATTAGTAGATCCGTATGGTTACCTGTACTCGTTGGTTATGGTTAGACTGGTAGATCCGTATGATTACATGTACTTGCTGGTTATATGTTAGACTTGTAGATCTGTATGATTACCTTTACTCGCTAGTTATACATTAGACTGGTAGATATGTATGATTACATGTACTTGTTGGTTGATGGTTATTGTTTGCATATGTCGATATGGTATGGTTGGGTTGAGGTGGTACTGCTTTGTGTTGTAGGTCAACACACTTGAGAGTGGTCCAACTTTATGATGTAGGATCGGGAGCGGTCCAGCTTTATATTCTATGCTCGGTAGCGGTCCAGCTATTGTAGGTTTTGCGAGGTAGGCCAATAGACTGTAGGCTCAGTAGAGTGGTGTAGGCATCCTGTAGGCCTTGTGAGGCGGTCTAGGCAAGCTGTAGGCTTGTGTGTGCGCATGTATTGTATACGTTTTATGTGTGGAGTATTTTGGGGGAACTTAATAAGCTTCGTGCTTACAGTTTGATTTCATGGTTTCAGGTACATTAGATAGAGGGGAAAGTCAAAGGCGTTATTGTACACAACCTCCTACTGATATTTGTTTTTGAGAGATTTTGATACACTGATTTTTATGGCTATGATTTGGAAACAGTGTTTTATATAACTTGTGGTTGATTAAAATGGTTTTGAAAAATGAAAATTTTTACTATGATTTTTGGGGCGTTACATATGAGCAGGTTGGAATGGTAGGATTTCATAAACTTGGTAACTTTATGGGTCCTTGAGGTCCCTTGAGCGTTGTATATGTTGGATCTGAAGTTGAGTAAGTTTTGAAGACATTCAGGTGATTGTGGTTCCATTTATCATCATTTTGACCTAATAAAAGATCGATACATGAATTGGACATGCATGTCTATAAAGCGTCGATTTTTAGAATTTTTTTTGGAGTAAGAAGGCCCTGTGGAAAGCTAGAATGGATGGCTTAAAGGATTAAGGGATGAATGCATTAATGTGCAGGATGTTAGTTGTCTTTATGACTCTTGCATTTGTATGTTGGGTTGGGCCCATTTGTATGTTAGACTGGTCTTGTTTGTATGCTAAGCGGGGCCCGGGATGTGGGCGGGGACCGTTATGAAGGGCGGGGCCAGGTATGTGGGCGGGGCCCGATGTTATGTATGGCTTTGTGTTTATGGTTTATGGTGTAAACATTTTCAGGTACTTCCAGTTTCAAAGGGAAGGGCCCCAATTGACTGCACAACACCCCCTGATGGCTTTTTCCACACTGATTATTATTTTTTTACTCTGATGTTGAAAGATACATTTTACTTTAATTGGTTTTGGAACAAATGGTTGTATGGATTTGATGGTTTAAAAATGAAAATTTTATTGGTATATTTGGGGATGTTACAAGTTGGTATCAGGGCCTTCGTTTGAGGGATTTGGACACACTTTCGGGTGTGTATGAACTCAAACTGAGGAATTTGTAATCTTTTTGAAAGAAAATAAATTTTCTAAAAAGAATTTAGAAAAGAAAGGTGTGACAACCCGAACCTTTTTTCCGTTTCCATTAACCGATTTCCGTTAATAAAAATTTGAATTTTATTAAGTTTCTGTCAAACTTCTTGGTTTAGAAAATCATCTAGTTTTATATAATTAAATTTATATCCGGGTCGGAACCAAAAATCGCGCGTAAAACCCGAACCTTCTTGAAAAATCAAACGGTTCTCGGCCTGACTGAGTTTACGACCGTAAACCCGTGTACGACCGTACACTCGTTTACGACCAGCGTCGGGTGGACCCCACCACCGACCACGAAGACCCCTATAAATACGAGAGCCTACCCCTCATTTACACTTTTCTGGCCGAACACTCACTCCTTCTCTCTCTAAACTCGTGACCGTACACCCCTAAAACACCCTTATCCTTCCGAAAATCATCAAGAATCGTCATTGGGAGTTGATTGGGAGCATCTAGAACACGTTTTCCATCGAATCCAACACTCTTGTTCTTGAGTGTACGGCCGTACACCCTTCAAATCTGCATATCTTCATTGACCGCACACCAGTTTACGGCCGTACACGCTTCAAACCTTCAAAGGTCGTACACCCTTCAAGAGCCTGTTCACGGATGTATACCTGTTCCTGGCCGTACACCTGTTCATGGCCGTAAACCCCCATTCACGGCCGTACACACTTCCTAAGTGGTGCATTAGACTGAAAACCCACTTTCCACGATTCAATCAAGTCCCGGATTCCGTTAAGTGCCACACTACAACTCGAGGTTCTTCATTACAGTCCGTTGATTCGACGCTTGTTCACAACTAACAGTGAGTTCATACCCCTACTCTTTTATGATTATTAATGTTTTCAAGGGAGAATACAAACCAAACATAAATCATTTTGATAATCAAACAAACTGTTTAACAAGTTTAAAACTTATGCAATTGATACAGTCGAACAATTTCCATGTTTTATGAAATATTTAGATATTTATCCCTTTTTGTACTATGTTGAGCATAAGGGACACTTTTATCTCTGAAACATAATTGCATAGTTTTCAGAACAATTTACAAAACAAGTACATAACATTTCAAGCAAACTATAATGGGTATAGTTTGGGGAATTCAATACATAGCTCTTACCGATTCAGATTACATACATGGGTAAATATATAAACTATGACAGATTTAGTTTATGATATACATTACTACAATAGTACAACATTTAATAATTATTTAAGTATAATTATTACCTTATACAGTATACAACGGATTCAAATACAAGAGAACACTACAGAAACTAGATTATACAAAATTGTGAGACTCTACTTCAAAACTGTACCCTTAGGTGTACTGAATCAAATCCTATCATAGTATAACCAGAGTCCCCTGGAGGGAGAACGTGAGATTTGTGAATAGATCTATTCGGGATTGACAATCCCACACCTGAACTGCTAGCTACAGTTAGGAAGGCATGCCTGGGGTGACAAATGTCATTTAACCGACACTTGAAGAACGTCGTAAAGGTCACTAGGTCATATCAAGCATGGTTATACGACTCACAATAGCATAAACTAACAACTTGTTTACGGGATTTCATTCTTCATTAGTTTTATTTTAACTAATGAAACTACTAAACATACTAGTGGAAGCCAAGTTTTCAAACAGAACGTACTATACATACTGGTGTTAGTCAGGGTTTTCAAACAAGACCATACTATACAAAGGTTTTTGTACCAGAATACACACATATCACGATTGGTAACAAACGGGCATACAAACTAATGTTTTTCCTATACTACAACAGGATACAGTAACAAACATTCATAGTTGATTCTATAATTACTTAGTTTAGGCATCAGGGCCACGTATGGAGAATATTCGATAAACTGTGGAATGTGTGGTTTCCGCCTCATTTCCTGTTCCTTGTTTGGTTGTGGGCTTAGGGCAGATCCACATAGTCAACTTTCTGTTCAATATTGGTCTATATATGGCCAACATGAACTAAGTAGTCATAGATAGAACTGATAACATCACACTTTTACTAAAGAAAATATTGGATTTTCTTGGAAACATGCGAACATTTTACAGAGTCATCAACCGGTTTTCCTTACAAAAACATCGCTTATGAACTCACCAGCTTTATGCTGATACTCTTTCAAAACTGCTTGTATTCTCAGGAAATTAGTAGACAGGTACCTTCTGGAGTTTTGAGAAGATGGAGCGTATAGAGTCACGTCTTTTTCTTTTGATTATACTGTTGATGTATAAAAACATGAATCAAACATATGTAATACCTTTTCAAATATGTATTCAATGTAATGGTTGTGTTTACTATGATTACTATGATGCAATTGTTGTGATACTACATATGACGTCATCCACCCCCGAACGTTTCCGCCGTTTCCGGTTTGGGGGTGTGACAAAAGGGGTGCGATGCGTGCAATTAGCCAAGCTCAAGTAAGTGATTCCCAAAATACCCATACGTGAGTATTATGCATTTATGTGAGTTTCATGATAGGATAGGGCTAAGTATACCTTCAGGAGTTGCAGGATAGAATTTCCTGATTTGTGATGCCTTGTAGCCTATGAGGAATTGGATGTTATGTGTTACTTGGAATCTATGTTGGCAAAGTTAATTGCTAAGTGTATGTTTAAAAATTATATATAATTAGGATCATATAGCCTTGGAATGATTGGTTTATCCTTATTTCTTGTTCCTTGTCTGGTTGTGGGCTTAGGGTAGAACCAGTTATTCGACAGTCTATCTAATTCCGTATTGTGTATAATTTGCATGTATAAAGCAACCGGTGATTTGGTGGAGGTTCCTAGTATGGAAGAAGAAAGTGAGACGAGGATTCCTAGGCGAGCCTAGGAAGTGATATAGTGGGATATGTATGTTGTTTAGCATAGGGCTTATGTCAGTTACCATGGTAAAATTGACTTAGAGGATTCCAGATGGTTCTCGAGGAAGGTATGGATAGGTGTGGAAGGTAGTATTGGGCCCGTACTATTGGAAGCACAGGATTCGTACTCTAATCAAGGGAAAATCACAGATATTATAAGGAGCTTGCAGTATGAGAGTTCCCTCGATTATATTCTGATCGTTTATATGTTGGTACTTCAGTATGGTGATGAGCACTCGAGGAGGAGGTTCTGGTTCTGGTTCAAGCTTAGGCTCGGACTTTGGAGCTGAGCCAATTGGTGAGAGAGTATGTGAGTTCGTTGCATCTGAGATCACTTGCGGTATTCTGGGTGTGACTCCTGTGAGGTTTGGTACCATCAAGGAGGGGATCATGGAGCTTTTGGATGATCACTTAGGGTCCTTTCGTGCCGAGATTGTGGCGGGTCAGTTAGGGGCAACAACTCTCTCTTTACGGGAGTTCAAGGCTTGTGGAGCCCCAAATTTCTTTGGGAAAAAGGACCCTATTGCTGATCACTGACATGGAGAATGCTCATCGGATGAGTTTCTGCCACGAGGAGTCGAAGGTGGGATTTGCATCTTTCCTTCTAAGGGACCGAGCTCGAGACTAGTGGTAGGAGATTGGTCACGCTTTAGGATCTGATGACATGGTGGCCGTATCTTGGGATGAGTTTGTGATGACACTCAGAGATTAATTCGCACCTGCTTTAGAGGTGCAACAGTTGGCGAGGGAGTTTCCGGACCTTCGCCAGACACAGAGACTATGGCAGTGATTACCGCCATGTTCAGGAAAAGGGCTTTTCTGGTTCTGCAGTATGTTGCATATGAGAAGATGAAGAAGACGAGGTACCATGATATGTTGAGGGATGATATTCGTTAGTTTTTGAGGCTGCCGAGTTGAATAACCTTGGAGGATATGATTTCCAGAGCTCGAGAACAGGAGATTTAGATAGAGCTTCGGTCGAAGCAAAAGTCAGTTTCTGTGCAGATAATAGTGGGTTCAGCGAAGAAGCCCAAGACCTGCGATTCATGAGTTAGAGGCCAGCAGGGTCGGGGTCACTGCAACAAGTGCAGGAAATTGCATGATGAAGCGTGTCGAGAAAGAGTTTTAGGTTGCTACAAGTGCGGAGATATTGATCATATCAATAGGTATTTCCCTTTAGGATGGAGTTTGATTTGATTTCACTACAATCAGTTGGGCCACAAGAAGAGCGGCTTCCTGAGACTGATGAGTGGAGCGGCGAAGACACTTACTCTAGCTACACTAAGGATTACTGATGGTCGCAAGGGCAGGGTGGAGGCTCTGGTGGTGAGGAGTTGAGCATTTCAGCTGAAGTCCGAGGAGGACCGAGTTCCTCCAGATGTTGTCATGGGTGCGTATCGTATTCATTTCCCTTCCATTTTCATTTTTTATGTTTCCAATTATGTGATTATATGTGTGAGACATAATGTTTTGATTATTTAAGTCTCCATCTAAGGTTCAAGGTTCCTTTATGATTGTCTGGTTGCTATTTGAAGGATTTTCATATGCCATTTTGCATACTGAGAGTCATGATTTGAGAATATTTGGTTGATTCGGTCTTAGGACGTCAGCCAATGATAGTTTGAAACCTAAGTGGGGGAGAGCTGGGAATTCTGCCTGAAGAATCAACAGCTGGATAGATTTTTATGGTTTCGGTACAATGGGTCAGAGGATGTTGTAGTGTCAGTATGTTGGATTTTGGATTTGGGATTATTGTGGCATGAAAGGATGATGGTGGGCTACCATCTCGGTGCTCTGAGTTAGGAGGGTTCTCTTCGTATTCCCAAGGATCCGTCACAATCTTCCATGATAGTGAAATAATTAAGGATTGGTTTGACTGCCAGTTCAGAGTTAGTTGTTATCGGGTTCATGCCTTCAGGGTTACGTGTGTTGTCCTCACATCAGGAACTGTTGGGCGAAGATCTCATCGTGGACAGTTGTCTCGGGCTGGGAAACCAAGGATTAGATTGAAAATTGATTGAGCCGCTCAGATTGAATGTCAGTTGAAGGGTTGGTTAGCTCTCAGAACCAACCGCTATTTATAGTAGGGGAAGAGCGGTTGTTAATCTATCAAACAGTTTTAAGGTTTGGTGGATGTACTTTTTGCTTGGACTTTGTTCAGTAGCGAGTGGATCATTGGGTTTGTTTTTCAGTCCATTTTCGATCGATTGTTCAGTTCGTTCCTCATCAGCAGTTGGGAGTCGTATAATGGTCTCCAAGGAGTACTAGTGGAAGGTGCAACCGAATTGTCAACCCTTCATCAAGTTTTATAAGATATATATTATGGTCTCTATGTATGTGTACTCTTGATTGTTTGGTTGTGGAATCTTTGTCTCTAGTAGGATTGAGTTTGGTCCTTGGTTATTGGAAGTTCGTAAGGCAAAGCGACGTTCTTCAGTTTTCAATGGGTGTGACCATGGAACTATGCAGAGTTTGATTTAGGCTTATCGCGTCGGCAGGGTTGGTATTCTGATTAATACGATTAGGTTTCTGACAACATTTCTGGATAATTTTGGAATTTCCTCCGAATGTGGAAGTGATAGTGGGTTCGTTAGGCATTAGTAGGATCTGTTTATTTCAATGTAGGTGTACAATGTTATTTTGGTTGTTCATGAGGACGTTTTTGTTATCGGTTGAGGTTCGACACCCGACTGATACTCTGCCCCTTGGTTAAGGTTCTGATGAAGAAGGGACACGGTCAGCCTGTGGAGCATAGTGTTTTCCTCCTAGAAGGTGAAATGTTGGAAGTTCTATAAATAAGTTGTGAAGGGTGTATGTGGACCAAGTAGGATAGCATGAGAATACTTGGTCCGACTTTATGGTGTGGTTCGTCGGTTGATGTGTTAGTGGCAACATGGACTGTGGAAGGGTTGCGTGTTATAGAATGGTATATCTCTTGTGGTTTTGGTAAGTGTTAAAATGGATGCTATCTAGATTCCTATAAGTCAGTGGGATGATGATTGAATACCTTTAGGCCCATGTGGTGCTAGTTGTGAGTCTCCGGGCTAGTAATGGAATGAAGGCAAGATCAGTGTGTTCTATGATCTTATCCTTCTAGTGGTAGATGGTGTCACAATGTATCGTGAACCAATGAGTATATGACGCATGTTGGTGGGACCTAGTAGTCATGTGATTGAGATTCTTTGGTCTTGGATCGTTAGTATTTGGCATGGTTGGGTGTTAGAACATTTTAGGGATTGGGAGGCTTAGTGACCAGCTGGTTTGGATCATGTGGACAGTAAAATTTTGTTTTTATGGAAGTCTTAGTGGTGCAGTGGAAGTCGCTTGCTGAATGTTTACAGTTATGGAACCCCCCCCCCCCCGGTTTGCTTGTGGGCTTTTAATTAGGAGTTTGATTACCAATGTTGGGTATTGGTCTTGAAAATTCGAATTTTGAAGTTCTTTATAAATGTCTTCAAGGAATTGGTCGGTGGCTGTACACCTGAGCTGACGTAGGATTTTGGATGCAACGCGAGATCCCTGGATTGACCATTATTATGCTCGTGAGAGTGGTGGGTTAGTGATGACTTTGCAGGAAGTCAAGTGTGTATTCGAGGTCTTTTGGGCAGGAATTATGTACTGGAATTTTTTGAAATCCACGATCGGGATGTTCTGAGAAATATTTCTGTGTGTTTGGGCGGCGATCCTAGACAGGGCTAGGGTAGGTATGACAATAGAATGATCCTCAGTCTTAAGGTATGGTTTCTATAGTTTAGATTGGTGGGTTCCCGGGTTGCATAGTATTGGGGTCGTGTTGACTGATAGGCTATGATAGCCTTTGTCAGTTGGAATCTTTGTTGGAGTCTCGGGGTGCAACCGTGCGTGGGGTTGTCAGTTTCAGCAATTGGTTGGGAACTATGTATTCCAATTTATTAGTGGGACATCGCGGAACCAAGGAGATCTTGGATAGATCGAATATGCAGACTTTTGGTCAGCAGGATGTGATGTTTATGTTATTATAGCACCAACGGTTGGGACTCATGTTGGGAGTCACCTTCATATTTGGGTGCAAGATTGTCAGTATCGGCGAATGGCCATCGAGTCTGTTTTCCAGTTAACGGTAAGACAATGTTGAGCCAAGGAGATTTTGTTTCGGCTCGAGTTATCGATTGGGGTCATCACGGATGCGGTTTGAGTGGTTCTACCTGTATGGAAGTAGGGCATAGCAAAGTGTTTTCAGATTTTGGGCAAGTGATTAGACCTTCTTTTTTTGGTTAAGTATGGCGTGTTAAGGTTCATTTCTTCATCATGACGCGTGGCTTCTGCTAAGATTGGGTTCGGTAGTAGTATCGGAAGGTGTTCGTGTGTGTGAGATTTTTTTTCAATACTGTTTTGGATTCAGGTAGTTCAGGCGGAGTCAGCTTATATGGTAGAGTATGTTTTAAGGAATGATTTTGAGAACAAAATCTAATTTAAGTTGGGGGGAGTTGTAACACCTGTCTCCTAGAATGGATCTGTGTATGGCATTAAGGAGTCAAAGATATGGTTTTTGAGGAAAACCGAATGTCACGAAGTGACAAGAAGGCTGCCACGACATGACGAGGGTATAGTCATGACGTGAAGATGGCTGCAGCCCAAGCCCATGATCCTTTATGGTTTCCTTCGTATTTAAACCCTTAACCTCATATTTAGGGCATCATTTCCAGCCTCCATCACCCTCCTAAACCCCTTGAAGAAACCCTAATACCTTATTCTCCATTTTGAGCTCATCTTGGTGCTTTTGGTTGCTTTTGAAGGAAGAAGAAGGCTTTGGTAGTGTTGTGTGCATCTTGGAAAGCTTGGGAATTCATTTGGTCATCTCTGGACATTTGTAAGTGTTTAATACCAAACTTTATTGTTCTAGGTTGCTAGATCTAAGTTTTTTTTCCCTTTATCTTCAAGTTTGAGCAAGTTGGAATGGTGGGATTCCATAAAGTTGGGAACTGTATGGGTCCTTGAGGTCCCTTGAGGGTTGGATATTTTGGATCTGAAGTTTGGCTAAGTTTTGAAGACATTCGTGTGATTGTTGTTCCATTTTTCATCATTTTGACCTAATAAGTGATCAAGACATGCATTGGACATGCATGTCTATAAAGCATCAATTTTTAGAATGTTTTTGGAGTAAGAAGGCCCTATGGAAAGTTAGAATGGATAGCTTAAAGGATTAAGTGTTGAATGCATTAAGTTGTCCCAAATTGCAGTAGTCACAATGTGACTATATGACGATAATTTTCCCGATTGTTTTGGACGAACTTTGTCACGACGTGAGGGCATGGTCATCACGATGTGACAATGGATTTGATTGCGGCTGAGTTGTTTGAATATGGAGTTTTGGGTCGGGTTTGAGTTTGTTAGTCATGACGTGACCTTGGGCTGGTCATAACGTGAGTATCAGCTATTGGTGATGTTGATTGTTGACTTTGACCTTGACCATTGACTTTTGGTTTGGTTGTCTTTTTCTCAAATTTCTAGTGTTAGAAGGTATACTAAGGGTTTACCATGTGTGGTTTATTAGGAGGTGTATAGCACCCTTTCATTGGTTGTGACAACTCTTAGTTGTTGACTACCTTGGCAAAGTGAGTCTTCTCATTATACTGTGTAGGATGTTAGCTGTCTTTGTGACTCTTGCATATGTACGCTGGGTTGTGTCTATTTGTATGTTGGGTTGGGGCCGTTTGTATGTTGTCTAGTGCCTGGTTGTAAGTTGGACTAGGCCCGTTTGAATGTTCGACGGGGCCCGTTTGTATGTTGGGTGAGACCCGAGATGTGAGCGGGGCCCGTTGTCAAGGGCAGGACCCGATATGTGGGCGGGGCCCGATGTTATGTATGGTATGTGATATTTTGGGGAACTCACTAATCTTTGTGCTTACGGTTTATGGTTTCAACATTTTTAGGTACTTATAGTTCCAAAAGAAAGGGCCCAGCTTGACTGCACAATACCCTCTGATGGATTTTTCCGCACTAATTATTATTGTTTTACTCTGATGTTGAAAGATACCTTTTACTCTGATTGGTTTTGGAACAAATGGTTTCATGGTTTAAAAATGAAAATTTTATTCGTTTTTTTGGGATGTTACATCTCTGACCGCATACGATTTTATGTACTGAATGGAAGACCAACATTTGGCCCCTTGCAGGTTGGGCCCGTTATACTCTCTGGGTTGGGCTCGTTATGTGGGTGGGGCATGTATATGGGTGGGGCCCGTTATGTGGGCAGTGTTTGTTATATGGGCGGGACCCGTTATGTATGTGGGATTGGGCCCTTATATATGATTGGACAGGGCTCGTTATGTGAGTTTGTGTGGGGCCCATTATACTCTTGGGTTGGCCCTGTTATTTATGATACATGTATGTGGATAGGAGTTTTGGATGTCCGACGCTAGAGCCGAGGATTTTGCTTGTATTCATTGTATGCATGGTCGTAAAAATCGTTCGGCGGTCGACTAGCGATAAGAGATTAATCGGACTAGGCGGGGATTAATCGGAGATTAATCGGGGACCATAAATTATTAATAAAATTATTTAAAAAATTAATATTTCCTAAAAAATTAAGTATTTGAAAATTTTGAAAATTTTAGTATAATATTTTAAAAGTTGAAAACTTAAAATTTTGAATATTTAAAATTTTGGTCTAATATTTGAAAAATAAAAATTTTGAATTTTTTAAATATTTCCCGCCTATGACCTCCGAGACCGCCAACGACCGCCAAGAACCGCCAAACCCGATTTTGACCAATTTACGCCAAGCACCCGAATCGTAATCGGTTCAAGGCCGCCAAGAGATTAATCGGCCGCCAAGACCGATTTCTGCAACACTGATTGTATGTATGGTGGAATATGTGATATATTGGGGAACTCACCTAGCTTTATGTTTATAGTTGTGGATTAAACATTTTACAGGCTGTTTGTGAGAAGATCTTGGCGGGCCTGTGCACACGCATCGAAGATTCTATTTCCGCATTTTGTAACTCAACTATCATAACATTATGGTTTTTCACAAATGCATGTCACTTATTGCTTTTAAGTAAAAGGTTTTAATTGTTTGATCTATTTTAAAAATGAAAAAACTATTTATAATTTTCGGGATGTTATAAGGTAGGTGGTCATTAATTCAATTTGGTGTGCCTGGAAGTATCTCCGTAGTCGTCTAGCCGCATAGATTAGTGTGAGAACCAGTTTCTCTAGCATTGAGTAATTTAACTCCAAGCCTTGTAAAGATCTATTAACAAAGTAGATTGGTAAAATTTTCTTTTCTCTTTCTACTATAAGGACGACACTAATCGCTTCTAGGGATGCCGCAAGATAAATTGACAACGTTTTGTCCTGGAGTTGGGTTGGCCAGGGTTAGTACTTTTTGGAGGGCTTCCTTGAGTTGTTCTAGAGCTTGTTTCGCTTTGTTCGTCCACTTGAAGTTGTTTTATCGATGCAACCCTTCAATGTTTGGAACAATGGCAAGGCTCTTTTTATTGACTTTGATATGAATGTTCCTAGTGTTGTTAGCTTTCCATTGAGTCCATGCATCTGTTTCAAGATGCAGGGGGTCTTGGTCTCCAATAGGTCTTTGATCTTGTTTGGGTTGTTTTGTACACACTACCTTGTAACGTAGTATCCCAAAAATTTCCCTTCTTCAACTCCAAACGTACATATTGTGAGGTTGAGTTTCATTTGTGACTTTTCCAGTAATTTGAAGGTTTCTTCGATATCTCTTAGTAAGGTTGTATCGTTTGTGCTTTTTATTACCATATTGTCGACGTGTACTTTGACATTTCGTCCAATTTGGTCTTTGAATATTTTGTCGATGAGGCACTGATAAGTTATCGCAACATTTGAGAGCCCAAATGGTATCTTCTGATAGAAGAAGGTGTTGTCCTCTGTGTAAAATGTTGTTTTCTCTTCATCTTAGGAAACATTTCCACTTGAAACCTTTTAACGATTCCACTTTCTGATCTATTTTTAGGAGGGGTAGCAATCTTTTGGAAATGCTTTGTTTAGGTCCATGTAATTTATGCACATCCACTAGCTACCATCATATTTTTTTTACCATGAGTGGATTTTCATTATAGTTTGGGAAGACGACTTCCCGTAGGATGCCAGCCTGGACTAACTTGGTGACCTTGGAATTGATTGCTTTGTTTATGTCTCATGCTTGTCCTGTTCTCTTTTGTTTTACTGTTATACTGTCAGGCTGGATAATCAAGTTATGCTTGATAATTTCTCTACATACTCCTACCCTATCGGTAGGTTCCCATGAAAAAACGTGTTTTGTACCTTCTTAGCAAGCTGAGTGGCTTTTCTCTTACAGAGATGGGAAATGTGGAGTTGATTTGGATCTATTGGTATGGATATTTGTCATGGATTGCTTCCTTTGCTCTTGGCTCTTCTTCTCTTTGGTGTTTTTGGCCTCTAGTTATCTCTTCTGGTGCCATAATTTGATTGCACTCGAGAGCTTTCCTTACTGTGGCTAGAATTTTTGTCACACCACATTTAGTGTGGCATTTGCAATCTTCGAATGTGAACGGTCGGAAGATCGCTCTAAGTGGGGTTATGATGTGTCCTGTGAGTCAATTTTAACCGGCCTGCTAAGGGTTGAAGTTTGTCTCTCCATTTGTGCGACAACTGCCTGAAGCAGTGTTCAAACATAAATTTTGTTGCACTTCCGTTATCGAAATAGAATGTATGTATCTTAGTGTATAATATATGGGCTTCTATTATCATGGGATCATCCCTTCCTCGGTTTGGTATCAGAGCAAGAATCTGATTACTCTGATTTGATCTATTATCATGTGAGTCAATTCTGATTACTCTGATTTGATTCATACTTGATTCCACACTTCATCAATTGGTATCAGAGCAGGAATCATGATCTAAGATCTAATTTTCACTCTGTTTCAAAAGGTTTTTGAATCAAATTTCTGGTTCAAAAAGTTCTGCATCTTTTGACGTGAAAAAGCTTTCTAGATCTTCAGTTGTGATTTGATTCTGCAACTGATTTGTTGAATCGAGTATTCTACTTTATTTTTCTGATCAATTAAGCAATTTGCTTTCAAATTCTCCTTGATTTCTCAAAAACTCTCAAAAATTTTCTTCCGTACATCAATGGAGAACTTCAATATCAAGTCGATGACTTTATACTCTCATCTGCTAGGATCTTCAACTAAGATTCCTATGCTCATTCCTGAATCCTATGATCAGTGGTCTGATCGTATGCAGGATTACTTGAATGGAATCGATGAAGAGCTTTGGTCTTGTATCTCAGGGAATGTTACTCTTCCGACGAATCTTCAACCAATTGGATCATCGTCTGGAACTACTAGTGTGGAAGATCAAAATGACCGTATGAAGAAACTTGAGAAACGATGCATTAGGGAGTTACGTGGTGCATTGCCTCCATTTGTGTATAACTATGTCAGAAGTTGTACAACTGCAAAGGACATCTAGAATAATCTCAAAGAAAAGTTTCAAGGTAGCGAGAAGACGAAAATCAATTCAGTTAAGCAATGTTTGATTGAATTGAAGGATTTCAAGCAAAAAGACGGTGAAACGATTGAAAGTTACTATGATAGGTTGAACGAGCTGATTTACAAATGCAATGATTATGGAATCACGAGGTCTTCCATGGAATTCAATCTCACCTATGTTATGGGACTCCGTAAAGAATGGAGGAGTGTTAGAATGATGGTGAAAAATCAACAGAGTTTCGACACATCTTCTTTGAATGATTTGTACAATCAACTGAAAACTCACGAAAGTGAAGTGAATGAAATGGCAAAAGAGTCGAAGCTTAGTCTGGGAGGTCCATTAGCACTTGTCTCTAAAGTGTCTGAAAAGGAAATTGTCGAAAAAAGTGATTCTGATGATGAAGAGGGGTTTCTCATGAATTCAGATGATGAGGCAATTGCTTTTTACTCAAACAACCGAGTTAAAAAGTTTTTCAAGAAACCGTTTAATTCGAAGGTGAAGCAAAGTGAAGGAAAAGGAAGTTTCGTGAACAAGGCTGCAGGAGAAGAGAAGAAGAAGTATGAGAAGAATGATGCGAAGGGTACTGAGGAGAAGAAAGAAAAGAAATTGTAATGGAGCCAATCATCTAGCAAATGATTGCATGCTTCGAAAGAAGGATGAGAAAAAGAATAGAGTGAAGGATGAGGCGTATTATGTAGAGAGGTTGGAAGAAGTGCGTACGAAGGCGAAAAATTTGTCTTTGGTGGCTCAAGGTGAACAGGAGAATGATGGCACATATCAAATCTGGTATTCGGGCTCCGATGATGAGGAAATGCGTAATCCTACACACGGGGACATGTATGCGAAGCTGGAGGAAGATTCAGACGAAGAGGTCAAGGGCCGTTGCTTTGTGTCAAAATCCGATGATAAGTCTCCAATGACAACAAAGGTACGTAATATTCTTCAATCTTTCAATATTCCTTTAAGTGCATATGATTCTGAAATTGTTGCTTTTGATGATACTGTTGCTTATTTCGATAATTTGGTTGTTTCTGCTAGCAATGAAGCTAAGAAATTAAGCAATCAGTTGTTAGAGACACAAAAGAAGTTAGATTCGAAAGTTGTCAAGATAGAATGTTTAGAATTGCAAATAACAACCAGTTGTTAGAGACACAAAAGAAGTTAGATTCGTTATCTAGTGATGTAAAACTTTTGTTAGCTCAACGAAATATCTACTGCAATTCTGCTAAACGTCTATATGGCAAATTAACTGCACTGCATCATTCGTGTGATATTAGCAAGGAACAACATAGGAAATTATTACCTTTTCTAGCATATGAGAGGGCGAAGGTTGATAATATTTCGTATGATTGTGAGAAAAATATTGCTGAGTTTGACAAAATTCCTGATGATAGATATACTTATGGAATTGTCAAAATTGACGAATGTCTTGATTCAAATGAATTAGTTAACATTGTGAATGATACTTTGACGAAATCAGAACAAATCAAAATTTTGAAAAAGTCTGAGAATTCAACATCTGATTCTCAATCTAATTTTGCCGATATCAAAGATAACTTTGACAATATTAGCGAAATTAGTGAAATTGAGGATGTTGATTGTTCTCAGTTGTCTGTCATTAATGTTGCATCAAAATCTAAAGGAAAAGAAAAACTTAAGGATTTGATGGTTAAGATTGACACTGACAAACCTTCAACTTCGAAAGTTTGTGATTTTGAGTTTGTGGATATCCGTGATAGTCAAACGGATAGCAGTGATGATGAAAATGATGATGACAATTCGGACAAAAAGGTCTCATCAAACAAAGATTCGAAAGAAACTGAAATTCCCCGTGTTGTTGTTGATCAAGTACTTGGGGACACTGAAACTTTCGACAAAGTGTTGTCTGAAAAAGGAGCCCATTATTTGGAAACAAATCAAGTGGTGTATCCGAATTTCAAGTGTACTGATTCAACAAAATGGTCGAAGATGACAACAAGAAAACAACAAACGAAGGGTTCTTTTTAAATCAAAGCACTGTCGAAAATAATCTAACAAAGAATTCATATGTTTTTCAAAGACAAGAACCACAACGCACATGGGTTGAAAAATCGAAAATTGTGAAAGAAGTTACAAAAGAGGTTGTTGTGGAAAATGAAACTGTTGTCAAATTAAATTCTAAAGAATTTAAAGAACAAATTGACAAGTTTTCAAAAAGACAAGCTCGAAAGAAGATTTTTTGGCAAACCATGGAGCTTTGAAAACAACAAAATGGTTTGAATTTGAAAAAAACTGAAAATACAAAGACTAAATCTGTTAAGAACAAGTCTTCTCATTCAGCAATTCATTCAGATCAAAAGATAAATCCCGCTCAAACAAATAAATCTAAATCTGAATTTCAACCAAAAACAACTTCTTCGAAAGTTTCAAACTCATCATTCTCAAAAGATAACAAAAATACCTCAAAGAATGTTCAAAATCAACCATCACAACAAAGATTTTATTTTAATCAACAAACCAAGTTTTCTCAAAAACAAAAATCTCCAAATCGATTTTCTCAAAATCGAAGTGTTGGAAACAATGATGGAAGTCGATACGCCATGGCATTTCGACCTATATCAAATGTTGATTTCTTCCCACAAAAACCGAATTTTCCAAATCCAACAGGAAAACAAACCTTAAAAGTTCCGTACACAAAAGGGTTGTCTCGTGACAAAAACATCGATCATTGGCTTGAAGGAAAAGGATGAAAATATCAATCAAGGAAATATTCTCAACAACAAATTCACGAAGCCTATGAGAATTATGTGAATAATTCGTCAACTGAAAGCTCATCTTCAAAAGATTCGAATGTTTCGGTAAAAACTTGGCAACCGGTTTCGAAGGAAAAGCATGATCATACACAATCTAAAAAGACGAAGGAATGTGTCAGTGACAATCCCAAACTAACAAAAACTTATGTTTTTGTTCCTTTAAATAATGATGTGGACTTAATTGATAGTCTCAAAACTAAAGTTTGTGATTGGGTTAAAAGTTCTTCATTTCATTCTGTTTCCAAAACTAATTTCCAAGGACCCAAACAGCCTTGGGTACCTAAATTCTTTCATTGATCGCAGGTACTATGTGACGAGCAATATGATGAGAAATGGTATATCGATAGTGGTTGCTCACGTCACATGACAGGACGAAAGGAAAATCAGAGAGATTTTCGAAGCTTGGAAAATGCAGGAGTTGTGAAGTTTGGCAATAATCACAAGTGCCAGGTGAAAGGTTATGGCAAAGTCACGAATGGAAAGTTCACTGTTAATCGCGTTGCTTATGTCGAAGGTCTTCAACATAACTTGATAAGTGTTTCACAACTTGTTGTGGGCACTGGCAATCAAGTCGTGTTTAACGAAGAAGGCAGCATTATTTCAAATGTTAAAACTAACGAAGTTTTGCTCAAGTCCAAACGACATGGTGACATGTTTACTCTTGATATCAAACCAATCATCGGCAAACCCTCAGTATGCTTACTTTCGAAAGCTTCCTTTGACATCAGCTGGTGATGGCATCGACGTTTATCACATTAAACTTTCGAAATTTGAATAAATTGGTTGTTGATGATCTTGTTCGAGGTTTACGTGTACTAGAATTTGACAATGAAACATTGTGTGCATCTTGTGAACAAGGGAAACAACACAGGAAAGGACATCCAATTGTGATAGATTCGAAAATTGTGGAACCGTTGGAACTTCTTCACATTGACCTTTGTGGACCATCGACTGTTGAAACACTCTACAAGAAACGGTACATTTTGGTTATTGTTGATGATTTTTCACGATTTACTTGGGTATATTTTCTCAGGTTAAAATCTGAGGTTGCTCAAACAATGATCGATTTTATTAAGAAGATTGAGATGAGTCTAAAGAAAAATGTTCCAAAGATCAAAAGTGATAATGGATATGAGTTTAAGAACAAAGTGTTGGATTCGTACTTAGCAGAAAAAGAATTTCGCATAACTTCTCTTCGCCCTATACACCTCAACAAAATGGTGTCGTTAAAAGACGAAATAGGTCACTTTGTGAAGCAGCAAGAACAATGTTGACATATGCGAATCTTCCTCAATATCTATGGGCTGAAGCAGTTTCGACAGAATGTTTCACTCAAAATCGATCTTTCATTCATCGTCGATTCAATATCACTCCGTATGAAATTATCAATAACCGAAAACCTAATGTCAAATTCTTTCATATTTTTGGTTGCAGGTGTTTTATAATGAATCTTAAAGATAGCCTTTCAAAATTTCAAGCTAAAGCTGACGAAGGCATATTTTAGGGATATTCGCACAATTCGGTTGCATACAGAGTGTTAAATAAGCGAACAAGAAAAGTCGAAGAGACATTCAATCTTACTTTAGATGATTATTTTGTCAAACAAGTTGAAATGCAATTTGAACAAAAACCAATTATTAATGAATCATCTGATGAAACTGAAGAATCAAATTCATCTGACTTTGATTATGATTTAATTTTTGGTATTCCTGACAGGGCTGTGGATGCTGAAGTTCATGCGAATGATAATCATCACTCTGAATCTTCGAAGCATAATGATGACTTGGAAATTCCTCAAAATATTATAGATGTTAATTCAACAACGAATTCTCCCGGAGTTGGCGAAAGTATGCATAATAATCCAGTGGAAGGAGAACACTTGGATTCGAATACTCTGGTTGAGGGGGAGCATTCTTTCGAGGGGCAGAATGGGAGATTGGATGAAGTTGTTGAGGGGGAGCATCTAGTTGAGGGGGAGCATCAAAATGATAATCGTGTTGAAGAGGAAAATGATACAATAAATTTTAATCAAAATGATGATTTTCATTATCTAAATGATGATATTTCTGTTGTAGGATCTGAAAATGAAGAGATGTACGAAGATGCACCTTTGGAATTCGATCCAGCATATCCACCGTTAGAGAAATGGACAAAGACTCATTCGATAGATCAAGTCATTGGAAATCCTCAAGATGGAGTATTAACAAGAGCTCAGATTCGTGCAAAGAATGAGGTATTAAATACTCATCAAGAATTTTGCATGTTCAATGTTTTCATCTCGAAAATAGAACCAAAGACAGTTAAGGTTGCAATGGAACACTCAGATTGGGTTGTTGCAATGCAATCTGAACTGGCTGAATTTGATAGAAACAACGTTTAGCGATTAATTCTTAAACCTGAAAATGTTTCGATTGCCGGGTTAAAATGGATTTTCAAAAACAAAACCGACAAAGATGGAAATATTGTACGAAATAAAGCACGTTTAGTTGTAAAAGGATATTCGCAACAAGAAGGGATTGATTATGAAGAAACCTTTGCCCCTATCGCAAGACTCGAGGCTGTTCGAATATTCTTAGCTTATGCAGCTCATAAGGATTTCGATGTATATCAAATGGATGTGAAATGTGCTTTTCTTAATGGTGAACTTGAAGAAACTGTTTACGTTGAACAACCTCAGGGTTTCGTAAATGAAATGCATCCTGATCATGTATACATTTTAGATAAAGCAGTTTATGGGTTAAAACAAGCACCAAGAGCATGGTAGGCAACTCTTACCGGTTTTTTAAAACAGTCGAAATTTAAACAAGGATCAGTTGACCCCACATTATTTCGAAAGAAAGTTGGGAATCATCTAATGTTTGTTCAAATTTATGTTGACGATATTATTTTTGGCTCTACTGACCCTGCTTTGTCTAGTGAATTCGAAAATTTGATGAACAGCCAATTCGAAATGAGCATGATGGGCAAAATCAATAATTTTCTAGGCTTAAACATTCATCAAAGCAGAGAAGGCATTTTCATCAATCAGGAAAAGTATATGAGGAATTTGCTCGAAAAATTTGGAATGACAAATAGCACGAAGCTAAGAGTACCAATGGTTGTTGGAACAAGGCTAGCCCCTTCGTTAGAAACGCCTGCGGTTGATCTTACCTTATACAGGGGCATGATAGGTTCATTGCTTTATCTTACTGCAAGTAGACCTGATATCATGTTTTCTGTATGTAATTGTGCTAGGTATCAAGCAAATCCACGAGAACCACATTTAATTGTTGTGAAGAATATCTTTCATTATCTTAAAGGAACAATTTCGTTAGGATTATGGTATCCTTCGAAAACAGGGTTTTTCATTCAGGCATTTTCAGATGCAGATCTTGGAGGATGTACTTTGGATCGAAAAAGCACAAGTGGTGGTTGTCAATTTTTGGATGGCAGGTTGGTTAGTTGGCAGTCAAAGAAGCAGACGTGTGTTTCGATTTCTACTGCTGAAGCTGAATATGTTGCAGCTGCTGCTTGTACATCATAAATTATTTGGATTCAAAGTCAGTTGAGAGATTATGCCGTGAATATGAAAAAGATTCCATTGTACTGTGATTCGCAAAGTGCTATACGCATTTGTCATAATCCAGTACAACATTCGAAAACAAAACATATAGCTCTTCGTAATCACTTTATCAAAGATCATGTGGAAGATGGCAACATAGAAGTCCATTTTGTGAAAACAACAGATCTGCTTGCTGATATTTTTACAAAAGCTTTGGATGAAAAATCTTTTGTTCGAATTTTGACAGGTTTGGGAATGATCGAAGCAAGTTCACTTCGAGGAATGATATCGCATTTATAACAACGAATTGTTATATAAAAGTGTCGATTCAGAGGTCATCATGACTCATTCAGAGGCTGATAGTATTAACCATTCAGCGGTTACTGTTCATAGTCAACGCTTCGATATGCTTCGACTTCGTTACATTGAGCATTTTAGTTTGGTGTAACACTTTTCGTTAGATTTCCAAATTTCTATTGTATCTTAGTTTTCTTTTCGAAAAATCAAAAACTACAAAAAGATTTTATCTTTGTTTTGTCATTTTCTTTTCGAAAATAAAAAAAAAACTATAAAAATATTTTATCTTTGTTTTTTCATTTTATTTTCGAAAAACCAAAAACTACAAAAAGATTTTTTGTTTTGTCATTTTATTTTCGAAAAATCACAAAATCCAAAAAGATTTTCTTTTGTTTGTTAATTGTTTCTTTTAAAGAAAAATCAAAAACATCAAAAAGATTTTTGTTATTTTATTCTTTATCTTTTGTATGTACAGATTTCACAAAGGCAAAACAAGGGTCATGCTTATGTTTCTCTGGGAAGGTACAATTTCGACAACTTTGTACTAGTTAGACTATCCCTAGAAGCATGCTGCAACATGTCGACCCAAGCCCCCATAGACTCAATGTGTGTTTATGAAAGCTTTAATGAAATTTTACTTACAAAAATTTCTTCCCAAGTCAGGCTTATATTCACATTAGTCGAACGAGCTACCTTACTCTTCTCAAATGAGTTAAGAGTTGTCTGTTTGGTCCAATCATAACAGAGGTACAAGTGTCTTCTTCAACCAATCTTTTTCATCACCAAATTTCTTACACTTGCACACACGAAGACATATGTCCAAGAGATCTTTGATTCAACCAATCAAGATTTAGACATGTCAAAATTCTATGTTAATGATCTGACATCATGAGGCCGTGATGAAAGTGAAACCCACCATTCTATCTTCGTAAGGAATTGACGGGGAACTATGTTCCAGTTTTGACGAAACATTTGTTTCAGTACCACTTTTCGAAACTCCAAATCATATTCATTTCTTATGAGTAATCTTGATCAAACTATCGAAGCCCACGATGTTTGTTACCCAACAGGATTTAGTATCAATACTTGTCACTGACTACACCGGTCAAACAAGTAATTTCTGTTACAATTACTCATCTTATGTTAAGGTTGATATGTAACGAAATTGTAAACTACCCACGAAGCCTTATAAAAGAAGCCCTTCGATACTTCTCTATAAGTATTCGATTGAAATTCACGGGAACATACACAAGCAGTTGATTATCTCTCTTGATAGTTAACGAAGTAACCTTTGCCTGGGGTTTAACTGCTTTTGTGTCAAATTTATTTGACATCACATATCCAAATTTTTGTTTAATTGTTTCTTATCTTATCTTTGGAACACTACACTCACGAAATCCTTGAGGTTCTGAGTAATACCAACTCAGGCTGATGATTTCAAACATCTGGCATATGACTTCGCTTTTTATCCCAAAAGTGAAAGAGCCTTACTTTCATCCGAAGATTAGTGACAGTTACAATTCAATTGAGATATACGATCAGTCTGTTTGAAATGACGTTCTGTATTCAGTCCGGGTTTCTAGGTGATGTGACAGCTACTTTTTGACGCATGGCTACTTTATCGGCAATATGTTGCGAGATTCAAGGTTCCATGTCGGATCTCATTAAATGCCAGTCCCGCTTCAAATTCAAACACTAGGGTTACATATAAAAAGGGGAATCAAAGCGTGTTCTCAGCTTACGCTTCCAAAAGAAAAATTCCTACTTTCTCTGAAAATTTCCGATTGTTCTTCAAAGCTTTCAAAAACCCTAATCATGGCCAATTCTGCTGAAGTTGTTGTTCAATCCCAAAACACAGAAGACGTTACTTCCCAACCAATCATCAAGATTCAAGGAACAAACTATCAAGTTGAAGATGATGTTTCTCTTTACCCAGATGAATTGAAGATGCTGGTAGTCGCCTTGAAGAGTTTTATTCTTTCCACTGCCATGTTCAATTTGTTTGCAGTTCCACTTTCATGGCTTTCTCAAGCAGGTTCTACTGCTACGTACAGCAAAGCGATGGATATCATCACTTTTCAATTGGTGAATGACAAGAAGATCAGATTGTCAAAGAAGAATTTCTCTTAAATTCTTGATATCCCAAATTCTCCAATATATACTGATCTTTCATCTGCACAAATCATCCATATGTTCAATGAGATGGGTTATCAACCCCCACTCACCAAGATCATTGATTTCAATAAATCAGGACTTCCAACTGTTTGGAATTTTCTCTTCGGAATCTTTTTACGTTGCTTGACTGGTCGCAGTGTAGGGTTGGACAAAGGTCGAATGGAGGTGTATGCAATGGTGGCAGGGTTGTATTATGACATCACGGTGAATTATTCTACCCAACTATGGAAGGAATTTCAAAAGAGTGTTGAAAACACGAATGTCGTTCAAGGAATTTCGTGTGCTAGGTATTGGAGTTTAATCCTTCGATACTTTTATGCCAAAGAGGGGATTGAGGTGCCTACTGATGAGGAGACTGTTAAGTTCATCAAGTATCAATTTCCGAAGGAGGTTATGGATGATGCTGAGATATTTACACACATTGCAAGAATTCCAGATGCAATGTTACAACGGGTTGATCCAACGAATTTGGTTCTAATGGAGTACTTAGAAACAATCAATCCGGATGATGGCTCTGGAAAGTTGTTACCAAAAGAAACAGCTGTTCTTCGAAGAAATCTCGCAAGTCCACGAAGGATGTAAAAATTACTCCTGAGAAACCAGTACAATAACCAAAGAAAAAGAAATCACCAAAACAGATGAAGCCAGATGCACAAGTTTCGACTGTTGTGGTTGACCTGGTGGAGCCTGTTGCTGATACTCAAGAAAAAGAAACGATGCCTTCAAAAACATGTATTTTTCGAAGGGTAAAGAAAAAGTCTCGTAGATCACGAAAGCTTTCTGATGGTTCATTCAAGTCTTCTTCGATGGTTCGTAAACCATATTTGAATCATCAAGGCATTCTCATTCGTGAGGTTCCAGCTCCTGTTTCTCCTTCTTCTAAGAAACGAAGAGCTGAAGATGTTGCTACACATATTTCGAAGAAGAAGCTCAAGAAAAGGAAGATGGTTCTTCAAGCAGAATCATCCGAAGGGGAGAAGGTACCTGAAACTCCTGAAACTTCTATTCCTGAGAAGACTATGGTCATACCACCCGAAGTTTCGTTAACTGAATCAATTGTTGAGGAGGTTCGAACTTCAGACATCACTACACACGTATCTGATACGGATGTAAATGTCAACACGGGTGAAGGAAATACGAATACAGAACTGATTGTTTCTACTCAAGGTATTCCTGCTTCATCTGCTACTTTTGTTTCTTTACCACCATTCATTGTCCCTATCACGAACACCACCAATTCACCCACCTTTGAAACAATTCTCACCCAACCCATCACAACTTTGTTCTCATCACAAACCACTGATCCACTTCAAAATGCTGAGGATACTGATGTTGACGAAGGGGGTTTTGGAAGAACTTTTGAAGATATGGAGTTTCACGAAGAAGAAGAAACTTACCCTGATAACATGTTAATGACGATGAAGCAGTTTAAGATTTTGAATAAGAAGATTAATTCCATTATTCAATCTCAAGCTGACATGGGGGGAAGTCAATCTCTTTCAAGTTTGGAGTTGGATGTTATGCTTAAAGCGTTCGAAGCAAGGATGGTTAGCAAAGTGACTGGCATGCTTCAACATTCTGAGTCTAAAATCTTGGAGAAGGTGGATCAAAGTGATAAATGTAATGAACTGCGGGTGAAGTCTCAGTCTTCGAACTTTGTGAGTGAAGTTAAAGACTTACGAAGGGTGGCAAAAGAAAGACATGTCTTATTCATTAAATATGTGAAGCAAGTTCGCGAAGATGTCAATCTCAAGCTTCAAGAACTTCGTGAAGACACGATCAAAGAGATTGCTAGTGCTCAACAAAACTATGCATCTCTAAATCAAAAAGTGGTTGTTATCTGTGAGGCTGTCACCAAATATGTCAAGTTATATGAAAGCTTGAGTCCTCAACTTACTCAACTTTCAACAGATAACAGTCGAAGCTTTGTGGAGCTTACTTCTTTGTTAAAGGAGTTGAAAGATTTGTCCACCACACCTGTTGCCTCTTTGATAATAACTCCAGAATTCTTGTCTCAGAAGTTTTCTCAGTTCGAGGCTGTGTTGCACAAACAGTTAGCTCCATTATCCAAGTTTTCCAGTTTACTACCAACAGATGCCCCACCTGTGGTCACAGGGGTGCAAGGGGGGGAGAAGAAGGTTGGTAATGCGAAGGTTAGTGAAGGTTCGCATGAAACTGTGAAAACTGTTGGGAAGATTTTTCAAACAACGATTTCGGTGTCGAAGCCAATTATGTCAACTGCTTGCCCTGTTACTTCGACAATTGTGACAACAATGTCAATTTCAACGAAGCCAATTCCAAGACCAATTTCTAAAGGAATTGTGATTGGGGAAGGTGGTAGCAGTTCGAAGCCCAAGGAAGTTGTTGATAATTCCTCAGTCAAATACAAAGGCAAAACAATCTTGGTTGAAAAGTCAAAAGAAGAAAAGAAAGTTGAAACTGATGTTGAGCTTGAGAAATTGAGGATTGTACAAAGCATTTTAAGTCTTCGTGCAAGTGACCCACCTGGGATGAACAAAGGTGATCCTGCGAAGCATTACGACTATGAAACAATCGAAGTAAGAGTTGCATATAACCATATGTATGCTTTTGAGAAGAAGCCAAAGTAGAGCTATGCAGTTGTAAATACGGATATGAGACAACTGGATTTCCCAATCAACGAAATGATGTTCATCATGGCTCAGTACAAAATTGCTGAGAAGTTCGACAATGATGATGATTACACATACATGAAGCTCAGGTTTCATGTTGTGTTAGGGAAACTTCCAGAGGAGATTTGGTCACTCGTGAAGATCAAGAAGGTGATCAGTATTCAGAAGGATGTTCTTTTCGAAGACATGATGCAGAACCTTCGATTTTATGTTGCAAGGGCAAATGGTCAGGAGTGTAATTTCTCGATTGCTGATTTTCCATTAATCAACTTGTCTGATCTGATACAAGTTTCATTACTTCTGAAAGACAAAGATGCTTCGTATCTTCGAGAGACTGATCCAGAAGTGTTTCGTCTTGGTCTGGCTCACATCAAAATATTCATAGATAACTACTATGAGTGTTTGGCCTTAACGGATGTGGAGTTAGCAACTGCGAAGGGGTTGGAAGTTAAAGTACCCATGGAACCAACGAAGACTCAACCTGAGTTGAAGAAGTATGCTGATGGGGAAATTTGTTTGATGCGTTTTGGTATGGTCTTCGCAGGAAAAGACAAAAATGGAAAAGCCAAGAGATTCTTATTCCAAGCTTGCGAAGTGGAGAGATACACAACGTATCAGTATACGAACTTCATTGTTCGTATGAATAGCTGCAAGAAGAATAACGAAGGTGACAAGAAGGAACTAAAGAAGATCATTTCTTGGTATTCTGAAATTCGAAGAGTGATGTTGTATGCGATACAGATTCTTTTGAACTGAAGATTGGTCGACATTATTACAAAGGGGGAGAATGTAAGGGTCGAAGACCTGTTGTAATATGTCGAAGACCTAAGTTTATTTTACAAGGCATGTATGTAACGAAGCGTACTTGTTTTAGTCCTTGTAATTTTTTGTGTGCTTTCATGTTTCCTATAAATAGGGACATTACTTAGAGTTAGATAAGAGTCTTTGAATGAACTTGTCTATTTTCTCTCTGTAACATTGAAAGCATAAGAAAGCTGAAACCAGATCATATTTACATCATGTGTTCAATCTATATTCTGATTACTCTGATTTGATTCATACTTGATTCCACACTTCATCAGTCTTGTTGTTCGTAAAGGTATCGTCTGGGGGTGGCTTCATATAGCTAGTATTTCTAAACCTTTTTTTGTGTTTTTTTTCATCTCTTCCTTGTCATTTTGGTGGCTCGCTTGTGTTGTTTCCCTCTTAGGCTTCTGGCGATGTATTTAAGGTTTCCTTGATGTATGCAGTCGCCTAGTTCCCTTTTTTAAAACACTACATTTTGATAGATATGTTATAGTATGTTTGTGGCTTTCTAACTTTAGTGGAATCATGCAACAAAAATGTAAATTTTTTTTTGGTATGAGGAATATTCTAATTTTTTTCATTGTTTACTTAAATTGTAACATCCCAAAAATTCAACAATTTAAAACTTTTCAAAACAACCCTTTTGTCTAATAGAAGTGTTACAAAACCATTGTTTCAAAACATTATTTGAAATCAGAGTCTCCCAAGATCCCATTAATTGTAAAACTGAGGATGTGTACGGTTACGCCTTCGCCTTGCTATGGTCCACTGAACTACCTGAAACCATAAACCAAAACTGTAAGCATAAAGCTTAGTGAGTTTCCCCCAAAATACCACCACATGAACATATAACATATACTAACAAACAACATGCATACAAAGTCTTCAGCCTGAATGGACCGCCTCATAGGCCTACAGACTATCTGGACCGCTCACAGAACCTTCAGCATGACTGGACTGCCTCACCGGGCCTTCAACCTATCTGGACCGTTTTTCGGGCCTTCAGCCTGACTGGTCCGCCTTACGGACTTTCAGCCTATTCGGGTCATCCTGGGTCTCTTGGCCTTCAACACAAAGCATGACCGCCTCAGCCCAACCACACATAAACCATGTCGACATATAACAGATATAATCATGTACAGATAAAAAAACAATATCACAGGTAGTCCTACAGATCTACCAGACTAGCATATCAAGTCTAGCATGCATATTTATTCTATACTCATCATATCAACAAATATAAGGTTATCAAACCAATGGGTCGGCCTTGGTGCCTTCGACCCGAAAGTACAGTAAGGAAAACTCACCTCTCGATCTAATCCTTAGCTGATGAGGACCGACTCCGAATCTCAGCTCTTAACCGATACCTACTCCACTGAGTGACCAATTTCATCAAAATACCCTCAAGGTCCAACTTGGTCAAAGTCAAAGTCAACAGCCCATGTTGACCAAACACGCCGTGTTGCCCCTTGGACACGTCGTGTTCTTCCATCATTCAGATAATCGGGAAACCCCCACCCAACACGCCGTGTTCGCCCGAGGTTCAACAGCTTAATACAATAAATTGTTTTCTCCAAAACCAAGAGTTCCAAATCTCAGATCTAGCCTCTCATGTGGTCCAGAAGGATAAAGTTTCCAACTTTATCCATTAGGACTACCCAAAAAGGTTCAAAACTCAATCCATAAGCTTAATAGTGCGATGGCGTAACCAATAAGCACTTAATCCATAAATACATAGCCACAAAACATAGATCTGACTTCCTTGAGCTGGAAAACCATGTAAAGTGCCAACTTTACGTTCATGCATGTCTAAATGAAGCTCTTAAGCTTAAAAGGACTTAATAATTGACTTGATGCATGGATGACACCAACTCTCATAAAGTTTGCACCTTTATGCTCAAGGATACCAAAACCAACTCAGATCTGAAAGAACGAGCTCTAAAACGACCTAACTCATCCACTAACAGATAAAGGGACCAAAATCACAACAATCTAACTATGAAGAGATCTAAACATATACAAGACAAGACACAAACTTGATACCTCTAAAAGCTTCCCCACAAGATGATGATTTTGGATCCAAAGCCTTTTCCCCAAGCAAAGCAACTTCAAGATCTCCTCTTCCTTCACAAAGACCATAAATGAGCACCAAGAACTTCTTACTAGCTCAAGAACACCATCAAAAGACTTAAAGATCGATTTTAGGGTTTTAGTGGCAATGGAGGCTGGTAAGGAGACCAGCCCTTGGGGCTTATGGAGATTAAATAGGGTGCAACACCCTAAAAATTAGGGTTTTCTCGACCAGCGGCCAACACGTTGTGTTATGGCATAAACACGCCGTGTTGGCCTTAATGAAATCCGCACTTTTCTTATCCAGACACGTCATGTTGGTGCCTCTAACACGTTGTGTCGAATCCTCAGAAGGTGATTATACCCAAAGTTGCTCCTTAAATTTCTGGGTGTTACAACTCTCCCCCACTTAAATTAGATTTTGTCCTCGAAATCAATCCTTACTATCTCCTTTTCCGAACTAAACGATCCTGGTTGGACTCCCTGAATCCCAAAAGGACTGGGGAAGTCACCTCGCTCTGATGACCGCCCACCCTTACTGATGTCGAATCCAAAATAGAAGATACCCAACTGCTATACCTGAAATTGAAAACCCTGAATAATGCCGGACTCCATGACAGACAGCACCAATCAAGACTGCCCCCACAAGAACTCAACTTCACAACCCGAACCGAACAACCTATCCAGCCTGAAAGAACTTACCGATACCCGAGAAAACATATCCCCGACTACCTACCAGATCCCTGATAAAGACACCATCGCTACCCATCTCAAAACCAGGAATTCAATACCTTATCTGAAAAGAACCCAACACATCAATTACGAATTTTCCGTTAATCCCAATCCATAAGATGTACCAAAAGCCTTTAATTAACTCATGACTCCCTGACACGCCACTACAACCACAGCTCCTATAAACAAAGATGCGGATTCCAGGGATCCCACATTTACCTCCAATCCTTAACAATTCAGATATACCCCCATTGATAGTTTCATTTTATTTACTTCTTTTCATAGTTTATTTTAGCACATTTCATTCGCATTTTAGTTAATTTTCATGCATATTTTCCTTTTTGTTATTTTATGACCATTTCGGGTACTTTCTGGTTTCCTAAGCATTATTGCAGATTTTTTGGAGACTAGCGGAGCGGGATTTTTGGGAGGCGATTGGACTTGAAGGGCAATGAGGATTTCAAGCTTGATGGTTGTGGAGGTGATTCATGGAGTGGGCTTGTCAAAGGCTTGAAGGCTTGGAAGATTTGAACTTTAATTTTGCAAGGCGCGGGAGAATTTTCGAGTGTGCGGAGATCGATGATCGGGAGTTTGCAGAAGCTATGAGTGATTTAGAGAGGCAAATTGGGCTCAAATTGAAGAAATCTTGAAGAAAAATAGGCTAGAAGCTGATTAGACTCGAACTGGGCCATTGGACTAGCTGTGGGGGCCCAAGACATGAAGAAGCCCAAAGACCCCATCACCTTCACGCGACCCGCATAAGGTTTCCATGCAGCCCGCGTGGATTCCTGCAGGGGCATTTTCGGGATTTTGTTTAGAGCTCTATATTGGGAAGGTTGGTGTGCCTCTTTAGCCTTATCTTGAACATCCGATTTTGACACATTCTCTCTGGAGTTTTGGAGCACTTTGAAGGCCAAGAACCCTCAAGAACTTCATCATTTTCACCTCTTGATTCTTGTTAAATGTTGGGTGCAATCTTTACTAACTTTGTTTTCTTAAGTTTAGCCATGCTTGGCTACACAAATTGTGGCTGACTTTGGTGAAATCTTTTGACTAATTGTTGAATGTTGAAGACTCCATGAACTTGTGTTTGAATCTTTATGTAAATGTTTTGTGTTTTAACATCTTATCATTGCTTATATGTTTTTATTCATGAGTTTAAATGTGTTTGTGGTGATTAGTTAGCTAATTTCTTGATTAAGTAAAGGATCTTCAAATTAGCAAGCAACAAGTGATTTTTGTGTTAGTTTTACTTCACACAATCATAAAAACATTTTCTCCAGCATGGTAGTGGAAGCTTTTGACTCCTCTTGGATTTGGTGACTTTTTAATTCTTAATGCTAGTTGACTTTCACTAATTACATGCTTAATGGAATTGGTGACTTTGACTAAGGAAATTGTTATGAGCTTCTCTAACCATTTCAACAACTAAGAAAAGTCTAGGTAATCTCAACCTTCTTAGATTACTATAGCCAAATTTAGGATTTAAACCAAGTATTGGACCATTGGATTCTAATGATATGTTCATCAAAAAGTCAAAGTGAGGAAACCTAAAGTCAACTATCTTTCTCTTATTGATTTAACATCAAACTCTTGTTTTTGTTGAAATTGTCTATTTAAATCTTAGTTTAATTCTAGTTTGTTTCAAGTATTTCAAAACACCAAACCCCCGATTTTTAATTTATTGTCATTTTACAAGTATTTTTGCAAATAGATTTTTCATTGAGTTATTAAATTGAGCCAATCTCTGTGGATTCGATCCCGTTACCACTATACACTATTTTAGTGTAAGAGATTTAGGGTTATTAATTTTGTTGGCCTCGACAACCACCAAATTTTGGCGCCGTTGCCGGGGATTGGTTTACTTTTAATCAATTTGTTTCTCTATGCCCAGATCTCAACGTACAGGTGCTTTGATTAATAATCCGGAAATTAAAAAAGAAGCAAGACGTTTGGTGAAGGAAAAGAGAATAGAACGTGGTCATACTTCAAATCCTCACGGGGACCCGAAGGTGGAAACCGCTTCATCAAGTGACACGGAACCCGATTTTAGTCCCGACCCTCGCCAAGAAATTCCCGAAACACCACCCCTACAACAAAATCCACCCATTATTGAACCAATCGCAATGGGAGACGGAGGAGAAGCTCCCAAAAGAAATTTGAGGCAAATGATGGAAACCGATGTTACACAAACCCCAACCGGTATCAATTACCCGATTTTGGAAGGAGGTTCGGAATTGAAGTCAAGTTTAGTCCATCACCTTCCAAATTTTCATGGATAAGAGAATGAAGACCCTCATAAACATTTGAAGATGTTCAATATTATTTTCACTAGCATGAAGCCACAAGGGTCAATCGATGACCAAATCAAGCTAAGGGGATTCCCCTTCTCATTGGCCGATAGAGCAAAGGATTGGTTATTCTATCTTCCCCCCCCCCCCTCCCCCCCCCCCCCCCGGGGGTCAATCAACTCATGGACCAACATGGAAAGAGCTTTTCTTGACAAGTTCTATCCCGCTTCAAGAGTCTCAAGTCTTAGAAATGAGATTTGTGGAATCCGCCAAGGTCAAAATGAGACTTTTCATGATTATTGGGAGAGCTTCAACAACTTGTGCTATAGTTGTCCACAACATAAAATTCCTGTTCAACTCCTCATCCAACACTTCTATGAGGGATTGTTTCCATTGGAGAGAAGATTAGTTGATGCCTCAAGTGGTGGAGATGTTTTTTAGCAAAACTCCACAACAAACAAGACAACTCTTCAACACCATAGCCGCAAATTCACAACATTTTGGCCCACGCCAAGATATGAAGAGAGAAACGCAACACAAAGTCAATGAAGTGGGGACATCGAATCTAGAGTCTCAAATCAAATATTTAACATCCGTTGTTCAAAAGTTAGCCATGGGAAAAACTCCACAAGTGATGGTTTCTGGGGTATGTGCAATAATGGGACACCCTACGGATATGTGCCCCATTCTCCAAGAATATGCGGAACACGTGAATGCCACAGGAGAATTCCAAAACTACCACAACAAGCCATCCGGTTACCAAAATTCTTACAATTCAAGTTGGAAGCCAAATCCCAACATGATCTACAACCCAAGACCCTTGCCTCAAAATGCATTGGTTAGGCCTTCCTACCCACCTCAACAACCTCACTACCAACATCCACAACCACACTATCAACCCAAACCGCACCCTCCACATCATCACCAACAACCTCCTCAGTCCCAACCGAGTAGCTCCGGAATGTCTCTTGAAGACATTGTCAAATCCTTAGGCACTAGTACCCAAAAATTCCAAAAAGAGACAAGGACTTATATCTCCAACCTTGAAGGACAAATAGGAGATATAGTTACATCCATAAGCAAGTTGGAGTCCCGTGGAAACTCCCTTCTCAAACCGAAAAGAATCCAAATGTCAATGTGGTGACCTTGAGAAGTGGCAAACAAACCGGAGAAAGTAGTTCAAAGAAGAAGCCAAGGGAAGAAGAGGAAGAAATAGAGGTCATTCCCATTGAGGATCCTATAGTCAATAATGATTCACAAGCCGGAGTTCCAAAGAAGACTATTCCTCTAGTGACACCAATAGCCACTCAACCACCATTCCCCTCCCGACTTGCAACTTCAAAGAAGAACATGGAGGAGAAAGAGATTTTAGACACCTTCCAAAAGGTGGAAGTAAACATCCCTTTACTTTATGCAATCAAGCAAATTCCTAGATATGCAAAGTTTTTGAAGGAACTTTGTACCAATAAGAGGAAATTAAAGGGAAACGAGAAAATCTCAATGAATGAAAACGCATCCGTGGTTTTACAAAGGAAACTTCCACCCAAATGCAAAGATCCCGGAATGTTTACAGTTCCTTGCAAGATTGGGGATGTCACTTTTAGTAGCGCTATGCTTGATCTTGGTGTTTCTATCAATGTCATGCCCTATTCGGTGTATGAATCATTGAATATTGGGCCTCTAAGTGAAACCGGTGTCATAATTTCTCTTGCGGACAAATCAAGTATATTTCCTAGAGGTGTTTGGAAGATGTCTTAGTGCAAGTGAACCAATTGGTCTTTCCGGCTGATTTCTATGTGATTGATCTAGATGAGAAAGTGTCCTCCAAATCGGCTCTAATCTTTCTTGGGAGACCATTTTTGTAGACGGATAGGACGAATATCGATGTGTATGCGGGAAGTTTGACAATGGATTTTGATGGTGAAACAATAAGTTTTAATATTTATGATGCCATGAGACATCCTAGCGATGTTTCATCTTTGTACTTTTTTGATGTTGTTAAGCCAATAACCCAAGAATTGTTTGAGTTATCCCATGGTGATATGTTGGAGATGATCCTAAGCAAGGGTTTGATTGTGGGAAGCTAGCTGAGCAATTAAAGCTTTATTCTTTGGACCCGAAGGTTGAGAGGTTGGTCAATAATTTAGAGGTGAAGAAGTCTACAAGATTTTATGTCAATCAAATTGAGTTACCCCCAACCCATATGAAGTTGTCACCATCCCTTGTTCAACCACCCGAATTGGAATTTAAGGTCCTACCTCAACACTTGAAGTATGCCTACTTGGGAAAAAATGAGACACTTCCGGTTATCATATCAACCCATCTAACCGAATTTGAAGAAGAGCAACTCCTAAAGGTGTTGAAGGAGCACAAAGAAGCCATGGGTTTGACAATTGCGGATATCAAGGGATTGAGCCCCTCCACTTGCATGCACAAGATTTTGATGGAGGATTAATGCAAGCCAAGCCGGGACGCACAAAGGAGATTGAACCCGCCCATGATGGAAGTGGTCAAGAAAGAGATATTGAAGCTCCTTGATGCGGGAATGATTTATCCAATCTCGGATAGCAAGTGGGTGAGCCCGGTGGAAGTTGTACCGAAGAAGACGGGAATCACGGTGGTCGAGAACAACAAAGGTATGATGGTCCCCACCCGCGTGCAAAACGGGTGGAGAGTATGAATTGACTACCGCAAACTCAATGCAAGCACAGGAAAGGATCATTTCCCATTACATTTCATTGACCAAATGTTAGAAAGGTTGGTCGGGAAATCTCATTATTGTTGTCTAGACGGGTATTCCGGTTTTCACCAAATCCCAGTGGCACTGGAAGACCAAAAAAAGAAAAGCTTTACATGTCCATTTGGCACTTTCGCATACCGGAGAAAGCCGTTTGGATTGTGTAATGCCCCGGCCAATTTCCAACGTTGTATGGTTAGTATCTTTTCGGAATATGTTGAAAACATAATTGAGGTTTTTATGGATGATTTTACGGTATACGGGAACTCGTTTCAAGAATGTTTGACCAATCTCACCAAAATTTTAAAAAGATGCATTCAAACGAATTTGGTTTTAAATTTTGAGAAATGTCATTTTATGGTGAGTCAAGGTCTTATTTTGGGTCACATTGTGTCAAAGAATGGAATTGAGGTAGATAAGGCAAAAATTCATGTTATTCAAAGCTTACCCTACCTGACTTGTGTTCGGGAAGTTCGTTCTTTTTTAGGTCATGTCGGATTCTACCAAAGGTTCATCAAGGACTTTTCAAAGATAACAAGACCAATGTGCTAGCTCTTGCAAAAAGAGGTTGATTTCGAGTTCAATGAGGCATGCAAAGAAGCTTTCGACAAGCTCAAGGAATTGCTTACATCCACCCCCATCATACAAGCACCAAATTGGGATCTCCCCTTCGAGATCATGTGTGATGCAAGCAATTATGCTATTGGCGCCGTTTTGGGTCAAAAGAATGGAAGAGCCTCCCATGTGATCTACTATGCATCGAGGACACTAGACAATGCTCAAAGCAACTACTCTGCCACGGAGAAGCAGCTATTGGCCATAGTGTTCGCTTTGGAGAAGTTTAGGCAATATCTACTTGGCACCAAAGTTATAGTGTATTCACATCATGCGGCTCTCAAGTACTTGATGACAAAGAAAGATGCAACGCCAAGACGCATCCGATGGATCTTATTATTGCAAGAATTTGATTTGGAAATCCGGGACAAGAGTGGATGCGAGAACCTTGTTGCCGACCACCTAAGCCGGATCATTTCAAATGAAACTCCTCTCCCGTTGCGGGACGAGTTTCCGGATGAGCATCTCTTTTCCCTTACTCAATCTATCCCTTGGTATGCCGATATCGTTAACTTTTTGGTCACGAAAAGGTATCCCGACACATTCACACGTGCTCAAAAAGACAAATTAAAAAGTGATGCAAAGTATTACGTGTGGGATGAACCTTATTTGTGGAAACATTGTCCCGATCAAATCAATAGGCGATGTGTGCCCCAACAAGAACATCAATCCATTTTGCAATTTTGTCATGAATTTGCTTGTGAGGGACACTTCGGACCTAGCCGAACTTTGAGAAAAGTTCTTGAGTGTGGACTATTTTGGCCAACCATGTCACGCGATTGTTATATGTTTTGTAAAAGTTGTGAACGGTGCCCAAGAACGGGAAACATTTCACAAAAGAACCAAATGCCACAAAATCCCATCCTTTTTTGTGAAGTTTTTGACGTATGGGGGATTGATTTCATGGGCCCATTTCCCGTCTCGTTTGGCAACGCTTATATTTTACTCGCGGCTGACTATGTCTCTAAATGGGTTGAGGCCAAAGCCACAAGATCGGATGATGCCAAAACGGTTATCAACTTTTTAAAATCTAATGTCTTTGTGATATTTGGTGTGCCTAGGGCGTTGATTAGTGATCGAGGGACGCATTTCTGCAACAAGATGATGGAGGCTTTATTTAAGAAGTACAATGTGACCCATCGTGTCTCAACCGCCTACCACCCTCAAACGAACGATCAAGCGGAAGTTTCAAATCGTGAGGTGAAGATTATTCTTGAGAAAACAGTGAATCTGACGAGAAAGGATTGGAGTTTGAGGCTTGATGATGCCTTATGGGCCTATCGGACCGCTTACAAGACCCCGATAGGAATGTCCCTATTTAGGTTGGTTTTTGGAAAGCCGTGTCATCTACCCGTCAAATTAGAGCATCGTGCATTTTGGGCGGTCAAGCAATGTAATTACAATATTGATGAGGTCGGAAGACATAGGAAGCTTCAGCTCCAAGAGCTAGAAGAATTGAGAAACGATTCCTATGAAAACTCAAGGATTTATAAGGAGAAAACGAAGCTCTTCCACGATAAGTCCATCACCCGGAAGCATTTTGAACCTAAGCATAGGGTCTTACTTTACCATTCACGATTGAAGTTATTTCCGGGCAAGCTAAGGTCGAGATGGATTGGACCCTTTGTCGTGATAAAGACCTTTGACCATGGGGCGGTGGAAATTTAAAGCGAAAAGACGGGACAGATTTTCAAGGTCAATGGGCATCGTTTGAAGCCATTCTATGAATGTTTTAATGCTAATGCTCTTGAAATCATCCATTTGGATGTCCGCTGTGTTGACGCAATCAAGGAAGACGTCTCGCCAAAGACGTTAAAGAAGGGCATTTTTGGAAAGCATTATGCTTTCATTTTTTTCCAAATCCAAATAAATCATTTTAAAAAGCGTTTTCAGGATTTTGAAAAATAAATTTTTGAAAGGTTTCACCCTTCACTCCCCGTTTTATTCCAAACTTTTGTCAAAATTTTGAAATCAGGCCTTACAGGGATTATTTTGAACTAAAAGTCAAGTTTTTTTTTGGAAAATCTCAATCTTTTGAAATGCAGGGAGGCCACGCGGCCCGCATGCCTTGGTAGCCTGGATGGTGTGCGGCCCGCGTAGGAGACTATGCGACCAGCATGCGGCCTGTTCCCAAGCGGAATGAAGGAACCGTTTCAACTCGTTTAGCAAACGCGACTAGAACTCGACCCGCGCCCAACCCGCGTGAAGGATCAGTGAGTTTTCTCGCAACTAGACGTGTCCAGCATGCGGCCCGCACCCAGCCCTCGTGAAGGTTCCCAACACTTGGTGATTTTTTTTTCATCGATTCAGCACCCGCGGCCTCTACATGACCCACATCTTACCCGTGCAATGTTTCAGGAAGATGAGTCGACTTTTGAGCAGCTAGACGCGGCCCTACGCGGCCCGCGTGCTGCCCGCGTATTGCACATTGACTGGTTTTTTTAGCTGTTGACTCGTATTGACTTTCGTTGACTGAGTTTTAATGAGTTGGCCAACATTGACCAGGTTTGACCTCTCTTGACCAACGATTAAAACACTCCAGCCTTCTTCTTCTTCATTCAAACCCTACTCAAGCTCACCATTTCTCTCTCTAGAGCTCAAGAACACCAAAACCCACTTCTCACAAAAATCCAATTTCCCGGAGTTCTACCGGTCAGAATCTCGTGAAACCAGCGCCATTCTCTCCCATTTTTCAAGCTCTACAAACCTCACCCAAAATCCGGTCCAATCGGTGGCCAGAATTCCGGGAGCCACCAACACCCACCGCCGCCTTCTTTCGCATTTTCCGCCCATCTCCGGCCATCATTGGAGATTCCGATCATAGGGTTTTGTTTCACTTCTCGAGGGCTTTCTAACCATACCAATCTTTCCCCAAAAACTCACCAAAAATTTCCACCTGATTCCAAATGCCGCCACTCTAGTCGCCGGAAAATCACCTTGAAGCTCGTTTTTGGGGTCGCTCTAGCAATTCAAGCGTAAAACACGGAGCAAAATCATAAGCTTGGGGTGTGCCTTGGAGAATCTCTTTGGTGGTTCCAATTCCGCTTCCACAATCCGTCCCGTGTATAAGCAAATTGGGTACACTCGTTCCTTTGACTTAATCATCTACATCTTGAATACCCATTTGTTGTTGGAATTGTGCTGCCATCCTTGTGGTCTTTAGTGTGATTTGAAAATTCTTGTTGTCAAATTTTTGTCTCGTGCCAAAATGTCTAAGCGTGCCAAAACCGGACCTAGTTCATCTAAGGGTGGGTCGAAAATCAAATCCAATGACCCCTCATTTCGTTAGTTGAATCGTGAAGACCGCAAAACATATGACTTTCTCGTTTCCAACAACCGCAAAGTCAAATCAAGAAAGTGTCTTTTGAAACTCTCGGAGTGCTAGAGGGAGTTCAAGCACTATTTGACAACATTGGTTGGGGTCAGTTTCTTTATAATCGTACAGCCACCTACGTTGAGCTGACCTTGGAATTCCTTTCCACGCTCCGCATTGATAACGATACGAACACCGTCACATTCCAGATGCTAGGCGAGAATAGATCATTGCCATTTCGGGTCGTCAATGCTCTAATGGGTACCCCGATGGACCACACATACTCCCAATAGGATCTTTGGCCCGCCACCTTTAACGAACACCATTTTTGGCAACAAATCACTCATGAACAACAATATTCATCATCTTCCTCCAAGGCTTCCTCAATCATTCATCCATGTTTACGCCTGGCCCACCGAGTTCTTGCATGCACCATTTTTGCCCGCTACGAAGTGGGTCAAATTTCCAAAGCTTAATTATTTTTTCTTTGGTGCATGACTCGTGAAAATGGGCCCAACCCGGATTTTGCAACATTCTTCTTCACCAAATGTTACAATATCACCACTGTGGACACTAGGGACATTTTCATTGGCGGCTTGATCACGCTCATTGCATCTAGACCCCTGCTTCAACTTCATCTCTCCACCCTTCCATTTAAAAAAGCACCCGGCCCCTCTCGTCTCGACATAAGCGCGCTCCGACGGATGCTTATCCTCTGCGAATCAGTCTGTGGTCACATATGGAACCTTGATGGTCAGCCGTACCTCGTTCTTCCTCACGAGTATATAGGGTCTTTCGAACCAACCGACCCCGAACAATGGGTCATTCCATCTGACTACCCTCCTCCCGTGGATTATGAAGATGACCAGTTTCAGCCTCCACAACCTTTTGCCCAGCCTCAATATCAGCCACAGCAGCAGGAGGTACACGAGATCCCACCATATTTCCCCCCTAACTTCTTCGATCAGTTCACCACAATGTTCTCCACCATTCAGCGCATTGATACTCAAACGCAGGAGAACACTCGAGCTATCCAAGATGTGGTGGCCCGTGTTGATCATCTGGAGCAGTCCTTTCCGCCTACTTCCCGCCAGGTCCAGGATATGTGGGATTACCAATACCGCCACGGACACTTTCCGCCTCCCGACCCTCCGATTTAGGTCATTTTCGCCCTTTCCTTAAGCATTAAGGACAATGCTTGTACTTAAGCTTGGGGTGGGGAATTTCCCTTTTCCTTTTTACTTTTTCATGCATTTTTAGTTAGGTTGCATAACATTTTAGTTTTAAGCTAATTTGCATTCATTTTTTTAAAATTCCAAAAAGATTTTATTTTCTTCTTTTCTACTTTTTATTTTTGCATAACATTTAGCTTAGGGCATTAGCATTCATGCATTTTTGTTGTCTCTTTATTCTCACCCCCCTGGATGTCGTGGAACAGGTTCATAGTTATTGTATGATTATTGGTCCAGGATCTTGTTGCTATCTCACCCATCGAACCGGGACCACTAGCTGCAACTTGGGACTTCATACTTGGGATCAGATGCTGGAAGCTTAAAGGGGTAAGTGATCATAGCCAGGTAGTTTCATGAAGAATTATTCATGCAATACTAACAACTGTAGGATATACTATAGCAATGGATGTTCATAGCCTTGCGGTCCATACCACCGAGAGGATCACACTTGATCATGTTTGAACCGTTAGGATGAAGCACTGGTGCTTGTCCCTAAGTAAAATCCATATCCAGTCTCTTTACATCACCATATTCTTTTTGCGATTTACTTAGGATTTTAGAGAGTCTTTTAGCCCACATTTGGGCATTTTCATTATTTTTGAAAAATCACAAGTTTGAAAATGAGCTTGCATATTTACGCTCCACACATGGTCATTTTCACACTTAGACCATTCGGATTATATTATTACCCTCTTGGTTCCACTTACATACTTTTGGGAACCAAAATTTTGACTCCAAAAAAAAAATTCAATATGTTAGTGCATCACCTTCAAGTTGGAAAAAAAATAAATAAAAACAAAAAAATTCAAGCTGCAATAATCTTAGATAGGTGACCGGTTCAATTATTGAACAAATTTTCCTACATTTTGGTCACCCGACGTTTGATATTCATTTACATAGGTTTGTCTTATTGTATATAGATCGAGTTCTTTCTTTTCGCAAACTGGTGATGTTAGAGAGACTGTTGAGTCGGATACTACGGGAGGTTTGGGCCAACACTAAGTGAATTGATTCCTACAACGGTGCTCGAGCGATAAAACCCAATCACACTTGAGAGTGGCCGACAGACGTGAGATCACACAACTTTCGTGATAAGAGTGTACACTTAAAGAAGAGCTAGCCCATCCAGCTGCTTTCTCCCTACTACAGATGTTCTTCACTGTATGCATGTTCCATTGGGGCTGCGACTGACCATCCCTCCTTACTCACCTAGAGGAGTTGTTCTGGCTGTGGTTTATGGTTCCATTGTCATCGGATGAAAAATTCGTGAGATAATAGCAAGATCAATTCTGACCATGTTGACTAACGGTGATCAGGTTCTGCGGTTCTATCCATTCTTTTTATTTTAGTTCATCCCGAGTTCATTTTAGTCTTGTCTTACTTGAGGACAACTAAGGTTTAAGCTTGGGGTGATTTGATAGTTTCATTTTATTTACCTCTTTTCATAGTTTATTTTAGCACATTTCATTCGCATTTTAGTTAATTTTCATGCATATTTTCCTTTTTGTTATTTTATGACCATTTCGGGTACTTTCTTGTTCCCTGAGCATTATTGCAGATTTTTTGGAGACTAGCGGAGCAGGATTTTTGGGAGGCGATTGGACTTGAAGGGAAATGAGGATTTCGAGCTTGATGGTTGTTGAGGTGATTCCTGGAGTGGGATTGTCAAAGGCTTGAAGGCTTGGAAGATTTGAACTTTAATTTTGCAAGGCGCGGGAGAATTTTTGAGTGTGCGGAGATCGATGATCGAGAGTTTGCGGAAGCTATGAGTGATTTGGAGAGGCAAATTGGGCTCAAATTGAAGAAATCTTGAAGAAAAATGGGCTAAAAGCTTATTAGACTCGAACTGGGCCATTGGACTAGCTGTGGGGGGCCAAGACATGAAGAAGCCCAAAAACCTCGTCACCTTCACGCGGCTTGCGTAAGGTTTCCACGCGGCCCGCGTGGATTTCTGCAAGGGCATTTTCGGGATTTTGTTTAGAGCTCTATATTGGGAAGGATGGTGTGCCTCTTTAGCCTTATCTTGAACATCCGATTTTGACACATTCTCTCTGGAGTTTTGGAGCACTTTGAAGGCCAAGAACCCTCAAGAACTTCATCATTTTCACCTCTTGATTCTTGTTAAATGTTGGGTGCAATCTTTACTAACTTTGTTTTCTTAAGTTTAGCCATGCTTGTCTAGACAAATTGTGGTTGACTTTGGTGAAATCTTTTGACTAATTGTTGAATGTTGAAGACTCCATGAACTTGTGTTTGAATCTTTATGAAAATGTTTTGTGTTTTAAAATCTTATCATTGCTTATATGTTTTTATTCATGAGTTTAAATGTGTTTGTGGTGATTAGTTGGCTAATTTCTTGATTAAGTAAAGGATCTTCAAATTAGCAAGCAACAAGTGATTTTTGTGTTAGTTTTACTTCACACAATCATAAAAACTTTTTCTCCAACATGGTAGTGGAAACTTTTGACTCCTCTTGGATTTGGTGACTTTTTAATTCTTAATGCTAGTTGACTTTCAATAATTACATGCTTAATGGAATTAGTGGCTTTGACTAAGGAAATTGTTATGAGCTTCTCTAACCATTTCAACAACTAAGAAAAGTCTAGGTAATCTCAACCTTATTGGATTACTATAGCAAAATTAAGGATTTAAAACAAGTATTACACCATTTGATTCCAATGATATGTTCATCAAAAATTCTAAGTGAGGAAACCTGAAGTCAACCATCTTTCTCTTATTGATTTTACATCAAACTCTTGTTTTTGTTGAAATTGTCTATTTAAATCTTAGTTTAATTCTAGTTTGTTTCAAGTATTTCAAAACACCAAACCCCCTATTTTTAATTTATTGTCATTTTACAAGTATTTTTACAAAGAGATTTTTCATAGAGTTATTAAATTGAGCCAATCTCCGTGGATTCGATCCCTTAACCACTATACACTATTTTAGTGTAAGAGATTTAGGGTTATTAATTTTGTTGGCCTCGACAACCACCACCCATCAAGCAAAACACCTGATACATTAATAAAGAACTTTGATTTGAGACTTCATAATTGGTTCCCAACCTTGATAACCACCCCTCATAACAGCTTGCGAGAAAATGGGATTATAATGCAAACATTCCAAGAGACCTTCTGATACACGGCTGATACTCCCAACAACCCTTAATTGTTCCTTTTTTCCAAACCAGCTGATTGTAAGCCTCCCAATTTCCATCAATGCACCAATAACGAAAGCACCATAATCAGAAGAAATCCATCCATCAATCAATCAATCAATCACTGAGCCCAAAACCTATATCTGGAACTCGCGACTCACACCACGGCCAAAAAGGGCTCTCAACTCTTGCCACTGCCTTGCAGGGACCTAAACAATGTCCCTCTCAACACTAACCGCACAACAAGGTCACGTCCAATCACTTTCACAGAACTAGTTTCAACCAATGCAAAGCCCGATGAAATCATGGTTTCCCACGACCTGAGAACAGTATATCGGTTGCACCCTTGATCCAATTCAAAGGCTACAACCCAAATGAACCATGCGCATAATTCGAACCAAGCCCCAAATCTGTCTTGTCCAGCCTACATACACAAATTGAATTACCACAATACACACCCTTAGGGATCCCATAACCTTATCCAAAAGAGCAGAAATACCAAAGTTCTATCGAACGACGAACCTCAAACATTAACACAAGACATCCTCATGATCGATCGAAACAAAATTCCATACTTGATTGAGACTGAACAGGTTCCACCAATACGCAACCAACTAGAGAAGACTTCTAAAGTGATCATGAATGCCACCCAACCCAATCCTACTATGAATCAAAATTCCACACCACCATTGAGGGTAAACATACCCAGAGACCCAAGGAGCATAGAACATACTAAATTTGGTGATAGGTGGACACATCCATAGAACTTCAACTGCCACTACTCCAATCCTTCAGAGAACCTCTGCTGAAAGACAATTGATGCCACCAATAATCGTCAACGTACTAATTTCCAAAATTGATTCCTTAATCGATCTCTGCCCAAGCTAGATTATAATTGGAAATCCATACCACCAGATGACAACTTCCTTCCGTCATTTCTTTTCATCCTGAGTAATCCCAACGGTTCCTTATATATTCATTAGCACCCCCAAAAAGGGACCAATAGCTGCAACGAGCTCCTAGATTACCCATCTCTATATACCTCTTCCTTGGCCAAACCCTAAATCGAGATCCCACACACTCGCACCGCAGAACCCAAAAGACATTCTTCAATACCACAAATCCGAACGGATCGACGATCCACCAAGCGGAATACCTAGATCTCCCCCACTTAGGGTTCGAACTACCACCCCACGGGTGTTAAAACCAAACCTTAACTCAAACCGGCTCAACCAGGTACCACCATCCCTGACCCCGGGAATGAATAATACACACAGGATGATCTTCCGAATAAGGATCAAACAAATCCAAATAGAATTTGGAATTTCAGATGAAGGCCTCTGAAATTCCTAATCATGACCACTTAACATTGAGGTTCCCTTACAAGATCATAACCCGATACCGAATTATGATCCCAAAACATACACTCATTGCCTAAAATCCCAACCGCCAAACCGGTACCTGGCCTGCCTAACACCCAAGAACACGGACCCTTGATCACATCACCAACATCTGTATTACATACACCCACATGCACACTGCTGTGCTGACAACCTATCTCCAAACACTGCGACCAACAGTCCCCATATTGGGTTACATCCCAACATTGCAATTCACAAGCCTGATTACTCCTCCTCCGAACCCGAAAGACTGAAAGGGCAAAATTGTTGCTATTTATAGCGACATACCAAACCATCAATCAACCATTCTACTTCCAACTATAATCCCCAAACCGATCATAACCGTCGATCCATCCTTGAGTCCCGCGACTCGAATGTATGGTCTTGAGCAAAACCCTCGAGACCTCAAAACCAACAAGCTCATATATGTCTGCACCAAACAATCCAAACCAAAATCGTCGTTGGGGCCGAACCATTACCACACCCAACCCTATGCCCGAGCAACCAAAACCAAGATCGAAAAATACGGAGCTACTACCACGAATCATGGTATCTAACCATGCCCTTTTCTCCCGACCATTCCTTAGGATCCCCGAAACTTTCCTCGATTCGAGTATAGATATTGTGATTCTAGTAGTACGGACCCAATACTACCTTCCACACATATCCATACTTTCCTAAAGTATCATCTCGGGTACTCTAAGACCTACTCATAATAATACTCCTAATACCTGCTCAACAGCGAACAACCGCACCAAACTACCTAGGATCTCCTAGGATCCCCCACCTCCCCTGCCATCAGTTGCTGAAGAACTACTCATAATGTCAATTAGCTACTTCGTGAACACAATCACATGTAATAAAGCTCAGATAATCCTTCAAGTAAAAGACTCATCCCTACAACAGTTGCAATCAGACAAGAGCTGCGCAATAGGGTCAAATCCATCACTCTGAGATTATTCAACCGTCATCACATGTGACTCAACATATTCACTTTACAGTTAACTCACATTACCAAGAGTCCTACAAAGCACAAAGCAAGCAACATTCGAGCAGTGGAGTCGCCTGACACTAAAACATAATATAATCAGATGGATTCTCATACGAAATTTCTGATCTCTAACTCCCAGCATCTCGGATACACACTAGCATACTCAAACACTCCATCCTCACTCCCTAGAGGAAGGCTAAACATATCGCGACTGGATGGCTGACCCCACATAACTCATCCTACCACCAATTTCTACACGACCCTCCATCGGTGCCAGATAACTATCGCATGAACACTACCACATACTGCACAACCTAAACAATCTTAGGCTAAAAGATTCAATCCTACCACAGTTGGACTCAGACAAGAGTTGCGCAATAAGGTCAAATCCCTTACCATAAGGCTATTTAACTCATGTAGTATGTGACTTAGCACATTCACTCAACAGTTAATTCACACACAAAAGATTCACACAACAATCAATAAAGTATTCTACAAGAGATAAGGAATCATATATCGGGCAATTTTATCATACGATTCCTGAAGATCCCTATTCTGTTACTAGCATGCTTTTCTAACATATCAAAGCATAATCTTAAATAACTGTGTGGGAATTAGGGTAAACTTACTGGCTTCGTCTGATGGTACACATCGCATCCTTTCTTGATTATTTTTGAAAACAATCTTGAAAATCATTTTTAAAACGTTTTTATTTCCTTATATTGAGATTGGATTCACACGAGTGTTCCTCCAATTCACTCAAACCAAGGCTCTGATACCAACTTGTAACATCCCAAAAAATTCAACAATTTAAAAGTTTTCAAAACAACCATTTTGTCTAATAGAAGTGTTACAAAACCATTGTTTCAAAACATTTTTTGAAATCAGAGTCTCCCAAGATCCAATTAATTATAAAACAGAGGATGTGTACGGTCACACAATCGCCTTGCTACGGTCCACTAAAGTACCTGAAACCATAAACCAACATTGTAAGTACAAAGCTTAATGAGTTTCCCCCAAAATACCACCACACGAACATATAACATATACTAACAAACAACATGCATACAGAGCCTTCATCCTGACTAGACCGCCTCGTAGTCCTATAGACTATCTGAACCGCTCACAGAATCTTCAGCATGACTAGACACCGGGCATTCATCCTATCTGGACCGTTCTCCGGGCCTTCGGCTTGACTGGTCCCCCTCACGGGCCTTCAGCCTACCCGGGTCGTCCTGGGTCTCTTGGCCTTCAGCACAAAGCAGGACCATCTCAACCCAACCACACATAAACCATGTCGACATATAATAGATAATATCATATATAGATAAACAAACAGTATCACAGGTAGTCCTACAAATCTACCATACTAGCATATCAAATATAGCATGCATATCTATTCCATACTCAACATATCAACAAAAATCAGGTTATCAAACCAATGGGCCGCCCTTGGTGCCTTCGACCCGAAATTATAGTGAGGAAAAATCAGCTCTCGATCTGATCCATAGATGATGAGGGTCGACTCTGAATCTCATATCTTAACCGATACCTGCTCCACCGAGTGACCAATTTCATCAAAATCCCACAAACTACCCAAAATACCCTCAAGGTCCAACTTGGTCAAAGTCAAAGTCAACAGCCCATGTTGACCAAACACGTTGTGTTGCCCCTTGGACACGCCGTGTTCTTCCATCATTCAGATAATTGGGAAAACCCCAGCCAACACGCCGTGTTCGCCCGAGGTTCAAAAGCTTAATATAATAAGCTATTTTCTCTGATACCAACAGTTCCAAAGCTCAGTTCTAGCCTCTCATGTGGTCCAGAAGGATAAATCTTCCAACTTTATCCCTTGGGACTACCCAAAAAGGTTCAAAACTCAATCCATAAGCTTAATAGTGCGAGGGCTTAACCAGTAAGCACTTAATCTATAAAGGCATAGCCCCAAAACATAGATCTGACTTCCTTGAGCTGGAAAACCACGTAAAGTTGCCAACTTTACGTTCATGCATGTCTAAATGAAGATCTTAAGCTTAAAAGGACTTAATAATTGACTTGATGCATGCATGACACCAAAACTCTCATAAAGATTGCACCTTTATGCTCAAGGATACCAAAACAAACCCAGATCTGAAAGAACAAGCTCTAAAACGACCTAACTCATCCATTAACCCAAAAAGGGACCAAAAGCACAACAATCTAACTATGAAGAGATCTAAACACGTACAAGAGAAGATGCAAACTTGATACCTCTGAAAGCTTCCCCACAAGATGATCCAAATCCTTTTCCCCAAGAAAAGCAACTTCAATATCTCCTCTTCCTTCACAAAGACCATAAATGAGCACCAAGAACTTCTTACTAGCTCAAGAACACCACCAAAAGACTCAAAGATCGATTTTAGGGTTTTAGTGGCAATGGAGGCTGGTAAGGAGACCAGCCCTTGGGCTTAAGGAGATTAAATAGGGTGCAACACCCTAAAAATTAGGGTTTTCTCCACCAGGAACTAACATACCATGTTATGGCACAAACACGTCGTGTTGGCCTTAATGAAATTTGCGCTTTTTCTTATATATACACGCCGTGTTTAATCCGCAGAAGGTGATTATATCCGAAGTTGCTCCTTAATTTTCTGGGTGTTACATAAATGTACCCCCACCTAAAAATATTTTTCAATCAATAAGGGTTGAGGTCAAGTTCCATTTAGGTTAGAAAGGAATGAAAGAAAGTTACAAATATGAAATATGTGAAATGTGGAATAAATGAAAAAATATCTAGTTGAGCTCAAGATGGGAAGTCAATCTGTGACCTTTGGAATGAACAAAAGAATTATATATATATATATATATATATATATATATATATATATATATATATATATATATATATATATATATATATATATATATATATATATCTTCCATAGAAAGTCTTGGACTTCTTTTAATCGCCTTTAGGAGGAGCAATAACAAGTATTCAAAAATATCCCATAGGATGTCATGAGTTAAAGCTAGTAAATTTGGTATGATATGCAAAAATATGCATGTATCAAGAAATATATGTACCAAAAAATATGGAAGGCGGTATCTCAAAAAGAAATATCAAAATGGGATAACAAAATTTATTATGGGAGCTTGACAAAAATACTTTGAGATTGAATGTCTTTATTAAAATTGTATATTCGAAAGGATGCATAAGTGTGCATTATTCATACTAAGTAGTAAGCATTTATGAATATTGTGAGTATTCAAAGTTGGGAAAGTTATTTAGGATTAGACACATATATGCGTAATGAAATTAAATATATGTGGAAGATTTAAATTAATGGTTATCTTGAAATTTAGTTGGTTTAATATCAATTTTCTCTATGACTAGCAAAAGCCAAATGTGAGGTATTTTGATATGGGCATTACGAGTTCATGGTGATGCCATTTGGGCCCACCAATGCACCTACAATATTCATGGATTTGATGAATCGGGTATGCAGGTCGATGCTCGATCGTTCGGTGATCGTGTTTATTGATGATATCTTGGTATATTCCAAGACCAGAGAGCAGCATGGGGAGCATCTTCGCGAGCTCCTGGGAGTTTTGAGACGAGAACGACTTTATGCTAAGTTCTCGAAGTGCGAGTTTTGGTTATGAGAGGTTCAGTTTCTTGGACACCTCGTTAACCAGGATGGGATATTGGTCGATCCGGAAAAAGATCGAGGTTGTGATGCAGTGGGAGGTTCCAAAATCTCCCTCGGATATCAGGAGTTTCTTGGGATTGACAGGGTACTACCGAAGATTCATTCAAGATTTCTCCAAGATTGCAATACCCCTCACTCGTCTGACGAGGAAGGGGGTGGATTTCCGGTGGGGCCCCGAGCAGCAGTCAGCATTTGAGACCCTTCGGCAGAGATTATGTGAGGCCCCGGTTTTGACCCTCCTAGAAGGGATTGAGGATTTCGTGGTGTTCTATGATGCTTCCATCACTGGTTTAGGGGCGTTCCTCATTCATAGGGGATGGGTGATAGCTTATGCTTCACGGAAACTAAAGCCGCATGAGACAAGATTTGGAGGCATTATCTTTATGGGTCTGTTGTACCATCTACACGGACCACAAGATTTTGAGGCACATTATAGATCAGCCGAACCTGAACATGAGGCAGCACAGGTGGCTGGACGTAGTCAAGGATTATGACTGCGAGATCCTTTACCATCCGGGTAAAGCGAATGTGGTGGCAGATGCTTTGAGCCGTAAGTCAGCTGGACCTTCTGTTGGGGTGTCATGTATGAGGATATCTGTGGATTCTCCGCTTGTGGGAATGATTAGGGAGGCTCAGACCAAGGGTGTTCGGGAAGAGAATTGGAAGATTGAGAGGATCAGGGGCGAGATCACCAGATTTGTTCCGGATAGTCGAGGTTTGTTGACCCGTTGAGGTCGGGTTTGGGTTCCTATGTCTTTTGGGGTCAGAGAGATAGTATTGGAGGAGGCTCATAAGTCTCATTTTTCTATCCATCTGAGGGCCACCAAGATGTATCGGGATCTGAGATTGACCTATTGGTGGCTGTGTATGAAGAGGGAGATCGCCTGGTATGTGCAGAGGTGCTTGAACTGAAGGATGGTCAAGGCCGAGCATCAGAGGCCGCATGGCAAGCTGCAGCCTCTGGAGGTTCCCATGTGGAAATGGGAGCAGATTTCAATAGACTTCATCACCAAGTTTCTGAAGACGGTAAAGGGTTTTGATGCTATTTGGGTCATCGTGGATCGTTGACCAAGAGTGCCCATTTCCTGGCAATTTGGGAGAGTTCTTCGGCCGAGAAGTTATCCTATGTGTATATTCGCAAGATCATTGATCGCCATGGAGTTCCGGTCTCCATTGTTTCTGACCATGATGTTCGGTTCACCTCCCATTTTTGGCAGAAGTTCCATGAGGAACTGGGCACGAGGTTGCACTTCAGCACAGCTTATCATCAACAGACCGACGGCCAGAGTGAGCGGACGATACAGACTCTTGGGGACATGTTTCGAGCATGTGTCATTGATTTAGGTGGGATCTGGGACTCCTACCTGCCTCTTGCAGAGTTCTCCTATAACAACAGCTTCCACTCTAGCATTGGTGCTCCGCCTTTTGAGCTCTTGTATGGGCAGAGATGTCGTACCCCAGTCTGTTGGGGGGAGGTTGGTCACAGGGTTATGGGGCGGACTGAGGTGGTCCTTCAGACTACAAAGATGATCCAGCAGATTAGGCAGAGATTGCAAACTGCTCAGAGTCGGCAGAAGATCTATGCCGACCGACGCTGATCTGAGTTGGAGTTTCAGGTCAGCGACATGGTATAACTGAAGGTCTCACCTTGGAATGGTGTGACTCGCTTCAGGAAGAGGGGTAAGTTGGGTCCCCGATATATTGGTTCATTCCGGTTTCTTTCCAGGATTGGCAAACTTTCTTATAGATTGGATCTTCCTGCGGAGCTTAGTCAGATTCATAGCACTTTCCATGTTTCGCAGCTGCGAAAGTGCATATTGGACGAGGATTCAGTGGTATCATTGGATCATATTCAGGTTGATGAGTGCTTGAACTATGTCGAGAGGCCGATAGCTATTCTGAAAAGGAAGGTAAAGGTTTTGCATAGCAAGGAAGTACCTTTGGTAAAGGTACGGTGGCAGTACCGGAGGGGCTCTGAGTAGACCTGGGAGCCGGAACCTGAGATGCGGGAGCATTATCCGGATTTTTTCACCACAATAGGCTTCGAGGATGAAGCCTAGTCCAAGTGGGGGAGAGTTGTAACATCCCGATTCCCATGTATGAGATTTATTCCTTAAGCATGTTTTTCCATTGGAACATGGCGTGGTGGAAGCCTCACCACGACGTGTTGAAGGACTTTTGGGCCGCGTATATTTATGGACCAACACGGCATGTTGGTGAGGGAAACTTGGGGTGTTGGCGGCTGGATGAGAAATCCTAAGCTTTAGGGTTTTGCACCGTATTTAATCTCCTTAAGTCCCTGGGCCTGATATTTTATCAGCCTCCAAACCCCCATATTGGCCCTTGTGAACCCTAATCATCCTTCCCTCTCATTTGTGAGCTAGTGTGGTATTTTGGAGCAAAAGAATAAGAAAGTTGGAGGAAGGAAGCAAGGATCTAGCAAGCAAAGCTCTCATCTTCAGTTTGGCACTCTTCTGTAACTTTGTAAGTGTCCAAGATCCGATTTTTATTCCTCTGTGTAGATATATCTTGAGTTTTGTCCCTTTTCTCCTTATTCTTGGATGTTGCAATGGATGGATCTCATAAAGTTTGAAAATTTATGAATCTCCAGGTCAAGGTGACCTTGTAGTGGTTTGGATCTGGTCTTTAGCCAAGTTTCGATGCTATGCATAGAGTTTAGGTCATATTTCCCATTTTTGACCCATTTTGGGTTCAAGACATGCATTGGACATGCATGTCTATAAAGCACCAACCTTTGGGTTGATTTTGATGCTAGAATCTCTTCTAGAAAGGTTGGGTTTCAGATCTCAAGGATTTTGTGCTTATTGGTTAAGCCCTTGAATCTTCAAGCTTTGTGGATGGGTTTTTGAACACTAGGAGTAGCCCCAAAGGATAAAGTTGGAAACTTTATCCTTTTTGATAGCATCTGAGTATAGATCTGAGTCTTGGAGTCCTTGGAGTCGTAGGAACAGTTGAATGTATTAAGCTCAGGCAAACACGGCGTGTTTGCAAGCCAACACGACGTGTTGGTTCGAGTTTTCTCGACCATCTGATTGTTATAGAAACACGACGTGTTTTTTAGTTCACACGGCGTGTTGGGTCAACATGGACTGTTGACCTTGACCGTTGACTTTGACTTTGACCATGGTTGACCAATTTTGACTTTTAAGGGTATTTGGCTATATTTGGGTTTTGATGGAATTGGTCACATGGTGGTTGTAGGCATTTGAGTCGGGAGCTGAGATTCGGAGTCAGACCTTATCAGTTCTACACTACTTGAGAGGTGAGTGTTCCTCACTGTACTTGTTGGGTCGAAGGCACCAATGCTGACCCTTTTGGATTGTTATCCTAATTATTGCATGTTTGAGTATTATTGTGATATGTTATATTTGTATCCTGGTAGATAGGATGATGCTATGCTTAGTGATCTACAAGATCTGCCTGTTTGTCTGTTGCCTGGTTATATGTTTATGTGTAATGTATATGTCGACATGTTATGTGTAGTTGGGTTGAGGCGGTCCTGCTTTGTGTTGAAGGCCAACAGACCCAGGGCGTCCCGGATGGACTGAAGTCCAGTGGGGCGTACCAGTCAGGCCGAAGGCCCGGAGAACGTTCCAGATAGGCTGAAGGCCCGAGGTGGCGTACCAATCATGTTGTAGGTTCTGTGAGCGTACCAGATAGACTGTAGGCCGGTGGGGCGTTCCAGTCAAACTGAAGGCTCTGTATGCATGTTGTTAATTGTATTATTCTAGTTTTTGTGTTGTGTTGGTGCCTTGGGGGAAACTCGCTAAGCTTTGGGCTTACAGTTTTGGATTATGTTTCAGGTACTTCAGAGGATCGTGCGAAGGCGAATGCGTGATCGTGCACCTCCTCATGTTTGATTTCACAATTTTGGGATTTCTCTGATGTTGAACTTATTTTGAAAACAATTTTTAAACAATGATGGTTTTTGAGTAAATTTTAAAAGTTTAAAATTTTTGAGAATTTTATGAATGTTACAATTTAATGATTATCTATAATTAACATTTAATTAATTATATTAATTCATTTAAGAATTAAGTAATTATCTTAATTAGACTTTTAATTAAATAATATTAATTAAATATTTTCTTCCTTGATTTTCGAATTAGTGTTTATCTAATTACCTAGTTTAAATGTTCAAATTTTAAGCAATTAAAATAACCATTTATATCTAGTTGTTATCCTACAATTCGAAAAAGGAAAGAAAATCCCGAAACCCTAATTTCAAGTATGGCGTTTCGCGCCAGCAGAGGGGCGCGTCGCGCCTACGATTAGCACATTTTTTTGTTTCTTCAGTTTTTCATCAATGCACATATAATAGAAAATCATAGGCTCAGATACCACTGATGGATTTTCTGGATTACAAAAAAAAATTACGTAGTGGAATCATGAAACTATTTTATGGGCATATGTCACCTAGAGATCTATGTCATTTTCTCATTATAGTAACATACTATGGAAAAACTAATCTAACCTATGTATGATCAAAAATTATAAATATTAGAATACACACCTTTGAGTATTACTGAAAATACTCAAGCTTTGATCCTCAAGGGTTCCCTGTAAAGCTAGCACCAATAGTGTGGATGCATCTAATGGCTCACACCCAATACCCTAGAAACCATAGGAATGATTTGGAGAGAGTAGGGAGGAAGGAATTTCGAGTTCTTGCTTGTGTATGCTAAGGTTTAAGAATGGATAATAAGGGTTCTTATTTATAGCTGGTGGATCTCCAAAATAAACTCTAATTCGTATATTTAAATAATATAATTTAATCTATTATAGGCAGTTATCTTTATCATCTATAGGAGGCTTCCAGAACCCTTCTGGCTCCCCCTCAAAACCATCCAAACATGGAGGGTTGTAGAATGCCTTCCTTTTTTTAACAATTAAACAATTGCAATTCACCGCTTACACCTTTAATTAATTCTAATTAATCCAAAATTAATTTCTAATTAATTCTAAATTAAATATTAACCATTTCTAATTAATTTATCAATCAAATAATAAATTAAAAAATAATTTCCTCACTCTCCTAAAGTTGTTCCTAGCTATTTCTAGTTATTGAGGGCAACCCAAAAAAGACTTTGCTTTTATTCTAGAAAATTATACCAATTTAGCTATGACCTTAGACACCTAATCCAATACAAACAACCACAGGTAATTATAACAAATCTATATGCCTATCAATTCATTACACTATATCAGCATCCTAACATGCAAAGGATCTATATTGTAGTACAAAGTATAGTGAGAAGACTCACCTGAGCTAAACAGCAGAAGCTTAACAGCAACCTCAACAACAGTGACAACTAACACATGCTACCTAAAGCCAAACTGAAACTACTCCTTAGCTAAACAATCAATTCTACCAAGGTTTGACCAAAAGTCAAGTTGTTCAAAAAGTCAACAATCAAAGTGAACGATCAACCAGCACTAACCACTACATCGCGGCCAAGCTCCTTGACCGCACTGTGGTCCCAATGTCAGATCGTCATGGCTTCCTTACCACCACGCCGCAGCCAAACCTATGTTGCATCATGGTCTTGTTGATAAACCACTTAATCCATTAAGTGTTTAATCTGACAAGTCCAAGTCTCATACTTTCTAGAAGGCCTTAATGCAATCTCATGGCTCATATCATAACTTTATGGACATACATGTCCAATACATGTCTCACACCATTCTAGGTCAAAATTACCAAAATGTAATCCTAACTCTAAGTGTGGTACCTAAAGACCATGAAAGACCAGATCCATGGACTAAAATACTTATGAGACAAAGTAGAGTGATAAAGTTGCAAACTTCATCACATCCAACAACACAACTTCATCCAATGGACCAAAAAAAGCTTAGAATCTAGATCTAGCAACTTATAAGCATAAAGATGGAAACTTACATCATACCCAAGGTCCAGAAGGTATATGAAAGTTGAGATCTTCTGATGAAAAGTTCCAAAACTAAATCTTGCAAGAAACTTCCTTCTAAAGATCACTAAAATTCAACAAAATGAATAAGTGAAGAGATGGGAGGCTCAAAGTGGTGAAAGGGAGGCTAGGGTTGCTCCAAAGAGGCTCTAGATATGATGGAGGATGGGAAAAATGACCTACAACATGGAACCATTCCCTTAAATACGGAGAAACCCCTAAATATATGGGCTTGGGTTGCACAGCCACCATGTCGTTGTGGCTTTCTCACCACACTGTAGTCACAAACTTTTGCTTATTCTTTTCCAACTTTAAGCAATCATCACTTTTTTTGTTTTAAATTTGTTTTCAATGATCTTTATATGCACGCGAAGGTATGAAAAAGACCCAAAAATCTATCCACTTACTTTTGAATTAATGTATACCAGACTTAATTCATTAATTCATGCAAAGATTCCAAAATATCACTTTTCCCCCTTTTACCCTTTCTGAATCCAAAGCACAATTCGAGGGATTAAATCGCTTAACCAACATTATCCTGGAATTTGAAACATCCCAAAATTGGGTATTACAATTCTCCCCCACTTAAATTGGATTTCGTCCTCGAAATCCGACTTGGTTAGAATTTCTGAAAACAGCACCAACACAATCCACATGCTTCCTCCAACCACGTCATAAAATCAAAGCATCCATAAAGAAAATTCGAGAGATCACTTAGAACCCAACTAATGCCAACAAATAACCCAATCACTTGAAAAACACTAAATTGCAACAACTACCTCTCTCCCCCAACTGTAAGGCCCAACTCATAGCAAAAACCACTCAAACCGAGAAACTCTCAAACTGGAACTACAGACCGACTCCATCAATACACTTCACAAAACTAGGAACCCTATTCTTTTTAGAAGTTATATAATACCTCATAGATTTTGAAGCAAGTATAAACTTGATGCCCTATTCTATTTATTCAAAACTTAGTTTATCCGAACCAAGATCAACATGAATGGAATTCTCATGGCAAATAAATTTGTTACATTTCCCATGGGAATAGTCAAAGAATTATTAGTAAAAATTGATAAGTTTATGTTTCCAACAGATTTTTGAGGTATTAGATATGAGTGAAGGAAGGCAAGTGTCGATACTGCTTGGAAAACCATTTTTAAACATCATTAGAGCCTTATTCGATATTTATGAAAAACCTGTAACATTAAGAGTTGGACAAAGAAGCAATAACCTTCAGAATAGACAAAACAATGAAATACTCAAAGGAATGCGACGATGAAGCATACTAAATTGATGTTATAAACGTAAATATAACATAAGATCTATTAGAAAAGAAGAATGAAGAAACACATAAAATTTTAACACTAAGGGAAGAAGATTTTGATCCAGAGAGATATAGAGGAACTAGAAACATTATTAAGAAATATAAATAATGAAGAATTTTCAGAAAATGATCCAACACAAAACGTTAAAATAGATCCATATGTACAAGAAATAGAAATTGCCCAAAAATCTAGCCGCGATTATAAAATTTCACCAAGAGAAACGATCGGAAATTTTAATCTTATCAATGAGGAAATCAAATTGGCAGAAGAAAGATCAAGAAATTCCACCAGAAAAGCATGATAAGTTAACTTTAAAACCCCATTCTAATCATTTAGAATATGCATTTTTACAAAAAGATTCAAAACTTCTTGTCATAATCGCTAATGATTTGAGGCAACAAGATAAGGATAAGTTGATAGAGCTTTTAAAGTTTTGCACTTATTTAACATTATTAACCAGCTTATAATTATTATTATAAAGAAACTGAAAAGTCATGGGAGTTTCAAATTCATGTGGTGAAAGTTAAAATGTATCTTTTATAGTACAATATAGAATATAGATATAGATAGATATAGATATAATTAGGTTAGTTAGGTTAATTATTCACTAATTAATCATTAAGTGCCTAATTAAGTTCTTAATATCAAAATTATAATTTTATTTTTCTTAAATCATACTTTTTTCGTAGAAGAACGTAAGCAAAAACAAGGCCTGATTTTGACTTTGTATGCAAAAGTTATGAATTCCAGTAGTTTTTGGTTTAAGGTTGGCCAAACTCATCATAATCAATTCCAAATCACTTTTAATAATCCTAAATATGCATTTATATCCTAATACCTTTCCAAATTCATTACAAAGTGATAACTACCTACATATCTAGGATTCAAATATGATGATCCAATGCTTTATGACATCAGAACTAAGTTATGTTTAATATGAATCACTTGAAGGTCACACTACTTACTTTCCATAAGTAGAATTATAACACATAGATAATCTAATGGTTTAGGATGTCAAACTCATCCTAAAATTATGATTTTATTGTTCTGAAATCATCCCTATGAACATAAAATAACATAAGCAAAATTTGTACCTGATTTCGACTTTGTATGCCAAAGTTATGAATTTAAAATGAGTAGTTTTTGTTTAGAGTTGTTCAAACTCATCCTAATCAGTTCGAGAATATCTTATCCTGATCCTAAATATGTATATTCATCCAAATGTGTAACATCCTGTTTCGGATCGTCTATGAATTAGGGTTCGTGGGCTGCAACCCGGGCATGAGGAATCCTTGAGGCTGCGGCGAGTTACTAGGAGCGTAGGGCTTTTCTCTACCTTTCCGTGAGTATGAGGTTCATTGGAAACGGACTTATAATGAAGGAGCTATGATTTTTTGAAGTTTTGGAAAATTTAGTCCTTTATTAAGAAAAGGTGGCAGCTGAGTACGCGAGGCGTACGTGTGTGTACGCTTAGCGTACTCATGTGTGTGATTTTGAAGCGGAGCCACCTAGTACGATGGGCGTACCAGAGGGTACGTTGGGTGTACTATGCACAAAGTAGAAACCCTAAATGAGGTATGTGTCCCTATTTAAAGGACATGATGGCCTCATTTATGGCCACCATTTCCAGCCTTCAACCCTCTCAAAACCCTAATATCCGTTCCTCTAGCTTGAGTGTCCATTTGTGAGCTTCTAAGTGTTATTGTGGTACCCTTGGAGTGAAGAAGGAGCATGGAATAGAATGGAGTTGGAGTCCAGGCTTTGGATCTGAGCTTTTCGGTGGTTGGAACATCATTTAAAGGTATAAAGCTCAAGGCTTTCTCATCCTTTTTTATTTCAGCATATTATGGTCCATTTTACGGTTTTTGGTCCCAAAGCTTGAAGCTTTATGAGTTGTTGAACTCCAGAGCCTAATATATGTCCTTTTAAGTGTTTCTAGTGGAGAGGATTCATAAAAATGAGGCCTTGGACGTTAAAACCACCCCATGCATGAGATATGAGCATTTTTAGGAGTAAAGAGTGAGTGTATTTGGGTTTGGGACTTTATCATCCATGCAAAGGCTTAAAGTCATGAACTTTATGGAGTATGAGCCTTTAGGGAGTCCAGATATGAGAGTATAGCTATGGTCTTAACGGGTTAAGACTAAGAGGGTGGAAAAAGCTAGTCTGGACGTACGCCGAGCGTAAATCCAGTACGCCCCGCGTACTGGTCAAGTGTCCCCGATCAGAGTTTATGAGTACGCTGAGCGTACCAAGGGAGGTACGCCCCGTGTAACCTAACTGTGGGCTTTTTGGCCTTAATCTCATATTGGGCCTTAAGAGTTGGGCTTGGATTTTGGGCTTGTTGTGCTAGAGATTTTGATCAGAGAAATATATGCATGTGTATTGGGCCCTTCTGATGGGCTTGCCATTTAGACCTAAGTTTAAGAGTTGGGCCTTGGGAGAGCCCATTTAGTATTGGGCCTTGGTGGGCCCAATGAGCTTGAGTTATTTGTGGGTCGGGTAGTGGGCTATCTTTAGACCTAACGAGTGAGGATTGGTCTTAGATCTTAATTGGTTTAATTGTGGGTTTTGGTTCAGTGTTAGAGGTCGGTGTGCAGCAGCAGCATCTATAGGAGTTGTTCATCATTCGAGGTGAGTCTTTTCACTATACTTACCTAGAGTGGTAACCTTTGTGTGGCTGGAGTGTCTTATGTGCTTATATTGAGTATTGTGATCTCCTGCATTATGTCTTTGTAATTTATGTTGTGTATTATTCTGAGCTTTACTGAGTTAGGACCGGAGGGTCCACCCGAGTTGTGGGACCGGATGGTCCCACTGAGACACATTGACCGGAGGTTCTTATTCGAGTTATAGCCATGAGAGAATAATGAGATATGTGTGGTATATTGGGGAACTCACTAAGCTTCGTGCTTACCATGTTATGTGATATGTGTTTCAGGTACTTCTTAGGATCTCGGGAAGGCGCCGGCTTGATTATACACACACTTGAGATGGAGTTTATGTTTTATGGATCCTGGATTTTTATCAGACGATTTGTGATATTTGTGTTTTGACAATTTGACACTTGTGGTTTTGGAATGTGATAATGAGAATTATGTGTTTTAAAAAATGAAAATTTTGTTTGAAAATTTACGGTGTTACAAGTTGATATCAGAGCCTTGGTTTGAGGGATCCGGATGTACCTTCGGGTGTGTCTGGACTCAAACTGAGAACTTGAGAAAAAATTTCATAAGAAATGAGTTTTCTATAATAAGAAAGAGCTTTAAGAGAAAACGAGTTGGAGCAGTGTGTACAATCAGCCAGAGCCTGAACGGTGATTTCCCAAAATACCCTTACTTATTTGTGTTATGAGATATTATTGAGATATTAGTGATGCATGCTAGAGGATAGACTAGGTATTTCATATTTTAGGGCTAGAGTTGCCTGATTTGTGATGCCTTAGCCCAGGAGTTGTTGCTATCGGTTATGTGCCTTGAGTATGTGCTGAGTATGAGTATCTTCCAGGAATCTTTTAGAGAGCGCTTTGAGTAATGGAGTAATCTAGGAGAGATACCTAGATGTGCTTTAGAGGAATCTACTGAGAGGGTAGTTGGATGCCATGACGGGTAGGGTTGCCTGAGTCGGCGATGCCTTTTGAGTTGTGGATAGAGTGAGAGGAGTTATATGCCATAGTGGTTTTACGTGCTGGTGGAGGTTATTCGATGCTCGAATACTGCTTTCTTTGTGCTTTGTGGAACTCTTGATGATGGGAGTCAGCTACCGAGTGAATATGACGATATTCAGGAGGTAGATGGCTGGCATCATGAGGAGTTCTTCAGCAGCTGATGACAGAGAAGTGTGAGAACCTAGGAAGAGCCTGGGGAGTGACTTTAGTCAGTTGAGTACGCTAACACAGGACAGTATTCGCTAGAGAGCGACCATGTGTAACGGGATTAGTGATCGAGAAGGTTAAGCAGCTACTTAGGAAATCTGGGACGATCCGTGTGGAAAGTATGGGTAGATGTGGCAGGTAGTATGGGCCCGTACTACTGAAAACAGAGGACCGATACTCGAAGCAGGGAGAATCACATAGGTTCTAAATAGCAGGTTAAGGGGAGAAAACATGGTGCGAGTACCGTGATTCGTAGTAGAGTGTATTTTCATCTTTAACAGTTATCCGATGATGGGTGTTCAGACTGAAAAAGGATACGGTAAACTGTGGGGCCAGAGGGCCATGTTGATTGAGCTTCGATAGAGTGTACCTTGTGAGGGAGTTGATTTTAGATCCCGAGGAGTTGACTGGTGGGCTGCCAGTTGGAGTCGCAGGAATTGAGGAAAAGTGGAGATGATACGCGGAAGAGGATTGCGGTCTGGGTTGAGTGATCGACCGATGGATGAGATGTCACATCCTGTGATGAGAATTACACTATTTCCGTTTCTCGTATGCAGTAAACGAGATAATGAGTTTCCAGTTCCATAGTTTGGAGGTCACCCCGAGGGGTAACACATATAGTTGCGATATTTTCACCAGAGTAATTGTGGTATGTTTGCTGCGAGGTATTTCTTATACCGTGAAAGAGTCATTAGTAGGGACCGAGATGGATGAGGACAAGGAGATGCCTTAGTCGAGTCAGGCATACTTTTTAGCAGCAGATTCAGGTGATCAAGAGGAGTATACCGGGGCGGCGGCCCTCGTTGTCTACGATGTGTATTGACTGTGAGAGTGAGGTCCCTTGTTCCTATGATAATGTCCGCAATGGAATGTTGGTTGAGGAATCGGAGACGCAGTGTGTGATAGTGCATTACTTCCAGAGTAAGAGTTGTGATTAGTTCAGGACAGTGGGGATATCCGGCGGTGTGTCGGTATGAGACTTCAAGATGACTAGAGGCAGTCACGTTGGGAGGGTTCAGAGGATTTCATCTGAGATTCTAGATATTTGGAGTTGCTTGGTATCTATCGGGAAGATCATCGAGTGTTACGTTGTACGATTCCAAGAGTGAAGAGTGATATATCTGGTGAAACAGCCTATGGAGTAGACTGTTGGTATGCCAATTGGTGATGGTTCGAACCCTGAGTGGGGGAGAGCTGGGTATTCTATTGAGATGATCAGCGATCTGTTCAAAGGCAGTTAGAGCACTGGCTATGGAGATCTGCGGTGCGGACACATGAGACTTGGGTTATTGGTGAATGAGGCAAGGTGCAGAGCGAGACGATACATGTTGTACGTGTTCAGGAAAGGATGAGTGTGTCCACAGCGAGCAGCCGTTGGTCGGAGACCTTATTGTGGTTAGGAACTGTTCGAGTTTGTAGTAGTTGAATTAGAGGCGGTGGGCTCGTTGAGGTCCAGTTTTGACTGTTGAGAGTTTCTAGTTCGATGTATGGGTTGTTATATGCACTCCAGGAAGGGCAATAGTTGTTTGGCAACCAACTTCAGAGTCGGTATGAGTATTCTCGCATGGGTTTTGAGTAGAAGAGGATGGGGTTTCGGATTGTCGTCAACGTGTTCTTGGCCATTGATGATTCCTCCGTATTTCAAGTTGTGAGTTGGAGTATCTTGAGGTTGCGAGTTGTGAGAGTGAAAGATCATTGGTAGAGGCAAGACATGGTGAGATTCTGAGAGGGTGTATTGCGGTATCCGAGTATGATGCCGTGAATGGAAGATCAGTGTATGAGACAAGACATCGTGAGGTTCTGTGATAGTGTATCGTGGTATCTGAGTATGACGCCCTAAACTTTTGGGATTATCTTGAGACTTGAGTTTGTGAGATGACAAGTGGAGTACCGAGTGGCTATTGTTCCAATGGGAACCCTTCAGCTAATTGTAATCGGAAGGGACTATCCAAATGTGAATTGTAGCAGAAGAAAGTGTCTTGTTGCGACAATTGTCGTCAGGAGTAGAGATGCTTAATCTGGGTGGGTGTGTGTACCTGTCTATGGTTGGACCACGGAGCATGAGCTAGTGGACTCAGTATGGTGACGAATTGAGGATGAGAATGTGGGGTGATAAGAGAGTGAACAGATCCAAGTGGGAGTAATCACTTATGACTGTCAGGGGAGACCGTGGAGAGAGCCCATGGAGAGTAAGAGAGAGTATCGTATGATTATGGGGAGCCGTAACATACATGAGTCATAGAGAGAGTATCGTATGATTACGGGGAGTCGTAACATACATGAGTCAGAGAGAGATTCGTATGATTACGGGGAGCCGTAACATACATGAGTCAGAGAGGGAGTATCGTATGATTTCGGGGAGCCGTAACATACATGAGTCAAAGAGAGAGTATCGTATGATTACGGGGAGCTGTAACATACGTGAGTCTGAGAGAGTATCGTAAGACTGTGGGGAGCCGTAGCATTCGCGAGGCAATGAGAGAGTGTCATAGGACTACGGAGAGCCGTAAAACTTGTTAGTCAGTGAGAGAGTGTTGTATAACTACGGGGAGCCGCAGCCTTACTAGTCAGGGGTGACGCATAGGGGCTCTTAGGCCTGGGTAGCCTTGCCAAATGGGTCTGTGGGAACCTGGTGGCCGAACCAGGGGCGAGACTGAGGTCTCAGCAATGGTCGAAACCCGTTGTGTTTTGAGTTAGAGAGGGGTGGTTGCAAGTCGGAAGGATCGAGGTGTAATGCATGCGTATATGCATGGAACATGGGTCATGAGTTGAGTACTGGGTTGGGATGAGTGGTTCCAACTCTGTGTCGGACCAGACTCTGCTGGGTAAGTTTGGCTCTATCTGTGTGGAGAACGAGCAGGTGGGGATTTCGGGTGGATTACATTCTGAGAGGGATGTGTTTCCCATTTGATGTTTTAGACTTGGGTGAACCTATTCATTGGTTTGGGAAGAACCACGACGCGCGCGAGGTAACATGTGGTAAATGGCCGAGGTCGTGTGTGGGATGTGATTTCAAATCGGGTGTAGAAATCGCTTGGGGTAAATAGAGCTTCGTGATTGTGGAGTTCAGTGTGATTAGATGAGTTAGCTCGGTTGAATAGGACTTCTAGGAAGTCCTATTGCCGAATGGGCTAGGGTAGCCTCGGAGATTCAATTGTTGGGTCGGGAGTTGATCTTCTAATCGGATTTGGTGTCTAGCATTGAGAGGCAGTTGGAGTTATGTTTTCGGCTATCAGTGGATAGTTCGGTCAGGCAAGGACGTTGAGTTTGGGGCCGGAGCTAAATCATCCTAGGGTTGGTAGTGAAATGATTTTGACTGACGGGAGGTCGGACCTAGAGTAGAGTTTCGAACCTAGAGTAGAGTTTCGATTCCCATGTGGATTGGCAGGTCTTCATTTAGTGATGAGGACCGAGTATTGAGGTTCACTTTTCAGACGGGTTCTTATAGCATTATCGGAGGTTGGTCATTGGTGTGAGATGACCCTGTTTCTTTGGGTTTCGATCGGAGTCGACTGGTGTTTCGGGCAGGAGTGTTCAGCAGCTAATCATGGTTAACGACTTGTCTCAGCATTCACGACGAGTAATCAGAGTTGGAGATGTTTTATCGAGTCTGCTATTCGATGAGCGAATGACATGGAATATACCGAATGGGCGGTCAGTCGGGGGGACACACCATTACGAGGGCGATCGGTTATGTATAGAATAATCGGTTATGTTCCGAATAATGGGATCTGAGTAATGATAAGGAGCGATTTCGAGGGCGAAATATAATTTAAGTGGGGGAGAATTGTAACATCCTGTTTCGGATCATCTGTGATTAAGGGTTCGTAGGCTGCAACCCGAGCATGAGGAAGCCTTGAGGCTGCGACGAGTTACTAGGAGCGTAGGGCTTCTCTCTACCTTTCCGTGAGTATGAGGTTCATTGGAAACGGACTTATAGTGAAGGAGCTATGATAGTTTGAAGTTTTGGCAAGTTTAGTCCTTTATTGAGAAAAGGCGGCAGCTGAGTACGCGGGGCGTACGTGTGTGTACGCTTAGCGTACTCATGTGCGTGATTTTGAAGCGGAGCCACCTAGTACGTTGGGCGTACCAAAGGGTACGGTGGGCGTACTAGGCACAGAGTGGAAACCATAAATGAGGGATGTGTCCCTATTTAAAGGACATGATGGCCTCATTTCTGGCCACCATTTCCAGCCTTCAACCCTCTCAAAACCCTAATATCCGTTCCTCTAGCATGAGTGTCCATTTGTGAGCTTCTAAGTGTTATTGTGGTACCCTTGGAGTGAAGAAGGAGCATGGAATAGAATGGAGTTGGAGTCCAGGCTTTGGATCTGAGCTTTTCGGTGGTTGGAACATCATTTAAAGGTATAAAGCTCAAAGCTTTCTCATCCTTTTTTATTTCAGCATATTATGGTCCATTTTACGGTTTTTGGTCCCAAAGCTTGAAGCTTTATGAGTTGTTGAACTCCAGAGCCTAATATATGTCCTTTTTAAGTGTTTCTAGTGGAGAGGATTCATAAAAATGAGGCCTTGGACGTTAAACCCCCCCCCCCCATGCATGAGATATGAGCATTTTTGGGAGTAAAGAGTGAGTGTATTTGGGTTTGGGACTTTATCATCCATGCAAAGGCTTAAAGTCATGAACTTTATGGAGTATGAGCCTTTAGGGAGTCTAGATCTGATAGTATAGCTATGGTCTTAACAGGTTAAGACCAAGAGGGTGGAAAAAGCTAGTCTGGACGTACGCCAAGCGTAAATCCAGTACGCCCCGCGTACTGGTCAAGTGTCCCCGATCAGAGTTCATGAGTACGCTGAGCGTACCAAGGGAGGTACGCCCCGCATAACCTAACTGTGAGATTTTTGGGCTAAATCTCATATTGGGCCTTAAGAGTTGGGCTTGGATTTTGGGTTTGTTGTGCTGGAGATTTTGATCAGAGAAATATATGCATATGTATTGGGCCCTTGTGATAGGCTTGCCATTTGGACCTAAGTTTAAGAGTTGGGCCTTGGGAGAGCCCATTTAGTATTGGGCCTTGGTGGGCCCAATGAGCTTGAGTTATTTGTGGGACGGGTAGTGGACTATCTTTAGACCTAATGAGTGAGGTTTGGTCTTAGATCTTAATTTGGTTAATTGTGGGTTTTGGTTCAGTGTTAGAGGCCGGTGTGCAACAGCAACATCTATAGGTGTTGTTCATCATCCGAGGTGAGTCTTCTCACTATACTTACCTAGAGTGGTAACCTTTGTGTGACCGGAGGGTCTTATGTGCTTATATTGAGTATTGTGATATCATGCATTATGTCTTTGTGATTTATGTTGTGTATTATTCTGAGCTTTACCGAGTTAGGACCGGAGGGTCCACCCAAGTTGTGGGACCGGAGGGTCCCACTAAGACACATTGACCGGAGGGTCTTATTTGAGTTATTGCCATGACAAGCTAATGAGAAATGTGTGGTATATTGGGGAACTCACTAAGCTTCGTGCTTACCGTGTTATGTGATATGTGTTTCAGGTACTTCTCAGGATCGCGGGAAGGCGTCGGCTTGATTGTACACACACTTGAGATGGAGTTTATGTTTTGTGGATCCTGGATTTTTATCAGACGATTTGTGATATTTGTGTTTTGACAATTTGATACTTGTGGTTTTGGAATGTGATAATGAGAATTATTTGTTTTAAAAAATGAAAAGTTTGTTTGCAAATTTACGGTGTTACAAAATGTTTTCTCAAAGTCATTAGAAAAATATTAATTACGCTATCAGTGATTCAAATATGATGATCCAATGGTTTATTACATCAAAACTAAGTTATGCTTATATGAATCAGTTGGACTTCAAAATTAGTTGTAACTTGTAAATAAATATTGGATCATCTTAAAACTTGAATCTAATGGACATTGTGAGTTAGGTTAATGAAAATATTTGAACTTTGATCCAGTCCAAAGTTAGATCATGTCATAATCACAACTCAAAACTTCATTAAAGTTATAAGCTAACAGGAAAATTTTCATTTAATCAATATGTGCAATTATTAACATATGATGGTTGAAGGAATCTAGAAACTAGAAATGAGTTTAATTCATAGCTCAAACACAATATAAGATTCAAACTTTAAATCCACCATAATTAGGATTTGAAAATTCAAAATGAAATCTAAGCTCCAAATCAAGCTATGAATCAGACGAGGATATGTTTTTCCTTCCTAACATTAAGTGTATCAGGCAAAAGGATTTACAAACATTAGGTGGTCTCATCTTGAAAGCTGGACTATGATTATGGAAGCAATGAACAAAGAGATGGTGGCAACGGCTGAAGGGTGACATGGAGAAAATGAGTTTAAGAAAGGTTGGGTAAGGTTAAGGTGTGTTTATATATATATATATATATATATATATATATATATATATATATATATATATATATATATATATAAAAGGTATTGTGAAAACTTAAAGATTTGCGATAACTCCTAATCCACTTAACATTTTTCAAAACCAACACCACCATTGGACTCCTAGAGTTGCGTCTAAGCCAGATCCAGGCTTCAAAAAAAAAAGATTTGACGATTTTTTTTTAATGTGCATATATGCACATTTTGTATTTTTTTCAAAACTTTTCAAAACCAACACAACAATGAGACTCTAATACCAGCGTTTAAGAGAATCGCAATTTCAAAATGTCAAAAAAAAAAAACAAAAACGTGCATATACGTACATTTCAAAAAAAAATCATCAATTTTTTTTGGAGCATGTAACTCATTCAGATGCATTATTTTTAGTCCAATGGTAGTTTTGGTTTCGAAAAATATTGGCCAGATTAAGAGTTTTTGGGTTCTCACAAAACTTTAAGTTCTTAAAAAACTTATTTTTCTCTCTCTCTCTCTCTCTCTCTCTCTATATATATATATATATATATATATATATATATATATATATATATATATATATATATAGGGCTCGGTTATAATGTGGATTGAGAACTATTGTGCGGACGTGTGGACAGTGCTATTCTATGAGAATTACTAAGAGAATAAGTTGTTTAGTAATGTGAATACGTTCAACCTCACATAACTATTGTCATTTTCTTGCATTCTCACTAATTCTTATTTATTGTTGTTCTCACGCATCGTTTTTCACTTATTTTCATTCTTACAGAATACGACTCAATAAACATTTTGGCAACGTTATGACATAATGAGAATAATAACAATAAAAAAAATCTATAATAACCTTTTAGACGATTTAATTAGTGAGAATACATGATAATGACAATAGTTATGTAAGATTGAACGTATTCACATTATCAAACAAATTATTTTCTTTGTCATTCTCATAGAATAGCAATGTCCACACGTCCGCACAATAGATGTTAATTCACATTTGAATATATATATATATATATATATATATATATATATATATATATATATATATATATATATATATATATATATATATATTGTTTTTATCTTTAACATGGATTAAACTGTAATAAAACTAAATAAAATCTTCTCTATTCTAATAAATGAATGGTTTTAATCTACTTTTGTCAAGTGTCACTTTAATACAACTCATCATTAATATTATGTCATGTGTCATATAAATATATTAGGCAATTAATTTCAAAATCCAAATTTATATTTTTTTAATTATACATTAAATTTGAAGTTATAATAACTTTAAAATTTTGATATATCTCTTAATTAATAATTTATTTAAAATGACTTGTTTAAAATAATTGATTAATAATTATAAATTTTTATTATAAAAGTTTAATTAATTTTATAACTGTGGTTCGCACGGGTTATAAACTAGTATTTTTTTATAAAAATAAGTTTTTAACCTGAAAATACATAAAAAAAAAAAAAAAAAAAAGCATGTGACATGAATAATTTCTGAAGTTAATATGTATTGTTGATATGTATCTTGGTTTTATTTTCGTTGATTATTTTAATGATCGCATCGACTTATTCTTACTTCTTTGCCTCATGAAAAACAAACATCACAAAACTCATAATGTTTGTTTTTTCTAAATGTCTTACTTGATCGAAACAAATTTTACATTTTAAGTTTAAAAGGATCGGTTCTTTTTATATTAGTTCATAATTTAAATTTTTACCTTTATTATTTATATAATTTGCACTAAATTTATTAAATAAAATTCAGATACTTCAACGACCTACCAACATGTTTTTAGTCTAACGTGAGATAATCTTTCTTTGAGGATGAAAAGTTCAAGTTCGTATAAGACATAGGATTTAAGAAATAATTTTAGAAGTAGTCAGCTTTAAAAATAAATAAATAAATAAATACTTTAACAACCTAATTGACTGAAATATCTTTTATTAATTTTAAATAATTCGTATTTTACTTCTTTATATCAATACGTGACTTCAGTTCTTTATATCAATACGTGACGCTTGAGTCTTGACAATCACTTCAGTGGTAGCCAAAATAATTCTTATCTTGACAGGAGACCCACATTCAAAACCATGAATTAATGCTCTTTTTTGAATTGGTCATTTTATCTTTTTTGAAATTGATAGCAATTGTTAATGATTCATAATTATAATTTTTGTTAGACTCAAAATATTGACACCACCTCAACGCCATCCTTATCCAACGTTTATATACTCTTATTGGAAACAGTCAAAGTGATGATTTTTATTTCGCATAATACTTCTTTTTAGATGGTGAAAACCTGAATTTTTCCAGATGCTTTTTTTTAATAATAATAATTAAAAAAAAAAAACATTTTTCTATTAGTGCACATTTTTTTTTTTGAAAAAAAAAAATACTATCAAATGATTCTAATAATTATTTTGGTACTTATTATATTTGTTGTCTTTAATAGATAGTTAGTTACTCATGTTCAATAAACAATCTTATGCACACAAAAATCATATATTATATGAAAACCAATCAAATGACGAAAATCCATACACTACAATACAGACCAAAAAGAAATAAACAACAGGAGTCTAATTCACTCTCTTTTTATACTTTAACTACCCCCATCTCTTCCCTAACTATATGTATACTGGGGGGCATAAATGTAATTATCAGCTATATGCCGATGTATACTCACACTCTCAAACACACACAAAAAAAAATGTTCTGTACAGAATTCGACGTATTTCAAGCCAAATCCTTGTGATGGGAATATCAAATACCAGAATCTGAATTCCCCCAAAAACCAAACACACTAAAAAAACAAGATGCAATAAAACACTGGAATCACTGATTCCATAGAATCTAGAAAGGTTTTGGTTTAAAGGCAATGGAGTAGGGCTCTTTTGCAAGGTGGAGACTGTGAGGTTCTGGAGGTGGGATTCGGAATTGCTGATTCCATTCCAAGTGTTTTGAGCAGGAAGTTCCTTTCCTGTAAAATAATAAAATAAAGGTCAGATTATTGCTTCTAAATGACATCAATAATAACAAAAAAAATAATAAATAAATAAAATTACGCTTTCTGAAAACTGTGGGCTTGGAATTCCTTCTGCCATTGATCTAAACAATGGAGTCACTTGGAGTGGAGAATTGAACTCTGAATTTGGCAAGGGGCATTTTCGTCCATCACATAAATCATTTGCTTTCTCAATTGTTTTAGATGAAATAGTTTCGGGGGATCCTTGATTTAATTCAATGAGAGATTTTCCTTCAACTGTATTTCCACTAGATTCTTTTTATCAACCAAAAAGAACTTATTAGCATTCATCAATAAAAATTTCATGTACATTTCCATTTTATTATTTAAAAAAAAAAAAAAAAAAAAAAAAAAAGAATCCAAGAATTTTACCTTCTATACAGGGTTTCATACATATTACCACAAATGGAGGTCTTACTTTCTGCTCTTTAGTATTACAACAATCTTCCATTGTAGCAACAATTTGTTTCCTCCTATTCAAATTTAAAATTTTAATCTTGTTTCATATACATGTGATCAAAACTATATAATATATGTAACATACCTTATATTCATATGTTGCATTGAAGTTTCCAAAACTTTATCTGTATTTTGTCTTGTTCTTTTGTTATTGGTATTCATGTTAACTCCATTGTTGTTCTCTTTAGTTGATGAGTCACACTTTGCTTTCTTCTTAGATAAGATAGAGAACCGATTCTTCACAGCATTGTCTGTCCTGTTTAGAGTGACATTTATTTAAAAATTGTTATAAAAAAAGTGTAAACTTATAATTAAGTTCTTAATGAAAATATGACAATTGAATAGAACATTTTATTTTATCTACCTTCCTGGAACCACTTTTGCAATCTCAGTCCATCTGTTGCCAAAAATCTTTTGGGCCTATAAATAAAGTGATTAAGTCAGTAGGGTTATTACATAATCCACTTTTTCAGAGTACAGAGTTATAGTGGGATGTAAATATGATGCTTTGATTATGTTCATTGGGTCCCAATAGTAATAAAGTACACATTCATGACTTGAAGTAGAATAAAAAAAGAGTCTTGTAAAAGTAGAAGTTTACTTGGCATAAGAGCATATCTTCCTCATGTGACCATCCTCCTTTTTTGAAATCAGAATTTAAATAAGTAAACCATCTGCATTACAGGTTTTACATCATTATCCAAGATTAGTAATTCCATAACAGAAAAGAGTATGATAATTGATAAAAGTGATAAAAGCTTGTAGTTTAGTTTACCTTCTTCTGCATTGCCTTGTAGTTTTGTTCGCAAACTTGGATGAAATAATTGCCCAACTGCAGATATGATATAACATCTGTAAATCATTATTGGTTCCAAAACATTTGAAATGGGAAAACTGAAAAGTGAAACCCTAATTGATTATTTGAAGTAAAGGAAATCATACTTATTGGTTCCATGAATACGAATTTGTTCCCTTAATATATCATCATCCTGAAGCAGAAATAAGTGATAAGCCACAATATGAGTAAAAAGTATAAAGGCTTAATCAGGGAGATGAAAGTATGAAACTGAACCTCTTCAGACCATGAAACTATGTGCCTCTCTTTCTGCTTCGGATCATCTTTATCACTGTTACTACAACCACAAGCTTTCTTCTTCATATTCTGCAGTTATGAGTATCAGTACCTCTATCTCCTTTATCCAGAAGATCCACTTCTCGCATGCTAAAGTGAGACTCTATTGAGGCTTTATGTGTGGGTGTAATTTGAGTTAAATAAAAAGGGGCCAAAAGGAACTCTAAATGTCCCTTTTTAAGGGGGGAAACTTTACAGGTTGCTGTTTACTTCAAAAGGACCACCATACCACACGCACTTTTAGGTTGAATCGTATATCAATCACCTTTGATGATCTGAAAAACATGCAAACGGAATTGAACATTAAAATCAGAAAGTTGAAATTCTACGATTGACGATACGATCAAATGAAAAATTCAACGATTTCTATGAAGAGTCCAATCAAATTACGAATAGAACGTAATCAAACTACATAAATTTGGGAGCAATGATTAACACTAAAAGGAATATTACCTTTTGGTAGGGCATATCACGAGAATCGAGACCGATGAATATCCGTGAACCGACTAGTGGTGTTATGAACAACTACTTTGAGCTAACTGTGTAGCTTTTGTTATTCTCGAATAGCTTTATCTGTAGGCATACGATTGAAAGAGAGGGAGAATCGGTTTCCGTAAAAAATTACGACGTTATCCACCACCACAGCCGCACACACACTGCCGTAAATATCTGTGTGATTTTGTAACCAGGTTTGATAGAAGTTCAAGCCTCAGATACAAACCTCTTCAATGCTTTCTTTCATTCTTTCTTCAGAGCTCCGTCGTGGTTGTTTGGTCGCGACGGCGGTGGTGCACCTGGTGGTGGTGGTGTGCGACTGTGCGGTCAATGGTCAAGCATGTGGAGCAGTGACTTCTCTATAAACGTGTATTTTTAAATATTTTATACCGTTTAGTATCTTTATTATTTTTCAAAGACCCACTTTTTCAAAATTTCAAAACAAATCTTTCATATTTGGAAATTTTTTTATTGCATTTATTTGCCATTTGTTTGTGTTCAAACTTCAACGTAATATAGTTATGTTACAAAAACATTGATCGATGTGTTTTTAAAAATAATTATATCACAATCAACAAAAAATATTTGTTTCATACAAAATAGATATAAAAAATTAATCCCTATTTAAAGCTCCCCGTGGAGTGATTAAGTCCCTTGAGAATATCCGAAGAAACTTTCTCTAGAGATGGTACGAAGACAAAAAAAAATAATAATAATAAAATAAAATACTACTAATAATAATAATAATAAATCAAATGGGTCTCATGAATAAGGTTATAGCTCCTAAAAAGAAAGGCGGCTAGGTGTTGGTTCACTGCAATCACTTAATCTAAGCCTTACTAGTAAAATGGTGGTGGAGGTGTAAGCTTGATAATATGTCCTTATGGGCTAAGTGATCACAACCATTCAAAATTTCAAGGACAAACCGGTAGACTACTTATCACAAAAGACTACGGGGTTGTTTGGTAGCATCTGGATTATTCATATCTAGATGATACACATGTCTGGATGATGTAGAGGTTATGTATGAATCTGTATCTGCATGATAATTTGATGTTTGGTCAGACATCTGAATGTCTGTCTCTTAATGGTGAAAATTACCATTTTAACCTTCTGAATTATTTGTTATTGTTTGGTTGGACTGAACGACTGTGCTGAATGATACTGAATTTGTAAATAATTATAAATAAAATACAAAACTTCTTATAAAATCCAAATTAAACATAAAACAAAACACAAATTAAAATTCATACAACATCCAAATTAAACATCATACAACATCCAAATTAAACATAATCCTGAGCATACAACTTTAAAGTAATTGATTAACAATCTGGTTACGCAAATTAGTCATATATTTATTGTCTTAGTTACCCCATTGAATGTCGTGTACGCTTTGTTCATCACTTCCTCACATACTTCAACAGTAAACATAGTCTCCTCTTCAAAGTCCATAAATAAATGATCACGAATATTATATTTCCTTATAAAATTATGGACTACAAAACAAGTAAGCATTATGTCTCTTTGTATTGGAAAAGGATAAGGAGTCATTTCCTTTAGGATTGGAAATCTCGCCTTCAAAACTCCATAAGCGCGCTCAATAACATTTATGAGTTGTGCGTGAGCATGGTTGAATTTTTCCTTTTGGTTAATGCAAGTTGTCTTCAGAAATCGGATAACCAGTACCTCGTATTGCGGTAGGGAGCCATAAATCCATGAGTGTTGGTGTATGCGGCATCACAAAGGTAATATTTGTCTATAAATGTGACTTTTGCAATTGTTATATGAAAAATAGATAATGTATTTAATATTCAAAGTTAAAAAAATATTGCAAACCTGGTGGAGGAAATGGAAAGCCGGAAGTTGGATTAAATACAACTTCTTTTAGAACTCGTGAATCATGTGTTATGCCCTCCCAACCGGCTAATACAAACGTGAATATCATATCAAAATTACAAATTCTAATAACATTTTGATAGCATTCACCTTTTCATATTTCCCTATAACGAGTTTATGATATATTACTTCTAATCAAAAATCACAATACCTTAATCTCTAGTTGCCATTCGTCTTCTTTCATGTTAAACATGTTAGTTATAGGGTTATAAACGTTGCCTATTTTGTTTTTTAATTTTAACCAAGCACCAAACTTTGCTTTTAGATAGTCGTATCGATTTTTCATCTGCTTTTGATCAACTACAAAACTGTATTCTGTTTTCAATTTTTCAGCTACATTCTTCCATGAGCTTGCTTTCAAACTACTCCCTTCACGTCCGTAAGTTGTAATTTCATGAATACAACCTTCAAGAAATGTTTTTTCAACACATTCTATTTGTTTCCAATTAATTCTAGGCCTTTTGTGCCATTTGTGCCATGTCTATTATTCAAAATTCAGCAAGAACATATTTCAACAACAAAATCTAGCAACATAACAGGAAAAATCAAGCAAAATCATAGCAGCAACTCAGCAAGAACACATATTTTCGGACTTTTAATTACATATAAACAACAAATCAGCAAGAACAAAGCAAAACCACAGCAATATGCTTAAAACTCAATTAGATTTCACACAAATCGTTCACCCAAAAACAAATTGATCAGCCAACATAGCAAGACAGCAAGAACATAACAATAACACAACACATCATTGATTTCATTTCTAGAAACAGATTTAAGAGAGAAAAACTCTTTAAAAATCGCCCCAGTGAACAAATTGGAAGAACGTACCAGCGAAGGGGGGGAGGCGGCGAGGAGGGAGGCGAACTGGCGCTGTAGGATGACCTGAAATCGGTGGATGCAAGTGAGGAGGCGAGTGTTCGTTGTTCGCTGAAGTAGAAGAGGGAAGAAAAAAAAGAGGCGGACGATGATATCTGTTTTTAGGGCGAGGGCATCAAAGGAAAAACTTTCATCCAGAGTCTTTATGATATCTGACCGAATAAGACATTTTTTTAATATATGGTTGATTAAGAGGCTAAAATAGTTTCAACCAAACACTCTGAATCTGAATGATCCAGAGCCATCCTCTTTATAGGATCATTAAGAGGCCAAACAAACAGCCCCTATATCAGGTGTTTGGAACAATAGTGTAGGGGTAAAATCGGAATTAGAGAGCATTGGTCTGCAATTCAAAGACATCATAATGAAGACAGTCAATTCAGGTATGTCGACATTATTTTGGCAGGATGAAATGGGTTGAGGGAGGTAAATTAAAAGACCGGTTTCGAAGACTATATTCGATTGAAGGGAAAAAAGATGTATAGTGGCTGAAAGAATTAAGTTGTATGAGTTTGAATGGGACTTGAGTTGTGATGTAAATGGAGTTGGTATGTCATAGGAGCTAGCCAATATCATGGTTGTTGGATTGTTCACCCCAAGCACTGCTTGTGATGAGTGGAGGTGCGTGTTGGACTCTAGTGACAATTTTACAACTAGTGCAGTGTGATCTAAATTGGTAGAATTCAATTATGTCTTCCTTCACAATCGCATTGAGTGGCTTAAGTTAGCTCCGCCTAAAGTCTTAACTTTTATATGGAGAGATAATATGGGCAGGATCCCTTCCTCTTTGGCCTTAAGTCCGCGTGGTGTGAACGTAGTCTCACTATCCTGTGGATACTGCAATGGTGAAAATGAGTGTGCTGATCATAATTTGGCTAGATGCAGCTTCGTGAACATCACAAAGGAATTGATTTTCAAGTGGTGTGGAATTAGGAATCTAGTATTCAATACTATAGGTGAATTGCTCAAATTTACTTCTACATGGGGGAGCTGTCCAAAGAGAAGGAAATTGTTAACCTTGATCTGTTATGGAATGTTATGGATGGACTGGAAAGCAAGAAACGATCGGGTGTTTCAGTAACACACTACAACACCTACACTGATGGCAGATAACATCAAGTCTTTGGTATTTGTATGGCTAAAACAAATGGGTGAAAAAAAAAGAAATTAAATGGATGGAGTGGAATGTTTCCCCCTTTTTATGCTTGTAATCGGTTTTCCCTTTGTTCTTTTTGTATTGTTGCTCTCCTGCCGACTAGTTACTTGCTAATCTTGGTTTTTAATATATTCATTTGCCGTTTCCAAAAAAACTATTATATATATATATATATATATATATATATATATATATATATATATATATATATATATATATATATATATATATATATTCGGAAGCGTTTAAGGAATTAAAGACTTTATGTGGTTCATATTTTTGCCACAACATTTTAGAAATGCTACACTTTTGGCCCAAAAATAATCTTAAAACAAAAGTTGATATGAATAATAAAGTTTTAGGTTTTTAAACTTTTGCCACTAAAGTTTTATTTTAAATTTTTACCACAATTTATAGTTTTAGAGTTTTACATTTTTACCCTAAAATTTTGTTATGTTAGATTTTGGCCATAAAAAATCTAAAACTTTAGCCATGAAGTTTTTTATTTTAGACTTAGCTACAAAACTTTTTATGTTGGCATATTCGATCCCTAAACTTTCGTACTTTCACACTTTCTACCATTTACTTTGTCGAATGCCACTTTATATCCCCTACTATGTAAATTATCATTTTTACCCCTGTTAAATGTGACATTAGCAATTTAGAGCATTCGTATGGAGCATTTGAGTTTAATGGAGCACTTGGAACTCAATGGAGCACTTGGGGTTTATGGAGCATGTTACAAAGGAACGAATCATCTGAGAAAGATGGATCTTCTGACAAAGGAACGGATCAAGTGACAAAGGAAAGAATCTTCTAAAAGGGGGTATGGAGCACCTGGAAGTGGAATGGAGCATTCGGGTGCATGTATGTGCTATCTGTGATCAATATGCACCATCCTATGCTTGGATGCGCCAGTTACAAGTCAAGGTGTGCCACTATTGAAACTTGATATGCCACAAAGTGACTTAATACGCCACCAAGTGACATGATATGCCACGAAGTGACTTGATATGCCACCAAGTGACATGATATGCCATCAAGTGACATGATATGCCACCAAGTGACAGGATATGCCATTCATGAGGTAGATGCATGTGACATCCCCTAATTTCTCGGCCAGAAAAGACCGATTTAATTTATGCTTTTTAAAATAAAATCAGAGTAATCCTTTTAAAAGATGTTGCGGAATTTGTTCCCAAAACAAAACATGATAAAAATTTATCAAAACCTTTCTTTAAGAAATATATATTTTCATTTTATATCAAAACCTCGGGATGTCATGTTCCGATACAAATCAAAAGCATAAACAAGACATTATAAGCCTTACAACAGTTATTTACAACTATTGGCCTATAATCCAAAAATCTCCCATCATCATCCGACTATGCTCGGGGTCCACTACCTGTAATATAAAAAGCTGAGTGGGTCAGACTTGGGAGCCTAGTGAGCTTATAGGGTTTTCAACCCACAATAATAATAAACTTATTAAATTCATCAATCAACAATAACCCTGATTACCCATTCCCGTTATCCTCACTTTACGTCCCTAAACACCTATCACAAGGGACCTAGCCTAAGGAATATCATCGGGATGGACACTACTGCTAAGGGGACTCCTCAGCCATACATGTCCTAAAGGCAATCATGAGGGGGATGGAGTACGCCAATGAACATATAGTTCACCAACACCTACAAGTTGCGAACCTGCTAGTGTTCCACTGGACTGTCTAGAAAGGTCCGTGGTCGTCATCTATACTCCGCTAGACGACTACAACAACAACAACAACAACAACAACAACAACATCGAGGCCTCTCATCATTTTAACACACATCGACTATTTCGTCTACCCATGTTTTACCCAACATATTTGTAGATAAAATACATATACAGTTTAAAACTTGTATAAAACATCTATTCAACAGTCACCTCAAATAAACAATTAATATAATTACACATAGCACGCATTTTAAAGAAAATACTTCATATCTATGTGTAAGGTGAAAATGACTACACACTTACTTGATTTAATGATAATCGGGCAGCACTTCGTTTCCTAAAACAATCGTTTCTAATAAAACCAGTAGTTTTATTGAGAAACCGGGCTCTGCAAGGGTTGGGCTTCAAAACCAAAAAGATAAATTTTTTCGGGTCTTCGGGCACTTCGGGATGTATTTTGGGTGTTTGGTATAATATCGGGGCTTTGGGGGAAGTTGGAATGGAAGAAATATTGTTTAAGGGGTGAAAAGTGGCAATTTTCCAAATTACCACCGGGGGGTCTCGCACCCTTCTATTTATAAGGGGGAAGCTTCGGATCCGAGGGCTGAGAAGCGAATAGATGTCAGCAGATGCGAGGGGCAGGTGGCGCGCCTGCGAGGCTCGGACACCTGGTGCGACACGCGTCGGATGCGAGGTGAGGCGGCTTCGGATGCGAGGAGTCACCGGGCACGCGTCGGAGTCTCGGCTGCACAGCGCATCAGTGACTAAGCTGCTTCGGACACGAGGCGACACGCGGCCTGCTTCGGTTGGGCCTCCCTTCGGTCATATCACAATCCGACATGGGGCATGCATGTGAGAATCCGGGTGACGTGGCCGAAGTCTGTCCATGCGAAATTCCTCGGATTTCGTGTTTTTCTCGATTTTTGAGCCAAAACTTCTAAAATCCATAACTTTCGCATACGGGCTTCGTATTTGACGTTCTTTATATGCACGCGTAGGTAAAATTACGCTCTACAACTTTCGTTTAGACTTTTTCGGCTAATTTTGACTTTAATTTTAATATTATTATTTTTAACAGACCGGGACAGGAAATCCGTTAAAATTTCATATCTTCTTCATCCGACGTCCGTTTTCGTCTGTCTTTTTACCGTTGTACTACTATTTACGAGACCTTCGATTCTCGTTTAGGTTGTGTCGGCTAAAAATCACTCGATCTAAAATTCGAGTTTTTAGTTGTTAACTGCTAAGCTGAAACTTAGAAAAATCATAACTTCCTCATACGAAGTCAGATTTGGGCGTTCTTTTCATGCATACTCTCGGTTTAATGAACACTACGACTTTCATTTAGATCACTAAGGCTAAAAAGTAGTTTATCAAAAACTCACTTTTTACGTCATTCGGCACCGTGCCGGTTTTGTCGCGGAACTTCGACAGGTTATAACTTCTTCGTTATAACTCGGATTTTGGTATTCTTTATATATCCGGAATCCTTGTCACGACCACTACAACTTTCTTAATAGATATCGGCTTTATCTAATATTTATTTTCGACGCTTATTTTTTATTCTTAATTAATTAAATCCTAATAATTAAGCATAAAATACATAATATTCACATAATTCCTTTTCATTTCTTCAAAATGAGTTACAAAGGTTAACCTAGACTATTACGTTAATATTAATGAAACACGGGCGTTACAATTCTCTCCCCCTTAGGATGATTCTGTCCCCGGAATCACACATCAACAAACAAATGCGGGTAGCGACTCATCATGTCACTCTCTGTTTCCCAGGTGAGATTTGGCCCATTCGTATGTTTCCATCGCACAAGCACTAAATCAACCATTTTGCGTCGCAACTTCTTAGTCTTACGGTCAATGATTGCCTTTGGTTCTTCAATTAACCTCTTGTTTTCATCCAACCTTAATTCAGAAATTGGAATAATGTCGGGCACATCTCCCGTGAACTTTCTCAAATAACACACATGAAAGGTGTTATGAATACCCTCTAGTTCTTCTGGTAATTCTAGCTTGTAAGCTTGATTCTCGATCCTCTGAAGAACTTTAAACGGTCCAATAAACCTTGGACTCAATTTTCCCCTTTCACCAAATCTTATAAGTCCCTTCCACGGCGAGACTTTAAGTAAAACCGAATCTCCAAATTCGAATGATATCGGTTGTCTTTTCTTGTCAGCATAGCTCTTTTGACGATCTTGAGCAGCTAACATCCTTTCCCTAATCACTTTCAACTTTTCAGCAGTCTGATGGACTATTTTAGGTCCCATAAACTGCTTTTCCCCAGCTTCCAGCCAACATGACGGCGTTCGACACTTTTCTCCATACAAAGCTTGGTAAGGTGTCATCTTGATGCTTGAGTGGAAACTATTATTATAGGAAAATTCTACTAGAGGTAAGTGTTCATCCCAGTTACCTTGGAATTCCAGGGTACATGCTCTCAGCATATCCTCCAACGTTTGAATTGTTCGTTTGCTCTGACCATCGGTTTGCGGATGGTAAGTTGTACTCAAACTCAACTTGGTACCCAATTCCTCTTGTAGACTCCTCCAAAACCTTGAGGTAAAACGACTGTCACGATCTGATACAAATCGTTAACGGAACACCGTGAAGTCTCACAATTTCCTTCACGTAAGAATTCGCAAGTTTATCCATAGACCATTTCTCGTTGGCTGCTATGAAATGCCCACTCTTAGTGAAGCGATCAACGACCAACCAAATCATGTCGTGACAGTTCCTTGTTCTGGGCAGTTTAGTCACAAAATCCATGGTGATGTCTTCCCATTTACCCATGGGTATAGGCAAAGGTTCTAAACTCCCATACGGTTTCTGATGTTGTGCCTTAACCCTGGCACATGTTACACACTCGGCCACATACTTAGCAACATCGAGCTTCATCGTCGGCCACCAGTAGTAGGGTTTTAGATCCCTATACATTTTTGTGCTACCGGGATGAATCGAGTACATGGTCTTGTGAGCTTCTTCCATCAGAAGATCTCTTACTCCTCCCGTCTTAGGTACCCAAATCCTATCTTGGAATACCTTCAGTCCTTGACCGTTTGTATCAAACACTAACGTTTTGCCCAAACGTTCTTCCTTTCGGTCATTTTTCTTTAAAGCTTCCTCTGGAGCTTTCTTTATACTTTCCATAATTGTTGAGACAACTTCAATTCTCAACGCTCTTGTCCTTTTCTTTTCAAGGTTTACCTTCCGACTGATAGCATCAACAACAACATTTGCTTTACCAGGGTGGTAAAGTATCTCACAGTCGTAGTCCTTGAGTAACTCTAGCCAGCGTCGCTGCCTCATGTTCAATTCTTTCTAATTAAAGAGATATTGAAGACTCTTATGATCAGTGAAAAGTTTGCATTTAGTGCCATAAAGATAGTGCTTCCATATCTTTAAGGCGAATACTACTGTTGCCAACTCCAGATCATGAGTGGGGTAGTTCTTTTCATGCTCTTTCAATTGCCTCGATGCATACGCTATCACTTTATCCCTTTGGGTCAGTACACAACCTAACCCAACTCCAGAGGCATCACTATAAACTGCAAAGTCATCAACTCCTCAGGCAAAGAAAGAATCGGTGCTTCACACAATTTCTTCTTTAACTTCTCAAAAGCTTCCTTATGCTTCTCATTCCAAGTATAAGTAGCTCCTTTGTGGGTCAAAGCTGTTATTGGAGTAGCGATCGAAGAAAAGCCTTGGATAAATCTTCGATAATATCCAGCTAATCCTAAAAAGCTTCGGATCTCCGTAGGACTCTTCGGTTGTTCCCACTTCATCACAACTTCAATCTTCGCTAGGTCAACCATTATCCCTTCTTATTTAACCACATGACCCAAAAATTGGACTTCTTGAATCCAAAATTCACATTTGGAGAACTTGGCATACAGTTTCTACTTTTTCAGAACTTCTAGCACTTCATGCAGATGCTTTTCATACTCCTGCTTGCTTTTTGAATAAATCAAAATATCATCTATGAACACTATCACGGATTTATCAAGGTATGGTTTACAAACCCTGTTCATCAAATCCATGAAAGCCGCTGGAGCATTGGTTAGTCCGAACGACATAACCAAGAACTCATAGTGTCCATATCTTGTTCTGAACGCAGTCTTCTCAATATCCTGCTCTCTTACCTTTAGCTGATGATATCCTGACCTAAGATCGATCTTCGAGAAATAGCTCGAACCTTGCAACTGATCGAACATGTCATCAATCCTCAGCAACGGGTACTTGTTCTTTATTGTTGCTTTATTCAGCTCTCTGTAATCGATGCACATTCTCATGCTCCCGTCCTTTTTCTTTACAAGTAACACCGGGGCTCCCCAGGGTGATGAACTAGGTCGAATAAAACCTTTGTCCAATAACTCCTAAAGTTGTGTCATATGCTCTTTCATCTATGTTGGTGCTAATCGATACGGTGCTTTTGCTATTGGCATCATTCCTGGTAACAAGTCGATACGGAATTCTACTTGTCGATCAGGGGGCAATCCGGGAAGATCTTCAGGAAAGACTTTCGGATAGTCACACACCACCGGAATATTCTGCACCTCCTTCTTTTCCTTCTTAGCATCGATCACGAATGCTAGATATGATGTACATCCCTTGACCAAACACTTTCTGACTTTCATTAGGGAAATGATTCCAGAGTTTACTCTGCATTTGTCTCCATACACCATAAACGACTCTTTCCCTGGCAGTTTTACTTTTACTATCTTCTTCCTACACAATATTTCGGCATCATTGGCGCTAACCCAATCCATTCCTAGAACTATGTCGAAACCATTTAACTCGATAGGCAATAATTCCTCGTGGAACTTATTCCCATTCAAGTCAATAAATATGTTTTTCATATGATGGCTAATAGGTATAAACTTGCCACTAGCAACCTCGACTATTAAAGCATTAACTAGTCTATCTACAGGCAAAGCTAGTTTTCTACCAAATTCATGCGAAATAAAGGAGTAATTGGCTCCAGAATCAAACAAAATTTGGGCAGGCAATTCGTTTACGAGAGAGGTACCTGAAGCGACATCAGCTTCTTCTTTCGTAGCTTCAAGTGTCATCTGAAAGGCTCTCGCCTTTGGCTTTGGTGGAAGATTGGGCTTTGCTGCATCCTTTTTCTTCGGGCAATCCTTCAAAATATGCCCTTCTTCATTGCACCCAAAACAGACGTTCTTATTGAAAGTGCATTCATTGGTATAATGCCCAGGCTTTCCACATTTGTAACAAGTGAATTCATCGCTACATTTCCCATCATGTTTCTTCTTACACTTGTCACACCACTTGGCTTCGGCTCCTCCTCCGAATTTCCTCGAACCAGTCTTCGAGAACTTGTTCTTTTTATTGGAACCTCAAGTTCCTTCAAACTTTCTCTTTTCGCCAACTTCAACCTTGCCGGCGGCTCTCCCCTTAATCATATCTTCAACAGACTTGGCAGCCCAGATAGCTGCCTCCAAAGTAAGTGCCTGACGTACTGGCACCGCGTACTCCCATGGAAGTCCCTTTGCGTACCTGCCAATTTTTGTCAGCTCATCTGGGACAATACGCAAAGCAAACTCCATTGTGTCTGTGAAGCTATTTGTGTATTCATCAACGGTCATACTTCCCTTCTTCAACGTCAGGAATTGGTTTTCTAGCTTAAGCACATTTTGGGCCGAGCAGTACTTGCTCTTGAAGTGCACCAAGAACTCTGCCCAAGTCAGCTGCAGTGGCTCATTAGGGCTTAGGGTTTTCCCCAGAGTGTTCCACAAACGAACATCGCTACCTCTGAACTGACGCACTGCAAATGTGGTTTGTAACTTGCCTTGGCAACCACATGTCATGAAAGCCAATTCCATTTCCGAGATCCAATCCAATACTCCGACGGGATCTTCTTTTCCAATGAAGGTTGATGGCTTACAACTTTATACTTGCATCCATTTCTTTCCACTCTATCCTCGTGGTTATTTCTCCCAACCACAAGCGGTTCAGTTTGACCAACAGATCTACTGTTGTTTCCTTCTTCAGACTGACTGTCATTTAATTCAGGTTGTTCAACAGGAATTGAGGGTTCACTCCTGTTGTTCAACAATATTTGCCTCATTTCCTCCCTTTGTTCAGCCATCATTGTCTGAATCATGGCTCGTACTCCAGCCATGGTGATGGGTTCTGGTGCAGCTCCTGCTATAAGCACCTGTTCCATCACTTGGGGTTGAGGTTGTTGGTTTCTATTTGCATTTCCAGCTCCACTTCGGGTTCTTGCCATTATAGTCTATATACCGAATAAGGCAAATTTAGATCTTTATCCTCGATAGATACTTAAATTCTCCTTATCACTCCGAAACGTTTACATGTTAGTTCTAATATCGTAATCGTACGCTTAAAATTCTACACACATAAGGTTTCCAGATCCGGTAGGCAACAGACCATAGATCCGAACAATTAATGGCATATATGGCAAACATATAGCATTTAGCACATAAAAGCATTTTAGGCATCTTTCCTAAAATAAACTATTGCTTGTGTCTAAAATATGGTAGACACTCATCTCACAATCTTCACTTAGCATTCTAAGTTTAAGTCTAGAAATCCTACAAATTCCTAGTTCGCCTAAACTAATGCTCTGATACCAACTGTGACATCCCCTAATTTCTCGGCCAGAAAAGACCGATTTAATTTATGCTTTTTAAAATAAAATCAGAGTAATCCTTTTAAAAGATGTTGCGGAATTTGTTCACAAAACAAAACATGATAAAAATTTATCAAAACCCTTCTTTAAGAAATATATTTTTTCATTTTATATCAAAACCTCGGGATGTCATGTTCCGATACAAATGAAAAGCATAAACAAGACATTATAAGCCTTACAATAGTTATTTACAACTACTGGCCTATAATCCAAAAATCTCTCATCATCATCCGACTATGCTCGGGGTCCACTAACTGTAATATAAAAAGTTGACTGGGTCAGGCTTGGGAGCCTGGTGAGCATATAGGGTTTTCAACCCACAATAATAATAAACTTATTAAATTCATCAATCAACAATAACCCTGATTACCCATTCCCATTATCCTCACTTTACGTCCCTAAACACCTATCACAAGGGACCTAGCCTAAGGAATATCATCGGGATGGACACTGCTGCTAAGGGGACTCCTCAGCCATACATGTCCTAAAGGCAACCATGAGGGGCATGGAGTACGCCAATGAACATATAGTTCACCAACACCTACAAGTTGCGAACCTGCTAGTGTTCCACTGGACTGTCTAGAAAGGTCTGTGGTCGTCATCTATACTCCTCTAGACGACTACAACAACAACAACAACAACAACAACAACATCGAGGCCTCTCATCATTTTAACACACATCGACTATTTCGTCTACCCATGTTTTACCCAACATATTTGTAGATAAAATACATATATAGTTTAAAACTTGTATAAAACATCTATTCAACAGTCACCTCAAATAAACAATTAATATAATTACACATAGCATGTATTTTAAAGAAAATACTTCATATCTATGTGTAAGGTGAAAGCGACTACACACTTACTTGATTTAATGATAATCGGGCAGCACTTCGTTTTCTAAAACAATCGTTTCTAATAAAACCGGGAGTTTTATTGAGAAACCGGGCTCTGCGAGGGTTGGGCTTCAAAACCGAAAAGATAAATTTTTCCGGGTCTTCGGGCACTTCGGGATGTAGTTTGGGTGTTTGGTATAATACCGGGGCTTTGGGGGAAGTTGGAATGGAAAAAATATTGTTTAAGGGGTGAAAAGTGGCAATTTTCCAAATTACCACCGGGGGGTCTCACACCCTTCTATTTATAGGGGGGAAGCTTCGGATCCGAGGGCTGAGAAGCGAATAGATGTCAGCAGATGTGAGGGGCAGGTGGCGCGCCTGCGAGGCTCGGACACCTGGTGCGACACACGTCGGATGCGAGGTGAGGCGGCTTCGGATGCAAGGAGTCACCGAGCACGCGTCGGAGTCTTGGCTGCACAGCGCATCAGTGACTAAGCTGCTTCGGACACGAGGCGACACGCGGCCTGCTTCGGTTGGGCCTCCCTTCGGTCATATCACAATCCGAAACGGGGCATGCATGCGAGAATCCGGGTGACGTGGCCGAAGTCTGTCCATGCGAAATTCCTCGGATTTCGTGTTTTTCTCGATTTTTGAGCCAAAACTTCTAAAATCCATAACTTTCGAATACGGGCTTCGTTTTTGACGTTCTTTATATGCACGCGTAGGTAAAATTACGCTCTACAACTTTCGTTTAGACTTCGTCGGCTAATTTTGACTTTAATTTTAATATTATTATTTTTAACAGACCAGGATAGGAAATCCGTTAAAACTTCATAACTTCTTCATCCGACGTCAGTTTTCGTCTGTCGTTTTACCGTTGTACTACTATTTATGAGACCTTCGATTCTTGTTTAGGTTGTGTCGGCTAAAAATCACTCGATCTAAAATTCGAGTTTTTAGTTGTTAACTGCTAAGCTGAAACTTAGAAAAATCATAACTTCCTCATACGAAGTCAGATTTGGGCGTTCTTTTTATGCATACTCTATATTTAATGAACACCACGACTTTCATTTAGATCACTAAGGCTAAAAAGTAGTTTATCAAAAACTCACTTTTTACGTCATTCGGCACCGTGCCGGTTTTGTCGCGGAACTTCGACAGGTCATAACTTCTTCGTTATAACTCGGATTTCGGTATTCTTTATATATCCGGAATCCTTGTCACGACCACTACAACGTTCTTAATAGATATCGGCTTTATCTAATATTTATTTTCGACGCTTATTTTTTATTCTTAATTAATTAAATCCTAATAATTAAGCATAAAACACATAATATTCACATAATTCCTTTTCATTTCTTCAAAATGAGTTACAAAGGTTAACCTAGACTATTACGTCAATATTAATACCTAGCCTAGAAACACGGGCGTTACAATGCACCATTGTGGAGACGATGTGCCAACTTGGAGTCTAGATATGCCAACTTGGAAGAGGATCCTCCAACCTTGGAGAGGATGTGTCATCCCTTGATCAAGATGTTCCATCCACATGCCTAATGTTCCATCTTGATGTAAGGATGCGCCACTTGGTGCCTTGATATGCCAAGTTATCCCTTGATGAACCGTATGCTATGAAGTACCCTATGATGCTCAAGATTGTTAAAGGAAGCTCAAAAGTTGAAGATACTCAAGGATTATCGCTTGATGTGTCACCATGATGGTTGATATGTGTAACAAACCGTTATTTCAAACCTATGTAATAATATTGGTCAATTTGTATTTCTTTTTAAAATAATAAAGAGAAATTTTAGCATACTGTGTATATTTACATAATTGACCCTCAAAAATAAATTATTAAACAATCTCGATTGGGATGAACCAAGTGATAGAGATTGTAACAAGGTTTCCAAAAACATAAAGAACACTAAAATCCGAGTTATAACGAAGAAGTTATGACCAATCGAAGATCCGCGACAAAACCGGCAAAACACTGTTCAGTGTAAAAACTGAATTTTCAATAAAAGGCTTTTTAGCCTTAACAATCTAAATGAAAGTTGTAGTTTATGTTAAACCGATAACTTTCATAAAAAGAACGGCAAAATCTGACTTCGTATGAGGAAGTTACGATTTTTCTATGTTTCAGTGTAGCAGTGTACAACTAAAAACTCGAAATAAATATCGAGTGAGTTTTAGCTAACACAACCTAAACGAGAATTGAAGTTCTCATCAATAGTAGTACAACGGTAAAAAGACAGACAAAAACGGACGTCGGATGAAGAAGTTATGAATTTTTAACGGATTTCCTGTACCGGTCTGTTAAAAATAATAATATTGTAAATAAATTCAAAATTAGCCGACAAAGTCGTAGAGTATTATTTTACCTACGCGTGCATATAAAGAACGTAAAAAACGGAGCTCGTATGCGAAAGTTATGATTTTGGCACAAAAATAAGAAATATTGAAAACCGGGCAATTTCGCAAGGCTGACCTTCGGCCACGTCACCCTCGCATGCGAGGCTTCCACGTGTCACCATCGGATTGGACCGAAGTTCGCCGTGTCACCATATGATTGGATCGAGACCGAGGTCCAATAAGCAGACGACAACCTTCGCAGGAGACACCCCCGGACACCCCTCGGACACCCCCTCGGACACATGCCCTCTTCCCATTGGACCGAAGTCTGGTCCAGTCCGAAGCCAACACCTCCGGGCCACCTGTCCGACCCTCGCCCCGTGTACCCTTCGCATGACCGACACGTGTGTTTCTGACTCTTCCTTCGGACCGCCCCTCGCACCCTATATAAAGGGTGCGAGATCTCTCGGATTTCACACATATTTCACTCCAAAATTCATCTTTCTTCACACTTTCTACCTCCACAAGCATATTAACAATCCCTAAAGCCCCAGTATCTTATTTCAAACCCTAAGCAAGCCTCGAAGCCCCGAGATTCCCGAGAAGTTAACCTCTCCCCAGTCGAAACTATGCCCGATTTGGGCCGGTTTTTCGTCAAATAAACTCCTTTCCGGGAAACGAAACGCTGTCCGAATCACCACCTATCATGTTAGTTCATACCCCCGTATTTTCATAATTTCTACTGTTTTAAGGGGGGGAATACAAGCATAACACAAGAACTTTGTGTTATAAAATCATGAGTTCAAATCATGATAAAACGACATTAAATCATCAAAAATACTCAAAATATTAAACTCTTTTATAATCTTATATTTTTCCCCAAAATTCATATTTGTATATATATGTATATAAATAAGATTTAAAAGGCTTAGGACTGATAACTCATTCTGGGTCCTTTTCCTTGTTTGGATGTGGGCTTATAGTACCGGTTATTTGTCCGAGTGTCGTTTAAATTTTACTTATATATAAAATTGTGTATGTATATAAATATAAAAGTTATTTCATCAGTTCAAATACCTTTGTAACATGTTGAGCAAGGGGTTTACATGCAAAAACAGTTAAATACCAATTCAGAAAGTACATATAAATTAGAATAGGTATAATTTATGATACATAGAACAATAATTCATGATTCAAGCATATTAGAATACACTGTTTTACAAGAAACAAGGGTTTTGATTCAAAACAAACCAAGGGTTTACACTTGTCAAATACATGTTTGGAATACTAATTCAAGAACATACTGTCAATCATTTATTTCAAAATGATTGGGTTTTCATAACTAATATACATGTAACGTTTATATGCTTTTTATGAGTCATTCAATTCGGGTTGTTTAATTCATTTAGACAACCAAGGTAAAGTCCTGCCATTATAACCAGAATCTCCAGTCCGGGGATCGAAACAAGTTGTGTGTAGATCTATATCGGGATTGACAACCCCGCACTCAGGCTGCTAGCTACAGTCAGGCATACACGCCAATGAGTGGCAATTGTTATCAACAGTTTAAACGCCCACAAAGCGTTTGTTTCAGGCCATCCTGTCATAGTATGGTTATAATAACTCATTAAAAAGATATTAACAATACGTTAATGTATAAACAACTAAACGAAAGTACACCTTCAAAGTACCAGTTTACAGAATACAAACTACAATGGTTCAATACAGTTTTCAATAACAGCTGGTGGAGCCAGGCACACTCTCGGTTACAAGTTTTACATAAAGGAATACAAATACAAAACATTGATACAAAGAGAACGGTTTTATGGGAATAAAACTACTTTTCATATACAACAGAAAATATAGGATTTTCTGGAACAGTTTACATATACAAGATACAGAGACACTCTTTTAAACATAAACACTTATGTACTCACTCAACTTTATGTTGATACTCTCTTTTCAAATTACTTGTATTCTCAGGGAAATAATACACAGGTACTCCCCGAGCTTTTTGAGAAGATGGAGCTACTTTGAGTCATATCTTCTTTTGTATAACTATTTTGGTTCAATATACAATGATTGAACACATGTAAATACTTATACTTTTTAAATACAATGGTTGTTCGTACTTTGATTACTATGATGCATGTGTTGTGATACTACAATTGAAGTCCTCCACCCCCGGACGTTTCCGCCGTCTGGTTTGGGGGTGTGACAGATTGGTATCAGAGCATTGTTTATAGTGAACTCAGTATATCAATCCATAAAAGATATACAAACTATAAATACATCGAGGCTAGGAGCTCTGACTACAAGTATACTTTTTAAAGATTTAAGTATTTTTACAAGAAGTATACTAACACTCATACCTACAAGTACATTATCACAGTCATAAGAACTTAAAAGTATTTGGATATTGAACACTATAGTCAAACCTGGGTAGTTATGTAATCATATCTGGAATTAATATAGCCTGATCAACTATATTGATTTGAGATATGACCAACATGTGTTTGGGAGTGATAGTAGTGTTGCGACATGTCTAAAACTTACCATACATATTCAGAAGAACTATAGAACAGAAAACAAAGATTAAAATACTACGGAGAGTATTTTACTAACCTTACTTCTAATACAGAACCTGTGGCTGAACCCAATTTACCGGGGGACCCCTACAATCCACAAAATGCAGGCTGGATCTAAGACTCAGATGAAGAACCCTTTGAGGACAGCGAATCAAGTGGTACGGATACAGAGCCACAAGTCTGCAACCCCGGGGAGCGTCCCCTGAGACAAGATGAAGCCGAACCCATACCTGAGTGGGGCCAATACATAAACCATTGGAGTCGACAAGATGGCCAACGCCCTCCTTACGGAATGGCACGAGGTTTCTATAGCGTCTCTAGAGGAGGAACAGCTGGTAGAGCTCTTCCAGTTATAGTAAACCGAATAGCCCGGCAATTCGATCAATCAAGGATTTCGATTAATCGAATCCTTCAAGTGAATACGGTTGCGCAGGCTAACACTGCAGATATCCTTCGTCTTGAAGAAATGCAGGATGACACCCAGCACCATACTGAAGCCCTTCAAAGGCAAATCAATGCTGCTCAAAATAGAGATAAGAGAATTGAGGGAGCATCAAGCTGCCCAAGAAAGGCGCTGGAAAGCACAAGACGAAGCGGAACCCAACAACCGTCGTAGCAACCGCGCAAGTAGTGTTCGCACTACTTCTACTTTCTACTTTCTATATTGAATGTATATATTACTTTTCATGATATGTACAAAACTGAGTATCAATAAAACAATAAGCACTTTACTTCAACAAGAGTTAGTACAATTCTCATAAACATCCTATTCCAAAGTTTTGGATCACAGAAATGTTCCAGTGTTATTTTTCATGCTTTTAATACGACCGCGGAAATTTTATTTTCGGTAGGTCGGTTTGATGTCGACACTTCCTCAGTATTGTGGTATATTATAGACCTGCTTTAAGGTCAAGTGTTCCAGATTACACTTAATGTATGTGACATCCCCATTTTCACGGCCAGAAAAGACCGATTTTGTTTATGCTTTATAAAAATCAGAGTACCTCTTTTAATAAAAATGTTGCGAAATTTGCTCCCAGTAAAACATGATAAATACGTTATCAAAGCATTTCCGAAGAAAAGTATTTTTATTCATTTTAAAACATTTGGGATGTCATCGTCAATACAGAAACATAAGCATAAACAGAACTTACATTCATTATCAATAGTGATTTATATCTCCTTAATCTCTCAGTGTAATGTGACTTCATATCAACACCTGTGATATAAATAAACTGAGTGGGTCAGGTTGGGAAACCTGGTGAGTACATAGGGTTTTCAACCCACAATAATATAATTATTATGTTTAATCATCAAACAGTTAACCCAATTACCCATCCCCATTATCTTCTTTACTCTTAAGGATCTACCCTAAGAATCAACTATTTCTCATTCATTCATTCCTAAGGATTATCCTAAGGAATAGGTATGAAGTCCATCGTTGTCAATGACACAGCTGTCAAGCACAGCTGCTGGTTCTATCACTTAGGCGCAGCTGCCAGAATTATGACATTCTATATGAGGCGCAGCTGCCAATATTGTCCTTCGAGCACAGCTGCTAAGGTTATCTCGTTTATTGACAGTATCGTCTTCGAGATTCCACTCACAATACATGTCAATGGGTTTTTAGAGTACACCGGTGAACACATCGTTCACAACACCTACAGGTTGAGAGCCTGCTAGTGTTCCACTGGACTGTCTAGAATAGTCCGTGGTTGTCATCCATACTCTGCTAGATGACGGGGCCAGCATTTGGGAATAAGGCTTCTCACATCGTCCACCTATCACCCTTACCTCATGGTCTATATCACCTCTCAACTCATCATCCAACTCATATTTCATCTACCCATGTTTTACCCAACATATTATGTAGATATAAATACATATACAGTTTAAATCATATAAAACTTGTATAAAATCGTTCATCCAGCATAGATAGCAAGTATACAGATAATATGCACACATAACACGTAGTTTATATAAAATACTTCATATCTATGTGTAAGATGAAAGGGACCATGCACTCACTTGAAAAGGTGGTGATTCCGAACTCAGACAGCGCTTCGCTTCTTAAAAATAATTTTCCTTCGACGAAACCTAGTATTATTACCACTAGAGTTTAGTCTATTATTCGTTGAGACTAATTAATAGTCTAGCTATTCTTACTATTATATAATAGTTAAACAATACTTATATAACTCATAATAATAGCCCAAGTACTTATTATAAGTTCCTAATAACGTTACTATAATTAAATAAAAGCTATATTAAAAATAGCGTAGGCGTAGCTCACTTACAACGGGTTTTATAGAAAACTGGGCTTTGCTTGGAGCAGTGTTCCCGAGTCGAAAAGCTCTTCTTCTTGGAGCCGTCGAGCACTCCGGGGCTTCCGCCTCGTGCTAGGGAGGTTCCCTAGGCTTTTCGGGGGGTTTCGGGGCTAGAGAGAGGTTCTAGAGAGAGAGTAAAGAGAAGAAAGAATGGGAAAGGTGTGAAAAAATGAGGGTGGGAGAGGTTCTATTTATAGGGTGAAAAATGGCTGAACTTGGTGCCACATGTCACCATCTGGTGGCAAGACTTGGGGAGACAGCAATGGCCAAGATTGTGCCACATCATCCATTTTCGCACAGCACACTTCCGACTTGTAAAATTCGTAACTTTCACATACGAGCTCCTTTTTTGACGTTCTTTATATCCACGCGTAGGTAAAAATAAGATCTACAACTTTCATTTTGACTCCGTCGGCTAATTCTTGACCGATCTTAAATTTAACAGTACGAGAAGATTATACTGTTAAATGTCCGCGTAAAATTCATAACTTCTACATACGGACTCTGTTTTCGTCTGTCTTTTTACCGTTGAGTTCCTATTAATGAGATCTTCAATTCTCATTTAGGTCGCGTAGTCTAAAAACCGCTCGATCTAAAATTCAAGTTTCGGGTTGTGAACTGCTAAGCCGAATCTTCGAAAATTCATAACTTCCTCATACGAAGTCAGATTTGGGCGTTCTTTTTTTGTATGTTCTCGGTTTAACGTATACTACAACTTTTGTTTAAATTACTAAGGCTAAAAAGCTCTCTATCGTAAATTCACTATTTACGTCTCCCGGTGCCGTGCCGGTTTTGCCGAAAAACTTCGACGAGCCATAACTTCTTCGTTATAAATCGGATTTCGGCGTTCTTTATATGTACGGAACCCTTGAGACATATTCTACAACTTGGTTAAGATTATTTATTCTAAATAATCTTTTGTCGAAAATTCGTTTTCGACCCCTATTATCTCTAAATTGACTAGCCCGGATCTACGGGCGTTACAATATACCAATACAGTCGACATGTACATTCATACTCTTTGAAAAATAACACTTTAATTTCATATTATCCTGTTGCAAGTTGTACTTGAAGTGGATTTCTATTTCCAATCCTTTACAAGTTTCACGTTGAGTTAAGTGTTTCGTTCAGAGATATCAAATTCATATTCATTCTTAATATCTTACCATCTTTTATCTTTTAACTTATATAGAAAAGATGCCTTCTCGTAGAAATCCAAGACATGTCAATGAAGCACCGACGCCACCCCCACCACCACCTCCTCAATTCGACCCCGCTATGTTTTCAAGCGGCGGTCACGGCGGCTGTAGCGGCTGCCATGGTTCATATTAAATCTCTTGGTGCTATTGGGTCGGGAGCTGGTGCACGTCCTTCTAACCATGGCGAGGGTCATGAGCACTCGCGAGAGTGTACTTATAAAGACTTCTCGAACGCCAAACCCAGGACCTTTAATGGAACTGGAGGTGTGATGGTTTTAAGGAAGTGGATTGAGAAGACAGAAGCAATCTTTGAAATTTGCTCCTGTTCGGAGGGTAGCAAAGTTAAATTTGCTGCCTGTACTTTTTCAGATAGGGCCCTAACATGGTGGAACGGCCATGTTAAGTCACTAACTTTGGTAGTGGATAATTCGATGAACTGGGAGAACTTAAAAGCCATGCTGATGCGGGAATACTATCCGCGCGGGGAAATTCAAAAACTTGAGCAGGAGTTCTGGGGTCTTACCATGGCCGGTGCAGACATAACAACTTACACGAATCGGTTCTGTGACTTGGCGATTTTGTGTCCTGAAATGGTTGCTCTGGAGAGCAAAAAGATTGAAAGGTATATTTGGGGACTGTCGCCCCAGATACAGGCAAGTGTCATTGCCTCTAGGCCTGTCTCCTTTGACAGTGCCAAGGAATTGGCACAGTCACTTATTGACCACGAAAATCGTCAAAATTATGTGGTTACTGCTCCAGAACAACCTAAGGAGAACAACAACAACAACAACAACAAGAAGGTTTGGAACAAGAGGAAGGGAAAATCTCCTCTGGAACCTTCAAAGAAGCAACAAGTAGTGGCAGTCCATGCTACTACTGTACCTGCTACCATACCTACTGCTATCCCTAATAACCTTGCACCAACTAAGCCCTATGCTGCTAACCTCCCTAAATGCAACAAGTGTAATTTTAACCACAACGGAAATTGCCAAGAAATGCAGTTCCGTAACTGCAACAGGAAAGGGAATACTGCCTGATTCTGTAGAATACCACCCCAACCACTTAACCAAGTACCTGCCGCTGGAGTAGGTCGAGCATGCTACCAATGCGGTGATATGGGGCATTTCAAGAAAGATTGTCCAAAAGCTGGAAATGCCGGTGGAGTTGGGAGAATTCTAGCACTGGGTCATGAAGAAGCGGTGGCAGACCCTGCAGTGGTCATAGGTACGTTCCTTCTCAACAATACTTATGCATGCATTCTATTTGATTGTGGTGCTGAGAGGAGCTTCGTGAGCCATAATTTTAAACATCTTCTAAATCAAAACTCCCAACCACTAAATGAAACGTTTAAAGTAGAAATGGCTAACGGGAAATCCGAATCCACCAACGATATATACATAGGATGTATCCTTACCTTGAATGACTTGTCTTTCCCAATAGACCTTATGCCGGTCTCTATCAAAAGTTTTGACATCATAATACGTATGGATTGGTTGTGCCCCAACCATGCCGGCATCCTATGTTATGAAAGAGCTATTCGTTTGAACTTACCAACTAATGAAACTCTTATTATCTATGGCGAAAAACCCAGAACGAACCTTCAGATCATTTCTTGCATCAAGGCACATAAATACCTTCGCAAGGAGTACTGTGCATTCTTAGCTCACGTCGTAGACAAAAAGCAAGAAGTGAAAGATATCGCGAGCATTCCAGAGGTCTGCAACTTTCCCGATATTTTTCCCGATGATCTTCCAGGAGTACCTCCCGAACGACAAGTCGAATTCCGAATCGACTTAATCCCTGGAGCTACCCCTGTACCCAAATCCCCCTATCGTCTTGCACCTTCTGAAATGCAAGAATTATCCAGCCAGCTTAATGAACTCCTTAGCAAAGGTTTCATAAGACCAAGCTTCTCACCTTGGAGAGCACCGGTTTTGTTTGTAAAGAAGAAGGATGTATCATTCCGCATGTGCATAGACTACCGCGAGCTGAATAAACTTGCCCTCAAGAATCGATATCCTCTGCCTCGCATTGACGATCTGTTCGACCAACTTTAAGGTGTGAACCACTTCTCGAAAATAGACTTAAGATCCGGGTATCACCAGTTACGAATTTTGGAGGAAGACATTCCCAAGACCGCGTTTAGAACTCGTTATGGTCATTACGAGTTTATAGTGATGCCATTCGGATTGACGAATGCACCTGCTGTGTTCATGGACCTAATGAACAGAGTGTGTCGTCCATTCCTGGACAAATTCGTCATAGTCTTCATTGACGACATCCTTATCTACTCAAGAAGCAAAGATGAACATGGCCAACATCTTCGTCAAGTATTACAAACCCTTAGGACAAAAAAACTCTATGCGAAGTTTTCAAAGTGAGAGTTTTGGATTAGGAAGGTTGAATTCCTAGGTCACGTAGTCAGTTCAGAAGGAATACACGTGGACCCTTCCAAAATCAAGGCAATTGAAAACTGGCTAGCATCCAAAACACCTACAGAAATCCGTCAATTCTTAGGTCTTGCTGGCTACTATCGCAGATTCATCCAAAATTTCTCCCGAATCGCTAAATCGCTTACCACCCTGACGCAAAAGGGTGTAACTTTTAGTTGGGGAGAGAAGCAAGAAACATCATTCCAAACGCTCAAACAAGCCTTGTGCAGTGCACCGATCTTGTCCCTACCCGAAGGGACCGAGGACTTTGTAGTGTACTGTGATGCTACAAATCAAGGGCTTGGGTGTGTACTTATGCAAAGAGGAAAGGTTATCTCCTACGCCTCAAGATAACTTAAGACACATGAAGTCAACTATACAACACACGACCTTGAGCTAAGAGTGGTGGTGTTTGCTCTGAAGATCTGGAGACATTACATATATGGCACGAAATGCACAGTATTCACGGACCATAAAAGTCTCCAACATATCTTCGATCAAAAAGAGCTGAACATGAGACAAAGATGATGGGTGGAGCTACTGAACAACTACGAATGTGAAATTCTTTATCACCCTGGTAAAGCAAACGTAGTAGCTGACGCCCTTAGCAAAAAAGAATACTCAGGACGCCGAGTAAAGTCGTTGACCATGACAATCCATTGACATCTGTCCACACAAATCAAAGAAGCTCAACTTGAAGCCTTGAAACCCGAAAACGTGGCAGGTGAAACTCTGAGAGGAATGGATAAGAACTTCGAAGTCAGGGATGATGGAGTCTATTATTTCATGAACCGGATCTAGACACCAAAGTTTGGTGGTTACAGAGACGTGGTTATGAATGAAGCACACAAAACCCGATACTCCATTCATCCAGGTTCAGACAAGATTTATCTGGACCTTAAGAAACTATATTGGTGGCCTAACATGAAGGTCGAAATCGCTACCTTTGTGGGCAAGTGCCTTACTTGTGCCAAAGTCAAGGTAGAGTACCAAAAACCTTCAGGTTTATTACAACAACCTGAAATCCCTGAATGGAAGTGGGAGCGGATTACAATTGATTTCATAACCAATTTACCCAAGACTTCGGGTGGTTATGATACTATTTGGGTAATCGTCGACAGATTACCCAAATCTGCACACTTCTTGCCGATAAAAGAAGCCGACAAGATGGAGAAGCTAACCAGAACTTACCTCAGGGATATTGTTAGACTGCATGGTGTACCAATATCTATTATTTTGGACCGAGATAGTAGATTCACCTCTCGTTTCGGGAAGTCTTTACAAAACTCTTTGGGAACCAGGATGGACATGAGTACAGCCTAACATCCACAAACCGACGGACAAAGTGAGAGGACGATTCAAACATTAGAAGACATGTTGCGAGCTTGCGTGATAGACTTTGGAAAGGCATGGGATATTCATTTACCCCTTGTTGAATTCTCTTATAACAATAGTTATCACACTAGCATAAAGGCTGCTCCATTCGAAGCCCTCTATGGCCGCAAGTGCAGATCCCCTCTGTGCTGGGCTGAAGTGGGTGACACGCAGCTGGCTAGAGGTCAAACTCCTGATAGTGCTCTCACTGGTCCGGAAATTATTCGAGAAACCACCGAGAAAATCGTACAAATTCGGGAGCGACTTAAAGCTTCCAGAGATAGACAGAAAAGCTACGCTGACAAAAGGAGAAAACCCTTGGAATTCCAGGTTGGTGACCGCATCTTGTTAAAGGTCTCACCCTGGAAGGGCATGATACGCTTTGGAAAGCGTGACAAATTGAATCCAAGGTACATAGGACCATTCGAGATTCTTGCCAGAATCGGTCCTGTAGCTTACAAACTTCGACTACCCCAAGAACTAAATAACATTCATCCTACCTTCCACGTTTCGAACTTGAAAAAGTGTCTATCCGACGAGACTCTTGTGATCCCACTCGATGAAATCGAGTTAAACGAGAGCCTCAACTTTGTGGAAGAACCCGTAGAGATTCTAGACAGGGAAGTTAAGAAAACCAAACAAAGCCGTATCCCGATAGTGAAGGTTCGCTGGAATGCAAAACGGGGACCTGAATTCACTTGGGAACGGGAGGATCAAATGCAACAGAAATATCCACATCTTTTTCCCTAGTCTATCTGTAATGCTAATTTTGAGACGAAATTCTCTCTAACGGGGGGACAATGTAACAAACCGTTATTTCAAACCTATGTAATAATGTAGGTCAATTTGTATTTCTTTTTAAAATAATAAAGAGAAATTTTAGCATACTGTGTATATTTACATAATTCACCCTCAAAAATAAATTATTAAGCAATCTCGATTGGAATGAACCAAGTGATAGAGATTGTAACAAGGTTTCCAAAAACATAAAGAACACTAAAATACGAGTTATAACGAAGAAGTTATGACCAATCGAAAATCCGCGACAAAACCGGCAAAACACTGTTGAGTGTAAAAACTGAATTTTCAATAAAAGGCTTTTTAGCGTTAACAATCTAAATGAAAGTTGTAGTTTATGTTAAACCGAGAACTTTCATAAAAAGAACGGCAAAATGTGACTTCGTATGAGGAAGTTACGATTTTTCTAAGTTTCAGTGTAGCAATGTACAGCTAAAAACTCGAAATAAAGATCGAGTGAGTTTTAGCCGACACAACCTAAACGATAATTTAAGGTCTCGTCAATAGTAGTACAACGGTAAAAAGACAGATAAAAACGGACGTCGGATGAAGAAGTTATGAATTTTTAACGAATTTCCTGTCCCGGTCTGTTAAAAATAAAAATATTAAAAATAAATTCAAAATTAGCCGACGAAGTCTATACGAAAGTCGTAGAGTATGATTTTACCTACGCGTGCATATAAAGAACGTCAAAAACGGAGCTCGTATGCGAAAGTTATGATTTTGGCAAGTTTTTGGCACAAAAATCAAGAAATATTGAAAACCGGGCAATTTCGCAAGGCTGACCTTCGGCCACGTCACCCTCGCATGCGAGGCTTCCACGTGTCACCATCGGATTGGACCGAAGTTCACCGTGTCACCATCTGATTGGACCGAGACCGAGGTCCAATAAGCAGCCGACAACCTTCGCAGGAGACACCCCCAGACACCCCTCGGACACCCCCTCGGACACATGCCCTCTTCCCATTGGACCGAAGTCCGGTCCAGTCCGAAGCCAACACCTCCGAGCCACCTGTCCGAGCCTCGCCCCGTGTACCCTTCGCATGACCGACGCGTGTGTTGCTGACTCTTCCTTCGGACTGCCCCTCGCACCCTATATAAAGGGTGCGAGATCTCTCGGATTTCACACATATTTCACCCCAAAATTCATCTTTCTTCACACTTTCTACCCCCACAAGCATATTAACAATCCCTAAAGCCCCGATATCTTATTTCAAACCCTAAGCAAGCCTCGAAGCCCCGAGATTCCCGAGAAGTTAACCTCTCCACAGTCGAAACTCTGCCCGATTTGAGCCGGTTTTTCGTCAAATAAACTCCTTTCCGGGAAACGAAACGTTGTCCGAATCACCATCTATCCTGTGAGTTCATACCCCCGTATTTTCATAATTTCTACTATTTTAAGGGGGGGGGGGGGGGGGGAATACAAGCATAACACAAGAACTTTGTGTTATAAAATCATGATTTCAAATTATGATAAAACGACATTAAATCATCAAAAATACTCAAAATATTAAACTCTTTTATAATCTTATATTTTTCCCCAAAATTTATATTTGTATATATATATATATATATATATATATATATATATATATATATATATATATATATGTATATAAATAAGATTTAAAAGGCTTAGGACTGATAACTCATTCTGGGTCCTTTTCCTTGTTTGGATGTGGGCTTATAGTACCGGTTATTTGTCCGAGTGTCGTTTAAATTTTACTTATATATAAAATTGTGTATGTATATAAATATAAAAGTTATTTCATCAGTTCAAATACCTTTGTAACATGTTGAGCAAGGGGTTTACATGCAAAAACAGGTAAATACCAATTCAGAAAGTACATATAAATTAGAATAGGTATAATTTATGATACATAGAACAATAATTCATGATTCAAGCATACTAGAATACACTGTCTTACAAGAAACAAGGGTTTTGATTCAGAACAAACCAAGGGTTTACACTTGTCAAATACATGTTCGGAATACTAATTCAAGAACATACTGTCAATCATTTATTTCAGAATGATTGGGTTTTCATGACTAATATACATGTAACGTTTATATGCTTTTTATGAGTCATTCAATTCAGGTTGTTTAATTCATTTAGACAACCAAGGTAAAGTCCTGACATTATAACCAGAATCTCCAGCCCGGGGATCGAAACAAGTTGTGTGTAGATCTATATCGGGATTGACAACCCCACACGCAGGCTGCTAGCTACAGTCAGACATACACGCCAATGAGTGGCAATTGTTATCAACAGTTTAAACGCCCACAAAGCGTTTATTTCAGGCCATCCTGTCATAGTACAGTTATAATAACTCATTAAAAAAATATTAACAATACGTTAATGTATAAACAACTAAACGAAACGAAACTACACCTTCAAAGTACCAGTTTACAGAATACAAACTACAATGGTTCAATACAGTTTTCAATAACAGCTGGTGGAGCCAGGCACACTCTCAGTTACAAGTTTTACATAAAGGAATACAAATACAAAACATTGATATAAAGAGAACGGTTTTATGGGAATAAAACTACTTTTCATATACAACAGAAAATATAGGATTTTCTGGAACAGTTTACATATACAAGATACCGAGACACTCTTTTAAACATAAAACACTTATGCACTCACTCAACTTTATGTTGATACTCTCTTTTCAAATTACTTGTATTCTCAGGGAAATAATACACAGGTACTCCCCGAGCTTTTTGAGAAGATGGAGCTACTTTAAGTCATATCTTCTTTTGTATAACTATTTTGGTTCAATATACAATGATTGAACACATGTAAATACTTATACTTTTTAAATACAATGGTTGTTCGTACTTTGATTACTATGATGCATGTGTTGTGATACTACAATTGAAGTCCTCCACCCCCGGACGTTTCCGCCGTCTGGTTTGGGGGTGTGACAATATGTCATGGTGATCTTGTTGTGCCATTATGGATCATGATGCTCCATCATGTGTGTTGTTGATGTTTATGCAAAGATGAATGTTCCAGAAGCTGTTGCATGGCGGATTGTGATTGGTTGACACCATTCATGAGCTTATGGGCTAATGGGCTTGTCTCATTAGGGGTTTAGGTCTGATCCATCATGTATAAATAGGGATGCATGCTAAGTAATTTGTGTCGTGTCTTTTGTATCCGTGATGAGTAGGATAAATCTCTGATGTGTGTACTAGTAATCTCTATTTGAGAACTCTGTGAATAAAGAGTACTCCCCTCCTGTCTGTGGATATAGGTCACCTTGACCGAACCACGTAAACAATGTGTCTTTGTGTGCTTTTAGTTTCATGTGTTATCCGCGTTATTTCCTAACAAGGGTCATCAAAAATTGGCAAGTGGCATCAGATTTGTTTCGAGTCTTGATAAGTATCATCTGTTTTCCCTAACAACCCCCTTAATTTTGAACACTGACATTTTCATCTCTTACCTTTCGTATCTTCGTAGTTTGTAGGTTTCACATGTGTGGTCCCTACATAGAAAATAAATTACAAAAACGCTCCTTGTAATTTACATAATAGGCCCTTGTGCATAATTATATTTATAGGAATGGTGTATATGTTAAAAAATTATATAAATGCCCCTTCCTAATAATAAATTTTAAAAAGTAAGCTTTTATCCCTACATAGAAAATGAATTACAAAAATGGTCCATATGAGGGTTTTTTTTCAAAAATAGTCCTTGTAATGTAAACAAAACCTTGTATGCATCCCCGACGAAGCGGGGATGGGAATTTTCTAGTTATAGTTATTTTGAGAGGGTGTTTGAAATTTCATTTTGAACATAAAAAAGATTTAGGAAAAATGACTTATTGACTTATGAAGATGGGAAAATGAGTTTTTAAAAAGTATTTGGATTAATAATAAGAGTCAATAAGTCAATAAGTTTTTTTTTCTAAAAAGTATTTGGCTTAGCGTATCATGTAAAAGGACCAAAAAGACTTAAAATCTTATTTTTCAACCTAATAAGTTATACGTTGTTTTAAGAAGTTAGAAATCATAACTTCTTAAAATCTCATTTTCAAAGAGTTAACAAAAAATTGTTTTAAGGTGTGTTTGGGAGCGCTTTTTAATCTTAAAAGTGTTTTGGGAAAAACCATTATTGACTTATAGCTTTTTGGAAAATGAGTTTTTAAAAAGTGTCTATGCTAGCTTGTATGGTGGGAAAAGCTAAAAAGTCAATAAGTTGTTTTAAAAAGTGTTTGACTTAACTTTTTAGAGATAAAATGGTCACCAAAAAGCTAAAATGCCAATAAGCCACCAAAAAGCCAAGATTTTGTGGCCGTTTGAAACTCCCCTATTTTGCTTAGCCAAAAAGTCACTTGAAAAGCCATTTTGAACAACCTAAACACTTTTTTTAGCTTATTGGCTTTCTGAAAAGCCAATAAGCTAATAAACCAATTTGAGAGGCACTCCAAACACTCACTTAAAAGTCCTTTTTATATACCCAAACACTTTTTATAACTTATTGACTTTTCAAGAAGTCAATAAGTTAATAATTCATTTTTAAATGAAATCTTAAATACCCTCTAAATATATTATTTTACTGAAATCAATTAAACTTATATTGCATTGATGGTTTGCACTCACACGTTATGTATAAAAAAATAAATATATTTTTGATATTTTATTATAACTAATTATTATTGTAAAGTACTATATATATATATATATATATATATATATATATATATATATATATATATATATATATATATATATATATATTAGAATTGTATTAATTTATAAAATAATAAATATAAATTTATATTTAATGTTATTATTAACTATCAATATTATTGCATATCTTAAACTTATACTCTTCAGGTTCTTTGTCTACACATATCTTCAGTCGTGCACCTTGATCTCTTAGCATGGTTTATTACAAAACCATCTCATAATATCTGCTTCTCATCTATCTCTCACAACTAAAGACTAGGAATGGATACATCAAACCTAATTCACTTAATCTATGGCTCTAATACCAATTGTAATGACCCGGATTCTCTAACATCTAATCTAAGGGATATATCATAGTTTTATCTAACAAGTATAAAATTTTACTCTAATTAAAACACTTTACATCCTAGGACAAATCATGGGTTTACAATAAAAATCTACTACAAATTGGAACAATAAGAAAAATACAATAATAGCAACCTATTATCTATTTCTTGTCCTTGTGTTCTTGTCTTCTCCTCTGGTACCACGGTCGCTGCTACCTGAACCTCCAAAACATAAAACATATCTACAACACCAGACATTATTGTATGGTGAGTTATTATTTCTATCTTTTCTTATCTTTCTTCTTGCTCTTCTTTCTCACACTCTATCATCTAAGCTCTTTCTCTTAATAGCATACACTGTTATTCTTCTCATTTACCTATCTCTTCTGTCCTTCTTCTCTAATCCTTCTTTCTACTTTCTCTCATCTCATCTATCTCTTTCTCTGTCATCTACTCTATTTATCAGGATCTTCTATTAGCCTCTTTTCAGGTTCTTCTAATACTCTACCCATACTTTATCCATATCTCTAACTCTATCTCTTCTCTACTCCGTCTCTTCTTTTCTCTTTCTCTTTCTCTTACTATTCTTTATCTTATACCCTTCTCTATCTCTTGCTCTGCTCTATCTCCTCTACTCTATCTATTCTCTAATGCCTTAATATTCTTTTCTTGTCTAGACCCAATGGTCATATCTCATACTACAATCTTCTTTATCTTCTAAGGGAAACAACATCCCACTACCTTACCGGATACACTTATCTGGTCTTACCCCTTTCTCTTATGATCGATCGTGGATCCTTAATCTTTCTTCTTCTCTTGAATATCTCACGGATTCCTTACTCTCAATCCCTCGTGGATTACATCTAAGTTCTTACACAGAACTACCTTCTCTTATGCCTCTCAAGGAACCTTTCTTTATATTCTATAACCATGCACAATCTGGATTCCCGCAGGAACCATCTATTCGTAGTTGTCGAGTCCGACAAAATAAATACCCTAAATATTACACACAAGGTAGTGTATAATGGTAAAGAGATCGTATCCACAGAGATTGGTTCAATTTGTAACTTCTATGAAAATCTTGTTGTACAAATACTTGTGAAACTAAAATAAAAGTAAAAAGGGGGTTTTAATATTTTGGTTGTTTAAAGAAACTAAAAATATACTAAGAAAGTGAAATCACAATTCAACAAAACCAAAGGTTTGATGCAAATCAATGAGGGAAAGATGGTTGACAATAGGTTTCATCACTTGAACATTTGGTAAATAAATCATTAGAACTCAAGGTGCAATACTTGTAATGAATCTCTAATTTGGCTATAGCAATCTAAGAAGCTTGAAATTACCTAGACTTTTCCTAGTTAATAAAATAGCTAGAGAAGATCATAACATATTTCCTTAGTTAAAGTCGCAATTTTCATTAAGCATGTAATTAGTGAAAGTTAACTACCATTAAGAACCAAAAAGTCACCAACTCCAAGAGGAGTCAAAAGCTTTCAGTATCATGTTGGAGAAAATGGTTTTATGATTGTGTGAAGTGAAAACTAAGACAAGAACCATTGTTTCTTGCTAATTTGAAGATCCAGTGCTTAATCAAGAAATTAGCCAACTAATCACTACATATACATCTAAACTCATGAATAAAGACATATAAGTAGAAAGAAGATGTTAAAATAGAAAACACTTTCATAAAGATTAAAGAACAAGTTCATGAAGTTCTTCAAGATCAACCAAAAATTCAAGGATTTCCACCAAATTCAGCCAATAGAATTTTAACCTAACATGGCTAAACTCAAGAAAACAAAATAAAAGTTAAATGCATCAAACATTCCAATTGAAAAATGAGAGAAAAATGATAATCTTCAAAGTTTTCTTGATGTTCTTCAATAGCTCCAAAGTGCAGAGAAAACACATAATTTTTCGGATCCAAAAGTTGTTGAAAAGATTCCCACCAACTTTCCCTATATATCATCCACAACCAAAATTTTGAATCTGTCCCTGCAGCGTTCACACGAACCATTTGGATTCTCACGCGGACCGTGTGAGATGCGGTAAAATAAAGAATCATTGCTTTCAAAAGCCTTCTCCCTCTGTTATCTCCTTGTATTTTCTCCAGCCCAATTCGTTGACTTCTAAACCCAATTGATTGTGATCTTAACACTTCCAAGGTAGCCCCACTCTTCCTTTAATCTTCTAAAGCCCAACTCATCACGTCCTCATTAGATCATTTGCCCATATTGATTACATATTCTTCTCAACACCAAGCCTAATTGTTTGCATCCACTAATTCGGGAATATACCAAAAGCTTCATGTTTTAATATCTCAGACTCCCGCAATCGCTCAACGTTATATAGTTGTTAACGTATCCCTCAGAGGGAACGTCAAAAAGATAAGTCAAAACTAGTACTGAGCTTGGCCTGAGCTGAACTCAGTTGGACCAAGTCCGAAGCCAAGGTCGGGCCTTCGCCAACGCGAAAGACATAGACGTGGAAATTATGGTGCATAGCAGTGCTATAACCTCCTCACCAAGGGATAACATCCCGGCGAGCGTGGGACCATTTAGAGTGTCCCACGTGCTCGTCAGACGATAGCTACGATCTCTGTAATAACTGAAAGATCCTCCTCTAGCCAATGAGGAGAGGATGCAAAAAGGACGTGACGAAGGATCTTCCAGTAGGAGTCCACCACGTCACGTCCCACGAAGGAATGTCCAACAGAATCAGTTGAGGTCCCCATGCCTCTAGAACCAGGTATAAAAGGATCATTCTTCTCCGTGAAGTGGGGAGAACTCTCTTTCCAGTGAATATACTTTCTCTTCTCTAAGAACAAAAACTAACTAGATCGTCGGAGCTTCGTCCCGGGAATCCCTCCCGGACGTCGACTAATGATCTAATTTCCTTTTTTCTACTATGATATCAAGAGAGGGCATCTACACTGAACCCACCGGCAACCTCAACACTACCGTCTCCAACATATCACAACATCTGGAGCCATCCGGGCGTATCTCTAGAACGATACACTCATGAAGCAAATCCACAGAGAAACAATGGCAGGTGAAATCCCAATCCGAAATACTGGAGAAAAGTCAGTTGCGTCCGATGCAGTCACTAGAGGGAGGACAACCTTCCGTTCAGGAAGAACACGCATCAAACCTCACACCAGTTTCACAACCGTCACCGAGCTCCACAACAGCGACGACAGCAACCCCTGCGACCAATCTATGGCGCCCTGCAACCGACCCAATCCCACTAGTTGCAATCGTAACTGCAACTCCGCAAATCGTTGCAACACAACCAACATGGAATCCTGTCTCACAACAACAGTCTCTCCCACAGACCTCCGACATTAGGAATTGGATTCCCCACACCATCCAACCACAATCACAAATTTCCTCCACGGTCTACCCACAAACCACCATGGCAGGGTTGCCCCATATGCCACTCTATGTACAACAGCAACCGATCTTCAACTCATTTGTGCAGCAGATCCCAAGTTTCATCCATACACCGAATGAGCCACAAGTCGCAAACACGCAGATCCTGGCGGGTCAGGGATCCAGTTCTTCCGGATCTAGCATTCAGTTCCCAGTTCAATCCGAAGTCAATCCTCTCGCAGCAGCCGCTCAGCAGTTCAACCCGAATGCGTAGCAATACACAGGAGCGCACTAATACACGCTTCCCCTAATGGGACAACACGACATTGAACAATTTGGGCCGATACCAAACATGCCTCTGTATCATCCATATATCTCACCGACAACCATGCATAGCCAGATGTATGCAAGCCCGTACCAAATACAACAGAACATGGCTTATGGCGGGATGTTATCCTCATATATGGACAATCCCATGCGAAGCGCCAGCTCTAATTTTAGTCACGAGCTGCTGCAGTACGATATTCCGCACACGGCGATGATCCCACACATGCCCAAATATGACGGTACTACAGATCCAGACGACCACATGGATAATTATAAATGGACGATGACTTCCCTCAAGATAGATCGTCGCTTCACTTCCACTTATTTTCCTTGCACCCTCACTGGAAACGTTGGCAAGTGGTTCAATCATCTGACGCCAGGCAGCATCTCCAGCTTTGAGCAACTATAATACCTTTTCCTCAACAATTTCATGCAATTGAGGAAAGGCAAGGGGGACTCTAACTTTGTAATGGCATGTAAGCAGAAAGAGGGAGAATCAATTCGTGAATATTACGACCAGTTCACGCTGGCAACATTGAATGTTCCAGGACATGAAGAGTTCCTGGTAACAGGTGCTTTCGCCCAAGGTTTACTCCCAGGGCCCCTATCGAAGAAGATGCAGGGAACCGTTCCCCGATCCCGGGACGAACTCAAGTTCCATGTTGAAAAATACATGAGGCAAATCGAAGGAGAAGAGCGAAAAGAGGCCAATATCAAAGTTATAGCCAATGCATAATCAAAGCACGAGGAGGCGATTTCGCGGCCAATCTCGGCCCCGCAGGGAAGGCAAGATAGCGACCAATAGCGGCACAATCGTCACTCCCGGCATATGTCTAGACGGTACAGACCGTTCTACAGGGACAATAGAAAAAGTGGTCACACTGACGTTCACGCGATCAACAAGGCCCCAGCCAAGGAAAACAAAGACAAGCCCAAGTTCTGTGAGTACCATAAAAGCAAAACTCATGATACAAACGAGTGTATAGTGCTAAAGAAGGAGATTGATGATGTAAGGTCCTAATAAGGATCTTTACCAGTAGTCAAGCAACAAACAATCACGAATAGAAGAATAAGATGAAAAGAAATCGAGCTTGCACACATTTATATTCAGAAAAACGTCAGGTACAACTCGATGGGACTCTCTGTAAACGCAATGGCATCAACAACTACATAAAGACCTACACCTCCACTATTTATACTGAATAGGACCGCAAATGGTGTTTACGACCGTAAACAGGGTTTACGGTCGTAAACATGTTTACGGCCGTAAACTCTGTTTACGGTCGTAAACACACTTACTGATCTAAAACACATAAACAACTCAATAACTGTGTTACAGACTCATACTGAACAAAATACAATGAAAGCCTAGACCAAACCATTTACTGGACCCTTCAATCTCCCCCTTGGTTTGGTGCTAGTTTGGACTCAGCTTTTGTCGACCACCAGCACATCGGATTTTCCCAAAGCTTCGTTCCACATCTCCTTCTCGATATTTTCGGCCACCATCCAAGTGTACTCCTTTGCAACGGGCTCAAAAATGTCTTCAGCCACCTTGATCTGATGAATAGAGAGCTAATGAATGTCCCACTTGCCAAATTGAAGCAGATCCCTCTTGTCATACAAGCGGATACAATCGTCTTTAAGCTTGATGACAGCAGCAGCAGCAGATTTATCAAACACCCAGTATTGCATGGATACGAGAGATCCATCTGGATAATTTTGAAGAACGGGAACCTGCTTTACTTGAGCAGTAGCGGGCCACATCACTGATCGAAGTGGCTGACTTGTTTTAGGATCAATGACGCTAGGATAAATCTTGATAATAGACTCTGCAGTCTTCATTGAAGGGAAACCCTTATCTACTTGATCTTCCAAAAATGATTTGAACTGAGTCGCCCAGGGATTGTTTGATGGATTTGAGAAAGGAGCTTTAGACAGCTCCGTAAGATCAATCCTAGTAAAGGAATGAAAATCGTGAGCATCTTTGTATAATTCAGTATTGCCGCTCTTTCTTCTCACCATAAACATATTCATTGTGTCATGGAATCCCCACGAGATGATTCCTGACCTATCACCATAAACATCTCTGAAACGATGTTCGCCCAGATCCGTAACGGTGATCTTTTGTTGATCCCAGGGGGCATTATGTTCTAAGCTCCTTTTGAATAAAAGTTGACCCTTTTTTAGCTGACTTGGCCAATTTAGCGCGTTTTAATGCCATTACACTTGGAGCCTGAGCCGGTTCTTTTTCAAAACGATCAACAATGGTGGTTGTTCTTTTAGGGTTAGGAACTATGGGACCATCTTGGTTGGGAAGATAGATCTGCGGCTCGTCAACGGATGACTTGAATTCGTCGCCAAATTTATCTTCCAGCTTCTTCTTCAAATCGTAGTAGCTGGCGGTCAGTAGGCCGAAATGCGTCTGAAGGTCAGTAATTTGCTTCGACTTCAGAGCTTTGTCTTCGATAAGTTCGGCCACTTGAATATCGAGCTTTGTATTCTCAGTCTGAAGGTCTGCGACCTTGATATCAAGCTCAATATTTCTCTGATCTAGATCAACATTTTTCTGATTAAGAGCATCGATCTCTTTCTGGAGTCCAAGAAGTGAAGGATTCTCTTCTCCTGAGCTACCACCCCCAATAGAAATTCCTTTGCCATGTGAGGGAGGCGTTGTGAGTTGTTCTCTGGCCAAAAACCTGGCTAACCTAACCGAGGAAGCATCATGCTCCAGCCTGGGAGGAGAGAAATCCATGGGGAACGAAGATCCACCAGCTTCATAGAAGGTACTAGGACCTTCATTGATAGGTTCAGATGAGACTATAACTGGAGTTGTTGTTGGTTGAGCTGTAAAACTTTGAAGTGCACTAGAATCAGTAAATCCCTGTCTAGGGTCGAGTCTTCGTCTTTTACTTGGAGGAGGAGAGGCTAGTGTGGCCGGGTGATCACTTTCCAACGGCACAGAAGTAGGTAAAACAACATCAAGGGGAGGAATCCCTGACGCTGTCACCATAGGAATTGCTATTTCCGCCGATGGATTGGTAGGAGGAGGTGTGGCTTCGAGAACGTCTTCTTTTTCCCTTGTCTCTGTTGCTAGAGGAGCAACTTCATCGACATTGTCAAGCAATGTATTGAGGTTCATCCCGGTCATAAAATCTTCATTACTCCCAAAATTGAGAGGGATTTCATCGTTGTCGAATCCTGTGAGGTTGAGATCTTCGTTTAAATCAGTTTCCGTTCCAGACCCCTCATGGTAATCTCCTTGCACCTGAGCAGATGTCAATTCGTGTTCCTCAGCTACTTGAGCATTAGCAGCTGGAGCTTCTTCTTCATCATGATCTGAGACTGTGATGACATCCTCAGAAACAACTCTCTCGGAGGAAGTGGGCTCTGAAGACATCTTGTCCGAAGTCCCATGAGACTCGGAAGATTCATTGATTTCAGCAAATTTTCCAAACTTCTCGAGAGGATGTAAGCCCTGGAAAACGACTTTGCCCTTTCGATTTTGCTTGATTAGACCAACCGTGTGTGGGCCTAGTGACTTTATATCCAGCTTGTCACCGTCTTTGATCATTTCCGGGAATTGGTTGTCGATGAACACCTGAATAAATCTCGGGTATAACAAGAATGCATCTCTGGTTCCCCGGGATATAACATTTATGTTACCAAAAACTCATCTAGAATGAACTTCGAGAAGTTGAATTTTATGCCAGTAGCCAATGAAACGATTGCCCCTGTGTTCCGAAGAGAGATTTCATCAGCTCCTGATCTCCTCCCCGATATGCAGCTCATGAACACGTGTGTAAAAATCTCTAGTAGGGAGGCAAAAGCTTCTTCACCGTGGGAGGGTAGATGCCCTCATATCCCATCCTTCTGAGAATCCTTTGAACATCATCAATCCCAATTTCAGTAGGAAAATCGGGTTGATCATTGATCAGCAATGTGTCTCTGATATATTGCTCGGTGATTACGATCTTGCATCCTTTGACCACAACTTTAACTCCAAATGCATCATTTTCTTTTGATATCTTGGCCGTCTGCCAGAACTCCAGGACAATGTTCTGATAAATAACGGGATTCACAGTGATAGCACAGGACAGACAGCACTCTCTTAATCTGTAGATCATTGATTTGAATTCTCCATGAGCGACCGGAGGTTCATCCAACACAATCGCCAGGTTGTGCATGTCTGCAAACTTGAGATTCGCCATTGATCTTCGAAGTAGACTAGTCGATTTCGCAAAAAATCACAGAAAATTTTTCGAGGGGAGAGAGTAGAGAGAGAAAGGAGGCTTGCGGCTGTAAACAGGGAGAGGTAGAAGAGGGAAGGATTTACGGTAGTAAGCTTTTCCTTATATACTCCCTTAACTTTTACCTGTCTCCCACACAGTGTAAGGCCCAGTCCAAATTCCGATTAAATTTTTCAAAAATAAACATTTTGAGGATATTAAAATAAAAGTAAAATTAAAATTAAACTAAAAATAAAAATAAAATAAACTAATTTCTAAAATTTAAGAATTAAAATGTTTAAAAATTAAATTTTTGACAATTATTAAAAATAAAATAAAAATAAGAACCTAGTATCATTACCACTAGAGTTTAGTCTAATATTCGCCGAGACTAATTAATAGTCTAGCTATTATTACTATTATATAAGCGTTAAACAATACTCTTCACCTACTATGTACAGACAGGGGCCAGACATAAAACACCGGAGGGCAGGACCTTTTTGGCATATAGTACTTTTGAAATCCAACAACCCTATGTGACCCTTTAAACCAGATTCCTCGTACCGCGAGTAGTTAAAAAGATATTATAACGACACTTATATTACCCATAATAATAGCCCAAATACTCATTATAAGGTCCTAATAACATTACTATATTTAAACATAAGCTATACTTAAGGTAGGGTAAGCATATCTCACTTACCAGGGGTTTGGCTAGGAGTCGGGCTCTGCAGGGGCAGAACTTCCGAGTCGAAAGCTCTTCTTCTCAGAGCCTTCCGGCGCTCCGGGACTCGCCTCTAACACCTAGGAGGTGCTAGGGAAGGGGGAAGAGGGTTTGGGGGTAATGGGAGAGAAAGAGTATGAAAGCTGTGAGTTTTGGGGGTGATTTACGCCTCTATTTATAGGTTGTCTGGGCCGATTCACATCGTGAGAAAGGGTGCTCACGTCGTGAGCCTTGCGTAGGCTCCAAGGCGAAGTCTGGTGCTGACACGTGGCGCCAGACGCAGGTAAAACAGCCAATCTTTAAAAATTCATAACTTTCGCATACGAACTCCGTTTTTGACGTTCTTTATATCCACACGTAGGTAAAGACAAGGTCTACAACTTTCTTTTTGACTCCATCGACTAATGCTCGACTGATTTTAAATTTAATAGTATAAGAAGATTACACTGTTAAATGTCTGCGTAAAATTCGTAACTTCTTCATACAGACTCCGTTTTCGTCTGTCTTTTTATCGTTAAGTTCCTATTATTGAGATCTTCAACTCTGATTTAGGTTGAATTGGCCAAAAACCGCTCGATCTCAAATTCGAGTTTCGGGCTGTGCACTGCTAGGCCAAATCTTAGAAAATTCATAACTTCCTCATACGAAGTCAGATTTGGGCGTTATTTTTATGGACGCTCTCGGTTTAACATATTCTACAACTTTCATTTAGATTACTAAGGCTAAAAAGTCCTCTATCGTAAATTCACTATTTACGTTTCCCGGTGCCGTGTCGGTTTTGCCGTAAAACTTCGACGGACCATAAATTCTTTGTTATAACTCGGATTTCGGCGTTCTTTATATGCACCGAACCCTTGTAACATATACTAAAACTTGGTTAAGATTACTCTTTCTAAATAATCTTCCATCAAAAACTCATTTTTTGATGCTTATTGTCTCTAAATTGACTACCTCGAATCTGCGGGTGTTACAATTATCTCCCCCTTAGGATGATTACGTCCCGGAATCATCAACAAAACAGGGCTTGTATAATGACTACCTTCGTTAATTCTTCATCCTAGGTAATAACCGTAACTTCTATGTTGCTTCGAACGAGTATTTAACTCTTGGACTCCTTGACTGCAGGCGGTGCTCGATCTTGCACCCGCTCTTTATCTTACGTTAGACTTTCAATTGTGACCTTCATGTCACAATCTCAATCTTTAATAGAGACTCCTTCTTCTTCTTAACAAACTCAAGATGGGTTCTTTGATTACTGCAATGGAACGATGTGTCATATTCTAATGACATATCATCGTGTAACGCAACGTTTAGACTCAGGTCTTTTAGAGTCAAATTCCAGAATGGAATATACCTTCCTTCATGTTCTAATGTGATATAATCACATTTTAACATGTGGAATTTCTAGCTACCAACTTCGTTAACAACGAGCGCGATACTTCTATTGATCGCTTTGATTTCAATCTTCTGGCTTAAGTCAGATGCTACATCAAACTTGGTTCTCAGAACCACGTAACATACTCATTGTAGTTGGACTCAATTTGATATGACCATTAGGGTCGAAATAACAATCATCTTCTTAGTCATTACCGAAACAATGGTAACGACATACTCGAATAAAACGAAATCAATTACTAGCTCCTTGGTAACCTTGTGACTTTCCCTGATCCAAGTGTGAGTCCTGTGCTTCCGGTAGTATAGGCCTCTACTACCATTCACACCTACTCATACTCGTCCCAAGTATTGTCTCGCAGTTTTCCAAGTCATTATCACAAAAAAAAAAAACAATTTTTAACACATATAAATATGTCCAAACAATCATAAAATTTTCCCTAGACTCTACTAGGACTTCTTCCATGCGTATGTTCAATCATTAATTCTACTTCAACTCGGTTTGGCGGTGGAAACTCCATACGATGGGACAACTTCAGGAATTACACCAATCATTCCATCATCCCGCCGATCGAAGGTGTACTTCGGACGTACCATACTCCTCTAAACATACTACTTAACATATTCTAAAGGCAAGATACCACTCTTACGATATCTTCCGATAGGTGTCAGTCACTATCATAAGCCTTTTCATTTCCTCTATTTACTCAATTCTCTATGAGTCTTTCACCATGACGTTATTTTCACGGAAGCATGCATTCATTGCATCGAGACGAGAATATAGATAGAGAAGATTTAGACGCGTAATCCTCCTTATTACTCTGAAAAGTTACATGCCAGTTCTAATACCGTATTTAAACATTTAGAAATCTGAACACATAAAGTTTCTAGATCCGGTTGGCAATAGACCATAGATCCAATAAAATAATAACATCATAAAGCATCATAAATCAGTTAGCACATAAAAGCATTTTAGGCATCTTCCCAAAATAAGCTAGTGCTTGTGTCTATTAAGGTGTATTATCTAAATATAGTAGACACACTCCTCACGATCATCGCTTAGCATTCTAAGTTTAAGTTTAGAAATAAATCCTTATTCCTAGTTCGCTTAAACTAATGCTCTGATACCAACTGTGACATCCCCATTTTCACGGCCAAAAAAGACCGATTTTGTTTATGCTTTATAAAAATCAGAGTACTTCTTTTAATAAAAATGTTGCGGAATTTGTTCCCAGAAAAACATGATAAATACGTTATCAAATCATTTCCGAAGAAATGTATTTTATTCATTTTTAAAACATTGGGATGTCATCGTCAATTCAGAAACATAAGCATAAACAGAACTTACATTCATTTACACTAGTGATCTACATCTCTTTTAAATCTCTCAGTGTAAAGTAGCTTCATATCGACACCTGTGATACAAATAAGCTTGAGTGGGTCAGGTTGGGAAACCTGGTGAGTACATAGGGTTTTCAACCCACAATAATATAATTATTATATTCAAACAATTAATCAATCAACCCAATTACCCATCCCCATTATCTTCTTTATTCTATCCTAAGAATCAGCTATTCCTCGTTCATTTATTCCTAAGGATTATCTTAAGGAATCGGCACGAAGTTCATCGTTGCCATGGTTTACTCAACAGGCACTACGTCTCATAGTCGGCAGGGTTTTAGGCACCAAGTCTGCATGATCGCCAGGGTTTAGGCACTAAGTCTGCATAGTCGCCAGGGTTTAGGCACCAAGTCTGCATGATCGCCAGGGTTTAGGCATTAAGTCTGCATAGTCGCCAGGGTTTAGGCACCAAGTCTGCATGATCGCCAGGGTTTAGGCACCAAGTTCGCATGATCGCCAAGGTTTAGGCACCAAGTCCGCATGATCGCCAGGGTTTAGAGTACACCGGGTGAACACATCGTTCACAACACCTACAGGTTGCGAGCCTGCTAGTGTTCCATTGGCCTTTCTAGAATAGCCCGTGGTTGTCATCCATACTCTGCTGAATGACAGAGCCAACACTTGGGTAAAAGGCTTCTATCAATGTTCACCTCTCACCCTTATCTCATGGTCTATACCACCTCTCATCTCATTATCCAATTCATATTTCATCTACCCATGTTTTACCCAACATATTTTGTAGATATAAAATACATATACAGTTTAAATCAGTTAAAAAATGTATAAAATCATTCATCCAACATAGATAGCAAGTATACAGATATTATGCACACATAGCACGTAGTTTATAGAAAATACTTCATATCTATGTGTAAGATGAAAGTAACTATGCACTCACCTGATAAGGTGGTGACTCGGTACTCGGACAACACTTCGTTTACTTCAAACACATCCTTTGACAGAACCTAGTATCATTACCACTAGAGTTTAGTCTAATATTCGCCGAGACTAATTAATAGTCTAGCTATTATTCCTATTATATAAGCGTTAAACAATACTCTTCACCTACTATGTACAGACAGGGGCCAGACATAAAACACCGGAGGGCAGGACCATTTTGGCATATAGCACTTCTGAAATCCAACAACCCTATGCGGCCCTTTAAACCAGATTCCCCGTACCACGAGTAGTTAAAAAGATATCACAACGACACTTATATAACCCATAATAATAGCCCAAATACTCATTATAAGGTCCTAATAACATTACGATATTTAAACATAAGCTATACTTAAGGTAGGGTAAGCATATCTCACTTACCAGGGGTTGGGCTAGGAGTCGGGCTCTGCAGGGACAGAACTTCCGAGTCGAAAGCTCTTCTTCTCAGAGCCTTCCGGCGCTCCGGGACTCGCCTCTAGCACCTGGGAGGTGCTAGGGAAGGGGGAAGAGGGTTTGGGGGTAATGAGAGAGAAAGAGTATGAAAGGTGTGAGTTTTGGGGGTGATTTACACCTCTATTTATAGGCTGTCTGGGCCGATTCACGTCGTGAGAAAGGGTGCTCACATCATGAGCCTTGCGTAGGCTCCAAGGCAAAGTCTGGTGCTGACACGTGGCGCCGGACGCAAGTAAAACAGCCAATCTGTAAAAATTCATAACTTTCGCATACGAACTTCGTTTTTGACGTTCTTTATATCCATGCGTAGGTAAAGACAATATCTACAACTTTCAATTTGACTCCATCGACTAATTCTCGACCGATTTTAAATTTAATAGTATGAGAAGATTACACTGTTAAATGTCCGCGTAAAATTCGTAACTTCTTCATACAGACTCCGTTTTCATCTGTCTTTTTATCGTTGAGTTCCTATTAATGAGATATTCAACTCTCATATAGGTTGCGTTGGCCAAAAATCGCTCGATCTCAAATTCGAGTTTCGGGTTGTGCATTGCTAGGCCAAATCTTAGGAAATTCATAACTTCCTCATACGAAGTCAGATTTGGGCTTTCTTTTTATGGACGCTCTCGGTTTAACATATTCTACGATTTTCGTTTAGATTACTAAGGCTAAAAAGTCCTCTATCGTAAATTCACTATTTACGTTTCCCGGTGCCGTGTCGGTTTTGCCGTAAAACTTCGACGGACCATAACTTCTTCGTTATAACTCGGATTTCGGAGTTCTTTATATGTACGGAACCCATGTAACATATACTACTACTTGGTTAAGATTAATCCTTCTAAATAATCTTCCATCAAAAACTGATTTTTTTGATGCTTATTGTCTCTAAATTGACTACCCCGAATCTGCGGGCGTTATATATATATATATATATATATATATATATATATATATATATATATATATATATATATATATATATATATATATATATATATATATATATATATATATATATATATATATATGGAAGAAAAGTTAGTCTTACCGTTAGTAGGCCTCATTCACGAAGCCAGTCTATAAGGGGGTATAAGGTTATTGCCTATAAAATGGCAGTTTAATGGGTGTCCATTCTCACCCACCGCTTCCTTGACTGGTGGAGGGTCGTTAGCCGAACGGGTAGGACAAGACAATAGTTCTCATTAAAAGTATAATGAAATTATAATGTAACTAAACCTATTATTAAATTCTCAATCTTAGTTACTTTAGTAAAAATGTGAGTAGGTGCTAATCCATGAAATTACACTTTGCACTTTATTATGTCGTTAGTGGAGCGTGTGTGGTTAACCGGCACACTAATTTGGGGCTAATAAAGAGTGGCAAAGGGTAGCTTAATGTTAATCATAGATAAATGGAGCGTGTGGTTAACCGGCACATTGGTTAGGTGATTTGTAACATTAAGAGTACCAAGTATATTTGCATGGTTATTCACACCTTGTTTGTGATCCTCGACATCCCAGTCACAAACTTGAGAGGGCACAATCGAGATTTAAACATGCCATTGAAAGTTCAATGAATCTCAAAAGAATCTAGGAATTTCAAATCCAATTAAAACCTAATAAGTAATTTCGTTTTTCATGGTCGAAATTGGTAATTCGTCATTTACCTACTTTCAAATATTTAACAATTGGATTACGGCATCCCTCTTCGCAATTGCAGAATATTGTGTTGGATCCTAGCCTTAATATTTCATTTGGGTGATTTATTAAGGATTCTCATCTAATTTAACTTTGCTCCTTTTCTTTTTCAGATGTCTATCCCAAACAATGCTTCACGCTCAAACCCTTCAGGCTCTTTCTCCCAAATGAACTTAGTAGGGAGAACCATCTTTAATGGATCCAACTTCAATGATTGGATCAGAAACATTCGCATGGCCCTTCGATATGAGGACAAAGAATATGTCCTAGATAAGGAGCTGAAGGAAATTGATGAGCAAACTGCTACTCCCGAGCAAATTGAGGAGTACCGGGTTCATGAGAGGGATGCGACAAAAGTTTCGTGTATAATGATAGCTACCATGTCCGCTGAGCTACAAAAGTCCTATGAGGACTTCTGGACCTATGAAATGCACCAAGATTTGATGGAAAGGTACCATCAATCAGCTCGGCAGGAGAGGTATGAGATCATAGTCTCCATGATCACCACTAAAATGAAGGATGGAGAATCCATCACGGGCCACTTGCAGAAAATGCAAAGATATGTGGACCGCTTGCTAAAATTGAATGTCAACTTTGATGAATAATTAGTTATTGATATTATTCTTCCCTCTCTACCTCCTTGTTATGATCAGTTTCGTATGACCTATCATATGAACAAGGAGGACGTCACTCTTAGCAAGCTTCAGGGACTCGTCAGAACTGCTAAAAGCAACATGAAAGGCAAATCTGTTGCTACTACTCCTACTCCTACTGCTACTGCCCATGTCCTGGAAATTGGAGATGGTAAGGCTAAAAAGAGGAAGGCTCCTTCCAAGGGAAAGTCCCGGGATGGATCTTCTTCTAGCGGAACCAAAGTTGGTTCTGTTGTGCCCTCTACCAATCCAAAGGAAGCAGAGTGCTCCCATTGCCATGAAAAGGGGCACTGGAAGTGAAACTACCCAAAGTACTTGCAGGATATTAAGGATGGGAAAATCAAGCCTTGATTTGCAGGTATTTACACTATTCATTCTAATGATACATCTCATGCTAATTCTTGGGTCCTTGATACAGGTTGTGGTATTCACATTTGTTCTGATTTGCAGGGACTAAAAAGAAGTAGGGATATGGAGCACGGGAAGACAAACTTAACCATGAGAAATAGGAAAGTGTCGCCTGTGACCAAGATTGGAGTTTATTCTTTATTACTTAGTAATGTTTTAAATTTAGATTTGAATAATTGTTGGTCCTCGGCTGATATGGTGAGAAATATTATTTCCTTTCATAGTTTGTATAAACAAGGTTTTACCTTTGATTTTAATAATAATAATGGTGGTATTTATGCTTATTATAATGGTGTCTTTTATTTTGAAGCTTTACCTTGCAATGGTGTGTATGAAACTGTGAATGTTGTAGATAACCTAGGAAATAATGTGTTACACATTGATTCATCCAATGATTTGGATAAAGCATGCTTATGGCATTGTCGTCTTGGACATATCAACAAGAAGCGCATAGGCCAACTCCAAAAGGCTGGAGTCTTGGAATCATTCGAATTGAAATCGGATGATACTTGCGAATCTTGTTTACTTGGAAAGATGACTAAGTCACCCTTTGCTGGTACTTGTGAAAGGGGTGAGGGTTTGTTGGATCTCATACACACTGATGTGTGTGGGACCTTCAGATTTGTCACAAGAGATGCTAGCCGATTCTATGTGACTTTTACTGATGATCATAGTAGGTGTGGCTATATCTACTTAATCAAGAATAAGTCATAAACCTTGGAAAATTTCAAAGACTTTAAGGCAGAAGTGGAGAATCAATTGGGCAAGAAGATAAAGGTACTCTGATCCGATCGAGGAGGAGAGTATCTTAGTATCGAGTTCCACGACTATCTTAAGGAATGTGGAATTGTTTCACAATTGACACCTCCTAGGACACCATAGCTGAATGGTGTGGCTGAGAGGCACAATCGAACCTTGTTGGACATGGTTCGTTCTATGATGAGTCGAGCTTCGTTACCAATCTCATTTTGGGGGTATGCCTTAGAGACTGCCGCCCATATTCTTAATCTCGTCCCTACCAAGAAGGTTGCCAAAACACCTCACGAGATGTGGACTGGGAAGGTTCCCACTTTAGACCACATCAAAGTTTGGGGCTGCGAGGATTTTGTGAGGCGCGAGACTCACGACAAGCTCGAACCTCGAAGTGAGCAATGTATTTTCATCGGCTACCCACATAAATGCTTTGGATATCTCTTCTATCGACCAAGTGACAATGTTGTCTTCGTCGCGAGAGGAGGGGTATCTCGTGAGAGAGAGCTTATATGCCAAGGGGACAGTGGGAGGCAAATTGACCTTGAAGAGCTTCAAGAGTCAAGCGATGAAGGAACCTCAAACACTAGCAATCAACCCGAGGAGAAAACTCCAGTTGAACCTATTGACGAATCTATACCTCTGAGGCGTTCCACCAGAGTTAGGACTGCACCTGAGTTTTATTATGGTTTCCATATTACTACAAAAGGTGATACATTTATCAATGATAGTACATTGGTGAATTTGGATGAGCCTAATAACTACAAGGAAGCCATTGCAGGCCCTGAGTAGGCTAAATGGAAAGAGGCTATGGATAGCGAGATTCAGTCCATGTATGACAATCAATTTTGGAACTTGGCTGACAATGAACCGGGTCGAAAGACAGTCAGGCGCAAATGGATATTCAAGAAGAAGACCAGCATGGATGGAAAAATACACACATATAAGGTGCGACTGGTTGCAAAGGGCTTTACTCAAACTCAGGGAGTTGACTATGATGAGACCTTCTCACCAGTAGCGAAGATCAAATCTATAAGGGTTATGTTGGCCATAGCTGCATTTCATGACTATGAAATATGGCTGATGGATGTCAAAACCGCTTTCCTTAATCGAAAGTTGGCTGAAGATGTTTACATGAGTCAGCCAGAGGGTTTTGTCAATGCAAGATACCCTAATAGAGTGTGTAAGATTGAGAGATCCATATATACATTGAAACAAGCATCTCGCAGTTGGAATCTTTGTTTCGATGAGAAAGTCAAAGAGTTTGGATTTTCGAGAAGCGAGGATGAGTCCTGTGTGTATGTCAAGGCTAGTGGGAGCATAGTTAGCTTTCTCGTGTTGTATGTGGATGACATACTACTCATAGGAAATGATATCCCGACCTTGCAGGAGGTTAAGTCTTGGCTTGGGAAGTGTTTTGCTATTAATGACCTTGGAGAAGCTACCTATATCCTAGGGATAAGGATTTTGAGAGACTGGAGTAAGAGATTAATAGGACTTAGTCAAAGTTTTTACTTGGACAAGGTGCTGAAGCGTTTCAGCATGGAGAACTCCAAGAAAGGTGACTTGCCTATCAAAAGCAATACCAAACTGAGTAAGACTAAGAGTCCGAGTACAGAAGCTGAGATAGAAGAGATGAGCCGGATACCATATGCTTCCGCAGTTGGCTCAATCATGTATGCTATGACTTGTACTCGCCCTGATGTGGCCTTTGCTTTGAGCATGGTCAGTAGATACTGGTAGAGCTTACTGGACTGCAGTTAAGAACATTCTTAAGTACCTGGAGAGGACTAAGGATTGGATCCTTATCCTTGGTGGGAGTGATGACTTGAGAATATTAGGGTATTGTGACGATGGGTTTCAGACTGACAGAGACAATTTCCGCTCTCAGTCGGGCTGGGTGTTTACCCTGAATGGAGGAGTAATAACTTGGAAAAGTTCCAAGCATGAGACTGTGGCTGATTCAACGTGCGAATCAGAGTACATTGCAGCAAGCAAAGCATCAGAAGAGGCGATATGGTTGAAGAACTTCATCGGAGACCTTGGAGTTATGCCATCCATAAAGGAGCCCATAGACGTTTTCTGCGATAATGAAGGGGCGGTTGCCTTAACCAAGGAACCGAGAGATCATGGTAGATCAAGGCATATCGACAGAAAGTACCACTTCATAAGACATCAGGTAGAAGAAGTACACCTCGTGGTGAAGAGGACATCGTCACAAGACAACCCAGCAGATCCCCTTACAAAGGGACTGAATAGGGTTAAGAACTTGCAGCATGCAAGAGGCATTGGGCTAAAAGACGATAGTAGTTTTAGTAATTAGATAAATTAGAAACTTGTAATAGCTAAATTGTAATTGACATTTTGATGATTGAATAAAAGGAGTTTTTATTTATTTATAAGTAAAGTTACTGTCTTGTGTCAATTATTTACTATTGTTTCATTTTGCATGTTTTGACTTCCTGAATAATATAATTATTCAAACTATCCACATTCGATCATACATTGGAAGTAGGTATGAGGCTAGACTGTCATGAGTTGGCTATAGATGTCTAAGGAGTTAGACATGGCAAGAGTCTGCTACACCATTCATGAGTGCTTGTGAAATAAGAATTTGAGCATTGGATCAACCCGCACTCATCAGAATCACTTCATGGAATTTATCACGAGTGATTGTGAGATGATAATATCATATAATCTTCAAACCAAGATATATGAGTTGTTGACTACAAATTGGTTGTGCATTGATGATGCGTAAACGCATCAATAACTTGATGTCATAAAATGTATCGTTATGCATGATTTAACGAGTAGTTAGTACAAGCATATAAAGTTGAAGTTTATTTGTTCCTATTCTCCTAGGAAGGATCAAAAGCGATATCTGGGCCCCTCGATGATTTTTTTTGACCTATGTATCGGGCCCGGTCAGACGAAATTGATATGTTCAATTATGTTCTATGTCAAACTAATCGGAAATCGGGAAACTAATTGCCGGGCAATAAGTATGACTATGTTCCATGTATTTGTCCGCTGATATCTTGTAGAACAGAGGAGTATATGACCATTTATCTAAGGACAGTCACTGACTGGGTCAGAGTTCGACAGCGGCTTTTAGAAGCTACGATTGCTAATCGGGTCTTGAAGTTACATTGGCAGCTATAGTTCTTAGACTTATCCAAGTTGGAGACTGTTGGATTTGGTGTCTAAGCCCATAACTATATCTGGTATGTACTTGACCCGATTGGAGCATGGTCCTTTTGGGTTGCCTTCACCAGTGCAATTTGATAGGGTGGACTTTTGAGAATAAGATTATTGGTGATTTATTAATATATTATAAGTATAATATATTAATTGACAAATCATATTATTTAATTAGTATTGGTCAATAATTAATTTGGAATTAATTTTGTGATCAAAAGTGACTAATTAAATCTAAGGGGTTGATTATGTAAATCATCCATTCTTATAGTGTGGGCCAAAGATCCATTAGGGTGGGCTAAGTGGTTCATGGATAGTCCATGGAGCTTTAACCTATGGAGCCTAAGGGATATGGAAGGTCATGGTGCATTAGGGTTTCATGGATGAAACCCTAGCTTTGAGAAACACTATAAAAGTGTCCCCTTAGCGACAAAATCGGCCAACCCTACATACAAGAGTGTGTGAACCGATTTTGAAAGCTAACTTATTCTCTAGAGAGCCTCCTTTACATATTGGTATCTGTGACACATTAAAGGCACAACATTTGAGGTGCTCAAGCTTCCAAGGTCAAGAACTACACAAGAGGTAAGTTATCTAACTAGTTGTTACTTTGAATTGCATGCTAGTTAAGTTATATCCTTTGGAAATATGAAAATACATGTATAATTAGAGAAAGCATAGTTCCAAAGAATCTAGGGTTGCATGTGCACCATAGGAGTGTTATAGTGCTCAAAACCCAACAGTTTTTCCCTTAGAGTATGATATGTGATGTTTAGGTCTAGATGAGTCCCGAGTGTTGAGGCACTAGAGATGTGGATATAAAAAGAGTTAGAGTATGTATATTGCTTGAGAAGAGCTTATTAAGAGACTAAGAGTAGTGTAAGAGACGGATTAAAGAAGAGGCAAAGTTAAAAGCGGATATAAAGTATGAAAAGAGCCTATAAAGAGGCTAAGTAATAGAGCATGAGAAGGGTCTGTTAAGAGGCTAATAGAAGAATATGAAAAGTGCATGATAAGAGTCTTAAGAGTAAGAGTAGAAAGAAATAATAAAGCAACGAAAGAGATAGATAACAAAAGAAAAAGATAACAGTGTATGCTATGAAAGAAAGAGAGAAAGATTAGATAAAGATGAAAGAGATAGATGTATGAGAAGAATAGAAGTGTATGATATTATAGAAAGAGTTAGAAGATAGAGTATGAGAAAGAGAAGGAAAGAAAGATTAGAAAAGAAAGAAGAATAACCCATCAAACACTTTGTGTCTGATATTGTAGAGCTTTATGTTTTGCAGGTTCAGGTTGTAGCAGCCGTTGTACCAGAAGAGAAGACAAGAGCATAATGAAGAAATAGATAGTAGAATGTTATTATTGTATTCATTGTTGTTTCAAATTGTATGTAAAATTTTTATTGTAAACCCGTGATTATTCCGGGGATGTAAAGGTTTTAATTAGAGTAGAATTATGTATTGTATAGATAAAACTCTGATAAATCCCATAAAAAGATGTATAGAAATCTGGGTCGTTACATACATGCTCAGATACATGTCTTAGATGTATAACCACAATTACATAATCTTACATAGGATTACAATATGTATAATCCTTTATTTTCTTCCTTTATATCATGCTCAAATACATGAATCTAACATACATAAACATACATGTATATATACATAAAATGTATACAATAACTTAAAGAGAGGGAGAGAGAGAGAGAGAGAGAGAGAGAGAGAGAGAGAGAGAGAGAGAATGAGAGTAATAACTCACCTTATCAGTTTGTGAAGACTAATTTTCGCATTCTCTTGTACTATGTCATCGATGCATTTTGTATCCATCTTCTTTTCTCTTAGGCCTAATCATACACATACACAAGCATCTTAATACTTTTCTTAGCCTATTAAGAGCTTTTGACTCTCTAAGTCAAAATAACCACTTAATTGATCAAAACTCTATCTTTTCATTCTTTATCTCTTAATCCAATCTAATTAATGAATTAAGAATCCTATGTTACTCAGTTCATTATAATCTACTCTAATACATCAATTCATAATCTCGTTAGTTAGGGTTTCAAACCCTAACTTCACATACATAGATTTCACCATAGAAATCACTTTCTAAGCTTGATTAGCATATCTAAACACTATCATTAACATGGTAATCAAGCTATTGGTTGATCACTTCAACCAATCTACTTTAATCAAACATTTTACCAAAAATGAGAAATCTTACCTTGATGTGGAGAGGATGAAAATCCTAACAAACCACCATCTCGAGCTTCTCTTGGCACCATCTGGGCAGCGAAATCGCCCATTTGATCCAAATCGATCTCCACATATAAATGGATCGAATAAGCTCTTAAAAGGTCATAACCTATGTTTTGAGTGCATAACCGTGCCACGATGGACTAGTTACTGCACTACGGTGACCAGTTGAACTGATGTCAACAACAACCTACTTTGCACCACCGCGCTGTGGGGAACATATTGTCGCGTCGCGGAAAAGTTCATTGATATTTCTTTCTCTATCATATGAAAAATTATAAATACTTCGTAACACTTACGGAGCCATGGTGATCTATTCACCGTGCCGCGGTGACTGCTTGGCAGCAAACCTTTGGGCTGATTCAATTCCATCTTTTGGACATTTTTGTCCCAACTTCTAGCCTTCATAACTTCTTTGTTTCTTACCCATTTTCAATGTTCTTTATATACATGTGAAGGTGGGAACATACTCTATACTTTTATTAAGTCATAGCTTACTGAATTAATATGGGTCTTAATCTGTTAAGTCACAAAGTTGGCCCACAAAGCATAAAATTCCCATTTTACCCTTTTGACCCAAAATGCATCTTCTCATGCATTCTTTCTCTTGAACTTACTCATCTAATCTCATTTTAGTGACTTAAACTCCTATTGGCCTTTTTCATGAAGTCACAACTTCATAATCCCATCTGTTTTTCATAATTGACCATTTTACCCTTTTGGCTAATATTTCACTAAAAGTCAACTTTCTCTAAATTTAGGTTCTTACACCGCCCAACATACATAACTATAACATCCCTTTTTTCACAAAAAAAAATTGCATTTTTAAATAAGGTAAAATCATCATTTACATAATACCCAAGTTAAGAAAACCCGTTTGTTCCAAAATCTAGTTGTTTGAAAATCAGGTTAATATAAATACTACAGAATCTCCATTGTTGTTTATGAGTGTATACAGTCATGCCTTCGCCTACCCACGATCACTAATGGTAACTAAAAAACATTTAATCCACAACTATAAGCCAAAGCTTAGTGATTTTCCCCAAAATACCACACACCACAATGCACACATGAGCCTTCAGTCTGTTTGGCCCGCCTGAACCGCTCTTGAGCCTACAGTCTGCCTGACATGCCTAACAAGGCCTAGAGTACACCTAGACCGCTCTATCTTAGCATACAATTGATCCACGCTTAGGCTACAAAACATCGTTGGCCCACCCAGGTATCTTGGCATATAACACAAAGCATGGCCACCTCAACCCAACGCCCAATATGTCGAAATATGTACCAAGCAAACAATCAAGTAAACATATAAACACATGCAACTATCTACCCTAGTCTACTTGTCTAACAACTCACTACCGCACACCAGGCCTTATACAATACCATACGCTACTATTGATAGATCTCCAAGGAATGTATAACTATATGTAACTAGAGGTGAGATAGACATTCGGACAGTTGATCCCACTCTAGAGCCATAACCAAACAAGGAACATGCCAAAAATCCTAGATCAAGAGTTCTCATGCTATCATACGTGACTACATACGACCCCTAGGGCACCCTACTAGGCTATTACCCACTTACTGGAACTCTAACCAGCATACCACTACTCCCTGCATTGATCGCTCTCGTGAACCAAATAGCACCAAACAAAGGTGGAACCTTAATCAGTAACCCAAATCCTTCATATTTGACCCAAAGTCAAACTTGTCAAAAGTCAATGGTCAACGGTCAACCTAGTCAACCCCCACCACGGCGTGGAGGAATCTTGGCCACATTGTGGGAACATCAAGGCAAAACAATCGCGAAGCTGAGAACCACCACGCCGTGGCAAGCCCATTGCCACGTCGTGGGAACTGGAAGATTGTCGTATTCTTTATTAAGTGCTTAATCCTTATAGATTTAAGCCCAAAACTTCAGATCTATTTCTTTTCAATGACTTAATGGATAAAGTTTCTAACTTTATCCATTATAACTCCATTCCAAGGCTAAATCTACAACGCTAAGTCCATTAAGTCCTTTATGGGGCCAAAACTTGTGCATGGGACCAAGAATCATCCAAAACTAAGGCCTTTTCCTCACTCAACGGATACTATGGATTATTAAAGAGCCATAACAAGCTCTAGAGTTCCTCAAACCCCGAGAGCATTCATGGAAGGAACCAAAACTACCCAAAAATGACATCAAACTTGAATCTATAAGAAGAAGTGTCAAGGTGAGAACTTTATACCCCAAATAGCTCAGAAAATGAAGAGAATGATGGATCCAAACCAACTCCTTTCTTTCTTGCTTCCTTGTAAACTTCCTTCTTCTCAAGCTTCACCAAAATCCAATGATTAACCTTCAAATCAAAAGAACAAGCTCTCAAATCATCATGGAGGCTAGGGTTTCGTTGGAAGCGGGTTGGAGGTTGATGATGATGCCATAATCCTAGAGAATTGGTGTTTAAATATGGAGACAACCCTAAAATAATAGGCTTAGGCAGCATCAGTTTCCACGTCGTGGCCTTCCTCTTGCCACATTGTGGCGACCATCCAAACGCCTATTATTGCATTAGACATGCCACGTCGTGGTGCTCCATTCACTACGTCGTGGAACTTGATTTTTCCCAAAAATCTTACCTTTGATCCCTCAGAGCCCTCATCTGATCCATTATGGAAAACGACTGTTACAATAACGGGCCCTACTAAACATACATAATGGGCCCCGCCCAACATACGTCACCGGCCCTTCCCAACACACGTAATGCACATGCAAGAGTCACAAAGACAGTCTAGCATCCTACATAATATCGTGAGAATACTCACATGAACTACTCAACATAAGATCAACAACTACCTCATCAACACAACAGCTAACCCAAGCTACCTAATGCTAAACCAAGACCATTCCTTAGTCAAGTACTCGATTCTACCAAAGTTGGACCAAAAGTCAAACTTGTCAAAAAGTTAACGGTTAACAGACGGCCAACCAACCATCAACCACCGCGTTGTGGTCAATCTTATTGTCCGCATCATGCTAACTAGAGGACAAAACAGACGCGGGTACACATACCACTGTGACATAGCCAACACCCCACCGCGCGACAATGAACGTCCTCTACAGTTCCATTAAGCTCTTAACCCTTAAGTTCAGAGCTCTAAACCTCATATCTGGATCGATTTATCCTCTTATTGGATAAATTTTCCAACTTTATCCATTTTTTCCATCCAATAAGTCAAAATCTTAAACCGTAATCACAGTTGGGACAAATCTCCAAGCATAACTCAAATGAGAAGCATGTATATGCATTTTTCTACCAACCAACAACTCCAGAAGTCATTACATCTCAGAATATTACTTTAGAGTTCTATAAACTCCAAGAACTCCAAAGAAATGGGATAAAATAGACCAAAATGACATAAAACCAAGATCTAAGAATTTAATGAACTTGTTTGAGACTTTATACCTCAAGTAGCTCCAGGAGTATGATGGAAATGCTAAAACAAGACTTTAAGACCATAAGAACCAACTTATACAACCACAAGCTTCACCATCAATGGAAAACCAAGGTCAAACACCAACAACACAAGGGCTAGAGGGAGAGAGAGATATGGTTTCATTTTTGGAGCTTGAGGTTTCAAAACGGGCAAACCCTAATAGGGCTCAAGGCCCGAGTCCTAGTGTTTTAGGTTGTGGCGGCGAACATACCGTGGTATATACTGGTATCGCGTAGTTGTTGCTAGGCAGACCCCCTTTATTTAATGATGTGGTCGTATTGCGGACACCAAACCACCAAGCCATAGTTGAAGGCTTTTCTTCAAAATTTAAATACTCAAGGCTTCAAATTCCTAAGTTGATCAATCCACAAAATGGGTGTTAGAACTCTCTCCCACTTCAACTAGATTTCGTCTTCGAAATCTGACTTTGCTATAATTCAGAAGCAGACCTTAAAAGAAAATACTTTATGCTTTTCTCAAAACTATTCACTAGACAGACGAAACACCAAAAATGAAACATCCTAAGACAAATCGAAACCCAACCGATGCCAGCAAACAACCAAATCGCTTGAAAACACCCAACTACAATAACTACCCTTCTTTCCCCAGCTATAAGACCAAACTCACAGTGAAAACCACTCAAACCGAGAAACTCTCAAAACTGCAACTACAACCCAAATCTATCAATATACTTCGCAATATTGTGAACCCATTAGTATAAACTCCGGAAACCATATCTAAAGAAAACGATCATCCATCCGTCGCACCTTCCCTCGGTCCCTTACTAGGATCACTACCAAACCATGCAGAACGAACGCTCAAAACATTCTGATCATGAATTTCAATCCACCCTAAATTCAGAAATTCATGCCTAAAAGACATCAAGTACACACTTGACTTCTTGACAAGTCATCACTAATCCAACCGCTCCCACGAGCGTAACCTTGGCCAATCCAAAAAAATGTCGTGTGGCATCCAAACTCCCATAACAAGTAAGGTAACCACCCGAGAAATCATCCAAGATATCTACAACGAATTCCATTACTGGTAACTTAACTCACATGAAACCATTCTCACAAAATGAACAAGGATCTATTAAAAATAAGCTCCATATAAAATTGTTGATAACAACCATAACTTTTTCATTAAGTCAACATTCTACCAATACCCAACCAAAACTTATCTGCAACTGAGCCACCAATAGTATTTCCATACTACTCAAACACTCAACTATGCCAAAAGACTAACAAATCGAACACACGAGTCTCCACAGCAAAACTATCGGGTCCAACTCACATAAATCATATCCACAATGAGTCACGATATGTCGTGACATTGTCCAATCATTGGAATGGGAATCTCACAGTTCAACACCGATCTTGCCAACATCTAATCACGACATGAAGACTCACGACCATCACCTCGGCGGGCCTATAGGCACATGACCATCATCCCACTGACCCCTAGGAACCCATTCGACATCCCTCCAGCATCTTCCAAATGTAACTCAATCCATATAATTCTACAACACACGCACTCCCACCGTAGTATAGACTGTTACCGACGCAACACCAGATAACATGGTTTCACTTGACTAGAAAATAAACATGGTTGCACTTGACTAGAAAATAAGTTAGATGAACGCTTGTTCCAAACTGGAAGCAATAAATCTGACGAGAACCGTGCCAAAAAGTCAGGCCAAGTGTTCTCAAGCTATATTATTCAATCCATGTAACGCTCAATTCCCAAGGTATCTATTTTAATTGTTCGTTGCTTAAATATTTCATTTTGGGCTTAGGGGGTGTCGTACGCGGGGCGTACCACCCTACATATGTTGGGCGTACTGGTGGAGGTTGGACGCATGTGTCATGCACATACGCACTGCGTACATAGGAGTACGCACAACGTACGTGTCCAGACCCAAAACCCTACATTTTAGGGTTTTAGAACTATTTAAAGAACAATATGCCTTAAAGACCTCCTTTATCAGCCTCCCTCTTGTCCCTTATCAGCCTCCACGAAAACCTAACCACATTGTTGTGTGTTCTTGAGCTTGGAATGTACCTTGAGTGCATTTTTGGTGTTTTTGTCTCATTTTTCTTGGAAGAGAAGATTGGAGCAAGGTGGTGGTTCAAGCTTGTGCAAGGTATAAAGTCTTGAACTTGATACTTCATAGCCTAGATCTCTTTTGGTTAGAGTTTTGGACCCTTTTTGGTCCCATTAATGAGATCTTATGAGTCCATGCCGTTTTTGAAGCTTAGAGTTGCCACTCTTGGTATATTTTGGGTCCTAGATTGATAAAGTTGCCATCTTTGAGGTTTTGAGACATCCATGCATAAGTATTGGCCATTTTTATGGAAGCAGATTGTCATATTTCGAGTTTAGGTCCATTTGGGGGCATGCAAGCCACCAAGATGTCAACTTTATGGTTTAATACACCTCGCATGACTCAAATCTGTGATTGGAACCCTAGGTCTTAAGGATTTAAGTGCTTTATGGGATTATGGCTTAATGAGTGAGTAAGTTGGGCATACAATCCATGCAGCTTGTACGCTTAGCATAAAATTGAGTACGCCCCGCGTACTCAATGGATTGGGCTTTGCGTCGTTTGGGCCTCGATTTAGGCCACTTTCATGGACTTTGTGTCTTGGGCCTTAGTGGGCCATTTGGAATCGTACCTTTGGGCTAGGGAAACATTATTGGGCCTTAGGCTAAGGCCCATGCGAAGGGATTGGGCCAAATTGGAAATTGGGCCATATGTTGGTCCTTATTGGATTGTTTAACTTTTGGGCCATTGGTTTGTGATTTGGGGTTTCATTCTTGGACTAAGTTATGTTAGGGGTAAAATAGTCTTTTTACCCCAAGTAGGGATTCTTGGTTAATGATGTAGATCCCAAATGTTAATTAGCTATTATTTGGTAATTGTTAGCTCGGGGAGCCGTAGGACCAGCAGTCAGGGATCATTCGTTTCATTCAGCTTTTCGAGGTGAGTTTTCCTCACCCAGTTTAGTGGGTCTAAGGCACCAAGGCTGACCCCTGTTGATTATATTGATATACTCGTTGTCTGTGTGATACTTGTATGTGATTGTATTTTTATGCTTATTGGGCGGGGCCCATATTGTGAGTGTGGGCGGGGCCCGTATCTCATTGGGCGGGGACCGTTATGCGAGTGTAGGCGGGGCCCGTATCTCTTTGGGCGGGGCCCGTTATGTGGTATGTTGGTATGTGGTATCTTGGGGAACTCGCTAAGCTTCGTGCTTACAGTTTTAGTTTACGTTTCAAGTACTTCCGGTTCCAAGGGGAAGAGCTCGGGCTGACTGTATCGCACACACCATGGGGATTCCGCATTTGATATTTAATCTGATTTTGAAACATTTGATACATTGATTTTGTTGAGGTGTATGGATGATGTTTGAAAATACTATTTTACCTATTACAAAAACGAAATTTTTGGGACCATATTTTTGGATGTTACAAGTTGGTATCAAAGCCTTGGTTTGAGGGATTCAAGCACACTCTCTGGGGTGTCTGAACTTAAACCGAGGATTTGGTAAGTTTTCTAAAGATTAAAATATTTAAGAAAAGTTTTTCTAATATAAAAAAGGGTGTGGTGCGTGCAATCAGCCGAGTCCAAGTAAGTAATCCCAAAATACACATACATGTTTATGTATGATATGAATTATGAAATTGTGAAATTGTGAATCACATGCTAGATTAGGGCTAAGGATCTAGGAGAGATGCCTTTGTATGCCTGTTGTATGAGCTTATAGATTTGCATGCTAGTACTGATCAGTCAATAATAGGATGGCCTGATTAGGTTATGCTTGGTTCTGATTACTTGATGCTCGAATGATGCTTGCTTTGTGCTTTTAGGAGTTCTAACTAGCTTCAACTAGCTAGTAAACAAATATGCTAAGTTACACATTATGGGAACTAAATAATTTTAAAGGGTTACATTTTAACTCTATTACACAGCTCTTGTTTAAGTCCAACCGTTGTAGTGTGAGACCTCTCATTCGAAGAATTATCTAGTTTCTATAATATGTAATTGTATTCGTGAGCTATTTAGAGGAAGTTAGTGGGAGTTCTTTCTGCATCTGATGGCGGAGAGTGGTGTGGGATTTGCCTTAGGAAAACCTAGGATGAGATTTAGCGCTGGGAGCCTTATCTGTCAGGGAATTGTTGGATATAGAGTAACTTGGCTGAGTTAAGGCACTTCCTGAGGAAACTACAGATAGATGTGGAAGGTAGTATGGGCCCGTACTACTGGAAGCATAGGATCCGTACTCGATTCAAGGAGGGCTGAAATGAAGCCAGGGAGCTTGTGGAGTTGTGATTTTCCCAATGTGTATATTTGGTGTGTATTCTGATGGTTTATATGGTCTATTTTCAATATGGTTGTATTGCGAGGCAGGCCAGTGGGCAGTTCCGGTGCTGGGGAGGGTTCAGGCTAAGGTTCTAGAGCCGGACAACTTGATGACCAGATGAGGGAGTTAATCTTGACTGAGATTACGTGTAGCATCCTTGAACAGACTCATGTGATCTTTGGCTCGGTCAAGGAGGGCATTCTGGAGATTATTGATGAGAGGTTGAGCGCCTTTCACGCTTAGATTATGGATTTGGTTGGGAGGCGCTCTCTGACTTTTAGAGTTTCGGGTACGTGGAGCGCTAGATTATCATGGGGAGAGGGATCCCATTACGAGCAGCAGGTCGTTAGCAGATGTTGCTAACGCCTTCCTTACCAGCCGTTGTCCCAAGGGGGACAAGGTCAGGCTAGCTTCCCACCTTCTGAAGGATAGGGCACGTGATTGGTGGGAGGAGGTAGGGCGTGCTATCGGAGATGACGCTGCTATTGATTCTATGACCCGGAGTGATTTCTCGACCAGGTTCCGAGCCGAGTTTGCACCGGTGATTGAGGTGCAGCAGCTGGCGTGAGAGTTCCAGGATCTCCACCAGACTACTGAGAGGATGTCTGAGATCACCTCTATGTTCAGGGAGAGGTCACTTTTGGTTTTGCAGTATGTGGCGGACGAGGAGATGAAGAAGGCACGATACCATGAGATGCTGAGGAGTGATATTCGACAGTTTGTTATCCGGTCAGGATGCAAGACGCTGGAAGACATGATTGCGAGGGCTAGGTAGAGGGAAATTGATTTGGAGATGGAGAAGAAGACGAAGCCGGATTCTGTATCCAGTGTTGAGGGTTCGGGCAAGAGGCCCAAGGTAGTTGATACAAGGGGGAAGGGCTAGCAGGGTGGAGGCCGTTGTGGCAAGTGAGGTAGGTCGCATGAGGGGACATGCAGGGTGGGTGGTTTTGGCTACTTCAAGTGTGGACGGCCTGGTCATATCAGCAGGGATTGTACTGCTACCACCACCATCACCTGGGTATCTTATCTGATTTGCTTTCAGTGCAATCATAGGGGCCACAAGAAGGCCCATTATCTGAGTTAGCCTGCAGCAGGACCGGTGTCAGCACCTGCTCCGACGACATTGAGGATTACTGACGACCGTCAGGCCCAGGCAGATGCGCCTGCGGCGAAGAGCAGGGCTTTCTAGCTGACGGCAGAGGAGGCGCGTGCAGCTCCTAACATGGTAACGGGTATGTATCTTCTCCTTATATCTTTATTTATATTTAATTGTTGCTTATGTTTATGCGTTTTATTTTTAGGATCGTTCCTTGTGAATGGTATCTCTACTTTAGTATTATTTGATTTGGGGGCTACCCGATCATTTGTATCTCTTATGCTTAGCAAGAGATTTGTTGGAGCTCCGGGGGAGCTGGATTGCCCTCTAGATGTTGAGATTACTGATGATAGGTCTATTCGGGTTGCGAGGGTTTATCAAGGGTGTACTTTTCATTTATTCAGTGAGCAGTATCCAGTGGATCTGGTTCCCATTCCTTTGTGTGGGAACAAGGTTATCGTGGGCATAAATTAGTTGAGCCCTAATGGGGCAGTGATCGATTGTTAGTAGCAGTTAGTTTGGGTTTGGACTCCAAGTTGGGGAGATTTGGTGATTCAGGGTGATAGACCGCAACGTCGGTCGATTATGTGTTCAATAGCGAGGGCGATATGCTATCTTCATCAGGGTTGTTCGGGTTTTGTCGCCTATGTCATGGATACCCGGGATAACGATAAGGCGACCATGGACGATGTACCGATCGTGCAGGAGTATCCGGATGTGTTCCCGAAGGATTTAACTGGGGTACCTCCAGAGAGACATGTGGATTTCAGGAATGATTTGGTTCTAGGTGCGGCTCCGATAGCCAAAGCACCGTATCGGTTGGCTCCTACCAAGATGCAGGAGTTGTCTACATAGCTGCAGGAGCTGTTAGACAAGGTATTTATCAGGCCGATCAGTTCGCCTTGGGGAGCCCCAATTATGTTTGTGAAGAAGAAGGACGAGTCTCATCAGATGTGTATCGACTACTAGGAGTTGAATAAGGTAACGGTGAAGAACCGTTATCCCATCCCAAGGATTGATGATCTTTTCGAACAACTTCAGGGTGCATCTTGGTTCTCTAAGATTGATTTGTGATCGGGTTATCATCAAATGAGGGTCCGGGATGAGGATGTGCAGAAGACGGCTTTCTGAACTCGATATGGTCATTACGAGTTCGTGGTGATGCCATTTGGGCTCACTAATGCTCCTGTCGCATTCGTGGATCTCATGAACCGCGTGTGCAGATCGATGCTGGATCGGTCTGTGATAGTCTTTATTAATGATATCTTGGTTTATTCCAAGACGCAAGAGCAACATGAGGAGCATTTGAGAGAGGTGTTGGAGACTTTGAGGAGGGAGAGACTCTTCGCAAAGTTCTCCAAGTGCGAGTTCTGGTTGCGCGGGGTGCAGTTTCTGGGGCACCTTGTTAACCAGAAGTGTATTATGGTCGATCCGGCGAAGGTCGAGGCCGTGATGTAGTAGAAGGTTCCGAGGTCTCCATCTGAGATTTGGAGTTTTCTTGGTTTGGCTGGTTATTATCGAAGATTCAATCAGGATTTCTCCAACATCGCTGTTCCCTTGACCCGACTGACCAAGAAGTCGGTGACCTTTTGCTGGGGGCCTGAGCAGCAGGCAACTTTTGAGACTCTTAGGCAGTAGTTGTGTGAGGCGGTGATTCTGACCCTGCCGGAGGGTTGATGACTTCGTGGTTTATTGTGATGCATCGATCACAGGATTGGGGCAGTGTTGATGCAGCGAGGTTGCGTGATCGCTTACGCTTCGAGGCAGCTGAAGTCTAATGAGGCGAATTATCCGGCGCATGATTTCGATCTGGGGGCTGTGGTTTTCGCCCTCAAGATTTGGCGGCATTACCTCTACGGGCTCTGGTGTACTATTTACACGGATCACAAGAGCCTGAGGTACTTGATGGATCAACCGAATATGAATATGAGGCAGCGTCGATGGTTGGATGTGGTGAAGGATTATGATTGTGAGATCCTGTACCACCCGGGGAAGGCCAATGTGGTGGTCGATGCTCTCAGCCGCAAGGCGGTCGCGGCTCTGATCAGAGACCTATGCTTGTGGATGACCATGATTACTCCGTTGTTGGAGCGGATTCGTGAGGAACATGTTGAGGCTATGAAGGAAGAGCACTAGAAGAGCGAGCGGATTGTGGGTTAGGTGGCTTCCTTCGATTATGATAGCCGCGGATTGCTAACTCTGTATCGAAGAGTCTGGGTTCCGTAATGGGACGGTGTGCACGAACTTCTGATGGAGGAGGCTCACAAGTCAAGATTCTCCATCCATGCCGGGGCGACGAAGATGTATAGAGATCTTTCTCCTGATTATTGATGGCCCTGCATGAAGCGAGATGTAGCATGGTTCGTGGAGCGGTGCTTGACTTGCAGGAAAGTCAAGGCCGAGTATCAGCGAACTCACGGCAAGATGCAGCCGTTGGAGATTCTCGTATGGAAATGGGAAGACATCACTATGGATTTTATCACAAAGCTTCCCAGGACCGTGCGCGGAGTGGATTCTATCTGGGTCATCGTGGATCGATTGACCAAGAGTGCGCATTTAATCTTGGTCCAGGAGAATATTTATGCAGCGAAGTTAGCCGAGATTTATGTTTGGGAAGTGGTGGCACGTCATGGGATGCCGGTATCCGTGGTTTCAGACCGTAATGTTCGTTTTACTTCCAAATTTTGGAAGCGGTTTCATGACGAGATGGGCACTCATCTCCATTTTAGTACATCATTTCATCCTCAGACCGATGGTAAGAGTGAACAGACTATTCAGACTATTGAGGACATGCTGCGTGCGTACATGTTGGATTTTGGTGGGAGTTGGGATACGTATCTTTCGTTGGCGGAATTTTCGTATAACATCAGTTATTAAGCCAACATTGATTGACCTCCTTTTGAGTTGCTCCACAGGAGGAAGTGCAGGACCCTGATTTGTTGGGATGAGGCCGGTCAGCGAGTCATGAGAAGTACCGAGGTGGTGCTCAAGACCACTGAGCTGATTCAGCAGGTTCGGAGCAGGCTCTAGACAGCTCAGAGTCAGCAGAAGAGTTATGCTGACAGGCGACGATCAGATTTGGAGTTCCAGGTGGGAGATATGATTCTCTGAAGGTGTCACCTTGGAAAGGTGTCATCCGATTCAGGAAGCGGGGCAAGCTGGGCCCACGTATATTGGTCCCTTCAGGGTATTGGCTCAGGTGGGCCAGGTAGCTTATCATCTTGACCTTCTAGCCGAGATCAATAAGATTCATAGCACTTTTCATGTCTCTCAGATGCGGAAGTGTTTAGTGGATGATTCCGCAGTTGTACCTTTGGAGGATATTCAGCTGGATAATCACCTAAATTACATTGAGAGACTGGTGGCAATTTTAGATGGGAAGAAAAATCCTTGAGGAACAAGGTTTTGGAGCTGGTAAAGGTGCAGTGGCTGCACCGCAAGGGGTTTGAGTGGATGTGGGAGCCTGAAGAAGAGATGAGGGAGCATTATCCCGAGTTGTTCGAGACGGCGAACTTCGAGGACAAAGTCTGATCCAATTGCGGGAGAATTTTAACGCTCGATTCCCAATGTATCTATTTTAATTGTTTGTTGCTTAAATATTTCATTTTGGGCTTAGGAGGGTCGTACGCGGGGCATACCACCCTACTTACGTTGGGCGTACCGGTGGAGGTTGGGCGCGGGTTTCATGCACGTACGCGCTGCGTACATAGGAGTACGCACAGCGTACGTGTCCAAACCCAATACCCTAAATTTTAGGGTTTGAGCACTATTTAAAGAACATTATGCCGTAAGTACCTCCTTTATCAGCCTCCCTCTTTTCCCTTATCAGCCTCCACGAAACCCTAACCCCATTGTTGTGTGTTCTTGAGCTTGGAAGGTCCCTTGAGTGCATTTTTGGTGTTTTTGTCTCATTTTTCAAGGAAGAGAAGGTTGGAGCAAGGTGGTGGTTCAAGGAAAAGCTTATAGATCTGAGTTGGGTATTTCATTTCAAGCTTCTGCAAGGTATAAAGTCTTGAAATTGATACTTCATAGCCTAGATCTCTTTTGGTTTGAGTTTTGGACCCTTTTTGGTCCCATTAATGAGATCTTATGAGTCCATGTTGTTTCTGAAGCTTAGAGTTGCCACTCTTGGTTTATTTTGGGTCCTAGAGTGATAAAGTTGCCATCCTTGAGGCTTTGAATCATCCATGCATGAGTATTGGCCATTTTTATGGAAGTAGATTGTCATATTTCGAGTTTGGGTTCATTTGGGAAATGGAAGCCACCAAGTTGTCGACTATATGGTTTAAGACACTTCACATGACTCAGATCTATGATTGGAACCCTAGATATTAAGGATTTAAGTGCTCTATGGGATTATGGCTTAATGAGTGAGTACACTGGGTTTACAAGCTCGTACGTGCAGCGTACAAGCCTTGCAGCCTGTACGCTTAGCGTACAGTTGAGTACGCCCCGCATACTCAATGGATTGGGCTTTGCATCGTTTGGGCCTTGGTATGGGCCACTTTTATGGACTTTGTGTCTTGGGCCTTAGTGGGCCATCTGGAATAAAACCTTTGGGCCAGGGAAACATTATTGGGTTGTAGGTTAAGTCCCATGCGAAGGGATTGGGCTCAATTAGAAATTGGGCCATATGTTGGGACTTGTTGGATTGTTTAACTTTTGGGCCATTGGATTGTGATTTAGGGTTTCATTCTTGGACCAAATTATGTTTGGGGTAAAATAGTCTTTTTACCCCAAGTAGGGATTCTTAGTTAATGATGTAGATCCTAAATGTTAAATAACTTTTATTTGGTAATTGTTAGCTCGAGGAGCCGTAGGACCAGCAGTCAGGGATCATTCGTTTCATTCAACTTTTCGAGGTGAGTTTTCCTCACCGGGTTTAGTGGGTCTAAGGCACCAACGCCGACCCCTGTTGATTATGTTGATATACTCTTTGTCTGTGTGATATTTGTATGTTCTTTTATTTGTATGCTTATTGGGCGGGGCCCGTATTGCAAGTGTGGGTGGGGGTCGAATCTCTTTGGGTGGGGCCTGTTGTGCGAGTGCGGGCGGGGCACGTATCTCATTGGGAGGGGCCCGTTTTGCAAGTGTGGGTAGGGCCTGTATCTCTTTGGGCGGGGCCCGTTATGTGGTATGTTGGTATGTGGTATCTTGGGGAACTCACTAAGCCTTGTGCTTACGGTTTTAGTTTACGTTTAAGGTATTTCCGGTTCCAAGGGGAAGAGCTCGGGTTGACTGTATCGCACACACCATGGGGAATCTGCATATGATATTTACTCTGATCTTGATACATTTGATACATTGATTTTGTTGAGGTGTATGGATGATGTTTGAAAATACTATTATATCTATTATAATGTGACATCCCCAATTTCACGGCCAGAAAAGACCGATTTCGTTTATGCATTTTAATATAAAATCAGAGTAATCATTTGATTAAAAGTGTTGCGGAATTTGTTCTCAGAAAAACATGATAAATATGTTATCAAATCATTTCCAAAGAAATGTATTTTATTCATTTAAACCATTGGGATGTCATTGTCAATACAAAAACATAAGCATAAACAAAACTTACATTCATTTACACTAGTGATCTACTTCTCTTTTTAATCTCTCAGTGTAAAGCAACTTAGTATCGATACCTGTGATACAAATAAGCTTGAGTGGGTCAGGCTTGGAAACCTGGTGAGCATATAGGGTTTTCAACCCACAATAAATAAATTTATTATGTTTAAACATCAAACAATCAACCCAATTACCCATCCCCATTATCTTCTTTATTTCTTAAGGAGTTACCCTAAGAATCATCTATCACTCATTCCTAAGGAATTTTCCTAAGGAATAGGCACGAAGTCCATCGCTACCCGAGGTTTATACTACAAGCATTAACGAACATCGATCCCCACGTACTGATCCTATATAATGATCTTACAAGATCTAGCCTAAAGGATCGATATGAACAACAAAATGATGAAGCTGCTTCGGAAATTCCCTAGCAGCAAACGAGGATCGATAAAGAAATCAAATGAGGGGAATGGAATAAGTTTCACGACGAACCTTCGTTCGTAAAAGAAAGAACCACAAGACAATTAAGTCAGGGGTAGTTATCAGTGCCTAGCCGTGGTCCGAATATCGTGAGGTATTTTACCCCCAGACTCACCCTATCCAGCATCGAACTTTGCCTAGCAGTGATCTAAATATCGTGAGGTATTTTACCCCCAGGCTCACCCTATCCAGCATCGAAATTTGCCTAGCAGTGATCTGAATATCGTGAGGTATTTTACCCCCAGACTCACCCTATCCAGCATCATAACCCCAGACATACCTAGTAGTGGTCTATTACCGACACACTTCATTAGGGAGTTTACGAATTTCCCTCAATTACTTTTTGAAAGGAAACGCTGACACATGAAGCTCGTCCGATTACTTCATAAAAGAAACGAAGACTCCAAAGCTCTTCAAAATAAAAAGTATAGGGAAAATACTAATAAAGTACTCTCGTACGCTCCCGTACCCCGACACGTAATAGTGTCAAAAAGAAGGACTCTGTACATGATACTTATCGGATGAACACATAGTTCAAAAATACCTGATGAACACATAGTTCAAAAACATATAATGAACACTTAGTTCAAATACACCTACAGGTTACGAGTCTGCTAACGTTCCATTGGATTAACTAGAATAGTCTGTGGTCATTGTCTATACTCTGCTAGATGACTAGATCATCTTAAACATCGATACCTCTCATCAATTTTTATTTCATCACACATCATCTAATTCATCTATCCATGTTTTACCCAACATATTTATAGATAAAAATACATATACAGTTTAATTTATTTAAAAACCTGTATAAATCATTCATTCATCGTCCATATCAAATAAATAAACAATCTATGTGTAAGATGAAAGTGACTATACACTCACTTGATTTAACGATAATCGGGCAGCACTTGGTTTCCTAAAACAATCGTTTTCGATAAAAGCGGGATGTTTTATTGAAAACCGGGCCTTGCAAGGGTGGAGCTTCAAACCGAAAAGATAAATTTCTCGGCTCTTCGGGAACTCCGGAACGTGTTTCGGGTGTTGGGTATGATATCGGGGCTTCGGGGGAAGTCGAATTAGTAAGAATATTGAATTTAGGGTGAAAAAGTGGCAAATTCCAAGAGTTACCCGGGAAGTCTCGCACCCCCTTTATATAGGTGCGAGGTTCGGAGCTCCGGCCGAAGGAAGGGACACGCGGCAGCAGCAACGAGGCTCGGATGCGAGGGGAGTCATCGACACACGTCGAATGCGAGGGCGAGGCACGTGGCTCGCTTCGGACCTGCCACCGGTGCGAGGCACGTTGAGTTCCTACTGGGCCGCACCTTCGGTCAAATCAGCAGGCGACACGCGTAGACAGGTGGCCTCGGATGACTCAGCAAATCGGACACGTGGCATGCTACGAGCGAGGGTGACGTGGCCTATTCCGGACCATGCGAAATTTCTCGGATTTCGTGTTTTTCTCGATTTTTGAGCCAAAACTTCTAAAATCCATAACTTTCGCATATTTGGTCCGTTTTTTGACGTTCTTTATATGCACGCGTAGGTAAAATTACGCTCTACAACTTTCGTTTAGACTTCGTCGGCTAATTTTGACTTTAATTTTAATATTATTATTTTTAACAGACCGGGACAGGAAATTCGTTAAAAATTTATAACTTCGTCATCCGACGTCCGTTTTCATCTGTCTTTTTACCGTTGTACTACTATTGACGAGACTTCGATTCTCGTTTAGGTTGTGTCGGCTAAAAATCACTCGATCTAAAATTCGAGTTTTTAGCTGTCTACCGCTAAGCTGAAACTTAGAAAAATCATAACTTCCTCATACGAAGTCAGATTTGGGCGTTCTTTTTATACATACTATCGGTTTAACGAACACTACGACTTTCATTTAGATCACCAAGGCTAAAAAGTAGTTTATCAAAAACTCACTTTTTACGTCATTCGGCGTCGTGCCGGTTTTGTCGCGAAACTTCGACAGGTCATAACTTCTTCATTATAACTCGGATTTTGGTATTCTTTATATATCCGGAATCCTTGTCACGACCACTACAACTTTCTTAATAGATATAGGCTTTATCTAATATTTATTTTCGACGCTCATTTTTATTCTTAATTAATTAAATCCTAATAATTAAGCATAAAACACATAATTCACATAATAATCACATAATTCCTCTTCATTTCTTCAAAATGAGTTACAAAGGTTGACCTAGACTATTACATCATAATTAATGCCTATCCTGGAAACACGGGCGTTACAATTCTCTCCCCGTTAGGATGATTCCGTCTCCGGAATCACACATCAGCAAACAATTACGGATAGCGACTCATCATGTCACTCTCCGTTTCCCAGGTGAGATTTGGCCGATTCGTATGTTTCCATCGCACAACCACTAAATCGACCATATTGCGTCACAACTTCTTAGTCTTACGGTCAACGATTGCCTCTGGTTCTTCAATTAACCTCTTGTTTTCATCCAACCTTAATTCAGAAATTGGAATTATGTCGGGTACATCTCCCGTGAACCTCCTCAAATAACACACATGGAAAGTGTTATGAATACCATCTAGTTCTTCTGGTAATTCTAGCTTGTAAGCTTGATTCCCGATCCTCTAAAGAACTTTAGACGGTCCTATAAACCTTGGACTCAACTTTCCCCTTTTACCAAATCTTATAAGTCCCTTACACGGCGAGACTTTAAGTAAAACAGAATCTCCAACTTCGAATATTATCAGTTGTCTTTTCTTGTTAGCATAGCTCTTTTAACGATCTTGAGCAGCTAACATCCAACTTCTTTAACAACGAGCACGATACTTCTATTGATCGCTTTGATCATCTTTTACTTCAATTTGGCTTAAGTCAAATGCTACATCGAACTTAGTTCTCTGAACCACGTAACATACTCATCTTAGTCGGACTCGGTTCGATATGACCTCTAGAGTCGGAATAACAGTCATCTTCTTAGTCATTGCCGAAACAATGGTAACGACATACTTGAACAAATACGAAATCAATTACTAGCTTATTGGTAACCTTGTGACTTTCCCCGATCCAAGTGTGAGTCCTGTGCTTCCAGTAGTATAGATCTCTACTACTATTCACACCTATTCATACTCGTCCCAAGTATTGTCTCGCAGTCCCCAAGTCCTAAAATCACAAAACAATTTAACACATACGAATGTGTTCAATTAATCATAAAATTTTCCTTGACTCTACTAGGACTTCTTCCATGCGTATCTTAAATCATCAATTCTACTTCAACTTGGTTGGTGATGGAAATTCCAGACGATGGGACAACTTCGAGAATTACACCAATCGTTCCATCATCCTGGCAATCGAAGGTGTAGTTCAAACGTACCGTACTCCTTTAAACGTTCCGTTATTTTATCAGACACATTCTAAAGGCAAGATACCACTCTTACGATATCTTCCGATAGGTGTCATTCACTATCATAAACCTTTCATTTCCTCCATTTACTCAATTCTCTACGAGTCTTCACCATAACGTTTTGTACACCCAAGCAGACGTTCGGTGTACCGGGCGAGAATTTAAGATAGGAAAACTTTATTTACGATAGACATATAAATCTCGCTATTACTCCGAAAAGTTACATGCCAGTTCTAATATCATAATTAAACGTTTAGAAATCTGAACACATAAAATTTCCAGATCTGGTCGGCAACAGACCATAGATCCGAACAAATAATAGCATATAAGGCATCTTTATAGCTATAACATAAAACATTTAGCACATAAAACATTTTAGGCATCTTTCCTAAAATAAACTAGTGCTCGTGTCTAAAATATAACAGACACTCATCTCACAATCATCGCTTACCATTCTAAGTTTAACTCTAGAAATTTCCTACAAATTCCTAGTTCGCTTATACTAATGCTCTGATACCAACTGTGACATCCCCAATTTCACGGCCAAAAAAGACCGATTTCGTTTATGCTTTTAAAAATAAAATAAGAGTAATCATTTGATTAAAAGTGTTACAGATTTTGTTCCCAGAAAAACATGATAAATATGTTATCAAATCATTTCCGAAGAAATGTATTTTATTCAATTAAACCATTGGGATGTCATTGTCAATACAAAAACAAAAGCATAAACAAAACTTACATTCATTTACACTACTGATCTACTTCTCTTTTTAATCTCTCAGTGTAAAGCAACTTCGTATCGATACCTGTGATACAAATAAGCTTGAGTGGGTCAGGCTTGGAAACCTGGTGAGCATATAGGGTTTTCAACCCACAATAAATAAATTTATTATGTTTAAACATCAAACAATCAACCCAATTACCCATCCCCATTATCTTCTTTATTTCTTAAGGAGTTACCCTAAGAATCATCTATCACTCATTCCTAAGGAATTTTCCTAAGGAATTTTCCTAAGGAATAGGCACGAAGTCCATCGCTACCCGAGGTTTATACTACAAGCTTTAACGAACATCGATCCCCACGTACTGATCCTATACAATGATCTTACAAGATCTAGCCTAAAGGATCGATATGAACAACAAAATGACGAAGCTGCTTCGGAAATTCCCTAGCAGCAAACGAGGATCGATAAAGAAATCAAATGAGGGGAATGGAATAAGTTTCACGACGAACCTTCGTTCGTAAAAGAAAGAACCACAAGACAATTAAGTCAGGGGTAGTTGTCAGTGCCTAGCCGTGGTCCAAATATCGTGAGGTATTTTACCCCCAGACTCACCCTATCCAGCATCGAACTTTGCCTAGCAGTGATCTAAATATCGTGAGGTATTTTACCCCCAGACTCACCCTATCCAGCATCGAAATTTGCCTAGCAGTGATCTGAATATCGTGAGGTATTTTACCCCCAGACTCACCCTATCCAGCATCATAACCCCAGACATACGTAGTAGTGGTCTATTACCGACACACTTCATTAGGCAGTTTACGAATTTCCCTCAATTACTTTCTGAAAGGAAACGCTGACACATGAAGCTCGTCCGATCACTTCATAAAAGAAACGAATACTCCAAAGCTCTTCAAAATAAAAAGTATAGGGAAAATACTAATAAAGTACTCCCGTACGCTCCCGTACCCCGACACGTAATAGTGTCAAAAAGAAGGACTCTGTACATGATACTTATCGGATGAACACATAGTTCAAAAATACCTGATGAACACATAGTTCAAAAACATATAATGACCACTTAGTTCAAATACACCTACAGGTTACGAGTCTGTTAACGTTCCATTGGATTATCTAGAATAGTCTGTGGTCATTGTCTATACTTTGCTAGATGACTAGATCATCTTAAACATCGATACCTCTCATCAATTTTTATTTCATCACACATCATCTAATTCATCTATCCATGTTTTACCCAACATATTTATAGATAAAAATACATATACAGTTTAATTTATTTAAAAACCTGTATAAATCATTCATTCATCGTCCATATCAAATAAATAAACAATCTATGTGTAAGATGAAAGTGACTATACACTCACTTGATTTAACGATAATCGGGCAGCACTTGGTTTCCTAAAACAATCGTTTTCGATAAAAGCGGGATGTTTTATTGAAAACCGGGCCTTGCAAGGGTGGAGCTTCAAACCGAAAAGATAAATTTATCGGCTCTTCGGGAACTCCGGAACGTGTTTCGGGTGTTGGGTATGATATCGGGGCTTCGGGGGAAGTCGAATTAGTAAGAATATTGAATTTAGGGTGAAAAAGTGGCAAATTCCAAGAGTTACCTAGGAAGTCTCGCACCCCCTTTATATAGGTGCGAGGTTCGGAGCTCCGGCCGAAGGAAGGGACACGCGGCAGCAGCAACGAGGCTCGGATGCGAGGGGAGTCATCGACACACGTCGAATGCGAGGGCGAGGCACGTGGCTCGCTTCGGACCTGCCACCGGTGCAAGGCACGTCGAGTTCCTACTGGACCGCACCTTCGGTCAAATCAGCAGGCGACACGCGTAGACAGGTGGCCTCGGATGACTCAGCAAATCGGACACGTGGCATGCTACGAGCGAGGGTGACGTGGCCTATTCCGGACCATGCGAAATTTCTCGGATTTCGTGTTTTTCTCAATTTTTGAGCCAAAACTTCTAAAATCCATAACTTTCACATATGGGCTCCGTTTTTTGACGTTCTTTATATGCACCCGTAGGTAAAATTACGCTCTACAACTTTCGTTTAGACTTCGTCGGCTAATTTTGACTTTAATTTTAATATTATTATTTTTAACAGACCGGGACAGGAAATTCGTTAAAAATTTATAACTTCTTCATCCGACGTCCGTTTTCGTCTGTCTTTTTACCGTTGTACTACTATTGACGAGACTTTGATTCTCGTTTAGGTTGTGTCGGCTAAAAATCACTCGATCTAAAATTCGAGTTTTTAGTTGTCTACCGCTAAGCTGAAACTTAGAAAAATCATAACTTCCTCATACGAAGTCAGATTTGGGCGTTCTTTTTATACATACTATCGGTTTAACGAACACTACGACTTTCATTTAGATCACCAAGGCTAAAAAGTAGTTTATCAAAAACTCACTTTTTACGTCATTCGGCGTCGTGCCGGTTTTGTCGCGAAACTTCGACAGGTCTTAACTTCTTCGTTATAACTCGGATTTCGGTATTCTTTATATATCCGGAATCCTTGTCACGACCAATAGAACTTTCTTAATAGATATAGGCTTTATCTAATATTTATTTTCGACGCTCATTTTTATTCTTAATTAATTAAATCCTAATAATTAAGCATAAAACACATAATTCACATAATAATCACATAATTCCTCTTCATTTCTTCAAAATGAGTTACAAAGGTTGACCTAGACTATTACATCATAATTAATGCCTATCCTGGAAACACGGGCGTTACAATTCTCTCCCCGTTAGGATGATTCCGTCCCTGGAATCACACATCAGCAAACAATTGCGGATAGCGACTCATCATGTCACTCTCCGTTTCCCAGGTGAGATTTGGCCGATTCGTATGTTTCCATCGCACAACCACTAAATCGACCATATTGCGTCGCAACTTCTTAGTCTTACGGTCAACGATTGCCTCTGGTTCTTCAATTAACCTCTTGTTTTCATCCAACCTTAATTCAGAAATTGGAATTATGTCGGGTACATCTCCCGTGAACCTCCTCAAATAACACACATGGAAAGTGTTATGAATACCATCTAGTTCTTCTGGTAATTCTAGCTTGTAAGCTTGATTCCCGATCCTCTAAAGAACTTTAGACGGTCCAATAAACCTTGGACTCAACTTTCCCCTTTTACCAAATCTTATAAGTCCCTTACACGACGAGACTTTAAGTAAAACCGAATCTCCAACTTCGAATATTATCAGTTGTCTTTTCTTGTTAGCATAGCTCTTTTGACGATCTTGAGCAGCTAACATCCAACTTCTTTAACAACGAGCACGATACTTCTATTGATCGCTTTGATCATCTTTCACTTCAATTTGGCTTAAGTCAAATGCTACATCGAACTTAGTTCTCTAAACCACGTAACATACTCATCTTAGTCGGACTCGGTTCGATATGACCTCTAGAGTCGGAATAACAGTCATCTTCTTAGTCATTACCGAAACAATGGTAACGACATACTTGAACAAATACGAAATCAATTACTAGCTTATTGGTAACCTTGTGACTTTCCCCGATCCAAGTGTGAGTCCTGTGCTTCCAGTAGTATAGATCTCTACTACTATTCACACCTATTCATACTCGTCCCAAGTATTGTCTCGCAGTCCCCAAGTCCTAAAATCACAAAACAATTTAACACATACGAATGTGTTCAATTAATCATAAAATTTTCCTTGACTCTACTAGGACTTCTTCCATGCGTATCTTAAATCATCAATTCTACTTCAACTTGGTTGGTGATGGAAATTCCAGACGATGGGACAACTTCGAGAATTACACCAATCGTTCCATCATCCTGGCAATCGAAGGTGTAGTTCAAACGTACCGTACTCCTTTAAACGTTCCGTTATTTTATCAGACACATTCTAAAGGCAAGATACCACTCTTACGATATCTTCCGATAGGTGTCATTCACTATCATAAACCTTTCATTTCCTCCATTTACTCAATTCTCTACGAGTCTTCACCATAACGTTTTGTACACCCAAGCAGACGTTCGGTGTACCGGGCGAGAATTTAAGATAGGAAAACTTTATTTACGATAGACATATAAATCTCGCTATTACTCCGAAAAGTTACATGCCAGTTCTAATATCATAATTAAACGTTTAGAAATCTGAACACATAAAATTTCCAGATCTGGTCAGCAACAGACCATAGATCCGAACAAATAATAACATATAAGGCATTTTTATAGCTATAACATAAAACATTTAGCACATAAAACATTTTAGGCATCCTTCCTAAAATAAACTAGTGCTCGTGTCTAAAATATAACAGACACTCATCTCACAATCATCGCTTACCATTCTAAGTTTAACTCTAGAAATTTCCTACAAATTCCTAGTTCGCTTAAACTAATGCTCTGATACCAACTGTGACATCCCCAATTTCACGGCCAAAAAAGACCGATTTCGTTTATGCTTTTAAAAATAAAATAAGAGTAATCATTTGATTAAAAGTGTTACGGATTTTGTTCCCAGAAAAACATGATAAATATGTTATCAAATCATTTCCGAAGAAATGTATTTTATTCAATTAAACCATTGGGATGTCATTGTCAATACAAAAACAAAAGCATAAACAAAACTTACATTCATTTACACTAGTGATCTACTTCTCTTTTTAATCTCTCAGTGTAAAGCAACTTCATATCGATACCTGTGATACAAATAAGCTTGAGTGGGTCAGGCTTGGAAACCTGGTGAGCATATAGGGTTTTCAACCCACAATAAATAAATTTATTATGTTTAAACATCAAACAATCAACCCAATTACCCATCCCCATTATCTTCTTTATTTCTTAAGGAGTTACCCTAAGAATCATCTATCACTCATTCCTAAGGAATTTTCCTAAGGAATAGGCACAAAGTCCATCGCTACCCGAGGTTTATACTACAAGCATTAACGAACATCGATCCCCACGTACTGATCCTATACAATGATCTTACAAGATCTAGCCTAAAGGATCGATATGAACAACAAAATGACGAAGCTGCTTCGGAAATTCCCTAGCAGCAAACGAGGATCGATAAAGAAATCAAATGAGGGGAATGGAATAAGTTTCACGACGAACCTTCGTTCGTAAAAGAAAGAACCACAAGACAATTAAGTCAGGGGTAGTTATCAATGCCTAGCCGTGGTCCGAATATCGTGAGGTATTTTACCCCCAGACTTATCCTATCCAGCATCGAACTTTGCCTAGCAGTGATCTGAATATCGTGAGGTATTTTACCCCCAGACTCACCCTATCCAGCATTGAACTTGGCCTAGCAGTGATCTGAATATCGTGAGGTATTTTACCCCCAGATTCACCCTATCCAGCATCATAACCCCAGAAATACCTAGTAGTGGTCTATTACCGACACACTTCATTAGGCAGTTTACGAATTTCCCTCAATTACTTCGTGAAAGGAAACGCTGACACATGAAGCTCGTCCGATCACTTCATAAAAGAAACGAAGACTCCAAAGCTCTTCAAAATAAAAAGTATAGGGAAAATACTAATAAAGTATTCCCGTACGCTCCCGTACCCCGACACGTAATAGTGTAAAAAAAAGGACTCTATATATGATACTTATCGGATGAACACATAGTTCAAAAATACCTGATGAACACATAGTTCAAAAACATATAATGAACACTTAGTTCAAATATACCTACAGGTTACGAGTCTGCTAACGTTCCACTGGACTATCTAGAATAGTCTGCGGTCGTTGTCTATACTCTGCTAGATGACTAGATCATCTTAAACATCGATACCTCTCATCAATTTTTATTTCATCACACATCATCTAATTCATCTACCCATGTTTTACCCAACATATTTATCGATAAAAATACATATACAGTTTAATTTATTTAAAAACCTGTATAAATCATTCATTCATCATCCATCTCAAATAAATAAACAATCTATATTCACATAGCATGTATTTTATATAAAATACTTCATATCTATGTGTAAGATGAGAGTGACTATACACCCACTTGATTTAACGATAATCGGGTAGCACTTCGTTTCCGAAAACAATCGTTTTCGATAAAACCGGGCCCTGCAAGGGTGGAGCTTCAAACCGAAAAGATAAATTTCTCGGCTCTTCGGGAACTCCGAAACGTGTTTCGGGTGTTGGGTATGATATCGGGGCTTCGGGGGAAGTCGAATTAGTAAGAATATTGAATTTAGGGTGAAAAAGTGGCAAATTCCAAGAGTTACCCGGGAAGTCTCGCACCCCCTTTATATAGGTGCAAGGTTCGGAGAACCGGCCGAAGGAAGGGATACGAGGCAGCAGCAACGAGGCTCGGATGCGAGGGGAGTCATCGACACGCGTCGGATGCGAGGGCGAGGCACTTGGCTCGCTTCGGACCTGCCACCGGTGCGAGGCACGTCGAGTTCCTACTCGGCCGCACCTTCGGTCAAATCAGCAGGCGACACGCGTAGACAGGTGGCCTCAGATGACTCAGCAAATCGGACACGTGGCATGCTATGAGCGAGGGTGACGTGGCCTATTCCGGACCATGCGAAATTTCTCGGATTTCGTGTTTTTCTCAATTTTTGAGCCAAAACTTCTAAAATCCATAACTTTCGCATACGGGCTCCGTTTTTGACGTTCTTTATATGCACGCGTAGGTAAAATTACGCTCTACAACTTTCGTTTAGACTTCGTCAGATAATTTTTAATTTAATTTTAATATTATTATTTTTAACAGACCGGGACAGGAAATCCGTTAAAAATTCATAACTTCTTCATCCGACGTCCGTTTTCGTCTGTCTTTTTACCGTTGTACTACTATTGACGAGACCTTCGATTCTCGTTTAGGTTGTGTCAGCTAAAAATCACTCGATCTAAAATTCGAGTTTTTAGTTGTCTACCGCTAAGCTGAAACTTAGAAAAATCATAACTTCCTCATATGAAGTCAGATTTGGGCGTTCTTTTTATACATACTATCGGTTTAACGAACACTACGACTTTCATTTAGATCACCAAGGCTAAAAAGTAGTTTATCAAAAACTCACTTTTTACGTCATTCGGCGTCGTGCCGGTTTTGTCGCGAAACTTCGACAGGTCATAACTTCTTCGTTATAACTCGGATTTCGGTATTCTTTATATATCTGGAATCCTTGTCACGACCACTACAACTTTCTTAATAGATATCATCTTTATCTAATATTTATTTTCGACGCTCATTTTTATTTTTAATTAATTAAATCCTAATAATTAAGCATAAAACACATAATTCACATAATAATCACATAATTCCTCTTCATTTCTTCAAAATGAGTTACAAAGGGTGACTTAGACTATTACATCATCATTAATGCCTATCCTGGAAAACACGGGCGTTACATATAAAAACAAAATTTTTGGGACCATATTTTTGGATGTTACAATCCACCTGAAATCGTTTTAACCGTATTAGATGAACTACCACAATACACACCCCCAAAGAGAACAAGCAACCAACCCCTGACTACTGCATTCCTTATTCATTACAACCTTACCCGAGGGGTAGAGTACCAATGGGTCTAACAATATGACGAAACTCCACTGTTAACGAAAACATTCTCTTGAACAACTAAAACAAGACCCATGTGTTAAATGAAATTGACAAGATCCCACCAATGTGCAACTAACCCGATGAAACTTCCAAACTCGGACAAAAATCCCCAAAATATCCAGAAATGCTTGTTAGAAAGATGATAAGATCGACCCTAATTATCAACCCTTTAGACGTGACATCCCAGCCTAACTCTGTGTAGGCCCGAGGTCACACCTAGAGAATTTAAACAATGTTGCTCCGACATCCGAACTTCCAATCACCAAGGACAACTGCCAAAATTGAGCCTACTAGGAACAATGTAACGTCCCAAAAATACTAAGTAAAAGTTTTTAATTTTAAACAACCAAAAAACCATACAACCATTTGTTTTATACCAATCAATGTATGTAAAATTGTCAAATCATCAGAGTATCAAATAGATAGTGCAAAATAAATCTTCGGGGATGGTGTATGATCAAGCTGTGCCCTTCCCTTTCGGACCGGAAGTACCTGAAACATTTAAACCACAAAACTATAAGCATAAATCTGAGTGAGTTAACTAAAATACGACATACCATACATAACATAATGGGACTATTCCAACCCCAAACTGATGCTATGGGCCAAATCATAGTCTTATTTCCTGCCATGGGCCAAATCATGGTCTTTATTTGTACAAGTGCTAGGGACCGAATCTTGTTCTTCCATACAAATGCTAGGGGCCAAACCCTAGTCTTCCATACAAATTTCAGGGGACAAACCCTGGTATTTCATACAAACGCTCGGGTCCAAACCCTAGTCTTCCATGCAAATGTGAAAGACAACTAGCATCCTACATAGTACAGTGAAAAGACTCACCTCACGAATGGAAATAACAACTAACAGACTCACACGATCGAAATGCAGATGCTACACACCACCTAATGAATCATACAAGGTAAATTCTTAGTCTACCATCTAAAACTATCCATTTCACTGAAACTCAACCTAGGTCAACAAACAGAACTAATAACTAGCTCTACAGGCCACCTATACAACAAACAGGGATCAAGTCTCAATTTACGACGCAAAATCCTCAATTTGACCTAAAGCAAACTTGGTCAAAGTCAACAGTCAACTCCAACCAGTCACCACGATGTAGACAAGATTATGCCACGTCGTGGGGATAATAGGACTAAATATCCAAGATTATGCCAATCACGACGACATGGTGACTAATCCTCCATGTTGTGGGAACTGTCCATACCAGCTTAATCTATTAAGTTCTTAATCCTTTTCCCCACTCATCTAAACTTTCTAGAATGCTTTCATAATCCCAAAAGATCATAAAAATCACAGCTTTATATACATACATGTCCAATGCATATCTTGAGCTCAAGTTATGTCTAAATGGTGCAAAATGAGGCCAAGATCTCATGCAAGAGTTCAAAACTCTATCAAAATTCAGATCCATCACTCTCAACTATAAAGGGACTCGGAGGATCCATAAAGTTGGCAACTTTATGGAACCCCAACATTCCAACTAGCCTCAACATGAAAAAAAAACACAATAAAACCTAGATCTAAGCACATGGAGTCATAAATCTTGCTACTTGAGGACTTACATAAGTCCAAAAACATGCACAAAGAGGATGAAGAGAGTTGCTTGCTGAAATAAAGCTTCAAGGGTCACCTTCTTCTTCTTCAAGACACCACCAAACACCACAAAAGCTCAAAAGTTAACAATGGAGGCTAGGATTTGCTTTGGAGCCTGAGGGAGAGTGTTAAAGGCTGAGGGTGGGCAACCCTAACCATCATATCCCTTAAATAGGGGCACAAACCCCGAAATTAAGGTTTGTCATTAAATGGTAGCCACGTCGTAGCCACTATACTTCCACGTCGTGGCACCCACTATAGATGTGCATTTTTATGGGTTTCGAGCTTCATTAGATCAATCAATAGGCAGAGGAAACAATAAATAAACTTATATAAACTCGAAATCTATAGGATCTAAACTTTATAGTCTATGCAACTTAGTAGAACTTTAAAGAAAACATACCTTTGATTTCTTAGTTGGTCTCTTCTTCTAGCAAGCCAATGGTTTTAACTAGATAATTCAAAAGAGAGTTCCTCTTCTATGATCGCACCCAAGACGCAAAGGAAAAACAGAGCCAAACAAACCTCGAACTAGAAGCTTTAAAAATAACTTATACTCGATTATGTTCTTCGGCCACGACGTGGGAAATTTCTTGCCACATCATGGGAACGACTATCATGTTTTCTTTCTGCTTTAAGGGTTTCAAGATTTTGAGGCTGAAAGGTATTTTTCACACACACAAAAACCGAATTTAGAGCCATACATACACACACACACACACACACACATATATATATATATATATATATATATATATATATATATATATATATATATATATATATATATATATATATATATATATATATATATATATATATATATATATATATATATATATATATATATATATAGGTGATGTGAAACCCTAGAGTTAAATACCAAATACAATAATAATTGTCTATGACATTCAAATCATTCTAGAATATTTCACATTCTATTTATGTACTATTAATTAATTAAACTATTAATTAATTAATAAAACAAGTCCCTCACATAAATATCTTTTTGGATCTGCTTTCTTTTGTTATTGTGTGTAACCCTAAAGGAAACTATTATTTATAGTAATATTACCAGGATTTGTTATGGATATGGGAACTAATCTCCATCAGCTCCCACTTACACTTAGACATCAACAACTCGTCGGTCCAATAATTACTAGAAACAACAGTGAGTGGCAGTTCAATACAACTACTATACTTATAGAAACTTTGTTATAAACACCCCTAAGACTAATAACTTCAAATTCCTTTGATCATCATGATATCTTATTATGAACTAGAGACATATATCAACTGTCAATCTCATGGTTCAAGATTATATTTCCTGATACTGAATTGTGGAGACTTTTCAGACTTACTATTGAATCTTTTCAACTTAGGTTTAGCTAGACCAAGCATTTGTGGTCAACATCAAATCAACGAGGGGCCCAAAGATATTTACTTCTCCATTTCCGACAGAAGGATCAAATAAACTTTTACTACATAGGTTTGTACTATTCCTCATGCAGTACCTAGTCAAGCCCTGTATAGAAGCCAGTTACAGAAAACGTTAGGGAAAGACCAAGATACAAAAAAATGTAGAACAAAAGCTCATGCATCTCCATTTGATGAATATGAAAATAGTCATCTTAATTTAGTGATGACATGATCCATGAAGTAATCTTTAAGCGTGGTTACTCCAATACTTAAAATCTCCATTTTCAAGTACTCATAAGTATTGGTCGCAGGACTTAGCTATGTTCATCCCTATGAACAATCTACCAATATTATGACAATCTTAATCCACTATAATCTTCCAAAGATAGGATTGATTGTGGAATGTCTGAATAATTTTTTTTGGAAGGATTTCTAAACATGAAAACGTGATGAGAACAAGGATAATATAAAGTAACTTATTATTAATAATCATCGAATCAAAAACATCCAACACGTTCAAAAAGAAGATCAAACTACAAATTGTGTTATCAAACCAAATCACTAACAAATCTAATGCCAAAAGACCTAGTATGAGCATTATGCTTAATATGTGACAATGATTTGGTAAGTGGATAAGTTGGATCGTCTTCAGATGGAACCCGACTCACAATAATGCTCCATATTCAAAAAGTTTTCTTATAAGATGAACCTTTATCTTAATATGCCTCATACACTTGTTATCTCAAGGTTCATTAGTTAAGGAAACCGCACCCTGCTTATCACATAAGATCTCAACTGGTTCAACTATGCTAGGAACAACACCTACATCGTTGATGAACTTCTTTAGCCACACTGCTTCTTTAGATGATTCATTTGTTGCAATGTACTCTGACTCTGTAGTTGAATCAATAATTGTTTCTTGCTTGGAACTTCTCCAAGTTACTACTCCTCCATTCAACGTGAATACAAAACCATACTGAGATCTTGAATTATCTCTTTCATTTTGGAAATCTGCATCAACATATCCTTTGACTCTTAGCTCATCTTTACCACAATAAACTAAGAACAAATCTTTAGTTCTCTTAAGATACTTCAAAATGTTCTTGACAACAGTCAAACGACTTTCACCAGGATTTTCCTAATAAGGACTCATCACACAAATAAGATATGAGACGTTTGTCCTTGTGCATAGCATGACATACATGATCAGTCCTATAGCAGAAGCATATGGAACTCGATGCATTCTGTCCAGTTCTTCACTAGTACTAGGAGATTGGTTTTTGCTCAAAACTGTACCACGCTGCATAGGTACAAATCCCTTATTAGATTCCTCCACATTGAATTTTTTCAAGATTTTATCTATGTATGTGTTTTGGAAAATTCCTATTAGTCGTCTAGATCTATCCTTATAGATCTTTATACCAAGAATGTAGGCAACTTCTCCCAAGTGTTTCATACCAAAACTATTTCCAAGCCATGCTTTTACACTATTAAGTGTAGAGTTGTTGTTTCCTATGAGTAGAATGTCATCAACATATAGGAAAAGAAAGATAACTACCCTCCCACTAGATCTAACATACACACAATGTTCATCTTCATTTCGTTAGAAACTACACTCCTTGACTTTCTCATCGAAACAGATGTTCCACCTATGAGGTGCTTGTTTGAGTTCATAAATAGACTTTTCAAGCTTACATACCATATTAGGAGATTTGGACTGTACAAAACCTTCTGGCTGAGCCATGTAAACATCCTCAATCAGTTTCCCATTAAGGAAAGAAGTTTTTACATCCATTTTCTATATTTAATAATCATGAAATATAGCTATGGAAAGTAGTATCCTAATAGACTTAATCATAGCTAAGGGTGAAAAGGTTTCCTCGTAATCAACTCCATGAGTCTGAGTATAACCTTTCACAACCAGTCGAGATTTATAAGTTTGTATGTTTCTATCCATGTCAGTCTTCTTCATGAAGACCCATCTACACCCAATGGTTTTAAGACCAGGTGTAGGATAAACCAGGTTCCATACTTGGTTATCATACATGGACAAAATATCACTGTCCATCACCTGTTTCCATTTAGAAACCTTTAGGATCACCATGGCTTCCTGATAGCTGTGCGGCTCATTATCGCCTAATAGGTTGTCATCCTCTGGAGTAATATGAAACCCATAGAATTTAGGTTCTTGACGTTCTCTATCATATCTACGAGGTGGTGTTGGAAATACATTAGATTCTACAACAGGTTGTTCAACCTCTTGTTGAGTTCTAGTGTCAACTTTAGGTTCTTCATTGGTTGACTCTGGAATCTCATCAAGATCAATTGGACTTCGACTAGTTTATTGAGATATCAGTTCTCTTTCATGAAAGACCGCCCTACGAGCAACAAAATCCTTGTTCTCAGTAGGTTTGTAGAACAAGTATCCAAAATAATATCTAGGAAAACCAATGAAGTAACACCTTTCTGATATGGGTTCGAGTTTTTCGAGTACATCTCGATGAACGAAATCCTCACAACCCCATACCTTAATTTGAGAAAAAGAAGGATGAGTCCCCTTCCACATTTCGAATGGTGTTTTTCTCAACCTTCTTAGTTGGTACGAGGTTTAGAATATAAGTAGTTGTTTCTAAAGCATAACCCCATAAACTAATTGGAAGTGTAGCACGAGTCATCATCATATGAACCATGTCAAGAAAGGTTTGCTTTCTCCTTTCTGACACACCATTATGTAGTGGTGTTCGTGGTGGAGCTAGTTATGAGACTATCCCACAACTTCTAAGACGCTCGTAGAAATCATTACTCAGATACTCTCCGCTCCTGTCAGAATAAAGTATCTTAATTTTCTTCAACAATTGGTTCTCTACTTCTCTTTGGAATTTCTTAAATACTTCAAATGTCACAGACTTATGTTTAATAAAATAAACATATCCATATCTACCGATATCATCAGTAAATGTGACAAAGTATCTTTCACCATGTCTTGTGATGTGTCTGAACGGACCACATACATCCGAATGGATGATGTCCAACATATTTGCTCCTTTCTCATAGTTGTCTGTGAAAGGAGACTTTGTCATATTTCAAAGTATACAAGATTTTCAATCTCCATTAAACTCTAGGTTAAATGCTTCCAATATCCCATCTGACTGGAGTTTTTCGATTCTCTTCTTGTTGATATAGCCAAGGTGATAATGTCATAGGCATGACTTATCCAAAGAAGTTGAACTAACATTTATCATTAAGTTATTGTTCCTACTTACACCAAAGAAGTTGAACTAACATTTATCATTAAGAGCATTATCTTTGTAAACCAAAATATAAGCTTCATTATTATCAAATCCAAAAGTTAAACCATTCATCCACATTGCATAAAATGAAATAATTTTTCTTGCCATGTAAGCCGAATAGAAAAAATCTTTTAAAACAACTGAAAAAATAGAAGGAAATGAAAGCTTGTAGTCTCCAATCTTGGTAACATCTACTCTGCTCTTGTTCCATATGATCAAGTCATGCTCTCAATGTCTTATCTTCCTACTTCGAATTAGTCCCTGTACACCAGAACAAATATGGGTTAAAAATCCTATGTCAAGTATCCAATTGTTAGAAGTACAGGTTGAATGTAATTCAATTGTAAACATACCTGAAATGCTAACACCTTTGGCTATGTTCTTCATAATATTCTCCATATACTTAGGGCAGCTACGTTTCCAATGGCCCTTTTCTTGACAATAGTAGCATATGGCCTCTTTAGGGTCATTTACAGGTCCTATGTCTAGAATGTCCTTCTTAGCGTTGGAACTTAAATTACCAACTTTCCTTTTTCCTTTTCCTTTAGGATGCGGATGAGAATACCGCTTTCCTTTAGGTCCCGGTTGTTCTTAAGGAAAGCAGCTATGTGGCAGCAAGATGAGTTGGAGTCGTTTCAGTGATTTGGGGTCTGTGTGTGGGGTTGCTTGTCATTCAGGGAATATGTTAAGTTGTTTACAGTTGAACTAAATAATATCAAAAGTTGAGTACCCACTTGGGAGATAAGTGCAAAGAATTCGACAATGATTCAGTGTGGGCGGTCTGTCAGGGAGACAGGCCATCTCAAGACTTCGGAATTCGGATTGAGTAAACGTGATCATGTTGCAAAGAATTTGTTCATCTTTAGGTTTTAGAACCCTGCGAGGATTGGTTTTGGTTGCCTTGGAAAGGCTGGGGTATGCTTGTGGTTGTGGCCATGTTGCTCAAGTTGTTTGGTGTGTCAGGAATGGTAAAGAATGATTTTGAGGATGAAATCTGATTTAAGTGGGGGAGAGTTGTAAAATTCCATTTGAAATTAAATAAATAATAAACTCTAAAAACCCCGAGATGTAAATTTAATTATTATTTTATATTATTGTAGCAAAAATCAATAATAATTTAGCATGGTGTTGGCTCCGAGGAGTTAAAAGTCATAATTTTGGATTTTGGGGGTTCAAAGTGTAAGTTCTGGATTGATTTTGTAAAGATTTTCAGAGGTCAGGAGGTGTTTGGTAATTATTGGACTTAATATGAAAGGATTTATGGAAGCAGGGGCTAAAGAGTAAATTCTGGACTTAAGTTAAAAAGGTTTTGTAAAGGAGGGGCCATTTGGTAACATTTGGATTTAATTTGAAAGAAAAAGGAGAAAGAGGGACTAAAAGTGTCACTATGGATCAATGTTTGAATTGGACGGGACTTATAAACCCGTCACCATGTAACCCTAACCCTAGCTCTGTTGGGTTTTATGTACTCTAACATTCCTATGGCGCACATACAACCCTAATGCTTTGGATCTAAGTTTTCTCTAGTTATACATGCAACAAAAATTATCCAAAGCATGAAACCTATAACTAGCATACAACTTGATACTTGAAACATAATACCTAGTTAGAAGAATACCTCTTAGTTGTAGCATGTAGAATTTGGCCTTTCAAGAGCTTAGCATCTCAAGTGTGATGCCCCAAATGGTTCACAAAACACCAAGAGCAAAAGAAGGAAAAATGAGAGAGAGGCTATGAACCACCAAAACAGCTAGCATCTTCTTGGAATGCACAAGTGCCCATTTTAGGGTTTTAGGGGTTACACTTATAGTGTAGAATTCCAAGAGTTTCAACTTCTAAACCCTAATCCACTTCTTTGGGCCTTTAATCCAATAATCCATATGATAAGCCCTTTGTACTAAATCTTCATGGACTCCACAAAGATTTAGTCCACATAGTCAACATGGATCATTAGCCAAAATTATAAGCATCACTGATTTACTTAATCAGTTCCCGTTAATTTAATTAGTCTCTTTTGATCACTAAATTACTTCCAAATTAATTTTTTATCAATACTAATTAAATAATATAATTTCTCAACTAATATATTATACTTATAATATATTAATAAATCACAAATAACCTCTTTCTCAAATATTTATCCTATCAAATTGCTTTGGTGAATGCAACCCAAAATGGACCATGCTATTCTCGGGTCAAGTACATACCAATTATAGTTATGGGCTTAGACACCTAATCCAACAGTCTCCTACTTCGATAAGTCTAATAACTATAACTGCAAGTACGACTCCAAAACCCGACTAGCAATCGTAGCCCTTAAAAGCCGTTGTCGAACTCTGATGTGTCCATTAGATAAGGGATCATATATTCCTCCATTCTAGATATCGTATAAACTAAGACATGGATTAGAATCATTCTCTATGTTCATGTGTTGTTTGCCGATTTCCGGTTTATGACGACCGACTAATTGAACAAATCAAATTAGTCCAGGCTTGGCCAAGCGCTTAGGGTGTCATCACTAAATCATCGAGGGGCCCATATATATCGCTTTTATCCCTCTTAGGGTAAAATGAATGAATGAAATTCGACTCATATGCTTGCTCTATTTACTCATCAAATCACAGACAACAATATGTTTTATAACACCAAGTTACTGGTGCGTTTACATATCATCAATGTGCAACCGACTTGTAAAATGCAACTATATGTCTCCGTTTCAAGAATATAAGATACTATCGTCTCACAATCACTCGTGATGAAATCCATGAAGTGATTCAGATGAGTGTGGGTTTAATCCAATACTCAAATCTTGTGCTATTTACTCATGAATACTGTATCAAACTTGTGCTATGTCTAAACACTCTAGACAATCTACAGACAAATTCATGACAGTCTTACCTCAATACCTACTTCCAAAGTATGATCGATTGTGGATGGTTTGAATAATCTTATTATTCAGGAAGTCAAAACATGCGAAGTGAAACACAATAATAATCGAATCCAATATGGTCTCAAAACTTTTGAATATAAATAAAACACCTTTTATTTAATCACCATATTGATTACACATTATTCATTGTATAATACTTCGATTAATCAACTTAATACTTGAATTAAAACAATAGTCATCCCATACTCCAAGCATGCACACTATGTTTGCCTATGCTCCATTCTTTGTGAAATATACCAATCGAAAACATTTCAATGATGCTCATTTCACAATTCCAAGTCCTTAGTGTAAGAATACCTAATTCTTGCTACTATAAGAGTGTGTTAGATTCTAAACTATCACGCAATGATCCTTTTGTAATGTCGAGGTACCAAAGTCACAGAGACTTTGCCAATGATATTAAAAAACTTTCCACTGGAGATTGATAACAAAACAATTCCTAGGAAGCGAAGTATCAAATTCAAAGTACATTCCTTTGAACATCCTTCTTGCATAAAAGTTTCTAACCTACACATAGATTCTTAATATCCAACTCCCATTATGAAAACATTTCCATATCTGCCATATGACAATGCATTATTAATAGAATTCTGTCTATTCATAATAATGTCAATATGGTCCATCCATTACTATACTTCCAACTGTCCTTCAGCAACCAATCCTTAGTGAACCTTAGATCGTCCTTGACAGTTGTTTAACCATTTTAGTTAAATCCGGTTCTAGTCCTTTTTCCCTCTTAATGCCTTATGCATTTGGAAAATTAGAACACGTGAATATTATAGCATATGCAATCGATCCTATATCTGAAGCATATGGGACACGATTCATAATGTCTTACATAAAGATATGATACTTGACCAGTCTTTTGCTATAATATTTCCATATATAGAATTTCCAATGTTGAAATAATTCAACATGGTATTCATATATATCGATGAATAAGTTTGATTAATACTTCAATCTAAACTTTTAGATTTGAAATAAAGTATAAGTATCCTCTCCCTTACTATAGCGAAACAACTTTTCAACCTTTGCAACTTTGCAAATTAGAACTTTGTTTCCTATAAATAGTATTGCTAACTCGCAACACTTCACATAATAATCATGCTCCCACTATCATGATAATTATATTCTTACCAGCATAACACTTATGCTCCCACTATCTTTGACATGTACCCAGAAATCAGTTGGACTTCTAGAAATCAATACTTATTGACTTTCTTACCAAAGTTTAGATTTCTGATATGAGATGCTTCGATAAGCCTTTATCTAAGCTTATACATCTTTTATTAGAAAGCCCATATGTGTGTCTAAACTATTTCAGAACTTACAGCAGTAAGTCCCGAATGTTCAAACTATTTGCCATTTCTCATAATTCGAACTATGAAGAGGGATGTCGTAATCATAATCGAATTTGAGAACGTAATTAACACAACTGCTATCTCCTTAAAATCTACTTAGTGAAAGCATTTCCTCATAATCATTTTCATGAATTGGAGAGAAACCTTATGACACTTAGATTTTATGGTGTATGTGTTTCTATCCATGTGAATCTGTCATTACCAACTATTACCATAAGATAAGGTCTTTGACAAACTCAGCCTCATATGGACTGAACTTGTTCAATCTTAATTTCTTTCCACTTGGCAGAACAAGGGCCTACCATGTCTTCCAAGTTGTTAAGCAACTCACCTATACAGATCAATGAACTTTCACTATTCAAGGTCCTTCGCCTTATGAAAACAATTGAGAACTCATAGAACACACATGCATAGTCAACTTTTAACTGGAATGGGCACAGGAACAAGAATATGTCAACACGATAGGTTACAAACCTCAAGTCGTGAGCTAGTGATATACAATAGGTTTATTCTTGATTAGTTCCTGAAACTTTTCAAGATCTTTAAGACTCCCACTGACTTATTGACATATAAAATTCTCTAGTCAAGAAACACTCCTTGACAAACAAATATTCAAGAGTTAGTGCAGATTCTTATCAAGGAAAAAACACTTCATACAATTGGTCTTAGTTGGTCTTTGTCTTAAATACATCACAACTACCATTTGTAAATGTGTTATAAACCTCCTTAAGATATGTCACTCAAGGAACAATCTTGGAGTATGACTCTAATACTTGATTTTGGAACGAAGTATGACTCAGCTTAACTAATTTAACCATTTCAACAATTCCTAATTCCTCTTCTTAGCCATACAAGTGCACTAAGGTGTCCTTAGAGGATCAATTGTGATATGGTTTTCATAATCATTAATATGATCATAAAACACAATACTAAAGTACTCTCCTTTCCTTTCAGATTGGAGAAACTTTTATCTTTCTGCCTAATTTGATTCTTCTTATCCGTTCTGCTATACCTTGAAACTTTTTCAATATCTCAGAATTACACTTAAACTTGTAAGCATAACCATATTTCATAATTTTTAGTAAATCATGACGAATAGTCTTATCATTCTTTGTGGTGGACCTGACCAGTGCACAACCAAGTGTACTCGATCCCATAGTCCTTCACTTGACTCACATATACATGTGAATAAGGAATAAGTCTTAATTTCCCAAAAAAGAAGGTTCTCATTCATCATACAATACAAGTTGCATGATTCCAAGTTTATGTCCAATTGAAACTTGGTGATGAGAATCTTTCCTTATTTTGTAAATTCATACACTACCACAAACGAAAGAATCAAATCCATATTGCTAAAAATAGATACATACAAACATCAATTTTCACAAATTCCATTGTAAGGAAATATAAAATAAGATAAAATCAAAATTTTCTTTATTTATATAATGAAGAAAATCTTGTCCTTACAATGCAATTACAAATGAAACTATGTTACTAAATATTCCTTAGCAATCTATCATAACTCCTAAGCAGCAGCCCAAAATTCTGATCATCGAATCATGCGATCGAAATCCATCTCTTCGTGATTAGACTCAAATTACTCTTCCTTTAAGCTTCATTTCTCTTCTTCGATCCTGAAGTAGAACCATACAATTTGATTTTACCATCTCTTAGATCTATCAGGTAGTCATGGCAGCTTTGCAACCAATGCCCCTTCTCTTGGCAATAGAAACAAACTGACTCTCTCGGAATGGTAGACGGGACAATCACAGACTTAGCCTTTCTCTTTACCATTTGGTCGAACAGTTTGACCTTGGTCAATCCCTTTCCATTGGGAAGAGAAGACATTTCTGGACTTCCAGTGTTTCCATTGTCAATATCCATGGAAGTTTAGGAAGTAGATCTTCCAATCAAATTTGCATTACTAGTGCGCCAAATCATTTCTGATTTAGCAGCAATTAGCAAATAGGTAAGATCAATAAGGGTCACATCGCGGTCTATCATATAGTAATCTCTAATGAACTCACTATATGACTTAGGAAGTGATTGAAGAACCAAGTCAACAGCCAACTTCCTTGAGACAACGACACCTAACATTCCTAACTTGTCAATATGTGACTTCATCTCCAAGACGTGTGCACACACAGACTTTCCATCTTTGTGTTTGCTTGCCAATAGGGCTTGAGTGATCTTGAACTTTTAAATTCGACGAACATGTGGGTCAGGGAGAATTATTGGAGGAGGTGGAGGAAGAGAAGTTCCACTACAACACGAAGAAGGGATTAATCTTTCATCTCGATCGTCTTGTGGAATATCATCTTTATAATGAAAGCCTTTTCCAAAAGGATAAGGTAGACCATAGTTGTCAGAACTAAACATCTACAAGGGAGAAATTCAAGTTAATTGATTTAAGTCCTTAATATAACACCCAAATGAAATATTAAGGCTAGGACCCAACACAATATTTTGCAATTCGGAAGAGGGATGTCGTAATCCAATTGCAATATATTTGTTGGTAGGTAAATGACGATTTACCAATTCCACCATGGAAACGAAAATTTTAAACGAATTAAGTTCTAAATGAAATTAAATTCATAGATTCTTTGAGATTCATTGAACTTTTCAATGGCATGTTTAATCTCGATTATGCCCTTCAAGTTTGTGACTGGGATACCGAGGATCATAAACAAGGTGTGAATAACCATGCAAATTAGCTTGGTACTCTCGAATTCATTTATCACCTAATCAATGTGTCGGTTAACCACACACGTTCCATTGATCTATGATAAACATCAAGCTACCCTTTTCCACCCTTACTAGTCCAAGTTAGTGTGCCGGTTAACCACACACGCTCCACTAACGACTTGGCAAGGTGCAAAGTGCAATTTCATGGATTAGCACCAAATTCACATTTTTCCTAAGTAACTAAGATTGGGAATTTATAAAGGTTTAGTTACTTTATAATTCATTATACTTTTAATGAGGGTTTAGTGTCCTATCCTACCCGTTCGGCTAACGACCCTACACTAGTCAAGAGTGCGGTGGGTAAGAGTGGATACCCATTCAATCGTCATTTTATAGGCAATTTCCTTAAACACACCTTCTAGACCAGCTTTGTGAATGAGGCCTACTAACGGTAAGACTGACATTTTACTTATACATATATAATATATTAACCTTTTAATTTTATATAGTATAAGGGTGCATTTTACACTTTTATAATACTAGGTGGTTTAATCTATTAATAAATTATACTCTTAATTTAATTAATCTTAAACCATGTGATTATGGATTTAATAATACACTCTTAATTAAACATTTAATTAACTTAATCAATCCACAAGAGTGTAATTGAACTATTCAAAACATCAAGGTTCCGAATATAAAAAATTCAAAATTAAAAACTAGTTAATTAAGTTTTTTAAAGTAATGAACCCAAGAGTTGCACCTTTTGAAACCTTTCAATTACTAGAGTTAATGTTTCACAAAAGAGACTTTTTAAGTTCCAAATCTTGAGGGCAAGTTTTGTAACTCTTGAAAGCTTTTGGATTCCAAACTTGATGACAAGTTTTGTAACTCCTTAAAAAAATTGAGTTCCAAAACTTGATGGCAAGTTTTGTAACCTCTCAAAAACCATTTAGATCAAATTTAAACTAATAATATAATCATATATATATATATATATATATATATATATATATATATATATATATATATATATATATCTTTTACCAATTTGACCTAATTACAATTCATGTAGATAAATCAAATAATACAAATAATTAGCTTATCATATAATCTAGTATCTATTTTATAATTTGACAATTTATCTTTTAATTGGATGAGGATGATCATTACCTTATAAGAAAAACGAATTTTAACAGTCCAAAATAGTTTGTGGTAATGATCCTAATCCAAAAAAGGCCAAAAACTTGAAAATCTGCACACAGATGGTCCACCACGTCGTGGTCATCTGTCAAATTCCAAAAAACGATTTTCTTTTGCTTTGAACAATTAACCAATGCATATATATATAACAGAAAACACATATGGCTCTAATACCACTGTTGGGTTTTATGTAGTCTAACATTCCTATGGTGTACATACAACCCTAATACTTTGGATCTAAGTTTTCTCTAGTTATACATGTAACAAAAATTATCCAAAGCATGAAACTTATAACTATCATACAACTTGATATTTGAAACATAAAATCTAGTTAGAATAATACATCTTAGTTGTAGCATGTAGAATTTGGCCTTTCAAGAGCTTAGCACCTCAAGTGTGGTGCCTCAAATGGTTCACAAAACACCAAGAGCAAGAGGAGGACAAGTGAGAGAGAGGCTATGAACCACCAAAACGGATAGCATCTTCTTGGAATGCACAAGTGCCCATTTTAGGGTTTTAAGGGTTAAACTTATAGTGTAGAATTCCAAGAATTTCAACTTGTAAACCCTAATCCACTTCCTTGGGCCTTTAATCTAATAATCCATATGATAATCCCTTTGGACTGAATCTTCATGGACTCCACAAAGATTTAGTCCACATAATTAACATGGATCATTAGCCCAAATTATAAGCATCACTGGTTTACTTAATCAGTCCCCGTTAATTTAATTAGTCTTTTTTTTTCACTAAATTAATTTCAAATTAATGCTTGATCAATACTAATTAAATAATATGATTTCTCAACTAATATATTATACTTATAATATATTAATAAATCACAAATAACCTCTTTCTCAAATATCCATCCTATCAAATTGCTTTGGTGAATGCAACCCAAAATGGACCATGCTACTCTCGGGTCAAGTACATACAAATTATAGGTATGGGCTTAGACACCTAATCCAACAAGCTCTAACTTCAGCCGCCACCTTACGAACCTCCAGCCGCCACCATTCTCCTCTTTCATTTTTCCGACGAACTCATGGACGCCGGCCGACTGCCGTCACAACCAACGCGTTGCCGCTGGTGCGAGCCATCAACTGGCTAGTTTTCACTCCCGTCGTCGTTCGGCTGCCGACGAAGACAAAGAGCCGCCGTTCCTATTGAAGATGGAGCTGCCGACGAACGACCGCCGTTTTGTTGCTGGACTGTTCCGACGAGATCGTGGCAGCTTCAGTCACTTCTCCGTCTTCCTCGGTGCTGTCTCAGTTTGCCGATGTTTGTCCGCCGCCGCTATCGCCGACTATTAAGGTTGTTGTTGCTGCCGTTCGTTGTACGCCACCAGGTGGGTGGCTGCTTTCGGATCTCGAGCGATATGTGTGGGCTGGTGTGTGTGTGTTGCGTGTCTGTGAATCATAAGAGAGGCCACCACCACCACCGTGAGGTGGTGGCTACCACCTTGTACCACCGTCGACCGCAACAAGGGTGGCTGTGTGTTTGTTTCTGTGTTATTTTGTGTGTGGGTTTATTTGGATATTACGTTGTAAAAAGTATTGTATGGACGAATTATTCAAGGAAAAACAACCCGTCACCGCCGTGAGGTGGTGGTTGCCACCTCACACTGCCATTGTGCCGCCACCAACCGCCACCTTGGGTGGTTGTGTGATTTTGTATGAGTGATTGTTATCTTGGGATGCTTGGACATTTTTAGCCAAATATCATAACCACCACCACGAGGTGGTGGCCACCGCCGTCAGTCGCCGCTGACCACCACTACCCGAGGTGGTAGTGGGTGGTGCCCGACTTATTTAACCCTAATTGACCTAATGAAGCCCTAATTGACCTAAGAACCTAACTATTTGACTAACGGGCACGCGATTGGGTTGGAAACCCTACTTAGGGTTTAGAAAACCCTAATTTTGGATTTGTTGGCTTGGACTTATCGGGACCCGCGTTTTGGCCGTTAGAATTTAATTATGGTTTACACCCGATCACACCGTATGATTTACCTAGTAGAATGATGGACTTAATGGATTAAGTCCTTAATGGGTTAAGTAAGAACACTTAACCCTAATCATCATTTTATGTGAAAACCCTAATTTTGTTTAGGCCTTAAGTTAGGCCTTTCTTTTGGGCTTTGGTGATTGGGCTATTAAAGGGCTATTCAAGAACAAGTATATGGACTAGAATATTTGGATGGGCTTTAGGATAAGGTCCATTGGAAAGGCTTGGGCCCAATTTGGAATATTAGACCATAGATGGTCCATAATTAGGCCTTGATGATTACGAGATATTGGACCATGGGAATGCCAAGTGTTTGGACTGGAATAAATGATTGGGCCTTAGGGTAAGACCATGTAGAGGTTTGGGCCCAATTTGGAAAATTGGGCCATATGTTGGGCTTTGGTTTATTGATTGGTTTTTGGGCCTTCAGAGTGTGTGTTTGGGCCTTGGGCTTGGATCAAGCTAGGTTAGGGGTAAAGTAGTCTTTTTACCCCAAGCATGGACTTATGGTTATGTATTGGAACCCAATTATTAATTGGGTGTTGTTTTGATGTTGACAGTTCGGCAATCTGTTATCCAGCAGCTAGAGTTTTGCCCGCGGGACTTCAGCAGTGTGAGGTGAGTCTCCTCACCATACCAATGGGTCGAAGGCGCCAAGGTCGGCCCATTATGTATTATGTGATATGCTAGTTGATTTTGTGCTATGTGGTATGCTAAGTGATTATGTTGTATGTGATATGCTAGTTGTCTTTGTGATACTTGCATGCAAGACCTCGGGGGGTTCCTGGGGCACTTAGGTGTAAGACCTTGGAGGGTTTCCACGACATCCTAGGTAAAGACCTCGTGGGGTTCCCGAGGCACTTAGGTGTAACACCTTGGAGGGTTTCCACGACATCCTAGGTAAAGACCTCAGGGGGTTCCCGAGGCACTAGGGTATAAGACCCTGGAGGGTTTCCAGGGCATCCTTAGTCAAAACCTCAGGAGGTTCCTGAGGCATTGGGCTTAGGCCATGTGGGGGTTCCCATGGCACCCCGGAGTAAGACCCTGGAGGGTTTCCAGGGTATCCCTATATGTTCATATGCATGACTTGTGTAGTTGATACGGTTTATGTGATTATGTGTGTAAGACCTTGGAGGGTTTCCAAGGCATCCATATATGTTTATATGCCTGACTTATGTTGCTTATGTGATTTATATGGCCTATGTGATTGATATAGTTTATGCGGTTATGTGGAATATATGGATTATATGGGGTATGCTCTAGGGAACTCACTAAGCTTCGTGCTTACATTTTTGTTTTTGGTTTCAGGTATCATTGGTTTGGAAAGGAAGGGCCCGGCTTGATTGCAGCGCACACACCTGTATTTCCGCAATATGTGATTTTGGGATGAACTCTGATAAATGTTTTAATTAGCAATGTTTTTGGAATACTTAGATTTAAAAGATATATGTGTTTTGACTATGATAAAAATGAAATTTTTACCCTTGATTTTTGGGTGGTTACAAGTTGGTATCAGAGCCTTGGTTTGAGGGATTCGTACATACTTTCGGGTGAGTCTGAACTCAAACTGAGGATCTGTAAAGTTTTCAAAAAGAAAAAAAATGTTTTCAAGGAAAGAATTTTCTAAGACAAGAAAGGGTGTGGTGCATGCAATCGGCCGAGCTCAAATAAATTTTCCCCAGAATACCCATATATGTTATCTGTTATGACTTGATTTATGAATCTGTGAATCGTATGCTATTTAGGGCTAGGAGAGATGCCTTTATATGTTGCATGAGCTGGTAGACTTGCATGGTAGTGCTGATTAGTCAGCGATAGATTGGCCTGATATGTGATGCTTGTAGCCTTGGGAATATTCGATGACATGCTAGAATGAAAAAGATTATTGGTATTAGTAACTTCTAAGTGTATGCTTTTAAAATTGTATACGGTTAGGATCTTATAGACTTAGAATAATTGATTTGGCCTTATTTCCTATTTCTTGTCTGGTTGTGGTCCTAGGGTAAAGTCGATTATTCGACAATCTATTAGCTCCTGTTCTATATATAATTTGCATGCATAAGGTAGCCGACAGTGAGGGAGGATGTGGAGAACATGAGTTGTGGTATGTGGGCTGAATGTCCTATGATAGTTTCACGGGTTGGAGATTACCATAGGGAAAGCCTAGGATGAGGTTAGTGACAGGTGTTACCTACTTGCAGATTGTACGTGTGGATAGACTGACTTGTCTAGTGCATGCTGGTTAGATTTACCGTTACCTGAATGTTGATTGCTTTGTGCTTTGTGGGATTCCTAGTGATGTGGATCAACTACTAAGTGAATATGTTAAGTCACATACAGTACAAGTTAAATAATCTAAGAGTGATGGATTTGACCCTATTGCGCAACTCTCATATGAGTCCAACCGTTCTAGGGTTGAATCTTTACTCGAAGGATTACCTGACCTCTGTTGTATGTGACTATATTCATGAGGTAGTTGGTCGACATTGGTGGGAATCTTTCAGCAGCTGAGGGCAGGATGAGGATGGGAACCTAGGAAAGCCTAGGATATGCTCAAGTGGGTTTAGTGGGGCGGTTCGGTGAAGTTGGGAACCTAGGGGGAGCCTAGGAGGTGCTTCGGTGGATATTGTGTTGCTATTTAGCAGACATTTAGTACATCATTGGAGTAGGTGACTTAGAGGATTCTGGATGATTCTGGAGGAAAGTATGGATAGGTGTGGAAGGTAGTATTGGGCCCGTACTACTGAAAGCACAAGATCCATACTTGAATCGTGGAAAGTCTTGGAGAATCAAAGAAGCCTGAGAAGGAGAATTCTTGGTTATGCTCTGATCGTGGGGACAGCTGTTTTGCCATATGAGGATGAGCACACAAGGGGAAGGACTACCATGATTTTGAGTTCGTCTTGGATCTCTTGTATCAGGCGGCAATGATTGATGGTGCGATCTATTGCACTTTCGGGATTAGAGACTACGTCTCGGGAGTAGTTTGTAGCCCGGGTTAGAACAGAGGTTGCTCCAGCTATTGCAAGTTTGGCCGTTGACGACTGAGCTGGTAGTGTGTCAGGGTGCGAGACCCTGAATGATATGGATCCCAGAGCCCAAGGGCGGAAGATCGATTTGGAATACCTCGAGAAGAGATGTTCAGGTCATGTGCATTTAGTGGAGGGTCTCGGGAAGAGACCCAAGACTTCTGAGCAGCATTTGAGCGATAAACATATACCTTTGTTTGACTATGTTTTTCTTTTGACAAGCCGGTAAACCACACACTCTTACGTCAACAAGATCATATCACAAGGCGTAATTTCCATGAGAATCATAAGATTCACATTCTTTATAAAACATGGTTTTTGTTTTATTACTTATAGAGTTAATAATTTTAATTTTGCACAATAATACTATTAAACCCTTTCGGTAACTCCACTTCAAACGCAAGCAGGCCGTGAGGGTGGCAAGCATTGAATGCCTCTTAAAAGCCAACCTCATTAGGAATCAAAGAGACCTACCTTAACCTCCCTTATAACAATAAAGTCGATGATCCTAGTCATGGTAAGACTAACAATGAACATTAGGATGAAACATGCGAGAACGCAATGTTTATTTTGGTGTTATACATATAAATACTATTTTACAATATATATATATATATATATATATATATATATATATATATATATATATATATATATATATATATAAAACATAGTTAAGATTTATGTGTCTTTTAATTCTTTTGACAAAGAAGTCAACAATTAAATTATAAAAGTTCTAATCTTTTGTCCTTTAATTAATCTTATAATAAATCAAATGTCACTTTATCTTTTAGTGTAAAGGTTAGTTTGTATGTGATTAAAATTGAAGAATTGAGCAACCAAAAAATAAAGCGAATTTAGAAAGACTAGAACTTCAGGTTTCACGATGTGGAGTAAGAACAACCACATCGTGATATCCAAAAACACAAAAATTGGATAAATTATTATTTAGGTTCTCAGAAGAAAGTCACGACGTGAACATGAGATGATCATGTCGTGACGACGAAGTCAGTTGCGATTCGGGTAGATACCACGACGTGGTGGAGGACCAGCCACATCGTGGTGAAGAGGCACATCGACTAAAACGTCGATTTTTCATGCATTACCAGATTCAATTTCAATCAAGGAAAATTTCTAGACATTTAAATAAATTTAATTCAGAAACCCTACACATACAAACCCTAACACACTCAAAAGACAAAGTCTAAGTGCAATAGACTTGAGTTAACTCGCTCTAATACCACTGATGGGTTTTGAGCGTAATGATCAATCAGTAGGCACCAAAAACAATAAATAAATTGATCTAAACTCGAAATCTATAGGATATTAACTCTCTAGTCTATGCAACTTAGTAGAACTTAAAAGAAAACATACCTTTGATTTCTTAGTTGGTTTCTTCTTTTGACGAGCAAGTGGATTGAACTAGAGAATCCAAAAAAGAGATCCTCTTATGTGATCACACCCAAGACGTAAGGGAAGAGAAAGCTTTTCTTGATCACAAATGTTACCGTAGTAGTGAAATTAGGTTGTGGTTAGGGTGTGATGAGTGAAGACAGATGAAGAGTTCAGATCTTGCCAACGGTGGAGGCTTACAATAGTAGTGTGGTGTAATAAAATATTCAAAACACTGAGATGAAGGCGACAATGGTCGCTGATGGCAGATCTGGAGGCTTCCGGTGAAAATCCGACCAGATCTAAATAAATCTGACGAGCTGGTAGATCTGGTAGTTCACAATCTTGAGGCTTGAAATCTAATGACCTGGTAGCGGTGATGGTAGGAAGATACGGTGGCGGTAGGCTGGACATTGGGTATACCTGATGGTGGTTTTCTCCAAAGATAGGGATAACGGTGATGTTGATGGATATTGTCAGAGGTAAGTGACGGGGGTAGGAGTTGGAAGTAGGCGGCGGAGGTAAGTGGTGGAGGTAGGTGGTCGAAGTGGTGTTAGACTTTGTTCTTGAAGTTTAATGAGAGAGTGTGAGTGTATCAGATAAGTTATTTTTTTGTCTGATAGTTATAATGTTAGAGTAGTCAAAATATACGAAGAGTTTTGATAAAAATATCCTTTATGAAAATGGTTGTTAAATGATTATTAACCTTTAGGTATTCTCATTTGATCTTTTACGTGTGTGTGTGTGTGTATATATATATATATATATATATATATATATATATATATATATATATATATATATATATATATATATATATATATATATATATATATATATAGGGAAAGGTTATATGGAAAACAAAAAAACCTTAAAAATCATAAAACTGCATAAAAAATACTTAGAGATCACAAATCTTTTTTTTTACTTTATATTTTTAAAAATCGCAACTTTTTTTATAAATTCGCTGAAAAAAAAATAAACAACCGATTTTTTATTTTTTATTATTTACTATTATTATTAATATTATTATTATTTTCAAAAAAACTTTCAGCGAAATTATATAAAAAGTTCCGATTTTTAAGAATATAAAGTTAAAAAAAAAAGATTCGTGATCTCTAAGTATTTTTTATGCATTTTTATGAATTTTAGGGTTTGTTTTTTAAAATTTTTTGTTTGCCATAGAACCTAAACATATATATATATATATATATATATATATATATATATATATATATATATATATATATATATATATATATAACCAAGATGGAATAATAAGAGAAATTTTAGTAGGAAGGTAAGAAAATTTTTATATACATATGTTTTTTAGCAAAAAAACAAAATCAATCGTTAGATGATTGACAAGAAAGAAATTAAAAAAAAAACATTTTCATGATTCACTTTTAAGTATCAATAAAATGATTGTAAAATCAAATCATCGAGATATTTTTTCAGGAAGTTTTTTTATATATCATGTTAGTTTTGATTCATCTAGTCATTCATTTATTTTGTTTATCAAATGAATATGCAAAAAAAAAATTTCTTACCTTCCCACAAAAAAAACTTCTTTGAGTATATATATATATATATATATATATATATATATATATATATATATATATATATATATATATATATATATATATATATATTGAAGATTCTTACCGTTGCATTTAAAAAAAAAAACAAGCATTAATCTTTGCCGAATCAAAGCATGAGAAAGAATGCGGGCAAGGTACCCCGCCCCACAAAATCTCGCACACAGATCACACCCCAAAATATGATGTTCCATGATACGGTTCTAATCCCGGTTAGCAAACCGAAAGGTACGGTTGCACCCACACCTTCCGGCCTTAGTAATTAATCATACTTTTGTTAGTTTGATTGTGTTGGATTGTTTAGTTGTTGTATTGGGTAATTGATGCCAAAATTAATAGAATAAGCTGTATATCAATTATGAAGTTACTTTGATTTTGAAACTAAATTCTTAACGTTGTTATTGACATAAAACCCAATTAAGGGAATATTTTTATGGCAATTGAGACTTGAGTGGGTATATTTGGATAAAATTCGTTATCAACTCACAATTGAAAACTTTGTCTTCAGATGAAGCACAATTTTTAAACAGTAGTAAAGTTTTTTTTCCATTTTATATAAATAAATTTTTTTATTACTATAGTATGATATTAAACAAAAAATATGAATTAAATTTTTTGGCATGTATTAAATATAAGGCCGTAAATATTTAAAGTGTATTGGGCCTACAAAATATCATGACTGTGGCCCAATGGAAACTTCAGATCTGAAATTTTTCTCCTCATGGGCTATGACAATATCTTTAATTAAAAAGCTTTGTCCAGTTTGTATATGATTATATGAGCAACGATGGATTAAGATCTCATAAGATTAGTTTGTCAAGTTGGGCACATAGTTCAATCCAATAGGCCAACATCACAATAAAAATGATTTTTTTTTTAACGAACACGTGTTTTTGTTGATTTTCTTTGATTCTTTCCGGTATTTGTAGATAAATGGGCTAGTCATGGGTTCATTTGTTGCTTCCAAACAACCTGTGTTATTCTATTCCATCAAGGAATGGAACAACAAGATTGAAAATTGAAAATGAGTATTAAAGAAAGAAAATAAAATGAAAAACTGAATGCAAAGAGAAAACTTAATTGAATGAAACTCGATCTCCAAGCTCTGCTGTTGTTTTTTGTTAGTATCATGTGTCTTGAATAGGCTCTTAGTTGAAACCACATGAAGGGGATAATCCATTTCAAGTTTCTTATCTATCAATCGATCATCACAACAGCCAAAAAAGATTCATGTGATGCGTGATGAGTGTGTGCGACACTGGGGGAAGCAACGTACAGAAGTGTGTATTTAAAATTTTGAAGTTCAAAGAAGATGTATGAAGCGGGGGGTGATTCTCAAGTGTACAGAACAACATGCATTGACATTTTTGAAGGAATGAGTCCCAAAAATCTGAAAGCTGATTTATTTATACGCACATGTGCATTGCATAATAACATTGAAGCCATGTTCAGACAAGGAATTGTATGTGTAGTTTCAGTAATTATATGTAATCTATACCATTTATTAATATTTAGTGTCATTGATGTTATATATTAATATTGTTATTCTGTTAACATGATGAGTGCTTTTATTATGACAATTTTGATTTAGGATTGACTTTGTTGAGATAAGCAGCAGATGAAGATCATCTTGAGGCAATTTATTTGCTTGGAATGATCTACATTTCAAGAGGGCCTCATCAATGTGATGAAGGTATGTATATATGGTATATATGTAAATTAAGTTATATATATAGTTAATTAAGGCATGTTTGTAGTTTGGGGTTAGTATTTAGTTGTGTTGTGTTGTATAATATTTACTGTTGTATTGAAAAGGATACATTGAATTAATTGATGGATATTTTAATGTGTTGGTTTACAATTACTTGATGCCTATTTTGGTTAGGCAGTTCCGGATGATGGGGAGTACACGAGTGTTGTTGATAGTGCCAAAGAGTTGTTGCGGGCTGTTGATGTTGTTCATAGACTTACAACGAATAACATCACATTCCAATGTGAAGACCCACGTCATTCTGTTAAAGGTGCATTTGCAATAGGCCATGAAGAGGATGAGGATCGACAAAGATATTGCATGGTTTGTCGTTGGTATGTAGAGTACGGTAGGTTTTGTATATTTCTTAAAAATATAAATGGTTGATAATAGGTTGAACATTGAATATTAGTGTTCATATTGTATTGTATATGAAGTTGTATACTACTATAATTTTATTTTGGTTTTATGTTTAAATCCTTCCGTTAAAAGGGCATTTTAGTCATTTTTGCTTGCTATGTTGTTTGAGTATGATGAAGTATACGTAAAACCCATGTTATTTTTGTGATGAAGTATAGTTAATGGAATTAAAAATAAGTTTGTAATGAATTCGTTATTAAGGAAAATAATCTACATAGATTATATACTTTAACATGCCCGGTTTTAAGGGTGTGCAAGAGGTGCAACCGCACAGGCCCCGGAAAAAATAGGGCCCGAGTTCTTATAAATTTATATGGTTAATTAGTCATTATATACTATGTTTTTCAAGAAATTATACACAACTTGATTAGCACAACTGGGTTAACCGCGCCCTTTTCTAGCATAAGCTTAAGTTCGAGTCCGCTTGCTAGCAATATCTACTTTTATAATTCATTTTTACATTTTTAGCCATTAGTTTATGCCACATATTACCAATTCAAAAACATTTCATTCAAACCATATCTTACAAATTCAATTGATCATAATAATAATTCATCCATAGAATAAGAAAATTAATTAAGCATACAACATCAAAACAAATGCCGTCACAAATTAGCTACGCGTTTTGTTCCATAGCAAAACAAGCAAATGAAATTATATTCCATAGCAGAATTCCCTAGCAAAATACCTACGAATGATACTTACATAGAAAATCAACTATGGAGTTGGTTTCCGTCACAAACTCCGTTGCATAGTAACCACGATAATTAATTCCATAGGAGCAGTACAATGGAAAGTGATTTCGTAAAAAATGTCGTTGGAAAATTGCTACGAATTTTTGTTCCATAGAACTATCGGTAGCATAATAACAACAGATATGGAGTCGGTAGCATTTTCCCTAGCAAGTCCCATTTTCGCTACCAGAAATAAAATCTGTAGAAAATGTGGTAGCAACATTGCTATGGAACGACATTCCGTAGCATGATCCATTGCAGATTAACAACGAAAATACGTTCAATAGTGACCTTCCCAAGCAAAATCGCGTTTTTCTTGTAGTGGATGGAGGGAGCAGGCATGTGATTTTCAGAGTTGGGGTGTAGACCCAACATGGGACTAGATTGTTGTGGTTTTTTGGCAGCAAGTGTGGCAGTATGGGAATGCACAAGAGGATTCTTGTAGTATGGTTGCCTTGAGATGAGATCAAGGGTCTGTTTTCTTCAAATATAGTTAGGTCAGGTGCTAGTTGATTGTTTCACGTGATCAGGAGAAGTGAATTGGGAACGACAATATTTGTTGTCTCTGATGTATCCTAACTATGAGAATGATACCCCTTGTAATTATGAATGATTCTCGTGATGAATTGATGGTTGGCGGATTTGTAGGCAAGGAGTCTGGTAGTCTATTTGTTTCTAGATAGAGAATCGGTACTATGTATGGACTATCAGAATTAGTGCTTGTGCATCTGCATGAGATTCTAAATGTTAGGGGCGGTTATGCTTGGGAAGTTTCCGAGATCTCCACCCGAGATTCAGAATCTTTTGAGGTTGGTTAGCCTTTATCTGGAGGATCACCTTGCGTTGTGTTATACATTTCAAGAGTCAAGGATGGTATGTATCTGGTTGAGCAGGTTTAGGATTTGGTTAGTTACAATGTCAGTTGGTGGTAGTTCGAACTGGGGTTTTTCTGCTTGGAGGATCATCGATCTGCTCGAGTTTATGGTTTTAGAATAATAGATCACCAGAATCTATGGTTCGTGTATGAGAGAATTTGATTTAAGGTTTGGTCAGATCGTGGGTACAGTGCAAGTTACCGTTAGGTGTGTGTGTCGTCCTTGCAACAGAAAGCTGTTTAGTAAGGAATTTGTTACGGTCAGTAGTACACTCTAATTGTGTATCAGGTATGGAAGCATGGTAGGCCTGCGATATGAGGTAGTTATCTTGGGAAGAGATGGGAAAATTGTTGATCGACCTCAGAGTTCGATGAGGATATGCAAAGGTTTCAGGCAGTATCAACCGAGTGTTAGTTGATGTGTCAACCCTTAGTCAATTCAGTAAAGTTTGTATCGAAGTCCCTGTATAGGTGTTCTTCCGGTTTCTTGGTTATGCAATTGTAGTTCCTAGTGGGTTTACGATGGCAGTTGGCCTTAATTATTGGAAGCTTTGATATCGGAGTAGCTTTGTTCATTTTTCAAGTATTATCATGGGTATGCAAGGTTCGGTTTTGGCATGTCGCGTCAGCTGGGTTGGTATTTAGATTGATTCGACCAGGATTTTGGCAGCATGTATGGATATGTGTGGAGTTCTTCCTTGAGATTGGAAGTTTTATTGGTCCTTTTTGGTCATTAATGGGATACGTTCAGCATCTTTAAGGTGTGTGATCTTGTTATGGTTATCAGAAGAATGCGCTTGATAGTTGGTTAGGTTCGTTATTTTGTTTGATTCGCTGGTACGTGGCAACTATTAAGAAGGAACACAATCAGCTGGGGAGCGATGTGTTTCCTCCTGGAGGGTGTGTAACGATGTGATTTCAGGTTTGAAGCAAAGGTTCGATTGTCTAGCTTGTTCTAGTGGTGCGTAGTCATGTTTCATTTTTCGATATGTTTGTGGCACCTGGATTGCGGAAGAGCTTGTGTCTTAGAAGAATACGACTCATGTATTTTTGGTAAAGTGATGACAGGGATGTTGAATAGGTTCTTACCGGTCAGTAGGATGATGGGAATGTCTCTTTAGACCCGTTGGTTGTTGGTCGGTAGTCTTCATGTCTATGGTTGAGTGATGGAAAAACGGTGGGGAGCCATGAGCTTCTCATCCCAATGGCTGGATGACGTCATAACATGCCATGAACCATCGTAAGATCCATTTTTGTGAGTGAGGTTGACAGTTGTGTAGCAGAGACCCATGTATTGATTTGTTAATCATGTGGCATTGGCATGTGTTTGAGCAGTATAGTGTTGTCACTGGTTGCACAGTGACCGACAGGTTGAGTCAAGAAGTTGTCGGGTGTTGACTTAGTAGGAGAGTCATGGTGGTGTATTGGCAGCTCGTTGATGGAATTCTTCCTAATAGACTTGTGTTCGTATTATTATGAGGTTTCATGTGAGTTCTCTCCTTATTTTACATATTTCATTATGGTGTGTAAGCTAGATTAACTGATACTTGGAAGCTGACTGTTGTTATTAGTATTTTCTGAGTTGCTGATAATTCTAGGACTGCTGAAAGTCCTTGGGATTGTTGATAGTCCTAGGGTTGCTGATAAGCCATAGGGATTTAGATTGACATAGGGGTGGTGATATGTTGGTTAGAATATGAGGAGGCTGGTTATGCGGGTGACTATAAGTCTCCTAAGTGTATCAAATGATGATTGTTGCTCTGAGCTATTTTGAGAGCTTAGATGTCACACGAGTTTGGTTTTGACCATGTTTTCGCTAGTCATGAATTGTCAGGAAGCCAAGAGAGCAATTGAGGACTTTTTGGCGATTTCCAAATTTTGGGATGGATTGGAATACTTAATCGGGATGTTTGAGTAAAGTTAAGCAGAATAGTGGTTTGCGGTCAGGGACTTGGGGCAAGTATGACGAGTGGATGATCGTCAGCTATTATGTATGTCCCTAGAGCTTAGCTGTTGGGTTTCCGGTTTTGAGAAGTACATTGATGGGGATGGCAAGTAGATCCAGTCTTGAGAACTCATTTTAAGGGACTTTCACTAGGGGTTAGGTCGTTGTTGTAGTTGAGTGTTCCAAGTGTCTAGATTGTTTGTTGACATCCATTAGGTTCTATGTGGTCAATCGATTTCGATTTGGATGTGTTGATTTTATGAATAGGTTGGTAGGATCATATGGTTTGTGTTAGTGCAGTTAATATTCTAACTGATTCGGATTTTGAGGACGAAATCTAATTTAAGTGGGGGAAAGTTGTAACACCTAGTTTTGGATGTTTCTTTTATTAGGATAGTGGGTCGTAAATGGATCGAATATAGGTCTTGGACTTCAATTGAATAGATCTTAGACCCTACCAGATGATGACAATGTTTGGTTAAGTGTTTAAAGCCATGAAATTGTGTTTCGAAGAAAAGGGTAATATGGGAAAAGTTATATATCAGGCTTCTTGAATGGATTATGGTTTTAGTTCGACATGTGTTATGCCAAAGATAACTAGATAGGATTATAGGGCTCATCGATACCTTTCCGTGTATATAAAGAACGCCGAAAGTAGAGTTGAAATGAAGAAGTTATGGCTGGTTAAAGTTGAAGTGGAAATTGGGGGGTTTTGTCCTACGCAAGGCGTAACTGCTACGCATTGCGTAACTAAAAGTTACGCAAGGCGTAAATGCTAAAATATTGGACGAGTTTTAATAACCTACGCATGGAGTAGGTTATGCTAGGCAGGGCGTAATCGTGGCAATTCAAAACCCTAATTCTTCGGTTTTGAGCCCTATTTAAGGGCTATAGCTTGTGGGAAACCCTCTCATGACCAGTCTCCATCACCTAAGATCATTCCTTGAGAAAACTGTCACATCCCCAAACCAGACGGCAGAAACGTCCGGGGGTGGATGACTTCATTTTGTAGTATTTCAACACATGCATTATAGTAATCAGAGTACAAACAACCATTGTATTTTAAAAGTATAAGTATTTACATGTGTTTCATCATTGTATACTGAAACCAAATAGTTATACAAAAGAAGAAGACAAGACATAAATAGCTCCATCTTCTCAAAAGCACGGGGAGTACCTATCTACTGGTTCCCTGAGACTACAAGTAATTTGAAAAGAGAGTATCAACATAAAGTTGAGTGAGTGCATAAGTATGTATTTTTGAAAGAATGTTTTCTGTTTCTTGAATATGTAAGCTGTTCCAGAAAATCCTATATTTTCTGCTATATATATGAAAGTAGTTCTAATCTCATAAAACCGTTCCGTTTGTAAACCAATGTTTTATATTTGTATTCCTTTTGTAAACTTGTAACTGAGAGTGTGCCTTGTTTCATCAACTGTTATTGTAAACTGTAATGTAATACTGTCAATTGTATCTTGTAAACTAGTACTTTGAAAATGTACTTATGTTTAGTTAATTATACACTAACGTATTGTTAATATCTTTTATATGAGTTATTATAACCATACTGACTAGATGGCCTGACCCAACGCTATGAATGCGTTGAAAGCTGTTGATAACAATCGTCACTCGTAGGCGTGTATGCCTGACTGTAGCTAGCAGTCTGAGTGCGGGGTTGTTAATCCCAATATAGATCTATACACACATTGTTTCGATCCCCGACTGGAGATTCTGGTTATAATGTCAGGACTTTAACTATATTGTTTAAATGAATTAAACAACCTGTATCAAATGACTCATAAAAAGAATATAAACGTTACATGTATAATAGTTATAAAAACCCAATCATTCTGAAATAAATGATTGATAGTATGTTCTTGAATTAGTATTCTTAACATGTATCTGAAAGATGTATATCCTTGATTAGTTTTGAATCAAACCTCTGTTCTTGTAAAACAATGTACTTTAGTATACATGAATCATGAATTAACGTTCTGTGAATCATAAATTATACCTATTATAATTTATATGTACTTTCTGAATTGATACTGAGTATTCATGAATGCAACCCCTTGCTCAACATGTTACAAAGGGTAATTGAACTTAATGAACTAACTTTTATACTTGTATATATATACAAATATATATATATAAGTAAAATTTAAATGACACTCGGACAAATAATTGATACTTATAATCCCACATCCAAACAAGGAAAAGGAACCAAAGTGGGTTATCAGTCGTAAGCCTTTTAAATCTTATATATATATATATATATATATATATATATATATATATATATATATATATATATATATATATATATATATATATATATATATATATATATATATATATATATATATATATATATATATATACAAATATGATTTCTGGAGGAAAATATAAGTTTATAAAACATTTAAAAGAAATTTGATAATTTGAAATACATTTTGGTGACTTGATGTCATTTTGATATAATCATTGAAAACTATTTGATTTGATGATAGCTGAAATCCATTTTGATAAGATATTTGAAACCATTTGTTTATAACACAAAATCCTTGTGTTAGACTTGTATTCCCCCCCCCCCTCCCCTTTAAAACAGTAAAAACTATGAAAATGCGGGGATATGAACTCACCTGTAGTGAGTGATTCAAATGTAAGATCGATGTAGGATGCTAAGTGTCAAGTGAAGTCTCCAGCACAAAACGGATCCTATTAAGCATATAATGACACATATATGGATATAATTAGTGTATATAACAACTAATTATGATAGGGAACCACTTTACGAACTAGGAAACACTTGAATTGAAGTGTTACAATCACATGTGATTGCATTAAAGGGGTTCACGGCCACACAAAGGTGTTTACGACCATGGATTGTACGGCCAAGGAGTGTACGACCAATGAAGATCTTGAGGAGGGTTTACGGCCAAGGGAGATGCTCATGGCCGTAAACTCTTATTGTTCTTGGGAAATGGTTGTTTTTCAAGGGTGTATGTTAAGAGCTTCTATAGAATAACTAGTATACGGAAGGATACTTACGTTTTGAAGCTTGAAGGGGTGTTCACGATCTAAAGAACTAGTGTGTGTTCTTGGTGTTCTTGGTGTTCTTGAAGATCTAACCAAAAGAGATGATTTCATGGATGAAATCATAGGGTTTCACTAGATTAAACAAGGTATCAACTTAAGAATGGAAGAAACACTTACTTATTTGAAGATCAAGATAAGAACTCTTGATGATAGTTGAGAGAAAATCGAGTTTCTTGGGTTGGAAGTGTGAGAAATGGTGAAAAATGAAGGAAATCTATATATATATATATATATATATATATATATATATATATATATATATATATATATATATATATATATATATATATATATATATATATATATATATATATATGTGCGAGGGTTCACGGTCCGAGGGTTTACGGCCGTGAACCTCGTTTACGGCCCGAAGTCGGTTAGAGTTTACGGCCGAAGTTGTTTACGGCTACGAGGGGTGTACGGTCCGAGGAGTGTACGGCCGTACACCTTTTGCGACCCGATGCGTTTGCGATCCGAAGTGAAAGGAGAGGATGCGAACTTTCTCGGTTTTTAATCCTTTTCCTTCGAAATTCAATTGTAGATATTTTAAGGATTTTAAAAAATAAAGGTTATTATTATAACCTAAATAAAAACCCCAAATAATAAAAAGGACTCTAGTTGACTTTTGTTTGACTTTGGTTGACTTTACAAATAGAAAATAATGGGATGTTACAAAAACCTAGCATCTTCTTACTTGTTTTGAGCGTTGGCATCATTTATCATCATCCATTGAAAGGTTGAATCTTAAAGATCAAGGAGGTGGAAAAGTGTATAGAAGATGGGTTCAAGGATAGATCCAACAAGGTTACCTCATTCCTATACCATTGTGAGTAAAAAGCTTCTAACTTGCTCATTGTTTTCATAGATCTAGTTTTTTTGTCATATTTGCTACTTTTTGGTCCCTTGAGCTTGTGTTTTGGGAGTTGTAAGAACTCCAACACCTTTTGAGCTATATGGAACATTCTTGGGACTTATTGGACTTAAAAAGTCGTGCTTTCGTGCTTGTTCATTATGCCATGCAAGTTATGTTAGCATTTTTGGTCATTTTAGTGCATAAAGTTTAGATCTTGAAAGTTTGTGACCTTGTTAAGAAACATCATATTCATTCAGATTTGAAGGTTTGAGACTTGGAATTAATGGATTAAGCTAAGAAAGATGAAGTTTTGGTCCCTTTGATACTTAAAGACTAGATCTTGTTTGTTTGGACCATCCAAATGGATAAAGTTGGAAACGTTATCCATTATGAAGCTATTAGGAACCAGATTTGAGCAATGAGTGAAAGGTATTCATGTATTAAGTGTATAAAATGAAGTTTGGAAACATACACTATATGTGGGGCGTAATCTGGGCTATGCCGATCCTAGCCAGATTTTCACCCGTTTTCTGGATAAGGCTCTATGCCCTGCGTAGACTAAGGTGTACATCGCGCGTAAGTCAACAGAAGGCTAACCGTTGAGTTTTTGACCAGTTTGACTTTTAGTCAACTGTGAGGGGTTGAGGAGTTCGAAGGGAAAAATGGTCTTTTGCCCAAATGAGGATTAGTTTTTGCATTTGGACTTGCTGAGTTGGGGTTTTTACCTTAATTTCTAATTAGCGTTTGGTTTTTGGATATGTTTAGTGGGAGAGACTTTTGCACCAGCGGCTCATGTAGGAGATCTATTTGTTTAGTGATCGAGGTGAGTATTCTCACTATACTTGTGGGTCGAATGCACCAATTCTGGCCTACTGGATTGTGTTATATAGAAGGCTAGCTGTCTTCGTGACTCTTGCATGTATGATTGGGTTGAAATACACCCCAAGGCTGGGCCCATTTTTGTACATTTGGGTTGAGATATAGCAAGGGAAGGGTCTATTATTGTATGTTTGGGTTGAGATATACCCAGGGTCGGGCCCATTTTTGCATGATCGGGTTGAGGCATACCCTAGGGTTGGGCCCTTGATTGTATGTTGGGTTGGAATATACGCCAGGGCTGGGCCACTGATTAGTATGGCATGTGGTATTTTGGGGAACTCACTTAGCTTTGTGCTTACGGGTTAAATTTAAAATGTTTTTAGGTACTTCTGGTTTCAAAAGGAAGGGCCAGGCTTGATCGCACTGCATTCCTTGGAGATTTATTCAACACCGAATGTTTAAGAATTACTCTGATGTTTTGACAATACTTTGACTCTGGTAATCTATTGGAACAATAAATGTATAGTTTTGACCTATTTAAAATGAAAATGTTACTCGATATTTTTGGGGATGTTACAGTTTCATTCCTATGCCTTTAGGTAATGTGGTGAACGAAAATTGCATGCCAAGGGGTCATATTTATAGTTAAGGTAACTTGTAGGCAAATCAAGATTTGAATTGATTAAATAATAGATTTAATCCTAATTCAAATCCTTTCCTTTTATGCAAGCAGGAGGCTTCCAGAAACCCTCCAAAACCGTCCATACTATGGAGGGCTATATAATTTCTTCTTTTCTTCAACAATTGAACAATTACAATTCATCCCTTGCACCTTCAATTATTTCCAATTAATCTCGAATTAATTCCATATTAAATCTGATTAATAATTAATCAATTCTAATTGATTTCACATTAATTTATTATTCATATAAATTAACAAATCAATTATTAACATCTGATCTCATATTAGTTTATTAATCGCATAATAAATCAACAAATCAACTATCTATTTCTAATCAATATATTAATCACATAATATATTAACAAATCATTTTCCCATAATTTCGAATTAGTTTATTAATCATATAACAATCTAATAAATTATACTTCTCACTCCTAATATCATTTCTAGCTGTTTATGGTCATGAGGGACACTTAAAAAGGACTTTGCTTCTAATTACAAGAGTATACCGATTTAGTTATGAGCTTAGACACCTTAATCCAACATCTTCATGGGTTGTTGACCTGTTTGGTCTTATGGACAATTGTGGTTTGTTTTTGGTGGGTTTGTGGGCTGGTTTGTCCATTTAGATAGTTGTTTCTTTTTGGGATTTGTAGGTTGTTTTGGTCGTTTATCAATTTCTTTTCTTATGTATGGTAGTATTTTGGATAACTGCTTGTAACCTACCAATTCGTTGTTTCTTTGTTTCATGTGTAGTTAATGTTGATGGTTGCATGATTGTTCGATAATGCTTAACTTGCATGGTAGGAATTTGTTTGTGTCTTTCTTGTCATATAAGGTTAGGAGTTGCATTCCCTTGATTATTTTCCTAGTACTAGGACCAGGTTGTTACGTTTATGCGTCAAAGGTTAGGACCAAGGGTGGCATAACCTATATTAATATTCCAGCACTAGGACCAGGGGTCATTATGCTTCTTTCGAAGGTTAGGATAAGGGGTTACATAACATGAATTGATTTTTTTGCACCAGGACCAGGGGTCGCTATGCTTTCGTCGAAGGTTAGGACCAGGGGACGCGTAACCTGAATTGATTTTCTATCACTAGGACTAGGGGTTACTATGCTTTTTTTGAAGGTAAGGACCAATGGTCGGATAACCTCAATTGATTTTCTAGCATTAGGACCAGGGGTCACTATGCTTTCGTCGAAGGTTAGGACCATGAGTCACGTAACCTAAATTAATTTTCTAGCACTAGGACCAAGGGTCACTATGCTTTCGCTGAAGGTTAGTGTCACACCCCAAAACCGGAACGACGGAAACGTTCGGGGGTAAAGGACGTCATGTTTAGTATCATAAGATATGCATTATAGTAAGCAAAGTAATGAACAACCATTTCATTAGAAAGAAAGTGTTTACAAAGTGTGTGTTCACAAAACATAGAATACATAAGCAAATAACAAACAAGACTTGAAGCTATTATGCTCCATCTTCTGAATTCCCAGCATGAGTACCTGTCTACTAGGCTCCTAAGAATACAAGTTATTTGAAAGAGTTGATCAGCAATTAAGCTAGTGAGTTCATAAGATTTTAGTGATGTAAGTAAGTTGTAGAAAGTTGTTGTAAAATGTTGTTGAAAATGTAGTTGAAAAATGTAGTAAGTTGTAAGTTCTGTTTAGAAAAGCTCGTCTGTTCCTCTAGAAAATCCTATATTTCCTACTTTAATGAAAGATTAGTAAAAATGACTCTACAATCCTTTCTATGAGTACTAAATGGATACAAGTTATATAAGACTCAGAGTAAACAAACAATCGATTGTGCGCATCTGCCCTAAGGCGGAAAACACACATCCCATTGTTTGTTTGATCATTGTGGTATATAACCCTGGTGTATTCACTTGTTACTCATGGAGTTAATTGTAATGATTTCCTTTATATTTAATGAAAAGATTCTTTAAGAAAACCCTTATTCCTTATAAAATGGTAACCATAGTGATTACTTCTATAATCACTTAGTTTATACTGGCTATATATGATCGAATATCGAATAGAAAGTTAATTGGGTGAATCTGCCCTAAGCCCACAACCAAACAAGGAACAGGAAGTAAGGCGGAAAGCACACATCCAACTACCTATTGGGTATTAATGATATATAACCATGATGTATAAACTAAAGTATTATATAGTTAATCACCTAAGGTCCTTTAAGTTTATACTGGTTTAATAAAATGGATTAAACCCTTAACCGGTAAGTTTCTAGTTTTGTATACCAAAAGTTCTGATTTGGAAAGAATGTTTTGTACTAGAAAACTGTGCATTGACTCTGTGTCCTATGACTTGACCCATACTTGGTACCCTTATGATGACTTAATGTATACTAAACATATATATATCTAGAATCGAATAGAAAATAGACTGGGTGAATTCGTTCCAAGCCCACAACCAAACAAGGAACAGGAAATGAAGCGGAGAGCACACATCCTATTACCTGTCGGATCCTATTGATATATATATATATATATCCTTTGACGTATACATTAAGGAATCATAAGGTTAGCATTATGGTCCTCTCTACTAAACGTAGCCTTCTACCAAGGCATCTAATGTTATGTGTGATTGTTTCTTGTATGAGTGTGTATTTTCCCAAGTGAGACTATCATTAACCAAAAATATAGTTTTTACATTACCGTTTATTGTGAGAAGATCACAATGTGAATGAAATGGGGAAATAATAATAGTACTGTAGTGTTGTATTATAGTAACTACTGTTGTACTACCTACCTTAAACCAATTGTTATTTAAGGTATAATGTGATATGATTGCACCATACTATCGACTAATAACACGACGATGAAAGACGTCGGAAGAAATGACATTTGGCACCCGTAGACTTGCAAATCCCACTGTAGCGAACAGCAAGGTGTAGGATAGTCAATCCAGTATATGTCTATACCCAAATTCACGCTCTCCCTCTAGGAGATTCTGGCTGCAAATCGAACCATGACAGGTGGTGCCATGCCTCGAAACAGTGATTCACATTTATGTTATAGTATGTTTGTATATGTATTGTATGTACTAGCTGTATTGTATGTTCTCTCTGTCTAATATGTAGTATGTTCTATTTGTTTCTCATCATAGTATGTTCTCTTAGTTTCTCATCATAGTATGTTCTCTTAGTTTCTCATAATAGTATGCTTTGACTCACATATGAACTGACTCTTTGTATGCTTCATTGTACTAGAAGTAATGAATAGTATCTTCCTAAACTATACCTATTATAGTTTACTAATGTTTTACTTGAACTGTTATTGAAAAGACTCATTTATCTACTAAGTTATGCGTGTACTTTAAAAACAGTGTTTTTGTAAAACTATAAAGTAACATAACTTCAAAATAGTTTTTGAAATGTTTTGATCACTTATAAAAGACATAAGCAATCTTTTGAAAGATGTTTATAACAAACAATTACACAATTATCATTGTGTTCAACTTGTATTCCCCCCTTAAAAGCATTTAAAACAGTTAAAAGATTCATTACGGGGTATGAACTCACCTGATGTGGGTGATTCAACGAATATGCGTGTAAGGATGAGAAGTTCCACGAATGAAGTACCGAGATACAATAAGTCGTAAATGACATATATTGGCATATAGTAACATAAATATAGTGTTTATAAGCAACTATATGAAAGGAAACACCTTCCGGGACTAGGAAACACTTTGACCAAGTGTTAGAATCACATGTGATTCATCAAAGGAAAGTGGAATGGCACTACCATGAGTTTACTGCCATGGGTTTACGGCCAAGGGAGTTTACGACCGTAAACTCATGGTCAAACATGCATAAGTGTGTGTTTGAAGGCTAGGGAAGCTTGAGCGACTTTTGCTCTACACAAGGATGAGAAAGGCCAACTCAATGGAGAGTGTTGAGGTGTTTACGGCCAAGGGAGTTTACTCCTGACCGTAAACTCTCTAAATGGTCACATTTAGGGTCTTAAAGGTAAGGAGTTTCAAAGGCTTAAATGTCCCAAAGGTTAGCAAAGGCCTAGATGTGTTTAAGGTCCAAGACTTGACCATAATTGGAGTTTACGGCCAAGGGTGTTTACTCTTGGGCCGTAAACTCTCTAAACGATGAGTTTGGTGATGATTCATGGTCTTAAAAAGCACAAGGGAGTGTTCTAGCCTCAAATCCAAGCCTTAGGAAGAGTTTATGGCCAAAATGGCATACTTATAGGGGTTTACGGCCATGGGAGATGGCTTGGCCGTAAACTCCTTTTGGTCTTGCATTCTTGATGATTTCAAGGTTGTAAGCATGAGTCTTAACTAGATATCAAGTATAGGGAAGAGTACTTACGATCTAGAGGCTTGAAATGGTTTATTTAGGCCAAGAACACTAGTGTGTGTTCTTGGTGTTTCTTGAAGATCTAAGAAAAGATGATTTCCATGGATGAAATCATTAGATGATACTATATTAAGAGGTGTATCAACAAATCAAGGAAGAACACTTACAACTTTTGAAGATCTAGGATGAAAATCGGGATGATAGTTGAGAGAGAAATGGAGTGTTCTTGAGTTGGAAATGAAAGAATGAGGAAAGTTGAAGGATATGAGCCTATATGGAGGGAGTTTACGGCCCACCTTGAGTTTACAGCCGTAAACTCAAGTGTTGTGGCCGTGAACTCTAAATGAAAAGGTTAAGGCTTGATTCGTTGAACAGTGTCTCTAGCAGGTACATTCTAACACTCATTCCTTAAGTGTACTAGGCTTTAAACTCCTTAGAATGACCTTTACCCAGGCTAGAACTCATTACCAATGAGTCTGACACTAAGTTGAGTTGACTGACAGAGCTTTCAAAGCAAAAAAATTTCGGGTTGTCACAGTTAGGACAAGGGGTCACATAACTTGAATTGGTTTTCTAGACAAGGACCAGGGGTCACTATGTTTTTGTCAAAGGTTAGGACCAAGGGTCACGTAACCTGAATTATTTTTTTTCTATCACTAGGACAAGGGGTCATTGTGCTTTCATCGAAGGTTAGGACCAAGGGTCGCATAACATGAATAGATTTTCCAACTCTAAGTTATGGGCATTAGGCCTATGTGGCCATTTGACCACTGTCTAGGGTTCTGTTCCTAGAAAGGTTATGATATAACACATACAAAATATTCGAGAGAGAAAAAACCCTTGAAATATAAATCTTAAAAAAGTTTGCGTGGTTGCGTGATCAGTCCGACCATGCAGTACAAGTTTTCAGGAAATGAAAGGGTTACATAAAATAGATAAGTAAATTACTGTGGGGCTAGTTGTATGAATCAGTTAATGCTCGTCGACCTAGTAGTAGAATCGTCTTAAGTTTTGTATATTCCACATCCTTGGGATTGGTCTTCCCTTTGAATTTTTTATGATGTAGGCGCCTTTGCGGAGCACTTCAATGACACGATAGGGGCCTTCTTATGTTTGCCCTAGTTTTCCACCTGGTTTTTTACTTCTGGATTCATGCTCCCTTAGCACACAGTCTACCACTTTGATGGCCCAACAAGCGGTGCATTGGGTGTAATATTTTGTTGTAGCTTCTTTGTATGATGCTTTCCATAAAGTTATCATTTATCTTTTCTCGTCGAGTATGTTTAAGATTTGGCGTAGGTCATATGCTTTTGTTTCTTATCAATGTTGGTTGTTCTCAAGGAGCATATCATGACTTCTAGGGAGAGTACTGCTTCCGTAACGTAGGTTCGGTTGAAAGGTGTTTTGTTTGTGCTTGTGCGAGATGACCATAATACTATGGGGAGTTCTTCAATCCAACATCCTTTCGCTTTTCCCAAACGCTTTTTAGTCATGGTACAATGGTACGATTCCATACTTCTGTTTGGCCATTTCCCTGAGAGTGTGGGGGGGGGGGGGGGGTTGCAGATGTGAAATGTTGTTCAATTTGTTGTTCTTTGGACCAATCTTTGAATGGGTTTTCTGCGAATTATGAGCCATTATCACTGATTAGTGTTTTTGGCATGTCGAACCTTATTAGAATATTTTTATACATTAATTTAATCGTGTTCCCCCCGGTTACCGAAGCTACTGCCTCTACTTCAATCCATTACGTGACAGTAATCTACTGCTAGAATCAGAATTTTACTGTATCCTGGCGTTTCTGGGAATGAGCCTTCAATGGTTATTCTCCATTGGTGCAAAGGCCACGGGGAAGTGATGCTACTTGGTGTTGTTGATGGGATGTGGTGTAAGGGTGCATACATCTGGAATTGACTGCATTTGCGAGTTATTTTGGTGGCATCCTGGCCAATATACGCCCATGCATAGTACTTTTCTTGTGAGTGCTCTGGCACCTGCATAAACGCCTATCTTTCCTACACGGGTCTGTTTCAAGATATCTTTACCTTCCTGGCGTGTTATGCATTTAAGCCATGGTGCCATGTATATTTTCCGGTATAGAGTGTCCTTCAAGATAGCGAATCGTGGTGCCTTTATCTAAATCTTCCTGGATTCATGGTAGTCTCCTGGCAGAACTCCGTGTTGTATGAAGTCGTAATAAGGTGTCATCCAGTTGGGTGTTTCCTTTTATAGATTTTTTTTTATCTCTTTTGTGTCTAAACTTATTGATGTCAAGACTTTTATGAGGACCATATTTGACAAGTGGTCGAAGGTTGTGGATGAGAGTCTGGTGAGTACGTCTGCTTGCCTATATTCTAACCTTGGTATTTTGACTACCTTAGAGGTTGTAAAGGTGTTTGCTAGTTTGCGCACTGCTTCTAAATATTTATTCATCCTCTAGTCTTTAACTTCGTAAATATTGTTGATCTGGTTTGTGATCAGAAGGGAGTCACTTAAAGCGTTCACGTGTTATGCCCCCACCTCTTTAGCTAGCCTCATCCCTGCTAGCAGTGCTTCGTATTCTGCCTCGTTGTTGGATGTATGGAAATTGAAACGTAAGGCATATGTGATTTCTTAATCCTCTGGGTTTTTTTAATATTAATCCAGCACCAGAACCTTGCTTATTGGAAGCCCCATCTATGTTGAGTGTCCAGAGGTTTTCTGGGGGCTGGTCTTTTCCTTTGTTGGCCGTCTTGTTGCTTATCGCTTTTAGCTCTTCGTCTGGTATTTCTGTCTGGAAATCTTCCAAGTCTTGTGCTTTTGTACTCGTTCGTAGCCTGTAATCGATACCGCATTCGCCATGTTTTATTGCCCATTTTTTCAGACGCCCAGACTTCTCTAGTTTTTGCAATATCTGTTGAATTGGCTGGTCCTACAATACTTCTATGTGATGTGCCTGGAAGTATCTTTGGAGACATCTTGTTGCGTATATGAGTGCCAATACTAGTTTCTACAAGATTGGGTTATTTATCTCCATCCCTTGTAAGGCTCCGCTTAGAAAATAGATGGGTAGCTGCCTTGTGATTCTTTCTATCGCTAAAGTTGCATTGATTGCCTCCAAGGATGCTGCTAAGTAGATTGTTAACGTCTCTCTAGGAAATGGACAGGCCAATGTTGGGAATTGTTGGAGGTATTTTCTTAGCTCTTGGAGTGCTCTATCTGCTTTTTCTGTCCATCAGGATTACTTTTGTCTATGCATCGTTTGAGTGTTTTGAAAATGGGTAATACTTTTTCGGCGGACTTTGCTATGAATCTCCATAGGGCTACCAGCTTGCCATTGAGTTTGTGCATTTCTCGCAAGTTTGTTGGTGATTTACTTTCCACAACGTCATTGATTTTGACCTGACTCGTCTAGATTATGTGTTTGGTGATGTAGTACCGCAGGATTGGCCTTCTTCCACCCCAAAAATGCATTTGGTCGGTTTCAAATTCATTTTGGCTTTTTCCATGGTTTTAAATGTTTCCTCGACATCGGAGAGCAGCGTGCCATCGTTCATACTCTTGATCACCATGTCCTCCATATAGACTTCTAAATTGCAGTTGATCATGTCCTTAAAGACGTTATCCATGAGGCGTTAATATGTCGCCCCTGTGTTTTTTATCTTGAAAGGAATTTTCTTGAAGCAGAATGTGATGGGTTTTATAGGTTATAATAAAACATGTGTAGCGGAAAATCTTAACTCTTAAGTGCACATGCAACCAATAAAGGATCTATGTTTTATCTAATTGATATCAATAAACAATGAACATCAAGAACCCTAAAAGAACCCTATTGAAATTCAAATTCATAGGTTAGGATTTACATACCTTTGATTTATTATTGTAAATAAATTGTTAATCCAATTCTTGATTTCTTCAGAAAGCCTAGCACCAAAGCTTAGTTTCTCTAATGGTTTGTGCCCAAACCCTAGCAATTAGAAGACTTGAGGATAGAGGAGAAAATCGGGTATTCTCTTGGGAAGAAAGAGTGGACGAAAATGAGGCACCTAAGGGGCCTATTTATAGCTGATACGAAAACCCTAAAACCCTAATCTCGAGTAAAATAATAATATTTCAAATTCAAGATATTATCCAGTGTCGTATATTCAGGTGGCTTCCAGAAACCCTAATTGGGCTCCTCCAAAACCGTCTACCTATGCAAGGTTCTAGAAGCCTTCTTTTGTTCAACATTTGAACGATTACAACTTGAGTCCTTGTACCTTCAATTAATTCAATTAATCCCAAAATTAATTCCGATTAATTTCTGATTAATTATTAATTAATTACTAGTATTGCTAATTAATATATTAATCACACAATATATTAATAAATCATTTGTTACAATTTATTAATAATATAATAAATCAATAAATCAACCTCTCTCTCCAAATGTCATTCTACACAATTACTAGTTATGAGGGCAACCCAAAAACGTTTTTGCTTCTAGTTCAAGTATATACCAATTTAGTTATGATCTTAGACACCTTAATCCATGAGTGTCCCACTTGTATAAGTCAATAACAATAATCGCAAGAATACCTTCCAATCAAACAACAACGCGTGCTTTCTGAAGCATCTGTCGAACTCTGATCCAATACGACATCGTCCCTAAGATAAGTGATCAACTATTCCTTTGTTCTTCAAGATAACGTATGGACGAGAGACATGGATTATAATAAACCTCATTGTCCAAGATTCTATTTCCTGATTTCCCGATTTATGATGACGTCATCAGACTACTGACTGAAGACATCCATTCAGTCGTGGCTGGGCCCAACACTATAATGTCAACACTAAATTACTGAGGGGCCTAAAGATATCGCTTTTCCTTGTTAAGGCAAAAGCAACAAAGAAGCTTTGACTATATAACTGTGACCTTTACTTACCAAATCATACATGAAGCTCTGTTTTATAACATCATGTTAGTGATGCGTTTTCGCCACACCAATGTACAACCAATTTTTAAATAACAACTCACATATATATATATATATATATATATATATATATATATATATATATATATATATATATATATATATATATATTCATTTGAAGAATAGAAGATATTATTTTCTTACACTTACTTGTGATATACTCCATAAAGTAATATCTAAGAGTGGGTTTATCCAATACTCAAAATCTCCATTTTTCTATGTACTCATGAACATCGTAGTAATCCTATTGCAACGTCTAATCTCCATAAACAATCTGCAATTCGATTCATGACAATCTTAATTCAGTACTTACTTCCAAAAGTATGAGTGAATGTGGAATATTAATAATCAAATCATTCAGAAAGTAAAACATGCAACTAAGATATAAGAATAAATAATTGAAAAAAGGTAGTACACATACTCATAAATAATTCTCTATTATTTAATCACCAAAATCAATTACATTTATTTTGTTACAAATTTTCAAATAATCAACTAACTACTCAAACTAATATCATCTCTTAAGCCAATGCTCCTAACATTCTGGTTGTGCTTAACCCTGTTTAGAGCCTTCGTTAAAGGATCTGCAAGATTGACTTCTAATGATACTTGATTCACCAGGAGATGACCTTCTTCAACCCTATGTCTGATGCAATGGTACTTTCTGTTGATATGCTTGAATGTACCATGATCATTTGGTTCTTTTGTCAAAGCAACCGCGCCTTCATTATGACATAAAATTTCCATTGGATCTTGAATGGTCGGGACTATTCCGAGATCGCCAATGAATTTCTTCAACCAAGCCACTTCCTTTGATGCCTCACTAGCTGCGATGTACTCTCATTTACAAGTAGAATCAGCCACCATTTCCTACTTTGAACTTTTCCATGTCACCGCTCCACCATTTAAAAAGAATACCCACCCAGAATTAGAACATAATTTGTCTCGATCAGTCTGAAAGATAGCATCACTATATCCACTTAATCTTAACGTATCATTGCCTCCAAGGACTAGAAACATGTCTTTTTTCCTCCCAAAATACTAAAGATTTTTATTGACTGCAATCCAATGGACTGTGCCAGGATTAACCTGAAATCGACTAACCATGCTCAAAGCATAAGACACATCAGGGCGAGTACATGTCATAACATACATGATCAATGCTACAGCCGAAACATATGGGAATCAAATCATATCAACTATTTCCTCATCATTACTGGGGCTTTAAGTCTTACTTAACTTAATAGTATGATGGATAGGCAAATCTCCTTTCTTGGAATTCTCCATACTTAAACATTTCAGTATTCTATCCAATTATGTATTCTGGCTAAGACCAATAAGATGTTTCTTTTCTATCTTTGTAAATCCTTATCCCAAGAATATAGGTGGCTTCCATTAGATCCTTCATAGCAAAACACTTTCCAAGCCAACATTTCACTTCATGCAAAGTTGGAATGTCATTTCCTATAAGGAGTATGTCATCAACATACAGTACTAGGAAAGTAACTATACTCCCACTAGCTTTGACATACACACATGACTCATTCTCACTCCTAGATAATCCAAACTGTTTGACCTTCTTGTGGAAGAAAAGATTCCAGCAGCGAGACCCTTGTTTGAATCCATAAATCGAATTCTCAAGCTTACACACTATATCAGGATATTTGGCATGTACATAACCTTTTGGCTGACTCATGCAGACGTCCTCATTTAACTTCCCATTTAGGAAAGTTGTTTTAACATCCATTTTCCATATTTGATCACCATGAAATGCTACTATTGCAAGCATTATCCTGATGGACTTTATCTTAGCCATTGATGAGAAAGTCTCATCATATCCAATCGCTCGGGTTTAAGTAAATCCCACCACAACCAGTCATGCCTTGAATGTGTGCACCTTTCTATCCATGTCAGTCATCTTCTTGAAGATCCATTTGCACCCAACTGTCTTTTGACCTGGTACATGATCAACCAAATTCCACAATTGGTTATCATACATAGATTGGATCTCGCTATCCATCACCTCTTTCCACTTAGCAGCCTCAGGGCCTGCCATCACTTCCTTGTAGTTAGCGGGCTTATCTAAATTTACCAGTGTTCTATCCATGACACACTTGTCACCATCTAACGTAATATGGAAACCATAGAAAGAAAGTGGCAGGCTAACCCTACTGGATCGACGAACAGGTAATGAATTGTTAATGGGTTCAACAGGAGACTCATCCTCTGGTTGTGTAATACCCTTAAAATTACAACCCAGAAATTTCATTTTTATATTTAACAATCATAAAACAAACCATTTCATTTCTTCCAAAACCATGAAAACATAAAAATAGTTTAGCTGTGCAATTCATGATACATATAAAATCATCATCAGAATCATAATCCCAAAATCACTAGTGCGGAAAAATCCATGGTGTGATGCGATACGATCAAACCGACCCTTTCCCCTTCGAGCTAGAAGTACCTGACAAAAAAGCTGAAAACCGTAAGCACAATGCTTAGTGAGTTCCCCCATCATACCACATACCATACAATAACATACTGCCGAGCATATCAGGGTGTTGGCCTACCCCTTCGCTCTCTTACAACCGGTAACCGCCTAGCATATCAGGGTGCTGGCCTACCCCTTTGGTCTCTTTCAACTGGCAACCGCCTAGCATATCAGGGTGCTGGCCTACCCCTTCGATCTCTTGCAACCGGATACGAGGACTATTTCACCCTTACCACTACCACATAATAGCATACACAATCATACTGCCAGGCATATCTGGGTGCCTGACCTACCCCTTTGGTCTTATTGACCGGATACGGGGTCTATCTCACCCCTATCACTATCACATAATACCATAGCATACTAGCACATAAATCATAACAGATAGTGGCATAATAGATAATTATGACAAAGACAATTACCTAACTACAAACTCCTACAAATGGGCCAGTCTTGGTGCCTTAGACCCACCGCTATCGGGAAGGCAACTCACCTCGCAAGGCTTAATGCGAAATCTCACGGCAAGAATCTCTAACAGCTGCTCCGATGACTCCCCGAGCTATCAGTACCACAATAACACTTAGTCAAAAACTAATAATCCTTCTTAGGGTGAAACGACCATTTTACCCCTGATCTAATTTGCCCAATGCCTAAGGCCCAACACCATAACATGAAAGGCTCAAATCTAAATGGTCTTCCCAAGCCCACTAGTGGCCCACTAATGGCCCAATTTTCTAAATTGGGCCCAACTCCTCAATTGGGCCCTATCTTAAGCCCAACATACACTTGGCCCAAAATAATTAATTTCTGATGGCCCAAAAGGCCCAATACCATAAATCTCAGTTCTAGGCCCAGAGTCCTTACTCCACAATGGGCCATGAGGCCCAACAATCCACGCCCAAACTTCTAAGGCCCAAAAACTCTTATTCGTCATTTTGTATGCGTACGCGCGGCGTACCTGGCACGTACGCCCAACGTACGCTGGACTTGACCAGAAGCGGGAAGTTGACCCAATACGCGCAACGTACCAGGGTGTACACCCAGCGTACTGGCCAGCTTCCTAAAGACTCCTTTTGTGACTTAATCCATTAAGTCCTCATGTCCAAAACACATCGATTTCAGCCTCCAATTTAATGAATCATCATCTAAAAATCGAGTTTGACTTTTTGCTGTGTTTGACTTTTCGAAAATTAACATTCAGTAAACTTGAAATTGATGATTCTACCATTGATTTTTAGATCAAACAAAGAATCTTCATCTTGTTCTCCACTTTATTCAAGTGTTCTTGACCAATAGTTATAAGATCTAAAAATCAATTTCCGATTTCAAAGTCTAGATACAAACAAACCAGATTTCATCATATTCAAATCATTTGAAATCGTATCTTGAATTTATATTTTCAACATATTACAAATGATTATTAGAACTGAATGGAAGAAATCAGAACTCAAGAATACATGATTAAAGAGTAATCGATGAAAGAATTTCCGATGAAGAACTGGAACAAATTTGGAATGAATTGTACAACCTAATAAAGCATACGCGTACCGATTGACTTATCAACAAACAAATGATATCGGATCAATACATTTTGAATGAACTTGAGATAAACACATTCCAGACAATATTCGATTTCATATTGGGCTTAAAATATAGAAGAACAGTACTTGAAATTATATGCGTTTGGGCTCAAAATGAATCATACGTGAATAGTAACATGAATTGATTTTGATTGGGCTTCGAACTTCAAATAACGATGATCAGTGACGAATTAAAACTTTTAGGATTCAAAAATTGGACATGAACAGTAATGATTTTCAAAAGGTTTTCGATTTTGTTTGAGCTTGATCAAAGAAAGAAAATTATATTGGATCTAAAATTGGGCTTGAAACAAATACGATCCAACCGAGACAAAACGATCAAAAATCAAGAACGCAACGCACGAATTCAATGAAATTAAGAGAGATCATAGAGAGAGACTCGCCAAAAATGCTCCAATTGTGACAAATGTTGCCAAACCGAGAATCGTTCTTCAAAAATCACCTTGATCTTGAAGACCCGCTATGATACCAATTATAGTGACATAAGAACATGGTTTGGCATGCGGAATTAAAGATTGCACAATGAACATGGTGATTTGGGTGTTCAAGAGATGTATTGATTGTATATGGTGTTACACAAAAAGGATCTAGATCTAGACTACATAAATAACACACACTTACACACTCACTTTTACATCTCTCAAGCACACCTCTACAAGTGGACTAAACCCACCTTATATAGAGGTGTTTACATGTCTCTCTCTCTCACTCTCTATCTCTCATGTGTCACAAGGCTAATACTCCACATGCAAGTGGGTTTTACAAAAGTCAAACATTACAAAGTCATTTATGGAAAACTTTGTACCCCAACATTCTCCCCCTCAAAGTTAGGAATGAATGACCCACTTCAAATCTTCCAAAATCGAGCAACTACGCGATCCGAGCCTCAAGGGTGACACATGTCGAAACGAACTTCAATCTTCAATTCTTCCATGATTCTTCAATTTGGGCTCTAGGATGTGAGACCATACACACCGAGCATCAACGAATGATCACGAGCTTCTCAAACTCCAAATTGATCGCCAAAAGTTGAGCAAAAAAACACACCCCAAAAATCTTCAATAAAACCAAACCCATTTCAAAAATAAATCATTTTCAAACTTCCAATTTCATCATTTCGTATTCTTCAAAAATCAAGGTCACTTCGGTCGTCAAATCCGCGTAATATGAAAAATTCAAGTTTGAATTTCCATATAAATTTCTCCCCCGTTTTATAATCGAAATTTGATTATAAAACCTTCAAGGAAAGAGAACGTGCTCTATTCGGAATTTTTCGTGTCAAAACTCCCCCTTAACATGTGGCATAAACTTTGTGCTTCAATCCGGAAAATCCAAAAAATAATCAATTTTTAGCTTCGTTCACGGATCGCCTTTGACAAAATTTCTCAAAAATGGGTAGAAATTGTCAATTTTAAAATTCTGCAGTGACCCGGTGCGCCCAAAACAGCAAAATATGCAAAACTCTCCCCCTTTTCCAATGCTGGGTAGAAAGCGTCAATTTGCACAAACTGCAGGGGCTTGAAATGCATTTTCTTCAATTTTCAGCAAAAACAGTCCTTTTTTCGAATTTAGGTATGAACCGCCAAACATTCGAAGCCTCAGGGACTATTTTCGAAAATTCTGTCTTTGTGCACCAAACATACGAAGAGTTGTCCCAAACATTCGAAGCTTCAGAAAATTTTTGAATTTGGGTGAAAAGTGTCAAACATTTGAAACTTCAATTAATTCTCTAAGTGCCAAATTTTCGAAGGTTCAGGGGCTGTTTTCAAAAATTCTGCTTTTTGATCAATACATACGAAATTTTGATCATTCATACGAAGCCTTTTTCCATTTGTCAACCATTCGAACCTTGAGGGACTACATTCGAAAATTTTGCTTTTCCATTCCAAACATACGAAATTTTCAACGCTTCGTACGAAAGCATCTCCTCTTCATACGAAAATTTGGAAAGGTGTTAAACTAACGAAATTTCAGGGGCCATTTACGTAACATTGCTTTATTTTTCCTCAATTCACACGAAATCAGGCAACCCAAACACACGAAACTTTTTCCTTCTCTCTCCCCTTCATACGAAAATCATCTTCACCCAAAATTTTCTCTCTCCTCTTCGTATGAAACTTCATCTTCCCCAATCAAACAAAAATTCTCAACATACAAAGCATACGAAATTTTTCATACGAAATCGAAGCATAACGAAGCCTCTTAATGAACAGTAACCTCTTAATCATCCAACCTCTGAATCGAATTAACTCACTGCTCGTTTTATCCCTTCGTTCCTTACAGTTCTTCTCCAATTCATCGATCAAATAACCAAGGCTTCGTTCATTCAAGTATCAACCCAAATCATCAACAGCAAACAACATTAACCAACATCGATTCCCAAATCTTCGAAGAAATCGACCCATCTAGTCTTCAAAAGCCAAACCCAGGGACCCTTCGATTCCAAATCAACAATTTGACCACAAACAATGTTCGTTCCAAACCAAATCAGGTCAGCATCAATCATCGATCTAAACCATTCGAACAATAGACCCATCTATCGACTCCAAACATTCGAACCATACGCCCCAATTCCAAAATCGTTGTCATCAACAACAAAGTCCAACCCTTCGAATCTTTGGTTCAAGAACTCAGCAACAATTCTCAAAATCAACAATTCTTGTTTTAAACCCAATCAATAAAATCTTCGATTCCAAATACATTGTCAACCCAAGCCATCGATTCCAAACGATTACAAACGAAATCAATAGACTCGACTCATCGAAATCAAATCAACCTTTCCAGTTCGTTCCTTCTTTCAAATACTCTTCGTCATCAAGACCATAAATCCAATAATTTTCGAAATGGATCCTCCAATCAATCATGATTTCGACATCTATACCTTGTTCTCAATTCAAAACCATCGATTTCAGCCTCCAATTTAATGAATCATCATCTAAAAATCGAGTTTGACTTTTTGCTGTGTTTGACTTTTCGAAAATTAACATTCAGCAAACTTGAAATTGATGATTCTAGCATTGATTTTTAGATCAAACAAAGAATCTTCATCTTGTTCTCCACTTTATTCAAGTGTTCTTGACCAATAGTTATAAGATCTAAAAATCAATTTCCGATTTCAAAGTCTAGATACAAACAAACCAGATTTCATCATATTCAAATCATTTGAAATCATATCTTGAATTTATATTTTCAACACATTACAAATGATTATTAGAACTGAATGGAAGAAATCAGAACTCAAGAATACATGATTAAAGAGTAATCGACGAAAGAATTTCCGATGAAGAACTGGAACAAATTTGGAATGAATTGTACAACCTAATAAAGCACACGCGTACCGATTGACTTATTAACAAACAAATGATATCGGATCAATACATTTTGAATGAACTTGAGATAAACACATTCCAGACAATATTCGATTTCATATTGGCCTTAAAATATAGAAGAACAGTACTTGAAATTATATGCGTTTGGGCTCAAAATGAATCATACGTGAATAGTAACATGAATTGATTTTGATTGGGCTTCGAACTTCAAATAACGATGATCAGTGACGAATTAAAACTTTTGGGCTTCAAAAATTGGACATGAACAGTAATGATTTTCAAATGGTTTTGGATTTTGTTTGAGCTTGATCAAAGAAAGAAAATTAGATTGGATCTAAAATTGGGCTTGAAACAAATACGATCCAACCGAGACAAAACGATCAAAAATCAAGAACGCAACGCACGAATTCAATGAAATTAAGAGAGATCATAGAGAGAGACTCGCCAAAAATGCTCCAATTGTGACAAATGTTGCCAAACCGAGAATCGTTCTTCAAAAATCACCTTGATCTTGAAGACCCGCTCTGATACCAATTGTAGTGACATAAGAACATGGTTTGGCATGTGGAATTAAAGATTGCACAATGAACATGGTGATTTGGGTGTTCAAGAGATGTATTGATTGTATATGGTGTTACACAAAAAGGATCTAGATCTAGACTACATAAATAACACACACTTACACACTCACTTTTACATCTCTCAAGCACACCTCTACAAGTGGACTAAACCCACCTTATATAGAGGTGTTTACATGTCTCTCTCTCACTCTCTATCTTTTATGTGTCACAAGGCTAATACTCCACATGCAAGTGGGTTTTACACAAATCAAACATTACAAAGTCATTCAAGGAAAACTTTGTACCCCAACACTTAATAATTAAACTTGAATAAAAAAATATAATACCTGATAAATCCCGGGCGTTACAAATCTCCCCCACTTGAATTAGACTTCGTCCTCGAAGTTTGCTGCCGCTGCCGGGAATAACTCGGGGTAATGCTACCTCATCTCGTCCTCCGGCTCCCACATCCATTATGAGCCCTTGTGGTGCTGCTACTGCACCTTCACCAACTCTACTCTCTTGTTCCTTGGATCCTTTGTCTTCCTGTCGAGAATGGCTACTGGTCTCTCGATGTAGTTTAGGTTGTCGTCCACCTGAATGTCCTCCATAGGAACCACTACAGAATCATCGGTTATGCACTTCCACAGCTGCGAGACATGGAAAGTGTTGTGGATCTGTCTAAGTTTCTTCGGAAGGTCCAACCGATATGCTACCTTGCCCACCCGGGCTAGCACCCTAAAAGGTTTGATATACCTGGAGCCCAGATTTCCCCATTTCCTGAAACGGACGACACCCTTCCTTTCTGACACCTTCAGAAGGACCATATCCCCGACCTGAAACTCCAAGTCCGATCGGCGCGTGTCGGCGTAGCTCTTCTGCCGAATTTGGGTCGTCTGGAGTCTACTCCGAACCTGCTGGATCTTCTTCGTCATCTTGAGTACCACCTCGGTACTCCCCATGACTCTCTGGCCCACCTCACCCCAACATATTGGGGTCCTTGACTTCCTCCCGTAAAGCATCTCGAAGGGAGGTCGGTCGATACTAGCGTGGTAGCTATTATTATAGGAAAACTATGCCAAGGGAAGGTAGCTATCCCAGCTACCACTGAAGTCTAAAATGCACGCCCGCAACATATCCTCCAAGGTCTGGATGGTCCGTTGGCTCTGACTATCTGTCTGCGGGTGGAAAGTCGTGCTGAAGTGCAGACGAGTACTAACCTCTTCATGAAATTTCTTCCAGAATCTGGAAGTGAACCGCACATCCTTTTCAGAACTCACGGAAACTGGCACCACGTGTCGAGCTACTACCTCTCTGATGTAGATGTCTGCCAACTTCTCGGCCGAGATGCTCTCCTGAATCGGTATGAAATGGGCGCTCTTGGTCAACCGATCCACGATGACCCATATCGCGTCAACTTCGCGCGTCGTCTGAGGTAACTTCGTAATGAAGTCCATAGTGATCTCCTCCCACTTCAACATAGGGATATCCAATGGCTGCATTTTTTCGTGCGGTCTTTGGTGCTCTCCCTTGACTTTCCTGCAAGTCAAGCATCTCTCAACGTACCAGCCTACATCACGCTTCATGCAGGGCCACCAATAGTCAGGACGAAGAAACCTATACATATTCGTCGCCCCGAGATGGATAGAAAATCTAGATTTATGCGCCTCCTCCATCAGAACCTGGCGCACACCCCCAAGATATGGATCCCACACTCAATGATGGAGTGTCAATAGCTCACGGCTGTCGTAGTCGAAGGAGGAAATCTGACCCACAATACGCTCACTCTTCCGATGTTCCTCCTTCATAGCCTCCTGTTGAGCCTCCCGAATCTACTCCAATAGCGGAGTCACCACTGTCATTTTCAGACAGATGTGTCTGATTGGGGCCGCAAATTCCTTGCGGCTAAGTGCATCGGCCACAACATTAGCCTTCCCCGGGTGGTAGAGGATCTCGCAATCGTAATCCTTCACCACGTCCAACCACTGCCGCTTCCTCATGTTTAGATTTGGCTGGTCCATCAAGTACCTCAAGCTCTTGTGATCCGTGTAAATGGTACAATGGACCCCATAGAGGTAATGTCGCCAAATCTTGAGGGCGAAAACAACCGCCCCTAACACCAGGTCGTTCATCGGGTAATTCGCCTCGTGAGGCTTCAACTACCTCGAGGTGTAAGCGATGATGTGCCCTCACTGCATCAACACTGAGCCCAAACCCAAGATGGACGCGTCACAGTAAACTAAAAAATCCTTCACGCCCTCTGGCAGGGCTAAGATCGGCGCCTCACACAACCTCTGTCTCAAAGTCTCGAAAGCCGCCTGCTGCTCAGACCCCCAACAGAAAGTCACCGACTTCTTGGTCAGCTGGGTCAGTAGTACTGCTATCTTGGAGAAATCCTGAATGAATCTCTGATAATAGCCTGCTAAATCGAGAAAGTTTCTAATCTCAGATGGAGACCTCAGAACCTCTCATCTCATCACGAACTCTATCTTGGCCGGATCGACCAGTATACCGTTCTGATTAATGAGATGCCCCAGAAACTGCACCTCGTGCAACCAAAACTCGCACTTGGAGAACTTTGCGAAAAGTCTCTCCCTCCTCAGTGTCTCCAGCACCTCCCTCAACTGCTCCTCATGCTGCTCCTGCATCTTGGAATAAACCAAGATATCATCAATAAAGACTATCACAGACCGATCCATCATCGGTCTGCATACGCGGTTTACGAGATTCATGAACGCGGCAGGAGCATTACTGAGCCCAAACGACATCACCATAAACTCATAGTGACTACAACGAGTCCGAAAAACAGTCTTCTGTACATCCTCATCTCTGACTCTCATCTGGTGATAGCCGGAACACAAATCAATTTTGGAAAACCAAGATTCTCCCTGAGGTTGGTCAAAAAGATCGTCGATCCTCGAGAGTGCGTAACGGTTCTTCACCGTCACCTTATTCAACTCCCGATAGTCTATACACATCCGATGTTACACGTCCTTCTTCTTCACAAATAGGATTGGGGCTCCCCATGGTGAACTGCTCGGCCTGATAAACCCCTTGACTAACATCTCCTGCAGCTGTGTAGACAACTCCTGCATCTCGGGAGGAGCCAACTGATATGATGTCTTGGATATCGGAGCCGCACTCGGAATTAGGTCAATCCTGAACATCACCTGACGCTCCGGAGGTACCCCAGAAAAGTCCTCCGGGAACACGTCCAGATACTCCCGCACAACTAGCACATCATCCATGGTCACCTTACCCTCCTCCCGGGTATCCATGACATAGGCAACAAAACCTGCACATCTCTGATGAAGGTAGCGTCTGGATCTCGCTATCGAGCACATGATCGGTCCATGTTACGGTCTCTCGTCCTGAATCACCAACTCTCCCCCACTTGGGGTCCTGACCTGAACCAACTGCTGCTCACAGTCGATCACCGCCCCATTAGGGCTCAACCAATCCATGCCTACGATGACCTTGTCCCAACATAAAAGAATGGGAACCAAATCCACGAGGTAAAGCTCATCATGCATCCTAAGTACACAATCTCTATAAACCTCTGATGCCCGGACGGATCGGTCGTCCGCAATCTCAACCTCTAAAGGACAATCTAACGTGCTTGAAGGCTCAGTAACCCTCTTGCTGAGTGCAAGAGAAACGAAAGATCAGGTAGCTCCCGAGTCAATCAACACCAACACTGGGATACCGTTCACATGGAACGATCCTAAAACAGAATACATAATACATAAATTTCAAAACTGAAACATAGTAAAAGATATGGAGAAGAAACATACCCGTCACCACATCGAGTGCAATACGTGCCTCCTCGGCGGTCAGCTGGAAGGCTCAGCTCCTCACCACTGGAGCATATGGATTGCCTTGTCGGCCATCTATTATCCGCAGGGTCACTTAAGCTGGCGTCGCCACTGGCTCTCCTGATACCAATCCTGGGCAGTTGGCCTTTTTATGGCCCTTCTGATTGCAATGGAAGAAAATCAGGTCTGATGTGCGGATGGTGGGGGTAGGGGCAGTACAATCACTGCCAAAGTGACCAAGCTTGCCGCACTTGTAGCAACCCGATGCCCTTAATCTAGAAACTCCCTCATGCGTCTTGCCTCGTTTCCCACAGCGGCTCCGACTCTGCTAGCCCTTCGACCTCGAGTCGAATCCTTTGGATTTCTTTGCCGAAACCCCAATCGCCTGCCTAGTCTCCGCCTCCCTCTTCCTGATGTGCTCTATATCAATCTCCCTCTCCCGTGCCCTGGATATCATGTCCTCCAAGGTTGGGCACGCCGAGTAACTGACATGTTTCTGAATGTCAACTCTCACCATGTCATAGTACCGATTTTTCTTTATCTCCTCATCACCCGCATACCAAGGGACCAACAAGGCCATCTCCCTAAACTTGGCGGTAATCTCCGCCACTGTCTCAGTAGTCTGTCTCATATCCAAGAACTACCTGGATAGCTGATGAATCTCCACAGCCAACGCGAACTCAGCCCAGAATCTGGTCACAAAGTCCGACCTGGTCATAGCCTCAATGGATGGGGCTCCCAACGTATCACTGACTACCTCCCACCAGTCTCTAGCTCTCTCTCTCATACAACCAACAACATACGTGACCTTCGGACCCTCAGGGCAGAAGCTCATCAACTATGCAGACTCGATGTCTGCAATCCATCTCCTAGCCACAATGGGGTCTTTCACCCCGATGAAGTCAGGCGCACCACATCCTCTGAAATCCTTGAAGGAGAGCGTGTGAGTCCCTAACTGGCTAGATGCCATTTCACTCCTGAATGCCCTAAGGCGATCCTCCATCATCTCAGTGATACCCTCCTTGATTTACCCTTAAATCACCGGGGTCGACTCAAGGATGCCTCTCATAATCTCGGATGCAATGAACTCGCGCAACCCATCATCAACTTGCTCGTAACCCATACCTGAACCTGACCCAAACCCTGAACCTCCTTCTCCATGACGTGTCACCACCATTCTGAAACAAAAAAACACAATCTCCAGGGTCACACATAACCTTGAGAGGTCCCATACACACTACAAGTTCACTGGTTCTATCTAAGCCCTTCTTGACGCGAGTACGAATCCTCTTCATTCAGTAGCACAGGCCCATACTACCTTCCACATCTATCCATACTTTCCTCAAGGATTGCCTTGACTTCACCAAGTCCCTTCTACTACTATTGCTTTATGTGCTAATCTCATCCTAGGCTTACCCTAGGGTAATCTCCGACCCACTCTCCTTCATCAGCTGCATAAGAAGTCCCTGCTACCTCTCCTTAACTAGCTTGCGAATACCATTACATATCACTAAGAACAGATAATTCTTCGAATGAGAGGTCCTACCTTACAATGGTTGGACTCAGACAAGAGCTACGAAATAGGACTAGACCTAACCTTCTGAAATTATTTAGTCCTCGTAATATGTAACTTAATTTATTCGTTTACTAGTTAATTAAAGATAACTAGAAGTCCTAAAAGCACAAAGCAAGCAACGTTTGAGCATTGAGTAACCAAAACCAAGCATATCCTAATCAGGCCATCATATCACTGACTAATCACTACTAGCATGCACTTCAATAAACTCATATAATTGGCATACAAGGCATCATTCCTAGATCCTTAGCCCTAATCTAACATGCAGTTCTCATAATAATACATGAGGCATATAAGGCATCCTTCCTAGATCCTTAGCCCTAATCGAGCATGAAATTCTTATACTCATATTGTATATCGTAACAAACATGTATCGGTATCTTGGGGAAAACTTACTTGAGTTCGGCCGATTGCACACATCACACTCCTTGTTCTTTCTCAAAACCCTTAATTTTAAATTTTATAAAAATAATTTTTTTTCTTGTCAAAACCTTTCAAACCCTCGATAAGAGTCCAGACACCCCCGAAGGTGTGTCCGAATCCCTCAAACAAAGGCTCTAATACCAACTTGTAACACCCTTAAAATTACAACCCGAAAATTTCATTTTTAAATTTAACAATCATAAAACAAAGGATTTCATTTCTTCCAAAACCATGAAAACATATATAAAGATAGTTTAGTTGTGGAATTCATGAAACATACAAAATCATCATCACGATCATAATCCCAAAATCACTAGTGCGGAAAATCCATGGTGTGATGCGATACGATCAAGTCGGCCCTTTCCCCTTCGAGCTAGAAGTACCCGAAACAAAAACTGAAAACCGTAAGCACAAAGCTTAGTGAATTCTCCCATCATACCACATACCATACAATACCATACTTCCAAGCATATCAGGGTGCTGGCCTACCCCTTCGGTCTCTTTCAACCGGTAACCGCCTAGGATATCAGGGTGCTGGCTTACCCCTTCAGTCTATTTCAACCGGTAACCACCTAGCATATCAGGTTGCTGGCCTACCCCTTCGGTCTCTTGCATTCGGATACGAGGACTATTTCACCCTACCACTACCACATAATAGCATGCATAATCATACTGCCAGGCATATCTGGGTGCCTGACCTTCCCCTTCAGTCTTATTGACCGGATACGGGGTCTATCTCACCCCTACCACTATCACATAATACCATAGCATACTAGCACATAAATAAGAACATATAGTGGCATAACATATAATTATCAAAAAGACAATTACCTAACTACAAACTCCTACTAATGTACCGACCTTGGTGCCTTAGACCCACTGCTACCGGGAAGGTAACCCACCTCGCAAGGCTGAATGCAAAATCTCATGGCAAGAATCTCTAATAGCTGCACCAAGGACTCCCCGAGCTATCAGTACCACAATAACACTTAGTCAAAAAATAATAATCCTTCTTAGGGTGAAATGACCATTTTACCCATGATCTATTTTTCCCAATGCCTAAGGCCCAACACCATAACATGAAAGGCTCAAATATAAATGGTCTTCCCAAGTCCACTAGTGGCCCACCAATGGCCTAATTTTCTGAATTGGGCCCAACTCCTCAATTCGGCTCTATCTTAAGCCCAACATACACTTGGCCGAAAATAATTAATTTCTGATGGCCCATTATGGCCCAAAAGGCCCAATACCATAAATCTCAGTTCTAGGCCCAGAGTCGTTACTCCACAGTGGGCCATGAGGCCCAACAATCCTGGCCCAAAAACTCTTATTTGTTATTTGTTTGCGTACGCGCGGCGTACCTAGCACGTACGTCCAACGTACGCTGGCCTTGAGCAGAAGCGGGAAGTTGACCCAATACGCGCAGCGTACCAGGATGTACACCCAACGTACTGACCAACTTCCAAAAGACTCCTTTTGTGACTTAATCCATTAATTCCTCACGTCCAAAGCACAGATCCAGGTCCTTTAAGACGTCTTAATCCATAAAGTTACAAACTTTATGTCTTTGCTTGCATAGATGGGGGTTAAAACATGATTTAACTCCTTAAATAAACTTTGTGACCATCAAACAGTTGCATGGTTGTGGCTTAACCATCAAGGTCCGATTTTTATGGCTCTAAATGCTTCCAAGAGCTCAAAAGGACATCTCTTATGGTCTGGAACTACCAAGACACAAGAAACCTCAACAATGGAGTCCAAAAGTGACATAAAACACCCCAAAACTAAATCTAAGCATGCATTAGCCAAGTAGAAAGCTTTATACCTCCAATGGGTAAGAAATGATGCCAAATTTCTGGATCTACAAGCCCTTTCCAAGCTCCCGCTCCTTCTTCAAACTCCTTCTTCTTCAAAATCACCAAAGTTACACCAAAAACTCAAAGTAACCTCCAAAATACAAACAAGAGGATTAGGGTTCGAGTTGGGCACTAAGAGGGCAAGGGAGGCTGAGAGGATAAGGGCTTTGAAGATTATGAGTTGTTTAAATAGAGTGAAAACCCTAAATTTTAGGGTCTGCATGTGGCCAGTGTACGCCCAACGTACGTATGGGGCACCCCGGATCTGCGCCTCATATGTGTGCACCGTGCGTACACCTTGTACGCCCAACACACGCTTTACCCCAAAAATCCCAATACTTAATAATTAAACTTGAATAAAAGAAGTAGAATACCTGATAAATCCTAGGCGTTACAGGTTGAGAGATAGTATCATTTAAGGTTCCTTCGTTGGATGACTATGGAATTTCTTCCAGATCAATGGCACTCCCACTGCCCTCTTTGAATATGAGCTCTCTCTCGTCAAAGACTACCCTTCGATCTACTAAAGCCACATTCTCACTAGGTCTATACAACAAGTATCTAAAAGACTTATGTGGGTAGCCAATGAAGTAAGCCACATTGTTCAGGATATGAGCGATTGTCTCCAAGGCATACCCCCAGAATAATATTGAAACAAAAGCTCGACTCATCATGGAACGAACCATATCAAGTAAGGTTTGATTACGACTCTCGGCCATACCATTAAGTTGTGGTGTTATGGAAGGAGTCAATTGTGAAACAATTCAACATTCCTTGAGATAGTCGTGGAACTCGATACTAAGATACTCTCTACCTCTATCATATCAAAGCATCTTTATCTTTTAACCTATTTGATTCGCAGCCTCATGCTTAAACTCCTTGAACCTTTCAAAATTTCCAATTTAAGTTTGATTAAGTAGATATAGTCGTATATACTATAATCATCATAAACATCATGTAGCATTGATTTTCATCCCTTGTGGTAGATATGAAGGGCCTACATGCATTAGTATGGATAAGGTTCAACAATCCTTCACCTCTTTCACATGTTCGAGTGAAGGGTGATTTTGTCATCTTGCCCAAAAGACAAGACTCACATTCATCATATGACCTTAATTCAAATGATTCCAACACTCCATCATTTTGGAGTTGGGCGATGCGTTTCTTGTTGATGTGCCTAAGATGACAATGCTACAAGCATGCTTTTTCTACACCATTAGACGAATCAATGTGAAATACACTATTTCCTAGGCTATCAACACAAATCACAGTTTCATACAAACCATTACAAGGTAAAGCATAAAACATAAAAACACCATTTTTATAAGCCAAAATCGAACCATTCACATCATCAAACGAATATTGAAAACCTTGTGTGGACAATGCATGAAAAGAAATAATATTTCTTGTCATTTTTGAAGAATAACAACGATTAATTAAATCTATCCTAACATCAACACCGAGCACTAGACCATAAGTTTCAATCTTGGTAATAGGTGAAGATCGTCTACTCCCCATGATTAGATTTATTCTTCCATGCTCCCGTTCCTCACTTTCTCTTAGCCCCTGCAAATCAGAATAAATGTGGAAACCACATCCTGTATCAAGGACCCAAGAATGAGTAAGTTGTTAGTTGTTGACTTGAATAATGTACATACTTGCCGAAGGTGGTTTGACTTTGCCATCATTCAAATCCTGCAAGTATTTTGGGCAACTTCATTTCCAATGCCCTTTGTCGTTACAATAGTATCAAGTGGCATCTTTGGGATCACTAACAACTGGAATATCAAAGTTGGATTTCAACTTTAACCCACTGCCAGACGCTCCAACATGGGAATTTCCCATCCAGTTTTATTGAGGATTAGCCTTCTTCTTCTTTCCTCTATTTTGACCAATGGCCATGACAAGAGTACTTGTCACAGAAGGGACCTGATTTTTCTTCATCCCTGATTCAACAGTTTGCAATAAGTTGTGGAGTTGGTTCAATGTGGTCTTTGTATTTTTCAAATGATAAGTCAAAACGAATTAATCATAAATGGGAGGAAAATAGTTATGGACCATGAATATGGCCAAATCCTTGTCAAAAGACACATTGAGCTTTTCCAGTCGCTCCAAATTTTCTTTCCTTCAACTTGCATGTCATTAATGGCTTAACAACCTCAAACTTTCTTGTCGTGCTTTCTTGCGAAACTTTTCAACAAGATCCAAGAACATATCGTATGGCATGTAGTCCTCGTAGAACTTCTGCAACTTAGGTACCATCGTTGCAACCATTATGCAAGAGGCCTTTGTTGTGTCATCATAGTGTTGTTTGTAAGTGGCAACCTCCTCTGGACATACTCATCGACTTCAAGAAGAGGTTTTTCAAGAACATACTCTTTGTTCTTGTATCAAAGAGCCATTTTGAGGTTTCGCATCCAGTCCTTGTAGTTTGGACTAGCCAATTTCTCTTTTGATAAGATCGATAAAAAAGTGAAGTAAGAGTTGTTGGAGGAGGTTTGAGTACCAATAGCATCACCAGAAGAAGACATCTATATTAAGAAAGATAGTTTTAGTTAGTTGACACAAATCCTTAATATTTTAATCCAAAATAAATATTTAAGGCTAGGATCCAAAATACAATTCACAATCAAGAAGAGGGATGCCATAGTCTTATTGAGAATTTATAAAGGTAGGTAAAATAATTAACCAATTTCAATCTAATATGAAATTCCTAGATCTCTTGAGATTCATTGAATCTTATCAATGACATGTTTAATCTTGGATTATGTTCTTCTATTTTTGACTGGGATACCGAGGATCACAAACAAATGTGAATAACCATGTAAACACGCATGGCAACCTTGATGTCATTTATCATCTCAAATTGATGTGTCGGTAAAACTCATACGCTCCATCAACAACGATAAATTTTGAGTTGCTCCATCATATCAACTTTATGGTCATAAATTAGTGTGTCGGTTAGCCACACAAACTCCACTAACAACTTATAAATAATGATGTGTGTTTTCATGGATTAACATAATTTTCACATTTTTCCTAAAGTAACTAGAGTGAGATTTTAAAGAAGTTTCTAGTACTTTTATAGGTTATAATTTTAATCTTATTATGTACTATCGAACCCGTTTAGCTAACGACCCTACACCACACAGGAGATGAGTGGTGAAAAGGACACTCATTCAACGAACATTTTATAGGTTGTTTCCTTATACCCTCTTTATAGTATGACTTTGTGAATGAGGTCTGCTAGCAATTTGAATGACTTTATCTTATACATATAGTAATTAAACTTTTAATAATATATATATACAAGGTGTATTTTAAAACTTTTAAAAAATACTACGTTTAAATATTAGTTATCTGAATTAAATTTTTAATTAATTAATATTAAAACAATTATGATTTATCTTTAACTTTTAATTAAACAATTAATTAAAATAAATTAAATAATTTAGGGACTAAGTAATTAATTTCAATTAAACAATTAATAAAATAATTCAAATTTAATCATAATCCAAAACCCTTCCAATTTTCGAAATTAGGGTTTACGGTTATTAGGTTTTAATTATTCAAATTTTAAGGTAATTAAAATAATAATTAAGGAACCTAGAAACCCTACGCGAACCCTACAATTTTCGAAAGGAGGGTTAGGGAGGCTAGTGTTTCAAGAAATCCTAGCAAAGTCGGAATCCTCAAGGAAAATGATTTATTTTCGATAAACCCTAATTTGATCCATTCAATTTTATGCACAATCAATAGAAAACATTGGCTCTAATACCACTGATGGGTTTTATAGGTTATAAGAAAACATGTGTAGCGAAAAATCTTAAATCTTAAGTGCACATGCAACCTATAAAGGGTTTATGTTTTCTCAAATTGATAGCAATAAACTATGAACATCAAGAATCTTAAAAGAACCCTATTAAAATCGAAATTCATAGGTTAGGATTTACATACCTCCGATTTATTATTGCAAATAAATCCTTGATCCAATTCTTGATTTCTTCAGAAAGCCTAGCACCAAAAGCTTAGTGTCTCTAAATGTTTGTACCTAAGAGCTAGCAATTAGAAGACTTTAGGAGAGAGGAGAAAATCACCTATTCTGTTGGGAAGAAGGAGTGGACGAAAATGAGGCACCCAAGGGCCCTATCTATAACTGATAGGAAAACCCTATAAACCCTAATCATGAATAAAATAATAATATTTCAAATTCAAGATATTATCCAATATCCTTATCTTTAGGAGGCTTCCATAAACCCTAATTGGGCACCTCCAAAACCGTCCACCTTTAATTAATTCAATTAATCCCAAAATTAATTATGATTAATTCTTAATCAATTACTACTATTTTTAATTAATATATTAATCACACAATATATTAACAAATCATTTATTACAATTTATTAATCATATAATAAATCAACAAATCAACATCTCTATCCAAATGTCATCCTCCACAGTTATTAGTTACGAGGGCAACCTAAAAAGGACTTTGCTTCTAATTCAAGTATATACCAATTTTGTTATGATCTTAGACACCTTAATCCAACAAAATGTACAATGGTCCATGTATAATGTAGTTTTTCCTCGTCTTCCTTTTTCATCAAGATTTAGTGATAGCCTTTGTATGCGTCCATGAATCATTTCCATTTGAATCCTTCAAAAGAATCTAATTTCGTTTCTATCTTTGGCAGTGGGTAACAATCTTTTGGTCATGCTTTGTTTAGGTTGGTGTAGTCGATACACATTTGTGACATCCCCTAATTTCTCAGCCAGAAAAGGCCGATTTAATTTATGCTTTTAAAATAAAGTCAGATAAATCCTTTTAAAAGATGTTGCGGAATTGGTCCCCAAAACAAAACATGATAAAAAAGTTTATCAAAACCTTTCTTTAAGAAAGTATATATTTTCCTTTTATATCAAAACCTCGGGATGTCATGTTCCGATACAGATCAAAAGCATAAACAAAACATTATAAGCCTTACAACAGTTATTTACAACTACTGGCCTATAATCCAAAAATCTCTCATCATCCTCCGACTATGCTCGGGGTCCACTACCTGTAACATAAAAAGCTGAATGGGTCAGGCTTGGGAGCCTGGTGAGCATATAGGGTTTTCAACCCACAATAATAATAAACTTATTAAGTTCATCAATCAACAATAACCCTGATTACCCATTCCCGTTATCCTCACTTTACGTCCCTAAACACCTATCACAAGGGACCTAGCCTAAGGATTTTCATCGGGGCGACAACACTGCTTTGGGGGTTTCCCAGCAATTTATGTCAAATAAGGCAACCATGTGGGGTGTGGGGTATGGAGTACAACAAATGAACACCTAAGCCCATTAACACCTACAGGTTGCGAGCCTGCCAGTGTTCCACTGGACTGTCTAGAAAACTCTGCGGTCGGCATCCATACTCCGCTAGATGACTGGATCACAATAACATCGAGGCCTCTCATCATTTTATCACACACCAACTATTTCATCTACCCATGTTATGCCCAACATATTTGTAGATAATATATATATATATATATATATATATATATATATATATATATATATATATATATATATATATATATATATATATATATACACAGTTTAAATCATTTTAAAACTTGTATAAAACATTCATTCAACAACCATCTCAAATAAACAATCAATATATATACACATAGCACGTATTTATATAAAATACTTCATATCTATGTATAAGATGAAAGTGACTATACACTCACTCGATAAGACGATAATCGGGCAGCACTTCGTTTCTTAAAACGATCGTTTCCAATAAAACCGGGGGCTTTAATGAAAAATCGGGCCCTGTGAGGGTGGAGCTTCAAAACCGAAAAGATAAATTTTTTCCGGGTCTTCGGGCACTTCGGGACGTGTTTGGGGTGTTGAAAATGATATCGGGGCTTCGGGGAAAGTCAAAATGATAAAAATATTGTTTAAGGGGTGAAAAGTGGCAATTTTCCAAATCTAGTCTGGAGATCTCGCAACCCCCCTATTTATAGGGTGCGAGACCGAAGTTCAGTGGCTAAGAAGACTCCACGCGGCAGCTGCGAGGCTCGGAGGTGGCTCGGATGCGAAGGGGGCGTCGGAAGTTTGTAGGCGAGACGTGGCTCGCTTTGGACAGGCCACCTATGCGCCACGCGTCGGTCTCTGACTGGGCCACGCTTCGGACTCGTCATCAGCTTCGGACACGGGTCAGCAGCGAGGCGAGGGTGACGTGGCCGAACACCAGCCATGCGAAATTCCTCGGATTTCAGACTTTTCTTGATTTTTGTGCCCCGAACTTCTAAAGTCCATAACTTTTGCATACGAGCTCCGTTTTTTACGTTCTTTATATGCACGCGTAGGTAAACGTACGCTCTACAACTTTCGTTTAGACTTCGTCGGCTAATTTTGAATTTAATTTTAATATTATTATTTTTAACAGACCGGGATAGGAAATCCGTTGAAAATTCATAACTTCTTCATCCGACGTCCGTTTTCGTCTGTCTTTTTATAGTTACACTACTATTAACGAGATCTTCGATTCTCGTTTAGGTTGTGTCGGCTAAAAATAATTCGATCTAAAAAGCATTTTATCGTAAATTCACTTTTTACGTCACACAGCGTTGCGCCGGTTCTGTCGTGAAACTTCGACAGGTCATAACTTCTTCGTTATAACTCGGATTTCGGTATTCTTTATATATCCGTAATACTTGTCACGCCCACTACAAGTTGCTTAATAGATATCGGCTTTATCTAATATTTATTTTCGACGCTCATTTTTATTCTTAATTAATTAAATTCTAATAATTAAGCATAAAACACATAATTTTCACATAATATTCACATAATTCCTTTTCATTTCTTCGAAATGAGTTACAAAGGTTAACCTAGACTATAATGTCAATATTAATGCCTAGCCTAGAAACACGGGCATTACAATTCTATCCCCCTTAGGATGATTCCGTCCCCGGAATCACACATCAGCAAACAAATGCGGGTAGCGACTCATCATGTCACTCTCCGTTTCCCAGGTGAGATTTGGCCCATTCGTATGTTTCCATCGCACAAGCACTAAATCGACCATTTTGCGTCGCAACTTCTTAGTCTTACGGTCAACGATTGCCTCAGGTTCTTCAATCAACCTCTTGTTTTCATCCAACCTTAATTCAGAAATGGGAATTATGTCGGGCACATCTCCCGTGAACTTTATCAAATAACACACATGAAAGGTATTATGAATACCCTCCAGTTCTTCCGGTAATTCTAGCTTATCATCTTGATTCCCGATCCTCTGAAGAACTTTAAATGGTCCAATAAACCTTGGACTCAACTTTCCCCTTTTACCAAATCTTATAAGTCTCTTCCACGGTGAGACTTTAAGTAAAACCGAATCTCCAACTTCGAAGGATATCGGTTGTCTTTTCTTGTCAGCATAACTCTTTTGTCGATCTTGAGCTGCCAACATCCTTTCTCTAATCACTTTTAACTTTTCAGTAGTCTGATGGACTATTTTAGGTCCCACAAACTGCTTTTCCCTAGCTTCCAGCCAACATGACGGCGTTCGACACTTTTCTCCATACAAAGCGTGATAAGGTGCCATCTTGATGCTTGAGTGGAAACTATTATTATAGGAAAATTCTACTAGAGGCAAGTGTTCATCCCAGTTACCTTGGAATTCTAGGGTACATGCTCTCAGCATATCCTCCAATGTTTGAATTGTTCGTTCTCTCTGACCATCGGTTTGCTGATGGTAAGCTGTACTCAAACACAACTTGGTACCCAATTCCTCTTGTAGACTTCTCCAAAACCTTGAGGTAAAAAGGCTGTAACGATCGGATACAATCGTTAACGGAACACCGTGAAGCCTCACAATTTCCTTCATGTAAGAATTCACAAGTTTATCCATAGACCATTTCTCGTTGGCTTCTATGAAATGCGCACTCTTAGTGAAGCGATCAACAACCACCCAAATCATGTCGTGACCGTTCCTTGTTTTGGGCAGTTTAGTCACAAAATCCATAGTGATGTCTTCCCATTTACCCATGGGTACAGGTAAAGGTACTAAACTCCCATACGGTTTCTGATGTTGTGCCTTAACCCTAGCACAAGTTACACACTCGGCCACATACTTACCAACATCGAGCTTCATCGTCGGCCACCAGTAATAGGGTTTTAGATCCCTATACATTTTGTACTGCCGGGATGAATCGAGTTCATGGCTTGTGAGCTTCTTCCATCAGAAGATCTCTTACTCCTCCCGTCTTAGGTACCCAAATCCTATCTTTAAATACCTTCAGTCCTTGACCGTTTCTATCAAACACCAACGTTTTGCCCAAACGTTCTTCCTTTCAGTCATTTTTCCATAATGCTTCCTCTTGATCTTTCTTTATACTTTCCACAATTGTCGAGACAACTTCAATTCTCAACGCTCTTGGCCTTTTCTTTTCAAGATTCACCTTCCGACTGAGAGCATTAGCAACAAAATTTGCTTTACCAGGGTGGTAAAGTATCTCACAGTCGTAGTCCTTGAGTAACTCTAGCCAGCGCCGTTGCCTCATGTTCAATTCCTTCTGATTAAAAAGATGTTGAAGACTCTTATGATCAGCGAAAAGTTTGCATTTAGTACCATAAAGATAATGCCTCCATATCTTTAAGGCGAATACTACCGCTGCCAATTCCAGATCATGAGTGGGGTAGTTCTTTTCATGCTCTTTCAATTGCCTCGATGCATACACTATCACTTTATCCCTTTGGGTCAGAACACAACCTAACCCAACTCTAAAGGCATCACTATAAACTGCGAAGTCATCAACTCTTTCAGGTAACGAAAGAATCGATGCTTCACATAATCTCTTCTTTAACTTCTCAAAGGCTTCCTTATGCTTCTCATTCCAAGTATAAGTAGCTCCTTTGTGGGTCAAAGCTGTTAATGGAGTAGAAATCGAAGAAAAGCCTTGGATAAATCGGCGATAATATCTAGCTAATCCTAAAAAGCTTCGAATCTCCGTAGGACTTTTTGGTTGTTCCCACTTCATCACAACTTCAATCGTTGCTGGGTCAACCATTATTCCTTCTTGGTTAACCACATGACCTAAAAATTGGACTTCTTGAATCCAAAATTCACATTTGGAGAACTTTGCATACAACTTCTCATTTCTCAGAACTTCTAGCACTTCACGCAGATGCTTGTCATGCTCCTACTTGCTTTTCGAATAAATCAAGATATCATCTATGAATACTATCACGGATTTATCAAGGTATGGTTTACAAACCCTGTTCATCAAATCCATGAAAGCTGCTGGGGCATTGGTTAGTCCGAACGACATAACCAAAAATTCATAGTGTCCATATCTTGTTCTGAATGCAGTCTTTTCGATATCATGCTCTCTCACCTTTAGTTGATGGTATCCTGACCTAAGATCGATCTTCGAGAAATAGCTCGAACCTTGCAAATGATCGAACAGGTCATCGATCCTCGGCAACGGTTACTTGTTCTTTATTGTTGCTTTATTCAGCTCTCTATAATCGATGCACATTCTCATGCTCCCGTCTTTCTTCTTTACAAATAACACCGGGGATTGTTGGTGCATGAAAATGCTCCACAAATAATGAGTGTTTATTAGGTTGTATTTTCCCTTTATTGTATTTTAGGTGTAAATACTCTCCCTCCTATATAAAGGAAGAGTTGGTCATTTATTACTTTAGCTAGCTCATTTTACTTTTCTTAATAGATTGCACTTCTCACCATGTAATCTCTAGAGAGAGAAAAAGTTGGTGGGTTCTCCCACCCAGGGAGAGTTTCTCTCCCACCATGTTCTTCATGCAATATTATGATTATTCTCTCTTGTTCTTAGTCTTTTCTTATGAACTCATAATATGTTCTTCGTGTTCATACTTCCAAAAACACAATTAATCTCGAGATATCGTTCTTCCGCACTCACCGTTCGTTATAAAAATGGGTCTCAACAATTGGTATCAGAGCTGTACCTTGAATGTTCAAGCGACTAGTTCAAGGGAAAGACTCCCGTTCGGTGATTATCTTGTGATTTTTCCGTGTTTCTGCAAGAAAAAAATTTCTGGTTTCTTACCGGAATTTTTTTTATGAAGTTCGTTCTTAGTTCTATTTTATGGGTGATTCTATCTTAGTAAAATAAATTGTTGCTGCTGCTGCTGGTTCTATTTATTGCTGGAAGAAGATGTTCTTAAAAGTTACTATTATTTTGTTGTTGAAGAAATGAAAAAAATGGGAGAAGAATTAATTTTGTGGTCTCTTAAAAATGTTGAAGATGTTCTCCAGGAGGTTCTTTTTCTTGGATGTGAAGACACAAAGATTAATGGGCTTATTATTCATGAAGAAAGTGGAGAATTTCTTTTGAAGACTTTTTCCCAGCACTTTTTCTCATCATAAGAGGTATTATCTTCATATCTCTCAATTTTAAATTGTTGCTGTGGATCTTTGATTTGAAGAAATTTGGACGTATTATTTGTTTGCAAAAAGCATATTGTCCTTGTTACTCTTTTGGGTAAAGAGTATTCCACTATTTGCTCCCTCAAAAAGACAAAAACCATGTGACATTGTCCAATCCCATCACCTTTTGTCCCTAAAAACCCCCTACACACTCCACTTTTTGCCTTCCCAAGACCCACATTTGACTTAGAATGCTTTATAAAAAGATTCCCTTCTTAAAATATGAATAAATGGCCTTTGCAGTACCATTTTTCATGAAAAAATAACATTTTTCGTCACCTGTTCAGCCCCTCTCAGCCCCCCGGACCGCAGCCAAAAACTGCCTACCAGAGTCCCCTTAGAAGCCTACCCGCAGCCACTTCTTAGCCTTGATCCGAGGTCCTCTCAGGTCCCATCTGCAGCCGAGGTCAGCAACCAAGAGACCACAACCAACTCTTCCTGACTGCTGAACCGAAGTCAAAAGTCTCGGACCGCAGTCCCTGCTGACCGAAGTCCATCAGCTATACCGCAACCTCGGTTCGGATCCCTTCTCGGTTCGGACCACAACCTGCCCTGACTGATGACCCGCGACCGCAACGCCCCTACCGCAACGCGCCTATCGCAGCTTAGCTGCTTCCTCGCCTACCGCAGTCACTCCTTCCTTTGCGTCCGCACCCAGGCCCTTCCATCCGCACCCAAGACCCCCACCTTCCCCTCTGATCCGCAATCACCTCCACCCACAATCACCTCCTACCGCAACCACCATACACCCGCAACCCTCCTGACTTCGGCCCCTCCCCTCCTTCTCCTTCAGTTCTTCAGCCCCCCCTCTCCTCCTCTCTCCTCCTTCCTTCAGCCCCTCCTCCTCCTCCTCCCCCCTCCTTTCCACCTTCTTTTTCCTCCCCTCCCCTCCTTTTTTCCCCTTCTTTTTTTTAAAAAACCCTCTTTTTTTTTTCTCAAGATTTTTTTTATTCAGATTTTTTTTTCTACATTATTTTTTTTTAATTAAATTTTTTTTTCTTCAACCAATTTTTTTTATTTAGCTAATTTTTTTTAACACCAATTATTTATTATTTAGCCAATTTTTTTATTAAAACCAATTTTTTTTACAACAATTTTTTTTAACACCAATTTTTGCCACAACCGAACCTTGGATTGTCACATTGGTTCATTTCATGGCGGTTATTATTGGAAGAATATTCCTACCGCAGTCGGACTTCATATTATTATTTTTTTGTGATGCTTGCACCGCAACGGCGATTGATCAACAAAGTTGTTTCGCATTCTTCACATTATGGGATTTTGTGACTTGTCACTCTTGATTTTTGGTTGACGAATCATGTATCTTGAGCATGTGGACTTTATTCTCTATTGAAGACCACTTCAAGTGTTCCGGCACCGCAGTTTGGATATTTGGATATATTTTTGGCACAACAGATTATTCTCAGCACAGCTTTAGCAACTATGTCACCCGCCTCCTCATGACCGCAAGAGTATCTCTTTTACTCTGTCTCGTTTCTTATCGAGACCCTTCATACATCTAGGGAGAACTTCTCTGTTAGCTCTTGGTACCCAACACTCTCCATCCGATGATTTATTGATTTTTGATATCCGATCATTGGTTATCAAAATAGGGAGAGAATATCATCCGGATTTGGTTATTATGATTGTTTGAGTTTGGATTTTTGAAGACTTCTGAAGACGATTATTTATCTAGTGATGCGATGTGGCACTTATTTTTGGTCTTTACGGATCAAATTTTTGGCATTACTCGATGTTTTCCGATTCAGATTATTTATTATTCGGACTCTACCACAGGATGATTTTGTGTTCGCATCCGGTTCAGATTTTATGGTTTCACGAGTTTGGATTTGTGATATGTTGAAGACGAAGATTATTTTGGCAATGTGACGTGGCACTTATTTTTGGTCCTTGGATCAAATTTTCGGCATTGCTGGACCATGTTTTTGGACTCACATTATTTTTATCCGGACTTCATTTTATGGATGCTTCACATTTTTAGCAGGTTATTCTTTGAAGAATTTTGGTGTATTATGATTCGAGAACTCGAGATGTTTTTCAGACTTTTGAAGCTGAAGTGTTTCTTTTATTGGATCTTCTACTTGCTCATGGTGACCTCCTTCTTCGGGTGATTATAATTGGTTTGAAGATTTGGATCTTATTTTTTCTGCTTCATTGGTTGTGCTTTGAAGCCGAAGACCTTCATTGTTAGAGATTCATGGCCAGTTTCAGACTTCACAGACACTTCAGCGTTTCAGAGACATTTCAGCACTTGATTTCATTTTATTACCACACTTGCTAGTCGGATTACGGTATTATAGCCTTATATCACTTATTGGATCTCTCATCATTTGTAAGCATTTAGGGAGAGAATGTTGGTGCATGAAAATGCTCCACAAATAATGAGTGTTTATTAGGTTGTATTTTCCCTTTATTGTATTTTAGGTGTAAATACTCTCCCTCCTATATAAAGGGAGAGTTGGTCATTTATTACTTTAGCTAGCTCATTTTACTTTTCTTAATAGATTGCACTTCTCAGCATGTAATCTCTAGAGAGAGAAAAAGTTGGTGGGTTCTCCCACCAAGGGAGAGTTTCTCTCCCACCATGTTCTTCATGCAATATTATGATTATTCTCTCTTGTTCTTAGTCTTTTCTTATGAACTCATGATATTTTATTCGTGTTCATACTTCCAAAAACACGATTAATCTCGAGATATCCTTCTTCCGCGCTCACCGTTCGTTATAAAAATGGGTCTCTACAGGGATCCACAGGGTGATGAACTAGGTCGAATAAAACCTTTGTCCAATAACTCCTGAAGTTGTGTCATAAGTTCTTTCATCTCTGTTGGTGCTAATCGATACGGTGCTTTTGCTATCGGCGTCGTTCCTGGTAACAAGTCGATACGAAATTCTACTTGTCGATCAGGGGGCAATCCGGGAAGATCTTCGGGAAAGACTTCCGGATAACCACACACCACCAGAATATTCTGCACCTCCTTCTTTTCCTTCTTAGCATCGATCACGAACGCTAGGTATGATGTACATCCCTTGGCCAAACACTTTCTGGCTTTCATTAGGGAAATGATTCCAGAGTTTACTCTGCGTTTGTCTCCATACACTATAAACGACTCTTTCCCTGGCGGGTTTACTTTTACTATCTTCTTGCTACACAATATTTCGACATCATTGGCGCTAAGCCAGTCCATTCCTAAAACTATGTCGAAACCATTTAACTCGATAGGTAATAATTCCTCGTGGAACTTATTCCCATTCAAGTCAATGAGGATGTTTTTCATACGATGGCTAACAGGTACATACTTGCCACTAGAAATCTCGACCAATAAAGCATTAACTAGACTATCAACAGGCAAAGCTAGTTTTCTACCAAATTCATGCGAAATAAAGGAGTAGTTGGCTCCAGAATCAAACAAAATTTTTGCACGCAATTCGTTTACGAGAAAGGTACCTGAAGCGACATCGGTTTCTTCTTTCGCAGCTTCAAGTGTCATCTGAAAGGCTCTCGCCTTCGGCTTTGGCGCAAGATTGGGCTTTGCTGCATCCTTCTTCTTCGGACAGTCTTTGAAAACGTGCCCTTCTTCGTTACATCCAAAGCATACCCTCTTGTTGGATGGACACTAGTTGGCAAAATGCCTAGTCTTTCCACATTTGTAGCAAGTCACCCTCTCACTACATTTCCCAGTGTGCTTTTTCTTGCACTTCTCACACCATTTCATTTCGCCTCCTCCTCCTCCAAACTTCTTAGACTTTGAAAATTTCCTTTTCTTGTTGGAACCTCAAGTTCCTTCAAACTTTCTATTTTCACCAACTTCTGCCCTCTCCAGACCCTTCTCTCTGATCTGAGTCTCAACATTCTTAGCAACCCAGATGGCGGCTTTCAAAGTGGTTGCTTGCTTAACCATCGGACCAAAGTCCGATGGTAATCCGAGGGCAAACTTGTTGACCTTGGAGACTTCAGTCGGAACTAGATAAGGAATAAGCTTCATCTTTTCCATAAAACTAGCAGCGTATTCAGTAACGCTCATCTTTCCCTTCTTCAAATTCTGGAACTCATTGTTGATTTCCAGAAGATCCTGCTCAGAGCAGTATTGCAATTTCAGTTGTACCACAAAGTCTTCCCAAGACATCTTGCTAGCCTCTCCCTTGGGCATCGAATCAGCTAGTAACTTCCACCAGCTCAATACACCAGATTTTAACAGAGGAATGGCAAGTGCGGTCTTTTGTTTGTTGCTGCACTCACAACTTTCAAACATCGTGTCCATTTCGGAGATCCAATTCATGACTTCCACCGGTGTCGGACTTCCAGATAGACACGGTGGTTTAGATGCCATGAAATCTTTGTATTTCCATCCGCGTCAATCAACTCCTCCATCCTGTTGTTTTGTCTAACTATCGGTGGGTTGGCTTGACCAAGAGTCCCACTGTAGTTCCCTCCAACTGATTGCCCTTCATTCAATTCGGGCTGTTCAACAGGTATCGTAGTTTCTTCCCTATTTTGTTGTAGTAATCGCCTTGTCTCCTCCATCTGGCGATCTAACATCATCTGCATCATTGCTTGTACCCCAGCCATCGTCATTGGCTCAGGTGCAGCTCCTACAACAGGTACTTGCTCAACTACTTGGGGTTGAGGTTGTTGATTCCTGTTTCCGTTTGCATTTGCAACTCCACTGCGAGTTCTTGCCATTATAATCTATATACCGAATAAGGAGAATTCAGGTCTTTATCCTCGATAGGTGTTTAAATTCCCGTATCACTCCGAAATGTTTATATGTTAGTTCTAATATCGTAATCGTACACTTAGAATCCTACACACATAAGGTTTCCAAATCCGGTCGGCAACAGACCATAGATCCGAACAAATAATGGCATATATGGCAAACATATAACATTTATCACATTAAAGCATTTTAGGCATCTTTCCAAAAATAAACTAGTGCTCGTGTCTAAAATATGGTAGACACTCATCTCACAATCATCACTTAGCATTCTAAGTTTAAGTCTAGAAATCCTACAATTTCTTGGTTCGCTTAAACTAATTCTTTGATACCAACTATGACATCCCCTAATTTCTCGGCCAAAAATGACCGATTTAATTTATGCTTTTAAAATAAAATCAGAGAAATCCTTTTAAAAGATGTTGCGGAATTGGTCCCCAAAACAAAACATGATAAAAAAATTTATCAAAACCTTTCTTTAAGAAAGTATATATTTTCCTTTTATATCAAAACCTCGGGATGTCATGTTCCGATACAGATCAAAAGCATAAACACAACATTATAAGCCTTACAACAGTTATTTACAACTACTGGCCTATAATCCAAAAATCTCTCATCATCCTCCGACTATGCTCGGGGTCCACTACCTGTAACATAAAGAGCTGAGTGGGTCGAGCTTGGGAGCCTGGTGAGCATATAGGGTTTTCAACCCACAATAATAATAAACTTATTAAGTTCATCAATCAACAATAACCCTGATTACCCATTCCCGTTATCCTCACTTTACGTCCCTAAACACCTATCACAAGGGACCTAGCCTAAGGATTTTCATCAGGGCGACAACACTGCTTTGGGGGTTTACCAGCAATTTATGTCAAATAAGGCAACCATGTGGGGGATGGAGTACAACAAATGAACAGCCAAGCTCATTAACACCTACAGGTTGCGAGCCTGTCAGCGTTCCACTGGACTGTCTAGAAAAGTCCGTGGTCGTCATCCATACTCCGCTAGATGACTGGATCACAATAACATCGATGCCTCTCATCATTTTATCACACACCAACTATTTCATCTACCCATGTTATTCCCAACATATTTGTAGATAATATATATATATATATATATATATATATATATATATATATATATATATATATATATATATATATATACAGTTTAAATCATTTTAAAATTTGTATAAAACATTCATTCAACAACCATCTAAAATAAACAATAAATATATATACACATAGCACGTATTTATATAAAATACTTCATATCTATATATAAGATGAAAGTGACTATATACTCACTCGATAAGACGATAATCGGGCAGCACTTCGTTTCTTAAAACGATCGTTTCCAATAAAACCGGGGTCTTTAATGAAAAACCGGGTCCTGTGAGGGTGGAGCTTCAAAACCAAAAAGATAAATTTTTTCCGGGTCTTCGGGCACTTCGGGACGTGTTTCGGGTGTTGAAAATGATACCGGGGCTTCGGGGAAAGTCAAAATGATAAAAATATTGTTTAAGGGGTGAAAAGTGCCAATTTTCCAAATCTAGCCGGGAGATCTCGCAACCCCCCTATTTATAGGGTGCGAGACCGAAGTTCAGTGGCTAAGAAGACTCCACGCGGCAGCTGCGAGGCTCGGAGGTGGCTCGTATGCGAAGGGCGCGTCGGAAGTTTGTAGGCGAGACGTGGCTCGCTTCGGACAGGCCACCTATGCGACACGCTTCGGACTCTGACTGGGCCACGCTTCGGATCGTCATCAGCATCGGACACGGGTCAGCAGTGAGGCGAGGGTGACGTGGCCGAACACCAGCCATGCGAAATTCCTCGGTTTTCAGACTTTTCTTGATTTTTGTGCCCCGAACTTCTAAAGTCCATAACTTTTGCATACGGGCTCCGTTTTTACGTTCTTTATATGCACGCGTAGGTAAAATTACGCTCTACAACTTTCGTTTAGACTTCGTCGGCTAATTTTGATCTTAAATTTTATATTATTATTTTTAACAGACCGGGACAAGGGATCCGTTAAAAATTCATAACTTCTTCATCCGACGTCCGTTTTCATCTGTCTTTTTATCGTTACACTACTATTAACGAGATCTTCGATTCTCTTTTAGGTTGTGTCGGCTAAAAATCACTCGATCTAAAATTCGAGTTTTTAGCTATCTACGGCTAAGCTGAAACTTAGAAAAATCATAACTTCCTCATACGAAGTCAGATTTGGACGTTCTTTTTATCAAAATTCTCGGTTTAACAAATACTACGACTTTCGTTTAGATCGCTAAGGCTAAAAAGCATTTTATCGTAAATTCACTTTTTACGTCACACATCGTTGTGCCGGTTCTGTCGTGAAACTTCGACCGGTCATAACTTCTTCGTTATAACTCGGATTTCGGTATTCTTTATATATCCGTAATCCTTGTCACGCACACTAAAAGTTTCTTAATAGATATCGGCTTTATCTAATATTTATTTTCGACGCTCATTTTTATTCTTAATTAAATAAATCCTAATAATTAAGCATAAAACACATAATTTTCACATAATATTCACATAATTCCTTTTCATTTCTTCAAAATGAGTTACAATGGTTAACCTAGATTATAACGTCAATATTAATGCCTAGCCTAGAAACGCGGGCGTTACAACATTCGCCACGAGACGTCATGTTTTTTCACCATGATCGGGTTGCTGATCCATGATGAAAATATTACTTCCCTAAGGATGCCATCCTGGACGAGTTTCACTACTTCATTATTGATAGCTCTGTTCCATTCGCCTGCCTGCCCACATTGTTTTCTATTTCACTACAGCGCTACCAGGGGAAATGTTGAAGTTATGCTCAATAATTTCCGTGTCCACTCCTTCCATGTTTGTTGGCTCCCATGCGAAGACATGTATGTATTTCTTCAGCAGTTCTATGATTTTTCCTCTGGTCGTCTCCCCGAAAGTTTTGCCAATTCTGATTGTCTATTCTAAGAATTTGTGGTTGATTACTTCCTTCTCTTTGGGCTCTTCTTCTCTTATACGTTTTTGTCCTCTGGTGATTTCTTCTGGTCTGAGGATCTGGTTGTATCCTATCTTACGCTTTGTTTTTGGCATTATGGTTTCAATTCGTTCGCTTGTTTGGAACTTCATTGGGTCGTTGACTGTAGATACGGTCACTCCGTATTGCAATATCGATTTTTGCCCAAGTATGATATTATGTTCTAATGGTGCTCGAATAACCATAAATTCCAACACGAATGTTTTCTTTCTGGTATTGCGATGATCTTGTATGGTGAGTGGTAGGTGGAGTGTTCCAATTAGCCAAACACAATGGCCTATGAATCTCATTAATCTCCCTAACACTGGCTTGAGTCCTTCATTCCAGTTGTGCGATTGTAAGTCCCCAATCTGCTGGTGTATCAATCGGATCCGTTTGATGGTGCGGAATACCAATCAAACGGATGATGCCATATCAAAATAGAAGAGAAGGAGAAGAAGAATAACTTGAATCTATGATGTATTCAATGAATAGAATGATGCTCCATACACATAGTTCACACACCAGCTCTTCTCTCTATATTCTCTCACACCTTAGAATACACACACTTAAGCTCCTCTCAACCATACACCCACATGTACTCCTCACCATATATATATATATATATATATATATATATATATATATATATATATATATATATATATATATATATATATATATATATATATATATATATATATATATATATATGAGACATGGGCCGTGAACAGGTTTACGGCCGTAAACCTGTTCACCTCCGTAAACACAATCGTAAACTCTTAAAACATTACATAAAATACACCTAGAAAAGCAAAGTATAAACGATAATTTTAGACCCAACAATCTCCCCCTTGGTTTATAGCTTTCTTTTCTAATTGACCCAACAAGCTCCCCCTTAAAAAGTAGCTGGCTTTACTTGTCAGTCTTCATTTAGAGTTTGGCTTCAGCTTTAATCTTCGATATCTTCATGACTTCAAGATGAACATATGAATCTTCAAGAAATGACTTCATCTCGAGCAGTTGGGATTTTCTGCAGAATTTGACATTGAACGCACATTGGGTGAGGAGGCTTCTTGATAAGATTCTTGAAAGATAGCGCTTTCAGTTTGAGAATCTTCAGAGAGAACATCTGAGAGAACAAATATTCTGGATGACTTCAGCAGATACAAAGATAGCAGCAAATTGATTGAGGAGGCTTCAATGCAATCTGTCACATAATCTTCAAGTACAACTTCACCTTGCTTCTAGGGTTGAAGGATTGAATGTTGAAAGAATAATCTTCATTTCTTGCTCCTTCGAATGAGAATTCTTCGATGCTCACGGATGAAGCCTTGGCTCAGAAATCTTGATACAGTCTCCACGAGTCTCATCTACACCTGAATTCACTTTTCAAGACAAAACAAAACTAAAAGAAAACTTAGCACAAACTATTTTTGGATTTTTCATATTTTCTGAAAAAGAAATAAAACAGAAATAACACTATTTTTGGATTTTTAATTTTCTGATTTTTGTTTGGTTTTTTTTTTTAATTTTAAATTCTCCCCCTAATAATTTTTTTAAATTAGAAGAAAACTATGAACAAATTTAACAAAAACAAAAATAATAGCACACTTTAAGAGTGATTTGGGATCATAGTTTTTAGACCGTCTTTATCCGTTTATTAGTACCTCTCCCTTCATGAATAGATCTGGTCAATCGCCGACATTGTGGTCCACTTAAACACGAAAGATTGTGACAAAATTAGGACATACTATAAGTGACAAGACAATGTGATCCTAAGTTCCTAGATAATATTCCTTAATGACCATTCAGCTGACGACGACCAAAAATATTGTTGTCCACCTAAATTGAGCAGCGAGATCTACAGACAACCTACAAATGTTCAATTTTAGTTGTACTAGAACGTGTTTCCCGCTTCATGATATACCCCAATAATCAGGAACTTCCAATCTCGCAAAGGGTGAAACAGACAATTATTATGAGAGAAGTCAGATTTAGAATGCATATGCTACACACCCAGGTCGGATCTCTTCCAATCTCGCAGAGGGTGAAACATATGACTAACCAGATTTAGAGGGATTAAGAAGTAGAATGGTGCATATGTTGTGTACCAGGTCGGATGTATTTCAATCACGCAAAGGAGACAACATATGGCTAACAGTTAGGAAGAATAGCACAAAAGAAGATGCAGAGAAATAGAATTGCATATGTTGCAGTCCAGGTCGGATGCATTTCAATCACGCAGAGGAGGCAACATATGGCTAACAGAAAGAAAGCAAGAAAATAATTTACTACATACCTACTTTATCGGAATTCCCCAGTCACCCCATCAATACCAGAATTAAGGACAGAGTCCGTACATCGAGGAAGAGTTAAACCATAGTTCTAGATACGGATTACTTTAATATGACCGATGGATTATCATGTATATCTCCCTGCTCAACCTATCTGAGCGTCGTATTGTCAGGCTAAATGGATCTATCTAGGTCAAGATTTTTCAAGTCTCTAGATTCCTTAAGTTCATTAATGCCTAGTCAAGTCCATTTTAATCTCTCGTGCCTACCAGCGCATTGAACACAGAGCCTAGACAATTCAGATTCAGTCCCTTACACATGTTTAGGCTGCCCGTTATCACTTGAAAATATCACTTCCCAACACATCACCTGCAAGCGCATTCCATTAACAATACATTTTTGGATTTTCTGATTTTCTAATGTTTTTGGATTTTTTTTAATTTTTTAATTTTTGTTTTGTTTTTATTTCTCCCCCTAAATTTGTGCATATGAGAGAAACGAAAGTAAATGTGCAAATTTAAACTATCCTAAAACAAAAAAAATTTCTTTGAAGCGAATCAGCTTAAGAAAAACTCAGGAGTATCTAGAAGAAAACTCAAACCGTAAGACACCGATTGAATTTGCATCCAGAAGGTCTGAGAACAGCACGCATAATCTCAGAACAGATCCGAAAATTCTTCACATCGTTAAGCACAAACCCCATGAGTGATCCCTTCCTTTCTTCCTTTCCCGCAAAGGACACATACTCTCACTTAAAGTTCTGAGTGTTGCACAGTTGAGAGATGTCCTCTATCATGTGCCAGTATCAGCCACTACCAGCAAACTGAAGTCTGATGATATGCCTCTATAGCTGTTCCGGCACAGAGCGGGATCAGTTTGTCTTTGGAACCCAGTCCATTTTGAAACTGGGTTGACCTTTGTCATCTTTGCAAGGTACACTCTCCCATGACATATCCTGCTTATCACAAACAGAAGATGTAGAAATATTAGAATCATTAGAAGATTTGGGAGAGTGAACCTTCGGAACCCATCTGTAGTTGGGTTTAACCCATTTCTTTTTCGATCCGATGGGTGCCCCGGCACTTGATTTTGAACTTGAGGTCTGCTGTCGAGATGACTTTGACCTAGCCGGTTTTGGTTTCGTTGGAGCATTTCTTGGATTGGTCTTCCTGGCCGGCATACCCTTCTTGACTTTGGGATTTTGATTCTTGGCATTTGGAGTTTGATTCTTGGCCTTTTGTGCGTTCCAGTCATCATTGTCTGAACGTGACCTTAAGGGGTTTCTTTTGGAAAATCTCCCTCTTGGTGCGTTATGCCACCCTTGTGCATAGTAGGGAATGTATGCGCGATTTGGACAATTTCTGGCAATGTGTCCAGATGTTCCACAATGAAAACATGTCTTTTTCTTTACTGGGAAGTTGTTTCTTCCTACCCCTGGTGGCTAACCCATGCCTTGTCTCTTATTATTCCCACAAGCACACTTGCAGCAAGTCGACTGTTTCACTTGATTTGGTGGGCTGTACTTCTCAACAGCAGGTTGATCAGAAGCAACTGAGTTCGAAGCAACAGATTCAGAGTTCAAGGAGACATTGGCTTGTTCAACAGTTTTCTCCTTATTCTCATCTTCCGTAACTTTACCTGCACATGAAGTAGAAGCATTAGAATCGTTCAGCTCAACACTTTCTGGCACATCCACGACAGAATTATCAAAGATATCATCACATATATCGAAAAAATTTAAGTCTTCAGACTTTGACACAATTTTATTATCAGACACACTCTCTTCAGCTGCTTGCTTTGATTGACTTAAAGATTGATCTGCATGGGAAGTAGAAACATTAGTATTTTCAACATTAATACTACCTCCTGACACAAAACCATATTTAAGGTGTGGCTCTCTGTCCTTTTCCTCTTTTGTCAACGGCTTAAACTGATAATTATGATTATAAGGAGGAGGCACTTTGTCATATCCTAAACCCTTTTGTTGATTCTCTTTGAATTGCAAATTATGTTCTATCATGGATGCAACTACTTCACTTGACACATCAAATTTTCTAAAAGTAAAATCTGCATTTTCAAATTTGTTTTTCAATGTGTCAAGCTCAGCAGTTACCTCAGCAAGTTGTTCAGTTACATATCTGTAATTCACACTCTTATTGTTATACTCTTCCTGAAGTTTTCTAGAGTCTTTGGTTTTTGCTTCTAATTCAGCCTTCAGGGATTTCTGTCCTTTCCTAAGTTGATACCTTTCATATTTCAAGTCCTCGTTCTCTCTATGTAATAATTCTATATGCTCAAGAAGATTTTTAACATTATCAATGCATGTTTGAGAATAAGAAATTTCATTGACTTTGGTGTTTGAAGAACTCATTGTTTTAAAAATATGCCCTTTGACTAAAAACTAAAAAGTCAACCTTAAAAGTCAAATTTAAAAAATCAAACTTAAAAGTCAAACCGAAAAGCTAAATTTGAAATTTTGAAAGTTAAACAAGAAAGTCAAAGTTTAAAGTCAAAGGTCAAACTTTAAGGTCAAAGTCAAAATTTTAAGTAAAAAGTCAAAATTAAAAGTCAAAAATTCAAAACTAAAATTTTTGGGTTAAAAAAGTAATTTAAAAATAAAGGAAATTGATTTTTGGGTTAAAAGTGTCAAAAATGCGAAATTTGGTTCGAAAAAAAAAAAGCCTTTTGAATTAAATTTGGAAGGGAAAAACCATCCAGCAAGCTAGGTGAGATGGTTAAGGCGCGTGTTTGAATAGTTAGAGGTCTCGAGTTCGATTCCTAGCACCCTTAAAATATGTTTTGGTTATTTGCTGCTGCTGCGAAGTGTATAAAATTTAAACGAGCGAGATGCTTAATGTGTTGCCTTGTAGCTCAACTGGTAAGGCGCTGATTTGAAGAATGGAGGGCACCCGAGTTTGATTCCAGGCAGGCCAAATTCTCTTCCTATTTTTTTAAATGTACTCTGTGCGAACTTCGGACCCTGATCGAAGTCACCTGCTGGCCGAGGTTGCGATGCGAGGACGAGGACCGCAAACGAGCAGGCCGTAAACTCCGAGCCGTACACATGCGAGGCTGGCCGTAGACTCCGATCCGTAATCGTCCGAGGCCGTAAACTCCGAGGGCCGTACACGTGACTTCGGACCGCAAACTCCTCGGACCGTAAACTCTGACCCAAACTCTTCGGAAACCCTAGCTGCTGGTCGTACACGCCGCCACCCCCTCGCTGGTTACGACCAAAAACAGCAGTTTTCACACTTTTTGCTCCAAAACTCAATCAAAAACTCGTTTTTATCAAAAACACGAAGAACAAACCCCCCTATTTTGTCAAGATCTATCCGAAAACACAAAAATCCTTCAAAAATAAAGATCAAATAAACTTCAGATCTGACAAAAATGATTGATACAATCCAAGCTCTGATACCACTTATAAGTCCCCAATCTGCTGGTGTATCAATCAGATCCGTTTGATGGTGCGGAATCCCAATCAAACGGATGATGCCAGATCAAAATAGAAGAGAAGGAGAAGAAGAATAACTTGAATCTATAATGTATTTAATGAATAGAATGATGCTCCATACACATAGTTCACACACTAGCTCTTCTCTCTATATTCTCTCACACGTTAGAATACACACACTTAAGCTCCTCTCAACCATACACCCACATGCACTCCTCACCATATATATATATATATATATATATATATATATATATATATATATATATATATATATATATATATATGAGACATGGGCCGTGAACAGGTTTACGGCCGTAAACCTGTTCACGGCCGTAAACACAACCGTAAACTCTTAAAACATTACATATAAATACAATTGCCTAGAGAAGCAAAGTATAAACCATAATTTTAGACCCAACAATCTCCCCCTTGGTTTATAGCTTTCTTTTCTAATTGACCCAACAACGATAATTGTTAGAAACAGTGTTCAAACATTATTTTCGATGTGCTGCCATTGACAATGTACAACCTACGTATTTTCATGTCGCTGATGTAGGCTTGAATTATCAGGAGATTATCTCCCTCCTAATTCGGTGGTTTGAGACCTTATAAGGAGAAGTATAGTTTTTTTCCTACCGCTTCGTGGAGGCTTGACTGCTGGATTGTGAATTTTGTTCTATGATAACATAGTGCTGTTGGATTAGTGTCTAAGTCCATAACTATAATTGGTATGTACTTAACCCGACTCGGCATGGTCCATTTGGGTTGCATGGCATCGGAACATTTGGATAGACCGTTTATGAGGAAAAGACATTTTGTGACATATTAATATATTATAAGTTCTAATATATTAATATGAAATCATGTTATTTAATTAGTATTGATCAAGAATTAATTTGGACTTAATTTAGTGATCAAAAAGAGACTAATTAAATATATGGAGATTGATTGTGTAAATCATTCATTCTTATATATGTGGGCTTATGATCCAAGATTCCTTTATGTTGGGTTTAACCCATGTGGTGATCCATGGATACTCCATGGAGGTTAAAACCCATGGAGCATAAGGAATGGGTAAAGTCATGAGTTACATGGTGTAACCCTAAAAGCCACACTATATAAGAACCCCTTTAGTTCAAGAAATTGGCACTAGTGATACATATTTTGAGGGCTAGCCGATTTGAACATGTATGTCTTCTTCTCATGGTTATTCCAAGAGTTCATGATGTTGTGTGAACCATTTGAGGTGTCACACTTGGGGCACTAGGCTCTCAAGCTTCATGGAGTCAAGCAACAACAACAAGGTATGTATTCTATCTATTTTAGTATCCTAGTATCAATGTTTTGGTATGCTAGTTAGGATAATACCTTGGATAATCATATTTGCATGTATAATAGAGAAAACATAGATCCAAGGTATTTAGGGTTGCATGTACACTTAGGAGTGTTAGAATGCTCAAAACCCATCAGTGGTATCAGAGCCTAGGCTTGTTTTCAATTATACTTGATGCAAATTGCTGAAAAATGCTGAAAAAGTCGAATTTCGGGCATTCTGGGCACTAGACTCGCCGAGTCCACTGATGAACTCGCCGAGTCCATGAAGAAAATCATCCTACTCGGCGAGTAGGTTGATACACTCGACGAGTAGGAGCCCCTGACATCATATCTTCGAGTTTTTTGGCTAGAAATGGACTAGGAACATTACCATAAGCTGTTTTTGAACCTATAATCCTGTTTTTGATGTGGTAATGTTCATACTAATCCAATTTCAAAGATAATTGTCAATAGATTCATGTTTTGTATTAGTTTAGTGATTAGGCTAATTACATGAAAAAGTTTGATTAAATTATCTTGTTCTTATGAGTTGCTTAGATTAATAGAAAAGTTAATTGATTATGTGTTTTCAATCCATTTTAATCTAAGAGTTGATTCTAAAATGTGTTTTTGTAACTTGTCCTCAAGTTATATGAAAAGTCACATTTAAGTTTCATAAAACTCATAAAAGTTGGCAATGGTTACAAAAATGAAGAGTCCTGTCCTCAAGTTATGGAGGTTCAAGAGTCACTTCATTAAGTAATAAAATGTGTAACCTTAATTAATTCCATAAATTACAAAATAAAGAAAAGTTACATTCTTTTATTAGTTTAAAGTCTTCCATAACTTGTCCTCAAGTTATGGAACTTGAAGAGTTTTTTTTAATTAAAACTACTTTAAACACATAAGTTATGGAATTAATTAGTTTTGAATAGTTTCAAAACTTGCCCTCAAGTTTTGGAATTTGAAAAGTTTTCTCTTATGAATACTTTAATTCCAAGTTAGCCCTTAGAATTTTAAAAGTTAAAATTCAAACCCTTATACTATTATTATAATTTTAATTATATAGATATGTATAAGATAAAGTCAATCTTACCGTTAGTAGGCCTCATTCACGAAGCCGGTCTATAAGGGGGGTATAAGGTTACTGCCTATAAAATGGCAGTTTAATGGGTGTCCACTCTCACCCACCGCTTCCTTGACTGGTGGAGGGTCGTTAGCCGAACGGGTAGGAAAGGACTATAATTCTCCCTTCATTAAAAGTATTAATGATAAATACTAAGTAACTAAACACTTGTACATTCCCAATCTTAGTTACTTAGGAAAATGTGAAAAGGTGCTAACCCATGAAATTACACTTTGCACCTTACCAAGTCATTAGTGGAGCGTGTGTGGTTAACCGGCACACTAATAAGGACTAGTAAGAGTGGCAAAGGGTAACTTGACTCTATTATAGATCGGTGGAGCGTGTGTGGTTAACCGGCACATCGATTAGGTGATAAAGTTAAGGGTACCAAGTCAATTTTCATGGTTATTCACACCTTGTTTGTGATCCTCGGCATCCCAGTCACAAACTTGAGAGGGCACAATCGAGATTCAAACATGCCATTGAAAGTTCAATGTATCTCAAAAGATCTAGGAGTTTCAAATCCAATTAAAACTTAATTATATTTCGTTTTTCATGGTGGAAATTGATAAATCGTCATTTACCTACCTTCAACTATTTTATAACTTGGATTACGGCATCCCTCTTCCAGTTATAAATAGGTTGTTGGGTCCTAGCCTTAATATTTCATATTGGGTGTTATATTAAGGACTTTAAATCAACTCTCTTGAATATCTCCCAAAAGATGATCTTCCCAAATCTCTTGAAACAAGCTTTCCTAAATGAAGATGATGTCCCATGGAAATCATACTTCTTTCACCTCCTCCAATTATTCTCCCTAACCCACAAGTTCCTGAAAAGTTTAAGGTCACTCAAGCAAAGGTCTATATGTGATCACATCTTGGAGATGTAGTTAGATATTGACAAGCCGGGAGAGTTGGGTGTCAAAGTCTTGAGAAAGTTGGTGACTCAACTATTTTCTAAGTCACATAGTGAGTTCCTTTGGGACTCCTATGAAACAGACTATGACAAGACCCTTAATGATCTTATCTATTTGCTAAGATCAACTTCCTAAAACTTTATGGACATTGACAATGATGACATTGGATATCCAGTAAAGCTCTCTCTTCCCAATGGAAAGGGATCGGCCATAGTCAACTCGGTTGACCAAATGGTAAAGAGAACGGCTAAGTCTGAGATAGTCCCATTATCAAGGGTCTATTGCCAAAGAAAGGGGCATTGGTTGCGAAGCTTCCAAATTTACCTAAGGATATTAAAGTCAATAAGTTTGACTCTACTTCGGGTAAAGTCCACTATCTAACTTTGCTAAGTTTCTATTCTGAGATTCTTGATACATGATGTGACTGGGTCACATGTTGATGTTTTAAGAATCAAAGGAAAAGTGAAGAAACTTAAAGAAAGAATATGCTGAATCTGATGGCATAGATGGATTTCTATCGCATAGTTTGAAGATCGGATTCTTGAGCTACTTCTTAAGAGTTATGATATATTGCTTAGGAATAAATAACAACAAAGTTTTCATGTGCTTTTGCATTGTAAGGATAGTTTTTCCGCAAAGTTTTAAAATAAAAGAATTTTTTTTTTGATTTTATTTATTTTAAAATATCCTTACAATGGCATTTGTGAAAACTTTTGTTGCTTATAAGATTCCATTAAGAGCAAGAGTGGAAATATGAATTTGATTCTTTCATTTGTGGTAGTGTCGAAATTTACCAAATAAGGAAAGATTCTCATCACCTAAGTTTCAGTTGGATAGAAACTTGGAATCATGCAAGTTGTATAGCATGATGAATAAGAACTTTCAAGCATTGGAAAAATTAAGACTAACTACTTGTTCACATGGATGTGTGAGTCAAGTAAAGGATCGAGTACACATTCTTGTGCACTGATCAAGCCCACCACAAATAATCGTTAAAGACTATTCGTCATTATTTACTAAAATTCAGTAAATATGGTTATACTTACAAGCTTAAGTGCAATTCTGAGACATTGGAAAAGGTTTCAATGTATGGCAGAGCGAATAAGAGGAATCAACTTAGGCAGAAAGATAAAAGTTTCTCAAATCTGAAAAGATGGGAGAGTACTTTAGTATCATGTTATATAATCATCTTAATGATTAAGAGACCTTATCACAATTCATCCTCTAAGTGCGTTCTGGTAGCTAAGAAGAGGAGCTATGAATTGTTGAAGTGGTTAAATCAAGAAGATGATTTATACTTCGTTCCAAAAACAATTCTTAGAGTTATACTCTAAGATTGTAACTTGAGTGACATGTCTTAAAGAAGGTTTAAAACACTTGTCAAATGTAAGAGTAAAAGTTTTCTACTCTTGTACATTTGAAATTGGTAAGTTGTGATGTTTTGGATATAACAAAAACCAACTAAGGCCAATTGTGTGAAGTGCTTGTCTTGATTAGAATCCACACTATCTCTTGAATATCTGACAAGAAAGTCTTATATGTCAAGAGGACAGTGGGAGTCTTAAAGGTCTTGAAAGTCTCAAGAACTAATCAAGAATAAAACCTGAAGTTCTTCACTAGCACACGACTTGAGGTTTATAACCTATCTTGTCGACATGTCTGTGCCTATTCAAGTTGGCTTTGCATAGGAGTTCTGAGAGTTCTCAATTGGTTGCACAGCTACTTGGAAGCAATGGCAGGCCCTTGAGCTGCCAAATGGCAAGAATTTAAGATTGCACAAGTTTAATCCATATAAGTGTGGATTTGTCAGTAACCTTGTCTTGTGATTATGGTTTTGACAAAATTCATATGGATAGGAACTCATACACCATAAAATATAAGTGTCATAAGGTTTTTCTCCGATTCATGAAAATGATGGTGAGGAAACACTTTCACTAAGTAGATTTTAGCTAGATAGCAATTGTGATATTTTCATTCTCAAAGTCGTTAGTGGAGCGTGTGTGGTTAACCAGCACACTAACATGGACTTGTGAGAAGTGGTAAAGGTCTAAACAATCGAGACTATGATTACGGCATCCCTTTTCATAGTTCTTAAAATTGTTTAGACACACCTGTGAGCTATCTAAGATAAGGTGTATGATATTGATAAAGTTTTATCAAAGCAATCTAGTATCAGAAATCTGAACTTTGGTAAGAAAGTCAATAAAGTATTGATTTCTAGAAGTCCAGCTGATTTCTGATTACATGTCAAAGCTAGTGGGAGCATAAGTGTTATGCTAATAATCATCATGTTAGTGGGAGCATGATAATTATGATAAAGGTTGCAAGTTAGCAATGTTAATTATAGAAAACAAAAGTTTCAATTCGTGAGGCTGCAGGGGTTGAAAAAGTTGTTTTGCTATAATTAAGGGAGAGAAAATTATACTTCATTTCAATTCTAAAAGCTTAGATTGAGATTTTAATCGTATTTAGTCAAGGATATATATATGAATTTCATGTTGGAATGGCTCAACATAAGGAAATTCTATATATGGGTCCATTATTTGCGTTCTAAAATTCGATTATGATTACGGCATCCCTTTTCATAATCTGAATTATGAGAACTTGGCAAATAGAAATGGAAATGTTATAGCAAAAGACTGGTTTAGTCTTTATGTGAGACATCATGACTCGTGTCCCATATGCTTCGGATATAGGATCGATTACATGTGCTATATTTATCCTTTCTAAAATTTTCCAAATGCCTGGGGCATTAAGAAGGGAAAAGGTCTAGAACTGGATATGACTAAAAGGATTAAGCAATTGTCGAGGACAATCTAAGGTTTACTAAAGATTGGTTGCTCAAGGACAGTTGGAAGTATAGTGTTAATTCTGGAAGGACCATATTGACATAATCTGTAAGGAGGCAACTCTTGTTCAGAAGTGATAGTCAAAATGGAATATGGAAATGTTTCAAAGTTGGAAATTATTCAATCTGTGTAAGATTAGGAAACTTAATGCAAGAAGGATGTTTCCAAGGAGTTGATCTCCTTGGAATGCTCTGTAATGTTTGTTGTCAAGTCCTTGTGACTCTGTGCATAATCATTATAGGAGGATCAATGCATATAAGTTTAGAATCTAACAGATTTCAGTAAATGGCATGAATTTGGAATTCTTACATTTGCAGTAAGGATTTGGGACTGTGAAAGAGGATCATTGGAGTTATGTTCAATTGATCTAATTCACAAAGTGAAGATCATAGACAAACATAGTATGCATACTTGGTGTATGGCATGACTAGTGTTTAGAAAACATAGTGTACATGCTTGGAGCATGGGACAACTATTGTCTTAAATTCAAGAATAAAGTTGATAGCTGAAACAGTATACAATGAATAATGTGTAATCATATGGTGATAAATAAAAGGTGTTTTATTTATGTTCATAGGTTTTGATACCATATTAGATTCTATTATTATTGTGTTTCATTTTGCATGTTTTGACTTCCAGAATAACTAGGTCGTTCTTCCTGATTGACTAAGTTATTCAAACTATCCACAGTCGGTCATATGTTGGAAGTAGATATGAATCAAGACTGTCATGGGTTGGCTTGTAGAGGTCTAAGATGTTGGACAAGGGGCTACAACACTCATGAGTGCTCATAAGTTCTGAGTATTGGATTCAACCCGCGCTCATTGGAATCACTTCATGGATTTTATCACGAGTGATCATGAGACGATAATATCTTATATTCTTCAAACCTAGAGATATGAGTTGTTACTATGAGTTGGTTGTACATTGATTGCACGAAAACGCATTCGGTAACTCGGTGTTATAAAACGTGCCTTTGTGTATGATTCAACAAGTAGTAGAACAAGCCATATGAGTCGAAGTTTATCCATTCCTTTTACCTTCGGGATAAAAGCGATATCTGTGGGCCCCTCGATGATTTGGTGATGACAAATGTAAGTGCTCGGCCGGGCCTGGACTGATTTGATTTGTTCAATTAGTCTATCGTCATAAATCGGAAATCGGGAAACAACAAATGGACAGAGAGAATGATTATAATCCATGTCTCAGTCAATATGATATCTAGAATGGAGGAATATATGATCCCTTATCTAATGGACAAGTCATTGACAAAGGTCAGAGTTCATCTACAAGGTCAGAGTTCGACTGCGGCTTTTGAGAGCTACGATTGCCAGTTGGTTCCTGAAGTCATACGCAATAATAGTTTTAGACTTATCCAAGTGGGAGACTGTTGGATTAGTGTCTAAGTCCATAACTATAATTGGTATGTACTTGACCCGACTCGGCATGGTCCATTTGGGTTGCATGGCATCGGAACATTTGGATAGACCGTTTATGAGGAAAAGACATTTTGTGACATATTAATATATTATAAGTTCTAATATATTAATATGAAATCATGTTATTTAATTAGTATTGATCAAGAATTAATTTGGACTTAATTTAGTGATCAAAAAGAGACTAATTAAATATATGGGGATTGATTGTGTAAATCATTCATTCTTATATATGTGGGCTTATGATCCAAGATTCCTTTATGTTGGGTTTAACCCATGTGGTGATCCATGGATACTCCATGGAGGTTAAAACCCATGGAGCATAAGGAATGGGTAAAGTCATGAGTTACATGGTGTAACCCTAATAGCCACACTATATAAGAACCCCTTTAGTTCAAGAAATTGGCACTAGTGATACATATTTTGAGGGCTAGCCGATTTGAACATGTATGTCTTCTTCTCATGGTTATTCCAAGAGTTCATGATGTTGTGTGAACCATTTGAGGTGTCACACTTGGGGCACTAGGCTCTCAAGCTTCATGGAGTCAAGCAACAACAACAAGGTATTTATTCTATCTATTTTAGTATCCTAGTATCAATGTTTTGGTATGCTAGTTAGGATAATACCTTGGATAATCATATTTGCATGTGTAATAGAGAAAACATAGATCCAAGGTATTTAGGGTTGCATGTACACTTAGGAGTGTTAGAATGCTCAAAACCCATCAAGTGCTTGTCTGGAGAGGATCTCTTCGACCTTGCCTTTGTTATTCTTACCTTTTGTCTTCACCTTCGGGAGTGGCGTGGTGTTATTTTTTGCCCGGAAACTTCTTTATTCTGAAAGTTTCCGTTTGATCATTCGTTCCTCCAGCTCACTTTTCAGAATGGTGAAATCTGCTTTGTGGTGCCCTTGTTTCCTATGATACTCGTAATATTTGTTCTTGTTTGGGGTTGGTGTGTGTTGTTGTGTTGTGTTTGTGGTTTGATAGATATCACTAGTATGTCTGGTCATCTGTGTCGTTGATCGGCATGTGTGTATGGCTGGAGTTGTCTGTTCAGCCGGTGTATACTCATGGTTTTCCGTTGGGGTCTTTGGGCAAGAGTGCGTAATTCCCTCTTATTGTTCGTTGACCTTGCGGCATGCAGGGAATATTTTTTTGGATATCGTGACTTCCTCTTGTCGTAAGTAACGTTCTAATATTTATTTTAGTTCTTGTCTCATTGTTTGTTTTTTGCTAACGAACTTCCATGACAACGGTCACGTGAGTAGGCCATATGTGAATGCTTCAGTGATTAGTTTTTCGTCCTTTCCTAGTATGTTTAGTGTTTTATCGTTGAATCTTTTGAAGTACTCTATGATGTTCCCTCCTTTTTGTTTGCATCCCAAGATTTCTTGGACGTCTCCTTGGTACTCTCTAAGTTGCATGAAATTGGTTAGGAACAATTCCTTGAGTTGGGCGAAGTTGTGAATGATGTTTGGGGCTAGGCTTTTGAACATGCTCCTGTGTTACCATCGAGAGTTGTAGGGATGTGTGTACACTAGAATCGTTCGTCTAGAAGGGATTTCATGTGTCATTCATATGTGTCTATGTGGCTATCAGGGCATGTAGTGTCGTGGTATACTTTAAGGTTTGGTAGTTTTGTTGTACTTGGTATGTCGTAGTTGAGGAGTTCTTGTTTGAAAAGTGACTTGTTGGTCGTTATCAAGGATGTCTGGGTGTGTGTCTGAGATAGGGTGTATGTGGGATATTGAGGGAAAATTGCGTTGTATGTATGAATATTGTGTATGTATAGTGGAAAAGTGTTTTGGTACATAGAAATGTTACAGTGCATGCTAGGGGTTACTATCGTCGGGATGTACGTTGCAACGTTTGGTGACATTTGCTGACTCTTCTTCATTTGTATGAACATGTTACCGAACGTTGGTATCAAGAGTGGTGCTTGGGTTATTGGGGTGTGTCCTCCAAACGATATTAGTTGTACTAGCATCGACCTTGTTTGTTGAGTTGTCATTGTAGTTGAGCTGCTTGGAAGAAAAGGAAGGAGTTGGTAGAAATTTGGTGTTCCCATTTGGCTAAAAACAGGGAGTGGGCTTTGTGTTTGTATTTCGCTGATAGATGGGATTATGGATAAAGGTGCTTGGATGTTCATCGGCGTGGATGGTGGTATCCAAATCTGAGTGGTTAGTGTGGACGAAGATGGTGGTATGACTATTGGCGGTGTTGTGGTGGGTGTACTGGCTATGGAGGGTGGCGTTAATGGAACCATGGGTTGTATTGGACTCTGGGGGTCGGATGGCTCCGAGGTTTCTCCTTTCATCGCCATTGATTCTGATGGTCGTGATGCAGATTTCAGTTTCGGTTGTCACAACAACAAATGGCGCCAATGATGTGAAGTAGTAATCGGGGTTGCTCTGAGTGGACTACTGCCTGCAATCGAGCCTTGGAACACAAGAAATGAACCCGTCAGCCGTTCTCTGGGAGGTGATCCCGAAAGGACGCTTCGATGGTCAAGTCATTATCTTGATATAGGTGAGGAGTAGTGAGAGTATTAGGTTACGTGAACTTACCTTTGAGGGTGTGGCTGCTAGCCTTATATAGTAAGTGATGGAAGCGAGAAAGGTTCATGTTCTGGTTATGGGGTGGGTTCCAATGGAGGCGTGGCATTGAGAAGATGAAGTCGATGAGGTAGGAACTAGTGTAGGGGGAGGGGTTAGTAGGGTTTTTTTTTGGTTAAAATAAAAGTGGGCTTTTAATAAATATAAATTAAAATATAGAAAATAAAAACAAATGAAATATTTAATCAGGTGTAAAATTGTAATTTTAGACTAAATTTGTAAAAATATAAAACCACAGGAACCAATCATGCAAAAATTGAAACTATAGGAATCGTCGGTGTAACACTTACCAAAGATATCTTGAAAGTGCTCTTTTCGAAAACCACCGGAGCGTTTATGAAATTTTTTCTAAATACATTAAAAACATGTTTTTACAATTTTATTTACATAAATACATTTTTGTAATGTATTTATATATAAAAACTGTTTTTTCTTTAGAAAAAAATATTTATAAAAACATATTTTTAATAGAAATGTTGACATGACATAAGAGTAACAAAAAAATGTTAGGGTATTTTAGAAATAGAGGGGTAAACTATCAAATTTTTATAGCTATTAATATTGTTCATAAACTCGTCTGCACCTTCGGGCTCAAGTACTCGTTTCACAGTTTAACATTGTAATGCCTATACTTTTCACCAACTTGCGATGGTTTGTGTTTGTATATGTATATTTATATACATGAATCAGTTGTGGTATATGTGTACGTGTATATGTGTATGTATACGTGTTTGTGAGTATTTGTATGTGTACGTGTGTACGTGTATATGTGTATGTATACATATTTTTAATAGAAATGTTGACATGGCATAAGAGTAACAAAAAAATGTTAGGGTATTTTAAAAATTGAGGGTTAAACTATCAAATTTTTATAGCAATAATATAAATATTGATATAACAAATCATGTCAGCATGTCACATCATCTAAAAATTATAAATATACATGCCAAGGTAGTAAAAAATGTGACATAGGTGGTAACCTGTTCGTGACCTAAGTTCAAAAATTAAACTGTTTTCTCATAAGTCATAAATAATGTCAAAACCAATAAGAAAAGAATATATATATATATATATATATATATATATATATATATATATATATATAATTCCAAGCACCAGAGTCATTTCAAACTCTTACTACAACTCTAGAGGTTTCTAATTAATATATATTTTGTACTTACAACTTAAGAGTTTTTAATTTAGGGTTATTAATTAATAATTACTAATGAATTTTTATTTTCCCCTTATTTATATATTCTGTAACTTATATTAGTAGTATATAAGTAATTTTTGCTCACAAAAAATATACATGTGTTTGAAAAGATTTGGGATTCAAATATGAAGAGTAAAAAAACATTAGTTTTGTTGAATCTTGGGATATTATATATAAATATATATATATATATATATATATATATATATATATATATATATATATATATATATGTTTGTTTTGTAATTGTTTAACAAGTTTTTTTTAATATAAATATTATAATAGATGTTTGAATGTTTTTATGTTATTAAAAGTTATAGTATTTGTTTTTTTAATACTTTTTGTTATTAGTTATATATACATCTACATATGTTTGATATATAATTTACACAATTTTAAACGACCTGTAAAATTATCAATTAGTGGTATACATCATCAATGGTTAAACACTATAATGTTTAATAAAAAAATAGGTTGAATATTAGGTAGCTTTACTATTGACATTGATTTTCCAAGTAAAAGTATTAAATAATAGTTTATTAAGAGTTATTATTTTAACTATATAATTACATTCTCATACAACGTGTGGGGATTCACTTAGTAAAGTATAAACGAATGGATGAACTATGAAACTTATATGGTAATAGCCATATTTAACACTTCAAGTTATCAACTAGTATTTATCATTGAGTGCTACTATATATGTATCCCTCTTCACTCACATACATAAGTCAAACATTTGGGGTGAGGGTGAGGGTGGGGGGGGGGGGGTACACATACTCACTCACTCGTATAGGGATACAACAAGCAATTATGGGGGTACGTATAGAATTAGCTTTATTATATATGTAATTGTTTTTATCATTTCTCAAATAAACTTTAGAAAATTAATTATTATTTATTTTAGACAAAATTACAATGGTCTCTATGTTATATAAAAAAACATATAGATTGTCTTTAACTTTATTTTATTGATGATTATTGTTCAGACACTTTCAATTTTTCACATAATGGGTCCCTAAACCTTATGAAATGACTTTTGTATCATTTTAATTACTTTAACATCTTTTTACATTTTATATAAATATTAAATCATAATACTCCTACCACCCCCACCTCATTACCTCCCCTGTTACTAATGTATTCTCTGACGAGCATGCATCTTCTTTGTTGGAGTATGTATATAAGTGATTAGACAACAATATAAAACATATATAACATGTCCAACACATTTCAAATGGCGCACTTTCAAACCCACAAAAAATATACGGAGATGGAGATTACTTTAACATACCTAAATCAAAATTTTGAATGATTTACGTCCATCAATAGACCTTCCCAAGACGATTAGAGTTCGAAGCCCTTTTTTTGATTTTCGATTCGCGATCCAACACATATGATGGGTTTATTAGGTTACAAAAAATGCTCAATGCATAAAATCACTTAACAATTAAGAAATGGCACATGCAACCAAAAAGGATCTATATCTTCACATTAAGGCAACATACTTTGAATAACAAAAATATGATGAAGCCTAGTAAATTTCGAAAATCATAAAGTATAGTTACATACCTTAAACTAGTTATAGCAAACAAGTTTACTTGATTCGTTCATTTTGTTGAGCTTGGAAAACTAACACCAAAATGATGATGCCTCTAATGGCTCACACCCAAACCCTACAACTAAAAGTCACTTAAGCAAAGAGGAAAGAGGTATAAATTTCATTCATAACCTTTGAGGGAAGTATATGCACGAATTTGAGGTCCAATCATGTCCTATTTATAGTTTAGATAAATTAGAGACAAAACAAGATTTGAATAATTAAATAATGGATTTAATTCCAATTCAGATCATTTCCTTATTAACATCCAGGAGGCTTCTGAAAACCCTAGAAGATCTCCCAAAAGCGTCCTCCCTAGGATGGTTCTATAATTGCCTCTTTTGTTCAACTATTGAACAATTACAATTCATCTCTTGCAACTTTAATTAATTCCTTTTAATTCCAGATTAATTCTGATTAATAGTTAATTAATTCAAATTGATTTCTCATTAATTTATTAATCATATAAATTAACAAATCAATTACTTTAACAATTGATCTCATATTAATTTATTAATCACATAATAAATTAATAATTCAACTATCGATTTCCAATTAATATATTAATCATATAATATATTAACAACTCATTTCCTCATAATTTCCAATTTTTTTATTAATCATATAATAATCTAATAAATCATCATCTCTCTATAAATGTCATTCTAATCAAGTTGTAGTTATGAGGACAACCCAAAAAGGACTTTGTTTCTAATTACAAGAATATACCAATTTAATTACTGGCTAAGACACCTTAATCCAATAGTCTCCCACTTGGATAAGTTTGTAACTACAATTGCAAGTATAGACCTTCAACTAAATAGCAAAGAATGTGTTCCAAAGCCACTGTTGAACTCTGATTCAAATCAAACTTTGGCCCTAAGATAAGTGATCAGCTATTCCTTCGTTCTACAAGATATCTTATGAACTGAGTCATGGATTAAATGATCAAACTCATGTTCATTTATTTGTTTCCATATTTCCCGATTTGTGATCATTTTAGACTACAAAATTGAACACATCAATTTAGTCTGGACCAGGCGCCTGGTTTTCCATAAATCAACTCCAATCACCGAGAGGCCCACAAATATCGCTTTTTCCTGTTAAGGAAAAAGGAAATAATTACTTTGAGTATATGTTCATACAATTTACATATCAAATAAAAATGGAATAACCCTTTATAACATCCATTTAGGAGCTATGTTTGAGCAAACCAATGCACAACTGATCTGTAAACTGTGAACTACATATCTCTGCTTTAAGAATAGAATATATTATCGTCTTAGCATTACTTGTGATTAAAATCCATGAAGTAATCTATATGCGTGGGTTTATCCACTGCTTAAAATCCCTATTTTCAGGTACTCGTGAATATTGCAACAATCCCATCCAATGACCAATCCCTATGGACAATCTACAAATTGATCCATGACAGTCTTAATTCACTACTTACTTCCAAAAGTATGAGCGACTGTGGAATTTTGAAAAATATTTAAATTACTCAGGGAAGTAAAACAAGCCAAGTGAAACACAATAATAAATTAATTAACTATGGCATCATACCCATTGATTATAAATAAATCCCAATTATTTAATCACCATAAAAATTATGGATTTATTAATTGTATAATGTTTCGAGTAATCAACTAAGCACTTGAATTAGATAACATCAGTCATGTGATGTTATGAACATGCATACGAGGTCTCTCAATGGTCCTTCTTTTGTGAACATATCGAATGGACATTACTCCAATGATGCTCATTTCACAATTCCAAATTCTTGTACTTATTTAAGATTTAGTGGAATTTGATATTTACATGCATTGTCTTTATGTGATGTCGAGGTTCTAAAGTCACAGAGACTGAGCCTTTGATATTAAATAATATTCCAATGGAACTTGTTGCTTGAAACAATTCCATGGTTATGATATTTTAAATTCAAGGTACATTCCTTGAACACTTCTCTTGCATTAAAGTTTCCAACTCACATGTAGATTTTGCAAACATCTCCCGTTATGGAAACATGTCCATATTTCCATATGAACAACATCCTGAACAAGAATCATCTCAATCCAGAACGTGTCACTATGGTCCTTCTCAAATAATGTCATACTTCCAACTGTCCACAAGCACCCAATATTTGGTAAACGTCAGAATGTTCTTGATAGTTGTTGAACAACTTTAGTTGCTTAAAATTCTAGTCTGTTGGGTTGAATAAGTGTTGCGTCATGGGCTCGGTCCTTAGCCCAGTTTTGATATACGGTTTGGGCCTGTCCAACCGTGATTGTTTTGTTTAGGGTTTAGTATTTAAGGTGCATGCATACAGCCTTTATTGTTAACGCTTTGATAATTATTATTTGATTTGTACTACAAACCCTAGCTCGCCTCTACAGTGGAAGTTCTATGTCGAGCTCTGCTGAGGCGTGACTACGTTTGAATCATTCAACATTATTTGATTCTATATTGTGTTCTATGTGTTCATTTGATTTTATTGTTTAATCTGATGAAGATCTAATCGATCTAAGAGTTTTTCAACTCTACAATTGGTATCAGAGCAGGAGACTGTGTAATTCATACACATCTCTTCTGTTGAAGAAGATCTTAGGGTTTTCCGCTTAGATTGATATTAATAGAGCCGTCATCTGCTATTGACGTGGTTCTTTGAATATTTGATCTTACCCTAACGTTATTTACAAGTCTGATCTTAAGCAGGTTTAAACAAGCATCAACACATCTATGGATGATTCTCAGTCAAACCCCATCAACATCTCAAACAGCATAGGATCGACGACAAGGATTCCTATTTTATACACTCAAGATTATGAGGTCTGGGCGAATCACTTTGAAGACTACGTGATTGGCTCAGAAGATAATGGATACTAAATCTGGGAGGCGATCACTGTTGGTCCGTTCGTTCATGCAAGTACCTCAAGAGTTGTTAAAACTCAAAAGGAATATAATCAACTCATCGGTGACGTGAAAGATATACCTCAAGACGAGAAGGAAAAGTTTCAGTGCAATATCAAAGATTTAAGGATGATAAGGTTTGCATTACAGTCAGACACGTTTCGGCTGGTAAGCTCATGCACGACAGCAAAGGAAATATGGGTCAGGTTGAAGGAATTGTACTCTACAGATGAAGATCTTGAGCACTCAATCCAAACACTGTTGCTCTCAGAATTTGGTGATTTTAAGCAGAAGTCTGAAGAGAAGCTCATTCAATCCTTCGATCGCTTCAATCATCTCTTAAGCAAGATGATTAAGCACGGGATCGAAAGGAAAGTCATTGAACAAAAGGTAACATTCATGAATGGCCTTAGATCAGAATGGATGGCTGTGGTGTCAACTGTGAAGGCACATGAACAGTTCAAAAGTTACTCTCTTGCTAAATTGGTGGGGATACTAAAATCGCATGAGAGTGCCTTGACTAAAGAATCGAATGTGGTTTCCAGCATGGGATCGTTGGCTCTAATATCCAAAGGTAAGAATGCTGCTGAGGAAGAGGAAGATTTAGATCTCTCTGAATATGATCTAACAAGCGAAGAATATTCTCTGATGGTATCAAATCCCAAGAAGTTCATCAAGAGAAGATTTCCAACAAACAAAAACCGAAACTGGCAAGGTAGTTACAGCGCCGAAAAAGCAAAGGAGGAACCGAAAAGTATTTCTCAGACGGAAGAACCAAAGAAGGAAACGAAACTTGGAGGTGACTCGGGCTTTACCTGTCACTACTATGGAGGTAAAAATCACTTCGCCAAAGACTGCATGCTAAGAAAGATGTATGAGAAGAATGAAGATGAGGACGAGGAAGCGAACCTCACAAGGCGTTTGGAGGAAATCAGGAAGAAGAAAGCAGGATCTAACAACACCATGAATGCTCTGATTGTGCAGGGAAATGTAGTCGATGATGAATTTGGAGGCGTTGAAATTTGGTCGACTGATTCAGAGGACGAAGAAGTGAGGATGCCGACTAATGGGAAGGCTCTGTTGGTGAAGGAAGAGGACAATACACGAAGGTGTTTGATGGTGACGTCTGTAGTGTCACACATGAGAGGCTATACCACTGACGGAGGAAATGATGGAGAGAAGGAGAGAGAAGACCGTTGTTTCGCAGCAAAGCCTGTCAGTCAGCAGATCAACGATTGCGACGAGTTGATCCAGAAGGTACAATCTATTCTTATCTCTCTGAAAATTCCAATCACTAACTACGAAAATGAACTCAATAGATTAAAATCTAAATTTTCTAGTTTAAGTGGAAGTTTAACTCAAACTCGCGTCACAAACTCTGACCTAACTGATCAAATCAGCAGGGTGTCATCGAAGAGTGAGGAGAGGCGAATGTGGATTGAGCAGAAGGAAAAGGAGTTGATTAGGTCTAGGGATGAAACAATTTATTTGCAAAGAGATAATTTGAAGCTTTTAAAACAACGAAATGTGTTTTGTTTAATTCCTAAGCGGTTATATACCAATATTACTCAATTGCATCTTGATTGTGAAATAGGGAAGAAGATATATCGTATGATTTTACCCTTCCTTGAGTTAAAGGATGATGAAATCGATGCCGACGCATATAACTGTGAAAACGTTGTTTCTTCTGAGGATATTTCCCCTGCTTAAAGAATTGGTCTTGAAAAAATAGAGTCCTTTATAAAGTCCAAAGACCATAAGGACATGCTCAAAAATTTGTTGGATGAAAATGACAAATTGAAAATCCAAACTGAAACCGTACAGAAATTTGACTTGTTGAATGCTAAGTTGAGTTCAGAAAATAAAATTGTTGTTGAAAATACTTCTGAATTCGATGAGGATGATGATATGAGTAACATTTATGTGGATGATGTGGTTGATTGTTCAGAATTTGTCAAAAGCGAACCCGAAACTAACAAAAATCTTATTTCTGAAAATTCGGTTGAGTTTGCTCGTTTATCCAAAGACAAGACCAAAGTCCTTAAAGAAAATGCCGTTGTGTATCAAAAGGTCCAAACTACTCCAAATCAGGTATATAAAGTTAATGGAGTCACTCTGCAACAAACAGCCGAACTGACGGCAATAGTAGCAGAAGATAATGCTGAAGGCTGTGATGAATTTTTCTGGTCAGCTCCCATTGACAACGCTGATGAAACAGTAGGTCTGTCACAGAAAACTTAGTGGAGAGTGAAAGGAAGATATGTAGCCGAACCACTTAATGATCCCACTCGTTTTGATGAGCCTAGCACAAGTGGTACCAAAATGCCTTCAGATGAACAAGTGGTAGTCTCTAGCGAATCCTATTCACCAAAGAGCAGTGCTAATGTTCAAAAATCTGAGAAAAAGGATAACATTCACAGAAATCCAAAACACGTGAAAGAAAGAAAGCATCAAAGGAATGTGAGGTACAAGAAAAACCTTACTGAAAGGAAGCAGTTCTGGCAATCTCAAAATCCCAACTACGTTCGCTATGAAAAACCTTCTAAGCAAAAGGAGTTAGGAAAAGAAAATTCTAGCTCTCGCACTCATCGCGAAAACAACCGAAAACAGAGTTTCGGTCCTCAATATCAAACCAACCGAAAGAAAAGTTTCGTTCCTCAGAACAATCTCGACCGAAAGAAGTATAACGATTCTTATCATCAGTCCAACCGAAAACAGAGTTTCGGTCCACCAAAGAATATCAACCGAACACAAGGCTTCGGTTCTCGAGATGAGAAAAACCAAACGGATGGTTTCGGGTCTAGACAAATCATTGAACAGAGACGAAGGGAAAGTAAGGTTCACTCTCAATCACAAAAGAGCCATATCCGAAGAACTAACTCTGTTTCTAAATCTCATTTCTCTAGTTCTAATCTTCAGTCACAGAATGATCAAAAGGGAAAAGAAAAACTTTGTCCAGAGAATGCAAAGGATTCCTCAATCAAGCATAATGTTGATCGAAAGTATGCTAACGTAAAATACACATATTCGGCAACTGCACCTAAAGATAAAATCAAAGTTTTCACCTTAAAAAGAAAAGATGAAACAACGTTAATAAAAAGAACCTTTTTAGTTGATATTTTACCTACAAATCCCTGTTCTGTACAAAACTCACAAGGACCCAAGACACTTTGGGTTCCTAAATCTATTTGATTTTTGCAGGTTATACATGACGAGCAATTTGATGATGAATGGTACATAGACAGTGGCTGCTCGCGTCACATGACAGGAAGAAGGGAAGAACTGAGGGAATTTCGACCTCTTACAAATGGTGGAAGTGTCAAGTATGGTAACAACTCCTATGGCACGATCAAAGGTTATGGTATGATTACCAATGGCGAGTTCTCGATAAGAAAAGTAGCATATGTTGAGGGTTTGCAACACAACCTTATCAGTGTTTCTCAACTGGTGGTTGGAACTGGACTAAAGTTGTCTTTCAATGACGAGGGCTCAGAGATTACTGAAAAGAAGTCAAACAATGTTCTGCTGAAATCAAAGCGAAAAGGAGAGATGTACCCTTTGAATCTCAATCCCATACGGGGAAAACCAGCTATCTGCTTGCTTTCAAAGGCTCAATCAAACGAAAGCTGGCTTTGGCACCGAAGAATCTCCCATCTGAATTTTAAAGACATCAACAAATTGGTGCTTGGGGATCATGTTCGGGGTCTTCCTGTTCTGAAATTCGACAAAGAACACCTGTGCGCTGCATGTGAAATGGGGAAGCAAAGTCGACAGAGTCATCCTTCTCGCGTCAACACAAAAATAATTGAACCACTTGAATTACTTCATATTGATTTATGTGGTCCATCTTCAATCGAAAGTGTTAGTGGCAACAAGTATATACTTGTCATAGTAGATGACTTCTCTCGATTTACCTGGGTATTCTTCTTAAAACAGAAATCAGAGGCCACTCCTAAACTAAAGCTCTTCATCAAGCAGGTCGAAGTCCAGCTGAGAAAGATTGTTCGTAATATAAGAAGTGACAATGGGTTGGAGTTTAAGAATAAAGACTTTGAAGAGTTTCTTGCAGAGAAAGGAACAACTCACAATTTCTCGGGTCCATATACTCCACAACAGAACGGCATTGTCGAAAGGCGAAACCGATCTCTGAGTGAAGCAGCCCGAACAATGCTAAGCTTCGCTTCACTACCTCTGTATTTCTGGGCTGATGTCATTGCTGCTGCATGCTTTACATAGAACAGATCTTTTCTCAACAAACGCTTTTCGATCACTCCATATGAGATCTTAAACAACCGAAAGCCAAATGTTAAGTTTTTTCATGTGTTCGGTTCAAGGTGCTTCTTATTTAATTCAAAGGAACACCGAAATAAGTTTGATGTAAAAGCAGATGAAGGAATCTTTCTAGGTTATTCCTTAACCTCCAATGCATATAGGGTTCTCAACAAACGATCAAAGAAAATCGAAGAGACATATTATATTACCTTCGACGATAACTACGTCAGGAGGCTCAAAACCACCAAAGGCTCTGTGGAGGATATATTTCCAACTTCTGGTCAAGTTATTTTTCCTATTTCAAACCTATTTGAACAATACATGCTGCTGTTTGATGAGCCCGAAAAGGCTATTCTCTCTGAATCCAAAGCTGCAGACAACAAGGTAGATAACTTGAAGAAGTTAATCGATGAAGCTGCAGCAAATATGGAAGAAAACCAACCTGTTGAAACCAACAACCCAGACACAAGATTGCTCTCATGCTCAGGGGGAGGGTTCGTCTGATCTTCCCAACCCTGATTCAGCATTCCAGGGGAAGAGCTCTGCAACCGAAAGTCAAGTCCAAATGGAAAATTCTGAGCCCGAATTTGAGGAGTTATCATCTTTCGAAAGGAGAAATTCAAATCCTGAAACTGAGGAAGTATCATCTTTCAAAGGGAAGGATTCTAATCCTGCAACAGAAGACGCATCATCGCTCGAGGGGGAGAATGTGAACATTAACGATGATGACACTCAGTCGGAGTTTGAAGTAGAAGTGAACGCTGAACTGGATCCTTCATTCGATCCTAATTATCCTCCACTCATCAAATGGACCAAAGATCATCCCCAATCATAAGTAATTGGTGATTCCACAGAAAAAGTTCTCACACGATCTCAATTAAAAGAGAAACGAACATCACTCTTCTCCAAAGTAGAATTTTGCATGTTTAATTCTTTCGTCTCAAAAGTCGAATCGAAAACAGTCAAGACTGCACTTGATCATTCTGATTGGGTACAGGCGATGCAGGATGAACTACATGAATTCGAACGAAATAAAGTGTGGAGACTGATTCCAACACCAAGGGATGCTTCTATAGTTGGATTAAAATGGGTGTTCAGGAATAAGATGGATAAGGAAGGGAATGTGATACGCAACAAGGCGAGGTTGGTTGTGAAAGGCTACTGTCAAGAAGAAGGCATAGATTATGAAGAGTCCTTCGCTCCAGTAGCAAGGCTAGAATCGGTTCGTATATTTCTCGCCTATGCTGCACACAAAAACTTTGAAGTCTTTCAAATGGATGTAAAGTGTGCCTTCTTAAACGGAGAACTGGAAGAAACTGTGTATGTAGAGCAACCTCCGGGCTTTGTGAACGAAAAATATCCAGATCACTGCTACATCCTGGATAAGGCGGTCTATGGTCTCAAGCAAGCTCCACGGGCCTGGTATGAAACTCTAACTAGATTTTTGAAAATGTCCAAATTTAAACAAGGTTCGGTTGACCCAACCTTCTTTCGTAAGAAAGAGGGTAATCACCTTATGATCGTTCAAATTTATGTTGATGACATCATCTTCGGCTCCACAAATGCGAGCTTAACTGCTGAGTTCAGGAAGCTGATGGAAACTAAATTTGAAATGAGTGTCAATGGGTCCTATTAACTTTTTCCTTGGTCTGAATATAAGACAGGGACCAGAAGGCGTTTTCATTAATCAAGAGGCCTACACGAAGATATTGCTTGCCAAGTTTGGTATGATGGGAGATTCAAAAGTAAAGGTTCATATGGCATTCGGCACAAAGCTAACACCTTCACTGGACAAACCGGACGCTGACATGACTCTTTATCGTCAGATGATTGGGTCTCTAATGTATCTCACTGCTAGTAGGCCAGATATAATGTTCTCTGTTTGTTATTATGCCAGGTTTCAAGCAAATCCACGCGAACCTCATCTGATGGCAGTAAAGAACATCTTTCGGTATCTAAAACGAACTACGTCTCTCGGGTTGTGGTACCCAGCCAAATCAGGGTTCTTTATCCAAGCATTTTCAGATGCTGATCTTGGGGGATGTGGACTAGACCGGAAGAGTACCACTGGAGGATGTCAATTTCTGGACGGCAAACTCGTAAGCTGGCAATTGAAGAAACAAACATGTGTTTCTCTCTCCACTGCCGAAGCAGAATACATCGCCGCAGCATCATGCACATCTCAGGTCATCTGGATACAAAGTCAACTTCGTGACTTCGGCCTGAACATGAAGAAAATCCCACTATATTGTGACTCCGAGAGTGCAATTAGGATTTGTCACAACCCAGTGCAACACTCAAAGACGAAACACATAGCACTGAGGTATCATTTTATCAAACATCATGTGGAAGATGGTAACGTTGAAATTCATTTTGTAAGAACCACTGATCAATTGGCTGACATCCTTACTAAGGCCTTGCCTGAATCAAGTTTTAATAAAATCCTACACGGCTTAGGAATGATAGAAGCTGAATCTGTACCGAAATCTCTTATGTCTCAATCAAAATTAGAAGCGAAATAGAGCGAACGATCGGTCCATTTCGGGTTCGGTTCTTCTGGGAACTGAAATGCACCGAACGCTCGGTCCATTTCGGGTTCGGTTTCATCGGGCTCGATTCGCCTCTACTTTCTATCTTATGGTTTCGGTTGTATAGTATGTACACTCTTTTCTTGCAACTTTCTTTATACATTTCTTTAAAATTTCATCAAATCCAAAAATATTTCTTTTCATTTTCGTTTCATGCTAACTTTCTGTACAAGCATTTCTCTCACTGGTGGAGCTGGGGCAGGTATCAATCTCACTCTATGTATTAGCTAAGTGTCCCTAGAAGCATGCTGCTGTATGTTGACCAAAGCCTCGAACGATTTTGAGTAAAGCCTTAATGACTTGATATATACAAATCTTGTCTCACCAATCAGGCTGTCAAATTTACTCTAATCTTGAGCTGCCTTGCTCTTCTCAAATTGAGTCAAGAGTTTTTCTGCTTTGTCAATCTTTAATGGCAGAGGCACATTCGGTTCTCTTACCCACCTCATTTTTCTCCATCACGGTTCGATTCATATTTTGTAACCCTTGAGACTCTCAGAAATAACCACTGAGGTTTATGGTTACACACTTTCTGTGTTGATGATCTTAGATTCGTCCACCACGAATTAAGTGAAACCCAAGATCCAACTCCCATAATGAATTAATGGTGAACTCTTCAAAGTTCTAGCTATTATTTGTCACCTTAGGAAATCTCAAAATTTCTTTTTGTGAAATCTTTATGAAATTGTCTTTCACCAAGACTCTTTCTTCCAAAAGAGTCCAGTTTTATTTTTTTTGAGATTTCCCGTCAAAAATTTGTCAACAAGTCACTGAATATGTTTCCTACCTACTAGTTTAACAGGCCACCTTGGTCTCACAAGTACTTCGTTCTGTTTCGGTCTTATATCAAGTATCGAAATCATGAATTGAAGCGAAAGCCACCCTTAATAGCTTTAATTAAAAAAATGCCTTTCAATGCTTCTTAACAAGTACTTGATCGTTATTCTACGGGAATCCACACAAGCACTTTGAAGTCTCTCTTGACTTTGAAGGAAGATATTCGTGCCCGGGATCAACTGCTTAATGTCGCAATAGACATCACAAATTCCCACAAAAAGTTTGCTTTATTTCTTTATCATTTACACTCTTACGCACATACTTTCTAAGTTCCCAAAAAGGTTTTGTTCGGTTATTTGCGAGTTCATGCAGATGGTTTCAAAATTAAAACCGATGGGTTGGTGTATCGTCTTTGAGCTATTATGGAAATCGCAATTTTATTGAAGATTCAACTGATGACTCAGCAGTAAGTCATCTCTACTTTATTGGGGTTGCAAGGTGTCTAATCACGCTTTTTCAGGAGTCGTTTCCAAGATTTCAGCAATCATCACTTATGATTTTTCTCTCTCCAAGATCGTATATAAGGGCTAATTTCTGTGCGACTATTCCTTACCACACTTCAATTCTCTAGAGCAAAAGCAGACGATTAATTTCTCACTGTTCATCATCTTCCTCGACAAGCTTCATGAATGGCATAATCATCTTCAGTTCAGGAAACTACTGCATGCTCCACTCTACTTGCAATCAAGCCCAATCAGAACCTGCTGATCGATCTCTCACCTTTCCTCTACGATACGTACATGTATCAAGTGGTGGAATGCCTGAAGTATTCCCCACTCGCTAAACCCCTAACCACAGTCGAAGTTGTTCCAATGTCCTGTCTCTCTCAAATCTACCCCACTGCAACGTATGACAAAGGGGCAGATAAAATTTTCTTCGATATTCTTAACCAAAAAGCCTCAATCTCCAAGAATCGTTTTTGCTCTCTTCTAGGGCTTGCATATGAAGACTCCATGGTTAATCCCGATTCTATTGCCACATGTCAACTCTTCTCAATGTTCTACAACATGGGTTATACTGAAACCCTAACCACTGTGACAAAGTTCAAGAAGTCCTGCCTTCCTCCTCAATGGAATGGCCTCTTCACTCTACTCTTCAAAGGGCTTTCAGAACGTAGTGCTGGTTCTGACGGAGCGAGTAAGTCCTTCATGACTTTACTTTATGGTGTGTATCATGGTCTTAATCTAGATTATGGAATGATTTTATGGCTTCAACTGATTCAAAGTTTATCATCTTCTTCACGCCACACCGAAATCTCTTGTGCTCGCTTCTGGACTGTTATCACTCAATGGATAATGGATCGTTTTCATGTTCCTATCATGGCAGACTCCATGCTTTCTTCCATTGCTACTTTTCACACCACCAACATCATTGTTACTCATCCTTCAAAATTTGCTTTTGTTGGTTCCATTCCTGAGTCGATGTCTGCCTTTGTGCCTCCTTCAAGCAAGATTATTCAGGAATGCAAGAAGCTTCCCTCCTCTGGTCCAAGGGAACTTACTGCTGACATGGTGAAATCAATCGAAGACGCAGACAAACCTGCCAAAAGAGGCAAAAAGCCAGAAGTTAAAAAAGGGGATAAGGGGAGCCAAGTATCAAAAGTTCAAACCCCTCGGAAGCGAAAGTCGGAAAAGGCAGCACCAGCTCAACCTAAGACGAAGAGAGTCAAGAAACCCGCTCGCCGGCTAATTCTTCAATCCTCAAGTGATTCTGACTCAGAATATGTGCCGCCCAATCAACCCAAAATTCTTCCCAGTAAATCTGACAGCGAAAGCTCAGAGGATGAGGGTTCAGTACGTGGTGATACACCACCTCGCTTGCCTACACCAGAGGTACATGTTCAGTCCCAAGCACCTTCTCCTCCACCGGTTTCTGTTCCTGTCTCCATCCCTCCGATTTTTCCTATCATTACATCTCAACCATCCTCTACTATTCCCATTTCTGCACCCATCTTCACTGAGGCTACTACTTCCACCACTACTGGAGTTCGAACCAACGTATCTGATACGGGGGCCCGTTCTTCAGCACCCGAACCCCCGGTCACTACCGAACCCCCTGTCACCACCGAACCTCCAGTAACTACCGCAACTCCATCACCTACCCCATCTACCAAAACCAACACTGTTCTTAGAGGTGAGGACTTGGAGTTTGATTCCACTTACTTCAGTCCCTACCGTGTTCAAAGTGATGATGATGACGATGCTCCTGTTACCAAGCGCCATCTAAAGACGATTACTGACAAACTCGATCTACTACTTTCTTCCACATCCACTGGTGCTTACTCCGAAACTGCTCTAAATGCATTATTTTTTTCTGTTGTCAAAGAGCATGATGCATCTCTCTCCGCCGCAGCAAAGGCTATTGATGCCTCCACATCCCAATGTCAGAAGGCCTCGCTTGCTATTGAGGCCTCAACAAGAGAATGCAAAGATGCGACCGCAAAAGTCGAAAAACTAATTTCTGAGGCTCATCTATTCCTAGATTCTTTGCAAGCTGCCGCTCAAAAGAACTCTCAGACTGTGAATGCTTCAGTTGATAATCTCCAACGTTCGCTAGAAGCAGAAAGGACTAATCTTGAAGTCGCTCGCCAGGCCATTGAAGCTGCCAACGAAAACCTTCACAATAACGTTAATGAGCGTTTAACTCAGCTGGAAGCCGAACTTGCCGTTGAAAATCGGATTATGGATGAATTAGACAAGCGAACCTCTCAGCTGAAAATTCAAAACCTCAAGCTTCGCTCTGCCACAAAAGAGCTTGATGACTTAAAGTCTGAAAGCTCATCTATTCCTAGATTTCTGAGGCTCATCTATTCTGAGGCTCATCTATTCCTAGATTCTTTGCAAGCTGCCGCTCAAAAGAACTCTCAGACTGTGAATGCTTCAGTTGATAATCTCCAACGTTCGCTAGAAGCAGAAATGACTAATCTTGAAGTCGCTCGCCAGGCCATTGAAGCTGCCAACGAAAACCTTCACAATAACGTTAATGAGCGTTTAACTCAGCTGGAAGCCGAACTTGCCGTTGAAAATCGGATTATGGATGAATTAGACAAGCGAACCTCTCAGCTGAAAATTCAAAACCTCAAGCTTCGCTCTGCCACAAAAGAGCTTGATGACTTAAAGTCTGAAAGAGAGTTTATTCGAAGCTCTGTGGGTGATGTTCACTCCATTCTGCTACACCTTCTCGACCATCATGACTCTATTCTAACTATATCCATTAGACGCCATTTAGCTGAAAAACTCAGACCTGCGTTGGCTATCTTGAGTCGGATAGAGGGTGTTTCGGTGACTTCTTTCAAACCGCAACAAGGGGGAGAAAAAGTAACTCAAGCTGGCAAGGATGATACTCAACCTCCTCCCGAACCCAAATCAACAGCTGCACCGAAGGATAATGTAGTTCGGGCAGCAAAATGGATAAGAAGAAGAAGAAGATTGGAGAAGATGATGAAGATGATAAAGATGATGATGATTTTGAAGATATCTTGGGTGAAAATCCCTCTAAGCCTTTCCAGAAAACCAAGTCTACTGATAGGGAGCTTGAGAAAAAGATTGAGAAGGTAACAGTTGAGCTCGAAAAGAAGTTAAAAGAAAAGGAGCTCTTGGAGAAAAAGAAGTCCATTTTTTCAGAATGGACCATTGAATCGCTCCAGAGAGAAGCTATAGATGAACCGAGTACTCATTGGCTTGAACCTGTAATGTCGTTCGGTCTTGAGAACTCGAAGGACGCTCAATTTGATATGCCAATCACACGAAAGGCATTCATATTTCATTGCTTCAAATCAACTGCTGTCATTCCCTCTCCGGACCCGAAGGTAGATCGGGATCTGTTGGAATTTTATCTGGAGTTCGCTCAGCCACAGTACTTGACCTGGAGCTTACAGAAAATTACTACGGTCAAGGTACTGAAGCCTTATACAGTTGGAAAATTTGTCAATGTCAAGTTTAAGGTAACCCGAGGCTCTGATAGCTCGGTTCATAATTTTTCCCTGGTTGATCTACCGAACCTTAACCCTCGCGACTGGATACTCCTCAACAACATTCTGCTGTCCAATCCTCAGGAGTATCAGCCGATTATTGACCACATCAAGCGAATGCTTGTTTGCTACATTCATGAAGTAGCGAAAATGGATCAAGAAATCGCCTCTGCCATTCACAAGCGACCAACGATTAAACCAATTGGGAAAACTGGCAATGTGAACGTGATGGTCAAGGGTAAAATCGACCCCAAATCTCATTCAGTGATGTTCGTTAGGGGTGAAAATCACAAATGTCTTTTTGCTCTTTGTGATAAGCACCTGTTCTCAACTGCTTGCTTGGAGCATATTTTGGAGATCATTCACAGGTGTAATCAGAATTCTGCAGCTGACAAGAAGTTGTTTACTGACATGCTACGATGGTATATTCAGTTTCGGCAGACACTTCTTGCTATCATTCCTCGGCTGTTCAAAGTTGTGAAGACAGTGAAGGCTACTCAACATAAATAATCTCTCGCCCCTTTTGACGCAAAGGGGGAGATTGTTGGGTTGAATAAGTGTTGCGTCATGGGCTCGGTCCTTAGCCCAGTTTTGCTATCCGGTTTGGGCCTGTCCAACCGTGATTGTTTTGTTTAGGGTTTAGTATTTAAGGTGCATGCATGCAGCCTTTATTGTTAACGCTTTGATAATTATTATTTGCTTTGTACTACAAACCCTAGCTCGCCTCTACAGTGGAAGTTCTTTGTCGAGCTCTGCTGAGGCGTGACTACGTTTGAATCATTCAGCATTATTTGATTCTATATTGTGTTCTATGTGTTCATTTGATTTTATTGTTTAATATGTTGAAGATCTAATCGATCTAAGAGTTTTTCGACTCTACATAGTCCTTTTTCTTACAATGCTCAAAGCAATTGAAAAATTAGAACAATTAAATATTATAACATATGTAATCAATAATATATCCGAAGCATATGGACTCGAATCATTAATACAAGGGTCCAATATTTGTTCAGTTCCTTGCTATAATATTTCCATATATAGAATCTTCGATGTTGAAACATTTCAACATGCTATTCAAATATGTCTTTGACTAAGTTCTATTAAACTATACAATCTAAACCTTTAGATTCATAACGAAGTATGAGTGCCCTATCTATAGCGAAACAGTTCCAAACTTTTGCAACTTGCAAATTAGAGACATTGTTCCCTATGGATAGTATTGTCAACATGCAATACCAGCATACCATCTATGCTTCCACTAGCTTTGACATGTACTCACAAATCACGTAGACTTCTAGAAATCAATACCCTTTGACTTTCTCATGGAAGTGTAGATTCCTATTTCACGATTGCTTCGTCAAGCCTCTAATTAGGCTTCTTAAGCGTATGCACTTTGTCCGGATAGTGTATGTGTTCAAACTCTTTCAAGACGTGATAAACTTGCCTCCTGAAAGTATAAAAAATTCCTTGTCATTCCTCCCAATTCAAAATATAAAGAAGGATGCCATAATCATATTGTTAATTTGAGAATGCAATTAATAAAACCAATATCCGTATTGATTTTTATCAAATCCTTAAAATCCGCTAGTGAAAGTATTTCCTCATAATCTTTTCATGAATTAGAGCAAAACCTTTTGCCACCTAGACTTGAAGGTTTAGGAAAAACCAAATTCAAATTCAGTTTTCCTTCATGGACTGAACTTCACTATTATTTTAATTTATTGCCTTCTGGCAGTTCAAGGGCACACCAATGCTTCCATGTTGTTTGTAGGTCACCCATATTGATAAGTACACTTTAACTGACCAATGCGCTTTGCTTTTGTAGCTAAATGAAGAACATAGAACTCATAAGCATTTCCAACTGAACTGGAAGTGCACAAAAATAAGAATATGTCAATAGACACAACAGATTTTTAGCATGGGCTTGTGTGCTAGTGATAACTAAAAGGATCATTTTCGGTCGACTCTTCCTACACAAGATCAACCTGACTCCCACTAACTTCTTGACATACGAGTTTTCTCTCAAGGAACATTCCTTGACGATCTAAAATAAATATTTAAAAGTTTGTGCGGTTCCCGAAAAGAAAACACTTCATAGAATAGGACACAATTTTTCTTTTGTTTCTCGATCAACGAAAAAGATCAAAACTCTAATTCGAGATGTGGTAGAGTAAGACAACATTATTACTCCACATATTACAAAGTGTTATAATCCTTCTTAGTTTGAAATAAGTTTCAAGATACGATTTACAGTTACTAGAGCATGGTTCTAAAACTTGATTTGGAGTGAAGCATGACTCATCTATGATTGAGCCATTTCTAACAATGTTTGATTCCTATTCTTAGTCATACAATTGCACTAAGATGTTCTTGGAGGATTAATTATGATACAATTCCACAATTACTAAGATGATCATAAAACATGATACTAAAGCACTCTCCTTTTTTTCAGATTGGAGAATCTTTTATCCTCCGGCTTAATAGATTCTTCAATTTAGTTTTTCTACTCATGAACTTTTCAAAAGTGTTAGAATTTTGTCTAATCATATAAACACAATCATATTTACTGAAACATCAGTAAATCATGACGAATAGTGTTACTGTCCCTTGTGGTGGATCTGGAGAGTCCATATCAACATGTACTAGATCCATTAGTCCTTCACTTGCCTCACATAAGCGTGTGAACAATGAATTAATTCATGATTTTCCAATGAACAAGATTCTCATATATTATACAATTTGAATTATATGACACCAAGTATCTGTCCAGTTGGTGATGAGATTTCATTCCACTTGGTGGATCTGAAGAGTCCATATCAAATCTGTAACTAATATTGCTATTATTAGAAGCATAACTAACACTTTCATTAATGTCATTGCAAAGAAATAAGATAAGGCAACTACGTAAACCAAAACTTCGCTTTTATTGAGATAAATGAAAATTTGGAACTTGTCCTTATAATGCATGAAATGAAAAACTATATCTCTAGACATCTCCGAAGAGTAATATAAATCTATTAAATTATCCTAACTCCTTAGAAGTAGCTCCAAATTCTGACTATCGAACGAGGCGACCAAAGTCCATCTCTCACGAACAAATTTAGCTCACTTTGCTTAAGCTTCCTTCTTTCTTTTAGGTCCTGCAATACCATCAAAATGTGATCATCACATCATGTACTAAGAGTCTAAGAATAGGAACTTATGGAGTTAGATAATTTATGTACCTGAAGTACAGTCATACGAACTGACTTTACCATCTTTCAGGTATTGTGGGCAGCTTTGCTTCCAATGTCCCTTCAATTGGCAGTATAAACAAATGGACTCATTTGGGTCAAAATGTTGAACAATCTTAAAACGAGCCTTTCTGTTTAACATACGATCAAATGGTTTGATCTTCGTCGATCCTTTTCAACTGGGAAGAGACATCATTTCTAGACACTAATGTTGCCATTGTTAATGTCCATGTAATTCTTAGAATTAGACCCTATAAGCATTTCTGCTTTAGTTGTGTTCTCAAGCCTTTATGCTTCAACAACCATCAACATATAGGTCATATCAATTAGGGTCACATCGAGATTACTCATACGAAAGTTCTCAACAAACTGATCATATGACTTAGGAAGCGAAAGAAGAACCAAATCTATGGCTTGCTCATTTGGGAATATAACACCCATCCTTTTTAACTTGTCAATGTACGACTTCATTTTCAGAACATGTGCATACACAAAATTTCCATCTTCAATTTTACATGCCAATAGGACTTGAGTAGTTTAATATCTTTCAATTCGTGACGTTCGTAGAGTCACGGGAGGAGGAGGTGGAAGAGTTGAAGAGAGTCGATATCCAGTTCCACCATTTCCTAAGGAATGGAAGACATTTTCACCTTGACTTGAAAGTGGAAGACCATGTTCAGAAGGTTGAGGAAAAACATTTCCATGAGAACGAGGAAGACCATCATTGTCTTGATTTGACATCTAAAATTTGGGAGAAGTGAGAATTCAAGTTAGTTAATTTTAATCCTTACTTATTAACCCAGACGATCCATCAACAATTATAAAGACAAGTTGTTTCATCATTTCATCTTTATAGTCCCACATTAGTGTGTCGGTTAACCACACACGCTCCATTAACGACTCATAAAAAATGATGTGTGTTTTGATGGATTCGCATACAATTTCCTAAAGTAACTAGAGTTGGATTTTAAATAATGTTCTAGTACTTTATATCATTATATTTTTAATGTGATTATGTCCTATCGAACCCATTAGGCTAACGACCCACCATCACACAAGAGAGGGGTGGGTGAAAAGTGCAACCATTCAACGATCATTTTATAAGCCGTTTCCTTATACCTTCTTTATACAATGGCTTCGTGAATGAGACTTACTATTGATCCGAATTACGTTTCTTATACATATAGTAATTAATCATATAATACATATATATAAGGGTGTATTTTAAAAATTTTCAAAATACTAGGTTTAAGATTAATTATATGAATTAATTGATTATTTAATTAAACATTTAAACATTTAAAATTAATTTTTAAAATCAATTAATTAATTAATCAATTAAACCATTTGTGGATTTATAATTATCTTTAATTCATTTATTATTGTAATTTTAGACCTTTATAATTCATAATATAGTTCAATACATATCGATTGAAGGCAAACGGGCAACAAGCTGTGCCGCTAGCCCTTTCTGGATGGCAAAACCAATTCTTTTGAAAACAACATTTATGGATCTAGGAGATATGACATTATAATGCATGACCCGTTGGACTCTATTGAGGAACTCCACCGCCTCTGGTGCGAGAAAAACCAAATGTATCGAATGCAAAATGTACAAACACATGTTGATTTTCTATACATGCATTCTCGTGCTTTACCACTTTGCACGCGGCCGCTTTCAAAGCAGCCTGCCCAGCTGTGAAACCCCCGCTCCCCAAACCAATGAGAGGAGAGACCCCAGTAAGATCCACACACGCATGCTTCCCTCCTATCTTTAATTAGTATTATAATTAAATTAGTTATTAGATCCATTAGGATAATTATTAATTAATCATTATCTTGTTTAAGGTTATCCTATAATATTTAGGGATTTTATTTAATCATCCAAAGCATGAAAAATCGAATTCTAACAAATTTCTAAGCAGATAATTACCAAATAACAAGCACATAAATCAAATTAGGCAGGATATCCCAAAATTTTGGATCTGTACTAAGTTCACGCCGTGACACATACACTGTCATGTCGTGAACTCAGTCAGACAAATTTTTTTCTTCGATTCAACTAATGTGCTTTCAATGTTAGACACACCAATTAGCTCTGATACCACTGATGGGTTTATTAGGTTGCAAAGAAAAAACGTTTAATGCGGAAAATCACTTAACAATTAAGAAAGGGCACATGCAACCTAAAAGGATTCATGTCTTCACATTAGGGCAACGTACTTTAAAGAAAAAAAACTACAATGAACCGTTGTAAATTTTGAAAATCATAAAGTAGAGTTACATACCTTAAACTTGTTATAGCAAATAAGTTTACTTGATTCCTTCCTTTTTTTTAGCATGGAAATCTAGCACCAAAAGGATGATGTCTCTAATGGCTCACACCCAAACCATAGAACTAGAAGGAATTTGAGGAGAGAGGAAAGATGTATAAATTTCATTCATAACCTTTGAGGGAAGTGTATGCACGAATTTGAGGTCTTTATGGGTCCTATTTATACTTTAGGTAACATGGGGACAAAGCAACATTTGAATACTTAAATAATGAATTTAATCCAAATCAAATCATTTCCTTGTTAACATCCAGGAGGCTTCTGGAAACCCTAGAAGAGCTCTTGAAAGTGTCCTCCCTAGGATGGTTATAGAATTGCCTCTTTTGTTCAACTCTTGAACAATTACAATTCACCCATTGCACCTTTAATTAATTCCAATTAGTCCTAAATTAATGTCAAATTATTTTTGTTTAATAATTAATTAATTAATTCTAATTGATTTCTCATTAATTTATTAATCATATAAATTAACAAATCACGTACTTTAACAATTGATCTCTTATTAATTTATTAATCACATAATAAGTTACCAAATCAACTATCTATTTCAAATTAATATATTAATCATATAATATATTAATAAATCATTTCCTCATAATTTCCAATTACCTTATTAATCATATAATAATCTAATAAATCATCCACTCTCTATAAATGTCATTCTAATCAAGTTCTAGTTATGAGGGCAACCTAAAACATATTTTGCTTCTAATTACAAGAATATACCAATTTAGTTATTGGCTTAGACACCTCAATCCAACAACATAAACATACAAACTTGATCACTTTGTTCTTCCTCCAGCCTGTAGATCCTATCTTAATGTTTCCTTTTCTCTTCTCTCGACGCTAAACATACCCAACGTCTTTTTGTGTTAGTTTTGATTACAACATAAAAAACATCCACCACACTCTTATTGTTATGAAATAAATATAGAGCATATATGAAAATTTTACCCATCACCCTTTTATCAATGTCAAACCTCTTCAAGGACTTGAAGTCGACCTCATTTTCAGATGTTTCATCAATCACTACATAAATTTTATTTCATCAATAATCATATATGTTTTGGCCACCATCATACCCATTTATGAACACCTATCTCTATAGATTTATCGATTTTATCAATATCCTTATTTACTGATTTCGCTGATAACCAGATATGGTGACCAAATTGCCAACGTCACTTTTTCCCTTGTAAAATTCATATTGACCAAAAAAGGTGTTTCTCGTAATGGTTATTGAAAGAAGCTTTGAAGATGGAAGCTCCGATTATCCATAATGTAACATCCCAAAAACCACAATAAAATTTTTCGTTTTTAATTAAAGTAAAATAAATTTTCAACCAAAACCCAAGTCATAATAAACCAATGTCAAGTACAAATACTCCAAAATCAATGTACCGTAATATTTCCAATACATGTCGCCGAAGGATGCTTACGACCACACCTTTTCTTTTCCCCGATCATCTGAAGTACCTGAAACATAACACTTAAACCGTAAGCCAAAGATTACTGAGTTCCCCAATATACCACCACACAAACATATAACAACATATATACTAGGCCCACAACCATCACGTTGGATTACCCCTGAGCCCACAACATGAGTCTTGCTAGCCTTTCTGGCCCAAAGCTCGTGTCTGGATTGCTCCCGAGCCTACAACATAAGTATGGCATGCCTATCTGGACCACAACTTATTTCTTGCTTGCTCCCAAGTTTTTGGCTTCCATACAAAGCAACATTGCCTCAACCCAACCACACTATGTTGACATATGCAACAGATTAACATATAACCAATAAAAAATAATCATACAAATCTAACAGATCACTACAACATAGCAACATCCTATATACCATGATACATAACGGAATGGGTCGGCATTGGTTCCTCCGACCCAAGGGTATAGTGAGGAAACTCACCTCATAGTCTGAAAAGATAACAGAAAAGAACGCTACTCCAAATGTCAACTCTATTGGTCACCTATACAATAAACAGTGACCTAAAATCAAATTACAGATCAAAATACCCAAAATTCCCCTAAGTCAAACTTGGTCAAACCCCAAGTCAAAGGTCAAAGTCAACAAGTCAAAAAGTCAAGGGAAGGTCAAGCTGGTTGAGTACGCCCCACGTACTCAGCTACTATGTTGGGCGTAGTCGCAACCCATCCAAAACCACATGACTCGAATCCAGTACGTGCAGCGTACCCATTGGTACGCCCAACATACTCCGTCTGAATCCAAATCTTTATATTAAGAGCTTATTCCTTAAAGACATCTCGCCTGAACTCGGGTCTAGACCCATAACATCATTATAAGTCATAAAGTTTCCACCTTTATGACTTTCCATGGCCATACAAAGTCCAAATTCTAAAACCCTAACTTAAAAATCCATTAAGACATCATAACTCTTGTATGGAAGGGATAGAAGGACCAAGATCACATTTTTATGGGTCCTAACACCTAAAAACATCTGAAAGGACAACTCTTCTAGTTAGAGTAATCCATACTCATGAGCACCAAGCCTTATGAGACCAAAATGAACACAAACTCACGGTTAACAAGATCTAAGCAAATAACTCATCAAGTTTCAGACTTTATACCTCCAAAGGATGCTTGAGGGTGAAACACTTCTAGATCCAAAATGCCTTGAGCTTCAAAGATGATTTCCTTTCTTTATCCTTCCCTCAAGATCACCAAAAATGCCTTTTTAAGCTCAAAAAGGCTCACACAAAGGATTAGGGTTTGTTTGGGACGAATTAGGCAATGGAGGCTGATGAGGGTAAAGGTCTTCTGAAGTTAATGATGCTTAAATAGGGCTCAAACCCTAAAAATAAGGGTTTAGGCATCAACCACGTACGCCCTGCGTACATAAGCATACACCCAACGTACTAGAAAAGTCATATGTCCCATATAAGGGAGCCATGGGATCAAATTACGATAAATTTATACCTTGGGGTCAAAATTGAAAATTTACCTGAATATTGAACGTTACAATTCTCTCCAACTTGAATCAGACTTCTTCCTCGAAGTCTAGTACCACAAAAAACTCAGGTAGTGCTCTCGTATCTCCGCCTCGGGTTCCCAAGTCATTCGGAACCCTTTCAATGTTGCCACTGAACCTTAACCAAAGATACCACCTTGTTGTGCATGGCCTTCGTCTTCCTATCCATAATTTCCACTGGCATGTCAACGTAGTTCAAGCGACCATCAACCTGAATATCATCCAGAGGGACCAATGCTGAATCATCAGCTACACACTTTCATAGCTTAGAATCATGAAAAGTGCTATGAATATGGGGAAGCTCCTCAAGCAGATCCAATCGATAGGCCACCATGCCTACTCTGGCGATCACTCGAAACGGCCCAATATATGGGGCCCCAACTTGTCCCCCTTCCTGAAGCGTATTACATCCTTAGAGCGTGATAACTTCAGTAAGACCATATCCTCAAGCTTGGATCGACGACTGTCAGCATAACTCTTCTGCCGACTCTAGGCGGTCTGCAACCTCTGCAAGATCTACTGAATAAAATTTGTCATCTGGAGAACTACTTCGGTCTTTCCCATAACCCTGTGAAGGATTTTCTCCCTAACAGACTGGGGTACGACACTTCCTCCCATACATAAGCCCAAACGACGGTCTGCTGATACTGTAGTGATAGTTTTTGTTGTAAGAGAACTCAGCCACATGAAGGTAGGAATCCCAACTCGTACAAAAATATATAACACAAGCTCTCAACATATCCTCGAGTGTCTGGATGGTCCTCTCGCTCTGGCCATCAGTTTGCGGATGATAAGCATTGCTAAAATGTAACCTCGTACCCAGTTCCTTCTGGAACCTCTGCCAAAATCGAGAAGTGAACTGAACATCTCGATCCGATACAATAGAAACCAAAACACCATGTCGGGCGACCATCTCGCGCACATAAACATCGGCCAATATCTCGGCCGAGGAGCTCTCCCATATAGCTGAAAAGTGGGCACTCTTGATCATACGGTCCACTATAACCCATATCGCATCAAATCCCTTGGCCGTCCAAGGTAACTTGGTGATGAAATCCATGGTGATATATTCCTATTTCCACATGGGAACCTCCAAAGGCTGAAGCTTGCTATGCAGCCTCTGGAGCTTAGCCTTGACCATCCGACATGTCAAGCACCTCTCAACATACTAGGCTATCTACATCTTCATACACGACCACCAATAACTAAGTCTTAAATCCCGATACATCTTGGTGGATCAAGGGTTTATCGAAAATTTGGACTTATGTGCCTCATCCAACACAGCCTGCCAGATCCCACCAAAATCAGGTACCTAAACCCAGTCACACCAGGTCAATAATCCACGACCATCGATAGAAAACATGTCAATCTCACCCTTGATTCGATCATATTTCTAATTCTCCTTCTTGACTCCCTCGGCCTAAGCCTCCCTAATAAAATCCAGAAGTGGTGAATCGATCAAAATCCTCATACATACACTCCCACCAGAAGAACTAGCTAACTTGCGACTCAAAGCATCAGCGACCACATTCGATTTTCCCGGGTGATAAAGAAACTCGCAATCATAATCATTGACTACGTCAAACCATCTACGCCGCCTCATATTTAGATTCGGCTGATCCATGAGATATCTCAAACTCTTGTGATCCGTGTACATGGTACAATGGGCCCCATATAGATAATGTCACCAAATCTTGAGGGAAAACACCACCACTCACAGCTCCAGATCATGAGTAGGATATCGAACCTCATGCGACTTCATCTATCTAGAAGCATAAGATCAAACTCTCCCTCGTTGCATAAGTACCACCCCCAAACTGGTGATAGAAGCATCACAATAAACCATAAAATACTCACACCCTCCGAGAGGGTCAACATCGGGGCCTCACATAATTTCTATCTCGGCATCTTGAATGCAGCCTGCTGCTCAGGCCCTCAACAAAAATCTATGCCCTTCCTCATGAAATGAGTGAGGGGTACAACAACCTTGTAGAAATCCTGAATAAACCTCCGATAATACCCTGCTAAACCCAGAAAAATCATGATCTCTGAAGGAGTCTTGGGGACCTCCCACTGCATAACTGCCTCAATCTTGGTCGGGTGGACAAAAATCCCGCTCTGGATAATGAGGTGTCCCACGAACTGGGCCTCCCGTAACCAAAAATCACACTTCGAGAACTTGGCATAAAGCTTTTCCCTCCTCAAAACACCCACCAACTCTCGATGGTGCTCCTCATGCTGCTACCTATTCTTGGAATAGACCACGATATCGTTGATGAAAACAATAACTAATCGATCGAGTATCAGCATGCACACTCGATTCATCAAATCCATAAATGTCGCAGGCGCATTAGTGATCCCAAACGACATCACCACGGGCTCGTAATGACCATAACGAATCTGAAACGCTATCTTGTAACATCCGGTCTCGAGAAGCTTCCAGTTTTGGGAATTATGGACACTAATGGATCAAGCTAGCACCCTGGACTTCAAAGGGTTTGGGTTTTAGGCCCATTTAGGAGTCGATTATATAGGTTGTGCGAGCCAAGCTCTCGGTTTGTGCTTTGGAGCCCAAGGGTATATTGGTAAAAGTGATGCTTCAGGCCTTTATCGAATTAAGGATTCTAGTTCGGAAGGTTTAGAGTTAAAGGAGACTTGATGGGGTTGTAGGTCCTTTCATTACCTTTCCAATCATATAAAGAATGTTGGAAACGGATTCGGGACGCAAAATTATGACCGTTAGAAATTAGGTTGGTTTTGGGATTTGACCTTGTACGCTGGGCGTACAGGATGTACACTGGGCATACTAGGCATGGTTCATCACGAAGTTTATTCCAGTACGTTGGGCGTACGTCAGTCAGATGCAAACCCTAATATTTGGGTCTTTGACCCTATTTAAAGGTCTTAAATCATTCCAAACCCTTCTTACCTTTAGCCTCCATTCTCTCTAACCCTAAATTCGAAACCCTAGACCCATTTGTTAGATTATTCAGCCTTTGAGTTATTTTGGTGTGTTTTTGGTGCTTTTGGAAGAAGAAGAACTCATTGTAGGAGTGTTGGTTAGCTAGAAGCTTGAAGATCTAGAACTCTTTTCCCCTTTGCAAGCTTATGGAGGTATAAAGTTTTAATCTTGATGGTTTTTTTCATGTAGATCTAGTTTGGGTTATGATTTCTCATGTTTTGGTCCCATAGTTGTGGTTCTTGTGAGTAAAAATTACTAAAGAACCTTTAAGCCTCATTTTTGGTCTTTGTTGAAGTCATTAAGCCATAAAAATCGGATCTTGATGATTATTATCCTTCCATGCATGAGTTAGTAGCCTTTTGATGAAATTATGGATTTAGGGCTTTGGTTTAGACACCATTAAGCCATGAAAAGTCATAAAGTTAGGAACTTTATGACTTATGATGTCCCAAAAGAATTAGATTTAAAAGTTAGACGTGTTGTCTTACACCATTAAGAGCTAAAATGGAGTTTTTGGGCTTCAACACCGTATATTGGGCGTACTGGGTTGGTGCGTGGGGCTTACACACCAAGGTGCCATAATGGGCCTTTTTGGGCCTTAGGTCTTTTGGGATTTAGGCCATGAGTTGTTGGGTAAGATATAGGAAGAGTAAAATGGTCTTTTACCTATTGGTATGATAGGATATGAATTGGACCTTAGATTATGGAAATTGCCTTAATTATTTATTAGCGATAATTTGGATGTGTTTAGTGTAAAGAACCCGGTAGCAGCAGCGCCTGCGATTCAGTTATCTCTAGATTGAGGTGCGTTTCCTCATTTTATCCGTTGGTTGAAGGCACCAATGCCGACCCACTATGATATGCTATGTAGGATGTTAGCTGTCTTTGTAACTCTTGCATTGTATGATGGGCTAGGCCTAATGGCATGCATTTTGGGCTAGGACAAACTGCGTGAGAGGGTTGGGCCCATTATATGATAGGTTAGGCTCATTTATGAAGGGCTAGGCCTAACTGTATTTCGAGCTGGGCCCATTGATTAGGAAGGGCTAGGTCCATTTTTGTGGGATGGGTCCAATGTGAGGGCTAGGCCCAAGGATATGTATGGTATGTGGTATTTTGGGGAACTCACTAAGCTTTGTGGTTACGGTTTCATGTTATGGTTTCAGGTACTTCCAGTTCGAAAGGGAAGAGCCCGACATGACTGCACAAAATCCCCCATAGTTTGTTCTACATTTGATTAATCATGATTGTCACTCTGATGTTTAGATACTATTTTTCACATTGATTGATTTTGGAAATGGAATGTTATATGAGCTAATGTTTTAAAAATGAAAAATATTCCATGGATTTTTGGGACGTTGCAAGTTGGTATCAGAGCCTTGGTTTGAGGAATTCGAGCACACTCTCGGTGTGACTGAACTCAGGCTGAGGAATTGGTAATCTTTTGAAAGAAAACAAAGTTCTAAAAATATTTTATAAAGAGAAAGGGGGTGTGATGTGTGCAATCAACAGGGCTCAAGTAAGTGATTCCCAGAATACCCATACATGTTGATATGTTAATTGATATGAATGGTCGCATGCTAGGAAAAGGCTAAGGATACTTTCAGGAACTGGATGATAGATTTTCCTGACATGTGATGCCTCGTAGCCTAGGAGGAATTGGATGCTATGCTAGATTTGGAATCTGTATTGGTAGAAGTAATTGCTAAGTGTATGCTTTAAAAATTGTATACTATTTGCATCACATAGTCCTAGAATGATTGATTTAGTCTTATTTCTTGTTCTCTGTCTGGTTGTGGTCCTAGGGTAGGTTCAGTTATTCGATAGTCTATTTGATCCATTATTGTGAATAATTTGCATGTATAAGGCAACCGACAGTGAGAGTAGAAATTCCATGCATGGTAGTAGTGAGTAAGCATGGGATGCCCTTTGTTTGTTCTGTGGTTTGGAGTGTTACTGCACGAATGTTGCTTGATTTGTGCTTTGTGGAGCCCTTATTGATGTATGTTGACCATTAAGGGAATATGTTTAAGTCACATGCTGCAAGGGTTGGAAAATCTCAGAGTGATGAATTTTTTTTATTGCGCAGCTCTCGTTTGCATCTAACCGTCGTGGGGTGGAGTCTTTTACTCAAGGTATTATCTTAGCTTTGTTGCATGCGATTGTATTCATGAACTAGTTGGCTGGCATTAGTGAGATTCCTTCAACAACTGATGGCAGGGTGAGGTCGGGAACCTAGGAGAGCCTAGGAAGTGTTGTAGCGGGTTTGGTTGTGTTGTATAGCGGGTACTTGGATTACCAGTTTGAGAAGGTAACTTAGAGGATTCGGGATAACTCTTGAGAAAAGTATGGACATGTGTGGAAGGTAGTATTAGGCCCATACTACTGAAAGCACAGTATTTTTACTCGAATCAAGGAGTGTCACGGAGATTCTAGGAAGCTTGTAGGATGAGGAATTATATGGGTATGTTTTGATTATTGTATGGTTGCTTTTCAGAATGGTGATGAGCACTCGCGGAAGAGGATCTGGTTCAGGTTCAGGTGTTGGAACTGAACTGATGGATGAGCGGATGCGGGAGTTTATTTTGTCAAAGAACACCTATAGTATGTTGGAGCAGACTCCGGTGATTTTCGGTTAGGTCAAGAAGGGGATCTTGGATATTATGGAGAAGCGTCAGGACGCATACCCTTCTGGGATTATGGAGTTACTGGATAAGCGACTCGGGATCTTTCGGGCTGAGATTGTGGCAGAACAGTTCAAAGCGCAGACTCCCTCTTTTCAGGAATTCAAGGATTATGAGCACTGGAGTTCTTTGGGGATACAGACCCCATTGCTAGCCGCTGATGGATCGCTAACCTAGAGAATGCTTAGCGGAGGAGTCTTACCCTGAGGAGCGAAGGTGGGATTTGCACCTTGTCTTTTGAAGGACCGAGCTCGTGATTGGTGGGAGGAGGTCGGTAGTGCGTTGGGATCTGCGGCCGTGGTGGCCATGTCTTGGGAGGAGTTTGCCACACGATTATAGTTAGATTTTGTGATAGCAATAGTGGTGCAACGGCTGGCGAGGGAGTTTCAGGATCTTCGTCAGACTACAGAGACTGTGGCAGAGATCATTTCTAATTTTCAGGAGAGGGCTTTGTTGGTTCCATAGTATGCGGCGGACAAGGAGATGAAGAAGGTGAGGTATTATGATATATTGAAGGATGAAATTAGGGAGTTTATGAGCTTGTCAGGGTGCAAGACCCTAAAAGATATGATTGCTAGAGCCCGTGAGCGGGAGATTGATTTGGAGCACCTCGGGAAGAGGAAACTAGAGCAGATTCAGATCGCAGTGGGCCAGGCGAAGAGGCCTAGAACTCAGGATTTACGACATAAAGGCCATCAGGTCTAGAGCCATTGTGCCAAGTGTGGGAGGACCCAAAAAGGGAGTTGTCGTAAGAAAGGAATGGGTTGCTTCAGTTGTGGTGGGACTAGTCATTTATGCAGAGATTATTCTCGAGGCTCGACTCCGATGTGTTTGCACTACAATCAGGTGGGCCACAAAAGGCCGACTGTCCGAGGTTGATGAGTGGAGCAGTGAGTGCACCTGCTCTAGTTACTTTGAGGATTACTGACGGTCGTAAGGTTCGGGCGAAAGCCCCGACAGTGAGGAGCCGAGCCTTGCAGCTGCAGAGAGGGGAGACCAGAGTTTCATCAGATGCTATCACGGGCATGTTATCTTTTTCTTTTCCGTGTGCCTTATTATTTGTATATATGCACTATTGGATCATGTGTTTTGTATGTGTAAGATATAATCTTCGATTTAGTTTTCGTTTCTGCTTGGTTAGTATTATCAGGGATCATGATATGCCATTTTGCTTGTCGAGAGTCATGAGTAGGGCACATCTTGTTGGGCTATGTTTAGGTTGTCAACCATTTTGGTGTGGGCCCTTGGAAAAAAGGAATTTGGGGTACCGCTTGGAAGATCAGTAGTTGGATTAGCGTGTTAGTTCAACAGTGGGGCAGAAGAAGTTTTATTGCAAGTCTATTTGATTATTGGAATACGAGATAGTTGTGAGGTGTAAGGGGTCGATCAGGATTCGAATGCAAGAGATTTGCCGTCGGGTTGGTGCTCTCAGGTTTGTGAAGGTGGTCCTCGCATCATAAGCTTTAGGGAAAAGAACCCATGGAAGAAGAATATCCCTTTCTGGGTAAACGAATTCAGAGTTCACAGTGTATGTATGTCGATTCGGATGGATGTCCGTCGATTGTTGATGGGCTTTTGATCTAATCTCTACCGCTGGTAGGGTAGGAGCGGTAGTGAGTGGGTGATGATCTTGGTCGCATGGGTTTGTTCAAGCGTTAGGAGTGTCAAAGAAATTTGATATGATATCTGTTAAAGATGGTTTGAATGCATAAATCCTTCAGCAAGTGGGTTGTTGGGTTGGTGAACCATCAGTTCTGGTAAAAAGGGGTTCATCTTTCATTGTATTTGATAAGATTAGTAGGGCATAGTTAAATCCAAGTATGGGAGAACTGTTTGGATTATCGGGGATAGTTTCAGGTGCGGAACAAGGAGGAGTTCTACATCCTATCCAAGAGGAAATTCAGTTCAAGTGGTAGTATGGATAGAGGTTGCACAAGGTTTGGGTTCAAAAACTTTCATCGAAAGGGTGGCGCATTCGTAGTGATGCATGGCAGATATGTGATTGGGTCCAGGTAGAGAGTTGTGTTAGAACCTCTCTGCCTGTTCTTTTCTGATGAAGGCTTTAGGGTTCAAAGCATGACCCGAACACCTGATTGATATGTTTTCGATGTGGTTTTGGCACCGGTTTAATTGTGGGTTGGTATGGTAGATGAAGAGCAAGACCATGAGCTAGGATCATGGCTGTTATGGGAAGTGTTGTGAGTCTACGATGGGATCGTAGCATTCACCAGGATGAGATAGGACATGGTAGGAGTGGTTGTTGGTTTGAAGGACGATCAATGCATGTATGGATTGAGGCGGATGGTATTGTTGGTAGACCAATCCTTGTTTGGAATGAGGATCATTGGATTCAAGGCGATGTTAGGCATGTTTGGCACTGAAGTGGGTGAGACCTGTGGGAGAGGCCCATTCGATTGTGCGATTGGGTGAGACCCGTAGGCAATGCGCGTTTGGTTAGGATAGTATCGGTGAAACCTGGTAAGAAATGGCGTCAGTGGGGTATTGGACCACCTCTAGAGTGGGGTGACTCTGTGGTCAATAGATAGCATCCGTCTGGTAACGACCCAAAAATCTCCTTGTTAACGATGTTAGTCTTCCGTTATACATAGGATTTCGTTGTGCATATATTTTGTGTGGGACTATATGCTTATTATATAATAACATGAACAAAAAGATATTATGTATGATTTATAAGATTTAATTAATTAATAGTTAATATGTTTTAAAGGTATTTAAGTAATATTAGGATTTAATTAATAAAAAATGGTTTATTTTATATGTAAATAGAAATTAAGCGGTTATAACAAAAAAAAAAACACATCATATTTAATATGGTGAGGGTCATTATTAATAGAAGTATCAAAGATGAGGGGATATAATTGTAGATTACAATTCAATTTGTGAATTGAATTATCTACGTAACTCACGATTGTATATTAGTTCTAAATTACCCTACGACGATTAAGAAAACTACCACAACCTATCTGTTCTTCTTCGTTTCCGTTACCATATCGATTTGTATTCTTCCCCTACACCCTAAATACATCGATCAAACCCCCTCCTTGGGGCAGACATATTTACCTCGACCTGAGAAAAAGGAAGAGATGGAAAAGCAAGTGAAAACGAGATAGTAAAACAAGAGAGTGAGGCTATAATAAAGAGAATTTTGAGACAGTCATGATCTTGGAGACGTCTTCAGGTCCTTCGAGAGTGAAGGAAAGAAGCAAAACACATTTGGACTTGTTATTACTGTTGTGCGATCAGAATCAGGTATGCACATACTAACTCGGGATTGAAATGTCTGAAATTGTTATTGTGATTCTTTCTACCAAAAGCCGAATCAAAGCCTATGCCACTATGCGTTGTGAGATGATTTATGTCTCCTTATATCCTTGATCCCATCAGCCCTATATGTTGGTGTTTTAACCCTTGTTTGTTGTTGAATGACTTTAAATTTGTACCTAAGCATGTTGTTACAGCCCAAACCAGATGACCCGAATTTGTTACTTAGGTCCAGCCCAACCCACTAGCTGGCTGGCTTCTAGATAGCTTCTAGATGGTGTCTCTTGGTTTCCTGTCCTTTAGTTTGCTTGTCCCTTTATTTTCCATGTCTGTTTATATTCCAGGGAGGCCCGTAAAAAGGGCTCTTCCCCCTCTCATTTGTACACACGAATATTAGAGTGAGATCAATACAAGTTTCCAGCATTCCTTTGATCTGCAAGTGTTTCTAGTCAACCTCTCATATTGTTTTCGACTTACTTGGCTGTCTTTGATAGCAAGATTGCCAAGGTCGCACGAGCCTGAAATCGACTCTGTGAGAGGTGGCATCAGAGCAAAGGATTTATCCTTGGTACTCCGTGGAAGGTTGCAACACGATGGAAGGCGAAGAATCTATGATTACCCCGGACAACCTTGATGATCGTGGCAGGGAAGCTGAGAAGACGAAGGCCAAGAGGTCCAAATATCGAAGCAAATCCAGGCCTCCCCCTATTCTGTCCAGCAGCTTCGTTGAATCTGTCGAGACCCATGTTGCTGGCCTGGAGTCTCTTATTGAAGGTGTGCAAGTCCAAATCACCGATATGTATGAAAAGATCAAAGAGCTGACCATAGAGAATGCCGAGATGGCACAAGCTGCCAAGATTATGATCAATGATGTGACTATCGAGTTCAAACAGGAACTCGGAGCCATGTACGAAGAATTGTAGGCCCACAAGAAATCTATTGGAGATGAAATTCGTGCTATCCATGAAGAAATGGAAGTATTAAAGCGAGAAGCCAAGAAACGACGCTTGATGGTGGGGAAACTTGGAAGCCACAGTGCCAGTCCTAGCATCAAAGTTCCCAAACCTGATGTGTATAATGAGATACGAAATGCTTCCATGGTCGAAAATTTCCGGTTCGGACTGGAACAATACTTTGTTGCAAGTGGTGTGCTCGATGATGCCGCAAAGATCGGGAATGCCCCGACATTTTTGCGTGAATCCGCCTAACTTTGGTGGAGGAGGAAGTACACTGAAAGGGAGAAAGGAACGTGCACCATTGACATGTGGGCCCAGTTTAAAATGGAGTTGCGAAAACATTTTGTCCCACATAATGCCACTGAAGAAGCTATGGGGAAGCTGAGACGCCTACGCCAAGGAGGCACGATTGCAGACTACATCAAAGAGTTCACTACGATTATGCGGTAAATGGAAGATTTATCGGACAGGGACGCCCTGTTCTACTTTAAAGATGGGTTACGTGATTGGGCTAAAACTGAATTAAATCGGAGGAATGCTCAGACCTTGGATGAAGCAATATCGATGGCAAAATCACTGTTAGATTACAAACCCCCACAAAGAAACCCCCTGCTGCAAAGGCAGGAGGAGAAAAGAATGCCCCAAGAAAGTTCGAAGAGCAACAGACGGACATACCAAAGTTCGATAATCAGTTCAGGCGTGACCCTCCGAAAGCCACCAGCAAACCATGTTTCATTTGTGACGGACCTCACTGGACGCGGGAATGTCCCAATCGGAAAGATATGAATGCATTGGTGGCGGATATGGTAAATAAGGGCCAAGGCGAAACTGAAACACAAGAAGAATTGGGCGCAATAAGGCGCCTGGAAACTTTGACAAAGCTCCTATCAAAAGAAACAGACGAAGAGAAAGGCCTTCAGTTTGTGTACGTGTTGATCAATGGGAAGGATTCGGTGGCCCTTGTGGACACCGGAGCATTACACAATTTCCTGGATGTAAAAAAGGTAGAAAGATTGGGAATCCGTTGTCTTCCAGGAAGTGGCACAATCAAAGCTGTAAACTCGGGAGACAAGAAGATTTTGGGGACAGCTATGGTCATGGTGCGTATTGATAACTGAATAGTTGATCTAACTTTTACCATTCCCCAATGGATGATTTCAGGGTTGTTTTGGGCTTGTCCTTCTTCCGAAAAGCTCACATATTCCCAATACCTTCCGTAAGCTCACTCATTTTTCTTGATGAGGACCTCATCCAAGTAATGCGGTTGAAAGGAACCAAAGAGATCACTCCCATGTTGTCGGCCCTACAGTTTAAGAAAAGAGCAAAAGATTATGTGTGTTATGTTGCAGCCATTCGGGAAAAGGTAGAGGAATACGAGGGCTGCCCTCCAAGAGACTTGCCGATCCTGATCCAAGAAGTCTTGGAGGAATACAAGGATGTGATGCCTGCGGAACTACCAAAACGGTTGCCGCCACGAAGGGAAATAGACCACCAGATCGAGTTGTAACCCGGAGCAAAACCCCCTGCAATGAGCCCCTACCGAATGACCCCCCTGGAATTGGCAGAACTACGAAAGCAGCTCAAAGAACTCCTGGATGTGGGTTACATCCAACCCTCAAAAGCTCCTTTCGGGGCACCGGTTCTATTCCAGAAAAAAAAAGATGGTTCCCTTCGAATGTGCATAAACTACCGTGCCCTCAACAAAGTCACTATAAAGAATCGCTAACCCATTCCCTTGATATCCGATCTTTTTGATCAAATTAGCAACACGAGATTCTTTTCAAAACAAGATCTTCGGTCGGGATATTATCAGGTTCGAATAGCCGAAGGCGACGAACCAAAAACTGTTTACATTACAAGGTACGGATCGTTTGAATTCCTTGTCATGCCCTTCGGTCTAACCAACACTCCAGCAACCTTTTGTACTCTGATGAACAAACTCTTTCAGCCCTTCTTAGATCAATTTGTGGCTGTTTACCTTGATGACATAGTGGTGTACAGCAAGACCATTGAGGAACATCAAAAACACTTGAAACAGGTGTTGCAAGTTCTGCGGGAGAACGATCTATATGTCAAGCTGGAGAAATGCTCATTTGCGCAACAAGAAGTAGAATTCCTTTGACACCGTATTCGGGAAGGGAAACTGATGATGGATCCTGCAAAAATAAAGACCATACAGGAGTGGAAAGCCCCGACAAAGATACCTGAACTACACTGCTTTCTCGGTCTAGTAAAATACTATCGAAAATTCATCCAAGGATACTCTGCCATAGCAACCCCTCTGACAGAATTTTTGAAGAAGAATAAGGCGTGGAACTGGACCGAGGAGTGTGAAAGTGCCTTTAAGAAGTTGAAGGTCGTCGTGATGCAAGAACCTGTTATGAGATTACCCGATTGTACTGTCCCTTATGAATTACATACTGACGCTTCTGATTTTGCTATAGGTGGGTGTTGATGCAGGAAGGACACCCAGTTGCGTATGAGAGTCGAAAGTTAAACGAAACGAAGAGGCGCTATACAGTCTAAGAGAAAGAGATGACCGCTGTCATACATTGCTTACTCACCTGGAGACACTACCTGCTAGGGAGTCGGTTTGTGATCATGACAGACAACATATCCACAAGCTACTTCCAAACGCAAAAACGCTTGAGTCCGAAATAGACCTGATGGGAGGATTTCCTAGCATAATTTGATTATGACCTTATGTACAAACCTGGGAAAACAAATGTTGTTGCTGATGACCTTATCCAGAAGGCAGAATTGGCAAGAATCTCGTTGACTCAACCTCCAACAAGCCTGCTGGACCAGTTAAAGGAAGGGATGAATCACGACCCGGCAGCAAGCAATTTGGTGAAATTGGCGAAGGAAGGAAAGACTCCAAGGTTTTGGCTAGAAGATGGGCTGTTATACACTGTGGGTAATCGAATATACGTGCCCGTATGGAAGAATTTGCGACGTGCTGTTATCAAAGAATGTCATGACTCATTATGGGCTGGCCACCCCGGGATGCACCAGACTCTTGCCCTTGTCCAACAGCGCCATTATTGGCCACACATGCAGAACGATATCGAAGTGTACGTGAAAACATGTCTTGTTTGCCAACAAGACAAGGTAGAGCAAAAATGGTCCACAGGACTTTTGGAACCCCTTCCGATTGCTGAAAGACCGTCGGACAGCGTGACCATGGATTTCATAGTCGCCCTCCCAAAATCAGAAGGATTCGGAGCCATAATGGTGGTAGTGGATCGGTTAAGCAAATACGCAACCTTTATTCCAGTCACAACATAATGTAAAGTAGAGGAAGTGGCTCGAGTGTTCTTTATGAACGTGGTGAAACTTTGGGGTATTCCGCGCAGTATCATCAGCGATCGAGATCCACGATTTACAGGGAAATTCTGGGGGAACTTTTCAAACTCTTGGGGACAGATTTGAACTTCTCAACCATCTTTCATCCCCAAAGTGATGGCCAAACCAAACGCGTAAACGCCTTGTTGGAGTTGTACCTCAGGCACTATGTGAGTGCCCACCAAAAAGACTGGGCAAAGCTGTTGGATGTCGCTCAATTCTCCTTTAATCTGCAGAAAACTAAATCAAACGGGAGAAGCCCGTTCGAGATCGTGACTAGTCAACTACCTATTACTCTTGATGCACTAACAACCCTTTATTCAGGGAATAACCCATCAGCATTCAAGTTTGCAAAAGAGTGGCACGAAGATGCTGAAGAAACTCGAGCCTGTATCAACAAGGCTAGAAAGAAAATGAAGAAATGGGCTGACGAGAGACGAAGACACGTCGAGTTTCGAGTCGGAGACTTAGTGATGCTGAAACTCCTGCCAAATCAGTTTAAAGCGTTAAGGAGTTTGCATAAAAGCCTCATCAGAAAATATGAAGGACCATTCCGTATTGTCAAGAAGATTGGATCGGTCGTCTACCAACTAGAACTACCACCACGGTTGAAGATCCACCCGGTAGTGCCCGTGAGTTTGCTAAAACGGTATCATGGAGACGAAGAAGATCCAGATCAAAACGTATCAAAGCGAGCCCCGACCATAATCACAACACAATTTGACAAGGAAGTAGAGTGCATCTTGGCTGATCGAGTAATTCGCAAACGTGGAGTGCCGAGCAGCAAAGAATACTTAGACCGATGGAAAGGCGAGGATGAAGGCGAGACGAGCTAGGAATGAGAATACGTGTTGTGGCAATTTGGAGAGACTATACAAAGTTATGAGGAAGGAACGACGGGGACGTCGTGAAATCAAGTGGGGGAGGGTGTTACAGCCCAAACCAGATGGCCCGAATTTGTTAGTTAGGTCCAGCCCAACCCACTAACTGGCTGGCTTCTAGATAGCTTCTAGATTGTGTCTCTTGGTTTCCTGTCCTTTAGTTTGCTTGTCCCTTTATTTTCCATGTCTGTTTATCTTCCAGGGAGACCTATAAAAAGGGCACTCCCCCCTCTCATTTGTACACACGAAAATTAGAGTGAGATCAATACGAGTTCCCAGCATTCCTTTGATCTGCAAGTGTTTCTAGTCAACCTCTCATATTTTTTTCGACTTACTTGGCTGTCTTTGATAGCAAGATTGCCAAGGTCGCACGGGTCTGAAATCGACTCCGTGACAATGTGCTGATTACTATCCTCACCTTCCTGCCAATGTTTTTTTTTTTTTTTTGTAATACCCTTGCTGCCCGATCACTTTTTCCATTGGCCTTGAATAATACCATACATAAAGTGGTCATCATGGGTTTAAAGGTTCAAATTCTTCGTAACCTTCGAATTGATATTTAGTGATTCTCGTACCAGTTTAAACACTTACACAAATTCACCTAATATTTAGAAATTATGGTACAGTCATATTGGCCGCTTTTAGAATAAAATATGAAGTTACAATTAAAATCGTGTGTAACAAGCTATATGATTTGTATTTATAAAATTCTCAGTAAAGTGGAGGATGTTTTAGCAAATAATGATGAATCATGCTGAATAATTCCTAAGTTAAAGTGGTAATATTTGGGCTTAATAACGTTACGTGATTATTATTAATAAGAATAAATAATGAGTTTGGGCCATGGACGTATTATTTTGGTTACAATGATTAACAGTACATTGATGTGGTTCAAAGTTCTTTAAAGATGTTATTAAACTGTATATATAAATTTTACTTACAATGTAAATTGTAGTAAAATTATAAAGGAGATTAATAAGAGGAAAACGTTATTAATTGGCTATCGTGTTTTATTATAAGTTTTTCTATTAACTAATATTAGTTAAATAGACTAATAAAATGAACACACGAGTATAATTGTGTGTATTATCTTTAGGTCGTCAACGACTTAACGAGATTACGAGGTGACGGCTAGGGCAACCCTATTTTCCGAAAACGGATCGATTAGTCAAATTAGAATATTATTAATTGTTGATTATGACAATATGTGCAATATGTGCAATATGTGCAATATGAGATATGTTACTGTTTTGCCTTTTGTGACAATTGTATGCTTATGAAATTTGGTTGATATGCATATCTTGGTACTTGATACGATTATTTGCAACTATGATATGCTATATGAAATGTTTGATATTTAACTACGATCTTGTTGAGTATCTTCTTGGTATACATGTTATTAATCTTGATTATGATTACACGAATACTTCACGCTTGTATTTGATTTTCGAATGATTATGCGGGGTTATGTGTAGAGGGCAAGGGCAGAACCTAGCACTTAGCTTGAAATCCTATCTGGATACCTTCGAGCCTGATTGGTTGAAAAATACCTTCTAGGGAAAGAGCTTAAGCCATTTACGAGTTGCTTGGTCTTTCTAGATGTATGTGCGACACATGGTACGCGTACACTTCAGTGTTTGCGGACTGGAGTGATGTTGGCCATTAGAACGAGGCTTGTACAAACATTGCGTAGGTGTTTGGAGGTGTCGGATGAATGCCATCGCTTGTACCAACACAAGAACGACACTGCGATGTACTTGTACATTACATAGTCGGAGTAGTGAAAGTGGAGTCTTGAGGTCGGTGTGACGGGCGGGAGTCGCGAACCACCTAAAGCATTTGGTTGGCCAAGCACACAAATAGCGAACAGGTTTTTCCTTTGGGGTTAGGTATCACTATCAAACTACCTATGTTGATATGACGCTATACGATTGCAATATGATTATGCATGAAATACGATCGATGTTACACAAATGAATGAAAGGTTAATGGATGATACAATATTGAATGATTTAATGATATGTGAAATATGATTGATTGATGATTGATATGCAACTGTTGTTTATGTTGTTATAATTTGAATGATTGGTCTGTTAGGGGATGGTAAGTTTTCCTTTTGATTGTGTACAAACTTCTATTGGCTCACGAAGCATTTGCTGACACTTGTTTCTTTACTTTGTGCCTTTATGATTGGTACAGATAGCTTAGGAGCTTGGCTTGGTGAGATGGGGTCATTTTTGGGTAGTTTATCCTTAGAATAAAGATGCCAGTTGGACACGTTATTTACTTTTTGATACTTATGCTTCCGCTACAATTAAATACTTTTGATATTTTGGTTTTGAATTGAACGTAACGTTGTGGTTTGAAATATTTTTGAAATAAACAATGTTTACAGTATTCTGCTGCATTTTCCATTTAAAGATTTTAAAAATAATTAAAAAAAAAATTTTAGTAAAAATCATGACGTTACATTTAGGCTCAGGTAGCCTGAAGCAGTTAGACTTTTGGGTGGAGTCCCATGGTATGTTATTGCACGAGATTTCCGGCTGTAGCGGGCGATCGGGAATTTTTACCTCGGATTAGTAGGAGTCATCACGGGATCTGAAGTTCTCAGATTGATTGAATAAGCGAATATTTTATTAATAGGTTGTGATTTATGTTCCGGGTTGGACCAAGGGGATGAGACTCACGTTGGGAGTCACCATTGCTTATGTGAATTGTCTATTTAGCAGTAATGTATGGGCAAGAATTCTGTCTGCCAGGGGTATCAGCAAGTTAATATAGGTGTGAAAGGATTTCTTTCGTTCATGTTACAGAGTGAGGTATTGATGGTTGTGTTTAGAATGGTTCCGCTCATTATGGAAATAAAACCTCATTTCTGAGTTTGGGGAAAGAAACTCAACGTGTTGGAATGTTGGGGCGTGCGTTTTGGAAGACCAACTCGACGAGTTGGGGAGGATCAACTCGAACAGTTGGACGGGGTTTGGGAAACCCTAAAATTGGGACTTTGCACCCTATTTAAAGACCTTAAGCTTTAGGGTTTGGCCTCATTTCCAACCTCCATTGTCCTAACCCCAAAGCTCAAAACCCTAAGCCATTTTTGGTGATTGTGAGCTAATCTTGTTCATTCTTGGTGAGTTTGAAGAAGAAAGAGCTTGAAGGAGGAGCAAGAACATGTAGGAGGATTGTAGATCCAGAAGTTGGGCTTTGTTTCTTATTCATTTGAGGTATAAAGCTTCAACCTTATCCATGACATGCTTAGATCTAGTCTTAGGATGCTTTATTTCATGTTTTGGTCCAAGTATAATGGTTGTGGAGATTTGGACGTCCCATTTGGGCAAACCCTTTCAGATCTAGGGTCTTGAGGGACGTCCCATTTGTGGCCCTAGTAGCCCCATGCAACCTCTAAGCTCTTGTTTTGGCCTTTCAAGCCCTAAATGGTCATGCATGTGGACAAAGTTTAGGACTTACGTGATATTTTGGTTCTTATGGTCCAGATCTATGACCTCATGGTCTACCTTGTAGTTTTGGTGGTTTTGGATTAAGACCTTGGCCCTTTTTGGGTTAGGGTTTTAGCTTATTCTCTTTAGGAAGGGATTAATGGGTAAAGTTGGAAACTTTACCCTTCTAAAAGGTATTTCCAGTCTAGATCTAGGGTATTGGGTTTAGATCTGAAGAAAAATGGCTTAATGCATTAAGAAGGAGTAAACAGACTTAAGAAATCGACAAGTTCACGAAGGAACTCGGCGATTTGATGTGAGTATGATCCGATTCTGTTGAAAAGAAAAGAATTTGACGAGTTAAGGGAGAACTCGACGAGTTGATTCGTAGTATCATAATTTTGTAGTTTATGGGAACTCGCCGATGGTTCGGGGGTGAAACGGTCATTTCACCCTAAGTAAGGATTATGGATCATGGTTTGGAACCTAATTGCTAATCGGGTGATGTTTTGGTATGGATAGCTCGGGGAATTGTCAGGGCAGCAGCTAAGGGTTTCGTATAGTATGCTTTAGCATTCGAGGTGAGTCTCCTCACTGTTTGTATGGGTCTAAGGCACCAATGCCAGCCCATTTGGTTTATATATAGTAGGAAGACCCGGGGGTTAGACCTAGACATTATGTATGAAAGACCAGGGGGCGGCTCCTGGCACACTGTATACTAATTAGCTAAGTAGAGTAGTATGTATGCTAGTTATCTTTGTGAAGCTTGCATGGAAGACTAGGAGGTGGATCTTGGCACTTGTCAGTAATACCCAGGGGGTGGCCCCGGATTGGAAAGAAAGACCACGTGGCGGCCTGTGGCATAATGGCAAGACTATGTGCGGCACATAGCACCTTTATTGATTATGATATATGAATAATATGTATGGCTCACGGTTATGTATGGCATGTATGGATCAGTTATTATGTATGGTATGTGGTATTTGGGGAACTCACTAAGCTTCGTGCTTATGATTTTCAGTTTAGGTTTCAGGTACCTGCAGTTTTCAAATAAAGGAGCTCGGGACGCTCGCAGCGCATACACCCATGTTTTTCCACAATATGTGAGCTTTGGATTAAACTCTGATATTAGTTTTAATTGAAATGTTTTTAGTGTCAGGAACAAAGTGATTAAGTGTTTTTCCTATATTAAAAACGAAATGTTTACTCTGAAATTTTGGGATGTTTCAAGTTGGTATTAGAGTCTTGGTTTGAGGGATTCGGGCATACTCTCGGGTGTGCCTGAATTCAAACTAAGGGCTTGATGAAATTTTTATAAAATAAAAATTTAATTACAAAAGAATTTCTAAGCAAAGAAAGGGGTGTGATGCGTGCAATCGACCGAGCTCAAGTAAGTGGTTCCCAAAATTCCAATACATGTTTGTTATATGATATGATATGATTATGTGATTCGCATGCTAGATTAGAGCTAAGGATCTAGGAGAGATGCTTTTCTATGCTTATATGAGCTTGTAGATTTTCATGCTAGAACTGATCAGCCAGTGGTAGGATGGCTTGTTTAGGTTATGCCTGATTGTATGAGCCTTCGAATTGTATGCTAGTACAGATTCCTGATTAGAGGATAGAATGGTTTGATTGGAGTATGTTGGTTAGTTTTTCTACTGTCCGAATGTCGCTTGCTTTGTGCTTTGTGGGACTCTTAGAAATTTGAGTTAGCTACTAAGTTGAGTCTTTTACTCGAAGGATTATCTGATCTCTGTTGCATGTGGCTATATTAATAAGGTATCTAGTTAACATTAATGGGAAATCCTTCAGCAGCTGAGGATTGGGTGGGTTCGGGAACCTAGGAAAGCCTAGGATATGTTGCAGTGGGTTAGTAGTATGGTTTCGTGAGTACTGGCATAGTGGTTTGAAGAAATGACTTAGAGGATTCAGGAGGATTGCTGAGGAAAGTATGGATAGGTGTGGAAGGTCGTATTGGGCCCATACTACTGAAAGCACACGATCCATACTCGAATCAGTGAGAGTCTTGGACAATCTAAGAAGATTATGGGAGGTGGATTTTTTAGTATGTTCTGATTATTGGTTTGTCGCTTTTCAGTTGGGAGATGAGCTCGCAGGGAAATGGTTCAGGTTCGGGTACCGGCTCAAGAGCAGGTGCTGAGCCGATTAGCGAGCATTTGCGGGAGTTCATCTCATCGGAGATTTGTCGCTGTGTTTCGGAGATAGTGGATGAACGCTTGGGAGCATTCCGTGCAGAGATTATGGCTATCATTGGAGCTCGCACACTAAATTTCCGGGAGTTCTGTGATTGTGCAGCTCCTGCGTTCCATGGGGAGAGGGACCCCATTGTCAGTAGGAGGTGGTTTGCAGATATGGCTAACACGTTCAGGTCAAGTTTCCGCCCCGAGGAGGCGAAGGTCAGATATGCTTCTTGCCTGTTGAAGGATCAGGCACGTGATTGGTGGGAGGAAATCGGTAGTGAGTTGGGTGATGATGCGTTCGATGCTATGTCATGGAATGACTTCTCGACTAGGTTCTGAGCAGAGTTTGCACCGGCGATTGAGGTGCATCAGTTGGTGCGAGAGTTCCTGGATCTCCGCCAGACTACTTAGACAGTGGCAGAGATCACTGCCAAGTTCCGGGAGAGGGCTTTATTGGTACCGCAGTATGTAGCAGACAAGGAAATGAAGAAAGTGAGGTATCACAATATGTTGCGGGATGACATCATGAAATTCATGAGTATTTCAGGGTGCGAGACCCTGAATGATATGATCTCTAGAGCTCGAGAGCAGGAAATTGATTTGGAGCACATTGAGCAGAGGAGGTCAGATCATGTGCATACTTTGGAGGGTCCCGGGAAGATACCCAAGACTTCTGACCAGCATTCGAGAGGCCAGCAGGGACCGGAGTCAGTGCAGCACATGTGGGAAACTGCACAACGGGGCTTGTCGTTCCAGGGGTTTTGGATGCTACAAGTGTGGCCGGGTTGGCCACGTCAGCAAGGACTGTCCTCAGGGAGCAAGTCCGTTATGCTTTCACTGCGATCGGGTGGGCCACAAGAAGGCCGACTGTCCAACGTTGAGGGGAGGAGCAGTGAGCGCACTTGCTCTACCTTCTTTGAGGATCATCGATGGACGAGAAGGTAAGGAATGAGCCCCATAAGAGAGAAGTTGAGTTCTGCAGGTATCTTGCATCATTTTGGGTAAAGCATATATCTGATTCATTTCCTTGCTCATGTATGAGTTATATTTTCAAGAAATTTCATATGCCAATTGCATACCGTGAGTTATTAGTGGTTATTGTAAGGTCGTTTCCCTCTTGTTGGTTCGGGGTGTTCATCATTATCTCGGCTCGTAATCGAGATCGGTTCAGGGACATTATGTGGAAGGTCTTCGGTCAGGGTTCAGCAAGGTGGTTATCCACCCACGTCAGGTTTCGTAGGGTTCAGTCATTGTGCTCAGATTGATTCATGGGGTCGCCAATGGAAGTGGTATATTGCTGAGGTTTTGGTCGGAGCGTCAGTTATTTGGAATTCAAGATCTGAGTACAGTATCATTTCAAGTGATCTGGAGTTATTAGTACTCCTGGAATTCAGAAAGTGTTCATCTAGTCTTTGTTGGGTTATGAGCATTCTAACACTCCTAAGTGTACATGCAACCCTAAATACCTTGGATCTATGTTTTCTCTATTATACATACAATTATGAACATCCAAGGTATTATCCTAATCTAGCATACAAAATAATAAATATAACGAGATAGAATACATACCTCTTTGATGTAGAATGTCTTCATGAAGCTTGAGTGCCTAGTGCCCCAAGTGTGACACCTCAAATGGTTCACACAACACCAAATACACTTGGAATAACTTGAGGGAAACTTGAACACTCCTTGAAATTGTCTAGCCCTCACACTCACACATTAGTGTACGATTTCTTGAGCCATGGGATTCTTTTATATGGTGGCTATTAGGGTTACACCATGTAACTCATAACTTTACCCATTCCTTATGCTCCATGGATTTTAACCTCCATGGAGTATCCATGGGTCACCCCATGGACTTAGTCCAACATAAGGAATCTTGGATCACAAGCCCACATATATAAGAATGAATGATTTACACAATCAACCCATATATTTAATTAGTCTCCTTTTGATCACTTAATTAATTCCAAATTAATTCTTGATCAATACTAATTAAATAACCTTATTAATATATTAGAACTTATAATATATTAACCAACCTTAAGTGTTATTTCTCTCATTATAGTCTATCCAAATGCATGATGCCATGCAACCCAAATGGACCATGCCGGGTCGGGTCAAGTCTTACCAATTATAGTTATGGACTTAGACATTAATCCAACAGTCTTCAGGGTTTGTATGGTCTTTTAAGTTATCCTAGTAATGGGTCGCTAGCATTGGTAAGCGTCGTTTGTCAGAAGATCGATCATTGGAAGGTAGGAAGGATCGGGAATCCTTCCATTTCTCGTATGCCGTCGAGACTTAGTCGGATCGAAGTGGGGGAGAACCGTTCAGGTACCCAGGACAGAAGTAAGTGTGAAATTGGGATGAGCTTGTATCCCCATCAGGAAAGGAAAGGTAGCCCAAGTGGTGGCCTAAATGGAGGATAGTGTGAGTTGGAAGTTCGGGAAACTTCCCGACTTTAGGACCACATCTGATTGATGTGTAGCAGACTATGGGGAACAAGATTGAGAATCCCAGTCAGGACATGAGTTCAGTGTGGGATGTTAGACCGTGTGTGTGATCGACTTTGGGTGTGTTCAGATTGGCAGTTAGCGGTAAGACCATGGTCAGCGGTCAAGTTCGCGTGGGAAGTGATGTAAGACTGCGGGATAGCCGTAGCATTCACCAGCAGCCAGATAGCATGGGTAATGTGGTAAGACTGTGGGGTGGCTCGTAACATTCACTAGTTAGCAGGTAGTATAGAAGTGTTGTAAGACTGCGGTCTGGCCCGTAGCATTCACTAATTGGCAGATAGAGTAGAGGTGTTGTAAGACTGCGGGGTGGCCCGTAGCATTCACTATTTGGCAGGTAGAGTGGTAATGTTGTAAGACTGTGGGGGTGGCCCGTAGCATTCGTTAGTTAGCCATTAGTATAGTGTTATAGTAAGACTGAGGGGGTGGCCTGTAGCATTCACTAGTGGTCGGTTATTATGGGAGTGTTGTACGACTGCAGGGTGGCCGTAGCATTCACAAGTCCTTATTCAACATTGGGAATGTGACAGATTTCTGATTCACTCACGGATTCCTTCAGATGATTTAGGCCAGGGCGGGTCAGCCGCACGAATGTGAGTAGGCCAAAATATGAACGGATTCGGGAAACGGTAGGTCGTTGGAAGACCAGGCGTCATGTAAGACTATAGTGGTGCTGGTAGCATTCACTTTTTGTATCAGATTCGGTGGCAACAGGTAGTCGGAGTGTTATGATCAGGAAGATCAGAAAGAACAAAGGAGCCATGAGTGGAAATATGGTTAGGGAAAATTTCGTTAGCCGAAGTTCTCTTCGGAAGTCGCGTTGAGCGACTGTGAGGTTGCCCTTTGGCTCAGCAACCAGGTAGGAATCCGGTATTTCGGATAACGGCAGTGGTTTGGGATTTGGCGTAGGTAGCTTCTGGACAGGAAGACGCTAAGTCACTCGCAGTTGGATTAAATAATCTCAGAGTAATTGATTTGACCCTGTTGTGCAACTCTCGTCTGAGTCTAACCGTTGTAGGGATCAATCTTCTACTCGAAGAATTATCTGAGCCTCCTGTCGAGTTAAGTGTTATTTAGCGATATATGGTTAGTGACCTTGTCTCCGTCGAGATGACAATGTGATCAAGGATTGGAAGCATTTTGTGTAGTGCGAGACTCTATGAGGATGGTTGGGTGGCAGTTCAGTGTGAGGGGTCTGACAGGGAGTCAGACCATTAAGACTTAGGTTTCAGATTTCAGATAAGTGGGGTCGGTTTCTATTCGAGAGTTTGAGGATCCGTTCATCATCGGATTTGGGGAAACTATCCCGAGGATGGTTTCGGAAGATTTGGATAGATCATTACTGGAAGTGTTATGATTGGTCTGTAGTCCGTTAAAAGTTTGGCAGAAAGTGGTTTCAGCACGGGCGAGCTGTCGGGAAGTCAGAATATGGTAGGTTTCAGGTCTCTGAAGGTAGAAGTGGCTCGCGAGGATTGAAGGTTTGGGTGTAATTCCGGGAAAGAAGTTTGGGTTGCCTTGAGAAGGTTATTTTATGCGCAAAATTTTCGGTCATGATCATCAGGTTGATTGTGTTGGAAAAAGTGTTAATAAGAAACGATTTCGAGGACGAAATCTAAATTAAGTAAGGGAGAGTTGTAACACCCGGAATTTAGAAGGTTAATTATGGAAATAAAATCTCATTTCTAAGATCAACTCGTCGAGTTTGGGGCAAGAAACTCGACGTGTTGAAATGTTGGGGCGCGCGTTTTGGAAGACAAACTCAACGATTCTGGGAGGATCAACTCGACGATTTGGAAAGGGTTTGGGAAACCCTAAAATCGGGACTTTGCACCGTATTTAAACACCTTAAGCTTTAGGGATTGGCCTCATTTCCAGCCTCCATTGTCCTAACCCCAAACCTCGAAACCCTAAGCCATTTTTGGTGATTGTGAGCTAATCTTGTGCATTCTTGGTGATTTTGAAGAAGAATGAGTTTGAAGGAGGAGCAAGAACGTGTAGGAGGATTTTAGATCCAGAAGTTGGGCTTCATTTCTGATTCATTTGAGGTATAAAGCTTCAACCTTGTCCATGGCATGTTTAGATCTAATCTTAGGATGCTTTATTTCATGTTTTGGTCTAAGTATAATGGTTGTGGAGATTTGGACGTCCAATTTGGGCAAACCCTTTCAGATCTAGGGTCTTGAGGGGCTTTCATGGCCTAAAGGTGCCAATTTTGTGGCCCTAGTATCCCCATGCAAAATCTAATATCTTGTTTTGTCCTTTCAATCCCCAAATGGCCATTCATGTGGACAAAGTTTAGGACTTTACGTGATATTTTGGTTCTTATGGTCCAGATCTACGACCTCATGGTCTACCTTGTAGTTTTTGTTGGTTTTAGATTAATACCTTGGCCCTTTTAGGGTTAGGGTTTGAGCTTATTCTCTTTACGAAGGGACTAATGGGTAAAGTTGGAAACTTTACCCATCTAAAAGGAATTTCCAGTCTAGATATGGGGTATTAGGTTTAGATCTGAAGAAAAATGTCTTAATGCATTAAGAAAGAGTAAACAGACTGAAGAACTCGAAGAGTTCACGAAGGAACTCGGCAAGTTGATGTGAGTATGACCCGATTCTGTTGAAAAGAAAAGAACTCGACGAGTTAAGGGAGAACTCGACGAGTTGATTCGTAGTATCACGATTCTGTGGTTTATGAGCACTCACCGAGTTGAAGGACAACTCGGAGCATTAACTTTGACCACGACTTGGATGTTGACTTTTACCTTGACTTGACTTGACCGAGGTTGACCCCCGGAGGGTTATGAAGTACGAAATGGGTTCTAAAGGGGTAGTTCCATCTAAGGGTTTGGGCCCAATTTGGAAAATTGGGCCATTGATGGGCTTTCATGGATTGTATAGTTTGGGCCTTGATGGGTCGGGGGTGAAACGGTCATTTCACCCCAAGTAAGGATTATGGATCATGGTTTGAAACCTAATTGCTAATTGAGTGATTTTTTGGTATAGATAGCTCGGGGAATTGTCAGGGCAGCAGCTAATGGTTTCGCGCAGTACGCTTTATCATTCAAGGTGAGTCTCCTCACTGTTTGTATGGGTCGAAGGCACCAATACTGGACCATTTGGTTTATGTATAGTAGGAAGACTCGGGGGTTAGCTCTAGGCATTATGTATGAAAGACCAGAGGACGGCTCCTCGCACACTGTATACTAATTAGCTAAGTAGAGTAGTATGTATGCTAGTTGTCTTTGTGAAGCTTGCATGGAAGACCAGGAGGTGGATCTTGGCACTTGTTAGTAAGACCCAGGGGGTGGCCCCCGGATTAGCAAGAAAGACCACGTGGCGGCCTGTGGCATAATGGCAAGACTATGTGCGGCACATAGCACCTTTATTGATTATGATATATGAATAATATGTATGGCTCACGGTTATGTATGGCATGTATGAATCAGTTGATATGTATGGTATGTGGTATTTGGGGAACTCACTAAGCTTCGTACTTACGGTTTTCAGTTTTGGTTTCAGGTACCTCCAGTTTTCAAATAAACGAGCTCGGGACGATCGCAACGCATACACCCATGTTTTTCTGCAATATGTGATCTTTGGGATTAGACTCTGATATTAGTTTTAATTGAATTGTTTTTAGTGTCAGGAACAAAGTTATTAAGTGTTTTTCCTATATTAAAAATGAAATTTTTACCCTGAAATTTTGGGATGTTACAGAAGGGGTGATTTCGAGAATAAAATATAGTTTAAGTGGGGGAGAGTTGTAACATCTAGTCTCGAGAAGCTTCCAGTTTTTATGGTCACTAATGTATCAATATAGGACCCTGGACTTCAATGGGTTTGGGTTCTAGGCCCATTTAGGAGTGGATTATATAGGTGGTGCGAGCCAAGCTCTCGGTTTGTGCTTTGAAGCCCAAGGGTATATTGGTAAAAGTGATGCTTCAGACCTTTATCGAATTAAGAATTCTAGTTCGGAAGGTTTCGAGTCAAATGAGTCTTGATAGGGTTTTAGGGCATTTCATTACCTTTCATATAAAGAACGTCAAAAATGGATTCGGGACGCAAAAGTTATGACCTTTAGAAATTAGGTTAGTTTTGGGCTTTGGCCTAGTACGTAGGGCGTACTAGGCATGGTTGATCGCGAAGTTTCTTCCCAGTACGTTGGGCGTATTGGGAGAACGTTGGGCGTATATAAGTTAGATGCAAACCCTAATATTTGGGTCTTCGACCCTATTTAAAGGCCTTAACTCATTCCCAACCCTTCTAACCTTCAACCTTTATCCTCTCTAACCCTTAAATCAAAACCCTAGCCCCATTTGTTATATTGTTGAGTCTTTGAGTGATTTTGGTGTGTTTTTGGTGCTTTTGAAAGAAGAATAACTCATTAGAGGAGTGTTGGTTAGCTAGAAGCTTGATGATCCAAAACATTTTTCCCCTTTGCAAGATTCTGGAGGTATAAAGTTTTAATCTTGATGGTTCTTCCATGGATATCTAGTTTACTTTATGATTTGTCATGTTTTGGTCCCATGGTTGTGGTTCCTGTGAGTAGAAGTTACTCTAGAACCTTTGAGCCTCATTTATGGTCTTTGTTTAAGTTATTAAGTCATAAAATTCGGATCTTGATGAGTACTATCCTTCCATGCATGAGCTGGTGGCCCTTTCATGAAATTATGGATTTAGGGTTTTTGTTTGTACACCATTAAGCCATGCAAAGTCAAAAAGTCAGGAACTTTATGACTTAGGATGTCGCAAAAGAATCAGATTTGGAAGTTAGACGTGTTCTCTTAAGGCATTAAGAGCTAAAGTGGAGTTTTTGGGCTTTCAGCGTCGTACATCGGGCGTACTGGAGTGGTATGTGGGGCGTACACACCAAGGTGGCATAATGGGCCTTTTTTGGCCTTGGTGATTTTGGGATTTGGTCAATGCGTTGTTTGGCCAGATATGGGAAGGGTAAAATGGTCTTTTACCCATTGGTATGATAGGATATGAATTGGACCTTGGATTATGGAAATTGGCTTAATTATTGACTAGGGATATTTTGGATGTGTTCAGTGTGAGGAGCCCGACAGCAGCGCTTGCGATTCGGTTATCTCTAGATTGAGGTGAGTTTCCTCATTGTATCCATGGGTCGAAGGCACCAATGCCGACCCACTATGATATGTTATGTAGGATGCTAGCTGTATTTGTAACTCTTGCATTGTATGATGGGTTGGGCCTAATGGAATGCATGCAGGGTTGAGCCCAACTGCATGAGAGAGATGGACCCATTATATGTTGGGTTGGGCCCATAGTACGATGGGATAGGCCTAGTTCTATGTTGGACTGGGCCCATTGATTAGGAAGGGTTAGTTCCATTGTTATTGGATGAGCCCAATGTGAGGGCTAGGCCCAAGGATATGTATGTATCTTGTATTTTGGGGACTCACTAAGCTTTATGCTTATGATTTCATGTTTATGGTTTCAGTTCGAAAGGGAAGGGCCCGACGTGAGTGCACAACACCCCCCAGAGTTTATTCCACATTTGAATAATCGTGATTATTACTCTGATGTTTAAGTACTATTTTTCAAATTGAATGATTTTGGGAATGGAATGTTATATGAACTAATGTTTTAAAAATGAAAATTTTTCCATGGGTTTTTTAGGATGTAACAAGTTGCTATCAGAACCTTGGTTTAAGGAATTCGGGTGCACTCTCGGGTGTGACAGAACTCAAACTGTGGAATTGGTAATCTTTTGAAAGAAAATAAATTTCTAAAAATATTTTATAAAGCGATATGGGGTGTGATGCTTGTAATCAAGCAAGCTCAAGTAAGTGATACCCAGAATACCCATATATGTTGATTTGTTATATGATAAGGCTAAAGATACTTTCAGGAATTGTGTGATAGATTTGGAATCTTTATTGGTAGAAGTAATTGCTAAGTGTATGCTTTAAAGATTGTATAGGACTAGGATCATATTGCCCTAGCTAGAATGCCTGATTTAGCTTTACTTCCTATTCCTTGTCTGGTTGTGGTCCTAGGGTATGGTCATTTATTCTACATTCTATTTGATCCTTTAGTATGTATAATTTGCATCCATAAGGCAACCGACAGTGAGAGTAGAAATTCCTAACATGGTAGTAGCGAGTGAGCATGGGATCCCTATGTTTGTTATGTGGTTTGGAGTGTTACTGCACAAATGTTACTTGCTTTATGATTTATGGGGCCCTTATTGATGTGAGTTGACCATTAAGTGAATATCTTAAGTCACATGTTGCAAGGGTTGGATAATCTCAGAGTTATGGATTTGGCCCTATTGTGCAACTCTCGTTTGAGTCTAACCATTATGGGGTTGAGTCTTTTACTCAAAGGATTATCTTAGCTTTGTTGCATGTTATTTTATTCATGAAGTAGTTAGTTGACATTACTGAGAGTCCTTCAGCACCTAATGGCAAAGTGAGGTCGGGAACCTAGGAGAGCCTAGGAAGTGTTATAGTGGGTGTGGTTGCACTGTTTAGTGGGTACTTGGAGTAACAGTTTGAGAAGCTGACTTAAAGGATTCGGGACAATTCTTGAGGAAAGTGTGGATAGGTGTGGAAGGTAATATTGGGCTCGTATACAGAAAGAACAGTATACGTACTCGAATCAAGGAGTGTCACAGAGATTTTAGGAAACCTGTAGGATGAGAAATTCTATGGGTATGTTCTGATTATTGTATGGTTGGTTTCCAGAATGGTCATGCTCGCTCGTGTAGGAGGATCTGGTTCAGGTTCAGGTGTTGGCACTAAATCAATGGATGAGTGGGCGTGGGAGTTTATTTTGTTATAGATCACATGCTGTATTTTGGAGCAGAAGCCTATGATTTTCGGTTCGGTCAAGGAGGGGGTCTTAGAGATTATGGAGGAGCGTTAGGACGCGTACCGTTATGGGATTATGGAGTTACTCGATAAGCGACTCAGGGCCTTGCGGGCCGAGATCGGGGCAGGACAGTTCAGAGCGCTGAAATGGACAATGCTCAGTGGACGACTTTCTTCCCTGAGGGGGCGAAGGTAGGATTTGCATCTTGTTTTTTTGAGGGACCGAACCCGTGGTTGGTGGGATAAGGTCAATAGTGTGTTGTGATCTGCGGCCGTGGTGGCCATGTCTTGGGAGGAGTTTGTGCCAGCAGTAGAGGTGCAGCAGCCAGCGATGGAGTCTTAGGATCTCCGTCAGACTACGGAGACTGTGGCAGAGATCACTGCCAAGTTTTGGGAGAGGGCCTTGTTGGTTCCACAATATGCGGAGGATAAGGAGATGAAGAAGGTGATGTATCATGACATGTTGAGGGATGACATCAGGGTGTTTGTGAGCTAGTGTGGGTGCAAGACCCTGAATGATGTAATTGCTAGAGCCCGAGAGCAGGAGATTGATTTGGAGTACCTCGGGAAGAGGAAGCCAGAGCAGATTCAGATCGCAGTGGGTCAGGTGAAGAGGCCTAGAACTTAGGATTTACGACAAGGAGGCCATCAGGGTCGGCACCGTTGTGTCAAGTGTAGGAGGAGCCACGAAGGGAGCTTATGTGAGAAAGGAAGGGGTTGCTTCAATTGTGGTCATACACGTCATTTCATAAGGGATTGTCCTCGAGGCTCGACTCCGACGTGTTTTCACTGCAATCGGGTGGGCCACAAGAAGGCCGACTGTCTGAGGTTAATGACTGGAGTAGTGAGTTCACCTGCTCTAGTTACTTTGAGGATAACTGACGGTCGTGAGGTCCGGTTGGAGGCCCCGACGGTGAAGAGTCGATCATTGCATCTGCAGAGAGGGGAGACTAGAGTTTCATCAGATGCTATCACGGGTATGTTATCTTTTGCTTTTCCGTGTGCATTATTATTTGTATATATGCACTTTTGGATCATGTGTTTTGTATGTGTAAGACATTATCTTTGGTTTAGTTTTTGTTTCTGCTTGTTTAGTATTATCAAGGATCGTTATATGCCATTTTGCATGTCGAGAGTCATGAGTAGGACACATCTTGTTGGGATAGATTTAGATTGTCAGCCATTTTGGCGTAGCCCCTTGGAAAAAAAGGAATTTGGGGTACCTCTTGGAAGATCAGTAGTAGGATCAACGTGTGAGTTCAGCAATGGGGAGGAGGAACTTGTATTGCAAGTCTATTTGATTATTGGAATACAATAAAGTTGTGAGGTGTAAGGGATCGATCGGGATTCGAATGCAAGAGAGTTGCCATCGGGTTGGCTTTCTCATGTTTATGAAGGTGGCGCTCATATGAGAAGCTTTAGGTAAAAGAACCCATGGAAGCAGGATATCCCTTTTTGGGACAACGAAGTCAGAGTTCGTGATGTGTGTATATCGCTTCAGATGGATGTCAGTCGATTGTTGATGGGCTTTTGATCCGATCGCTACCACTGGTAGGGTAGGAGCGGTAGTAGGTAGGTGATTATCTTGGTCGCATGGGTTTGTTCAAAAGATAGGAGTGTCAAAGAAATTTCATATTGTATCTGTTGAAGATGTTTTGAATACATAAATCCTTCGGCAAGTGGGTTGTTGTGTTGGTGACCTGTCACTTCCGGTAAAGGGGTTCATATTTCATTGTCTTTGATAAGATTAGTAGGGCCTAGTTAAATCCAAGTGGGGGAGAAACATTTGGATTTTAGGGGATAGTTTCAGGTGCGGAACAAGGAGGAGTTCTACATCCTAGATGATAGGAAAGCCAGTTCAAGTGGCAGTCTGGATAAACGTTGGACAAGGTTTGGGTTCGGAAAATTTCATAAAAAGGGTGGCGTATTCGTAGTGATGCATGGAAGATATGTGATTGGGTCCAGGTTGAGGGTTGTGTTAGAGCCTCTCTGTGTGTTCTTGTGTGATGAAGGCTTTGGTTCTCGAAGCATGACCTAAACACCTAATTGGGATGATGTCGATGTGGTTTTCGCACGAGTTTGATTGTGGGTTGGAAACACATATGGGAACTCCGTGACTACGAGCACATTCGAAACCGAAACCTCCTTCCCGCCCCGAGTGTCAACCACATGTGCGAGGTAGCCCACACACCCGTGTTGCAGATACTGTCGAGCCCTGGCAACAGAACTAAAGGCTAATCCATCCCTGGTACCCTCTCCAAAAATAATCAGTTCTCCCCAACTTGGGGTTCGAACTACCACCCGCTAATCCTCACAGTCAATCATTGCCCCAAACCTGTTCAACCTGTCCATCCCTACTATCACGCACACATCCCCCTTGGGAATAGGCTTTAAATCAATCAGGTAAGACATCCCGAAGATCTCCAAAACATAACCCCAAAAGACGCTCGATGTCGAAACCCTTTTCTTGTTGGCGATGGAAACTCACAACAAGCACTCCAACTCTCTAAGAGACATATCAAAACTCCTACTGAAGGATCGAGACACAAAGGACCGACTCGCACCCGAATCGAAAAGCACAAGAGCATGCAAGTAATTCACTAAGAAGGTACCAGTAATGACGTCCGGCGCCGCCTTGGCCTCCTCTGCTGTGAGTTGGAACGCACGACCTCGAGTCCTCGGGGGCTCCGCCCTACCCTGTCGCCCATACGTGATCCTCAAAGTAGCTACTGTTGGAGCCTGAACCAGTCTCCCTGCGAGCAAGGGGGCAGTTAGCCTTCACATGACCAACCTGATCACAGTGATAGAAAATCCTAGTGCTTTGTCCTGGGGCCCGCTGACAACAATCCCTAGCAATATGGCCCTCCTACCAAATTTGTGGCACCCCGAAGAAAAATGAAAAACACCCTCATGAAACTTTCTTCACATGCCACAAGTGCGACCCCTCTGACCTCCTGATCGTGAATCAGCGGGCTTGAACTGCTTTACTGTAGGATGGGACTAAACCGGAGCCTGACGATGCCCCCTCGTCTGGATCTCTATCTCAATATCTTGCCTCCTCGTGGAATCCTAAAACTCGACGAGGGTGTTGTAACGCTGGGTAGAAACAAACTGCCAAATATCAGTCTTAAGCACGCTCAAGTATCGCATCATCTAGGCCTACTCTGAAGCAACAAATTTGGGACAGAATAGAACCCTCTTAGTAAACATCTTTGATGGTTTTATGCAAAACAAATAAAATTAAACTCTTAAGTATGAATGCAACCCTAATAAAGATCTATATTTTCTATATTGAATCTATACCTATGAACATCAAATAAGAACCCAAGGAACCCTAGTGTATTTTCGAAAATCACATATAAGTTTGGGTTTTCATACCTTTTAGTTAGTATAGTAAATAACTAATCAAAACCTTCTTGAAATAACTCTTGGAAACCCTAATCCCTTTGCTTGGTGACCAAGCAACTCATAAGCCCCCCATCCAGGAGCCCTTGGACGAAAAGTCTAGGACCTTCCTAGAAGTTTTCGTCCAACCTCTTCCAAGGGGTTTCAAGAGCATTTTCCATCAACTATCAATAAACAAACCAAACAAACCCTTCACTTTTAATTACATTAGTTAATCCAAAATTAATTCCAATTAGTTTCTGATTAATTATTAATTAAATAATATGATTTCTAATTAATATATTATTTTCATAATACATTAATAAATCAAACATTTCAATTTATTAATCAAATAATAAATTAACCTCTCTCTCCAAAAATCATCATGTCCAATTGCTAGGTTTAAGGGAAACCCAAAAGGATTGTGCTGCTATCATTTAAAGTTTATACCAATTATAGCTATGGACTTAGACACCTAATGCAACAGTCTCCCACTTGGATAAGTCTGTAACAATAACTGCTAGTATAATCTTCTAAACTGATCAACAAATTGTAGCTTCTAAAAGTCGCTACCGAACTCTGACCCAGTCAGTAACGTGTCCTAAGATAAGTGATCAAATATTCCTCTATTCTACAAGATATCGTAAGGACATGAGACATGGATTATAATCAATCTCATTGTCCAAGCTTTGTTTCCTGATTTTTGAGTTGTGACGACTGAATTCAGACTGCTAATTGAACACATCAATTTAGTTCGGGCTCGGCCAAGCATTTATAAGTCATCACCAAGTCACCGAGGGACCTAAATATATCACTTTTCCCGTTAGGGAAAAAGGAACAAATAAACTTTGAGTTATATTCTTGTACTATTTACTCATCAAATCATGCACAAAAATACATTTTATAATATCAAGTTACTGATGCGTTTACATATTATCAATTCACAACTGACTTGTAAACAACAACTCATATATCTCCGTTTCAAGAACATAAGATATTATCGTCTCAAAATTACTCATGATAAAATCCATGAAATAATTCTCTGAGCGTGGGTTAATCCAATACTTAAAATCCCCATTACTAATTACTCATGAACATTGCATCAAAACTATTTCTATCTCTAATCTCCATAGATAATCTACAATTCAATTCATGACGGTCTTAATTCGCTACTTATTTCCAAAAGTACGAGCGACTGTGGAATTTCGAATAAACAAATTATCCAGGAAGTAAAACATGGAAAGTGAAACACAATAATAACCTAATTAACTATGGTCTCAAAGCTATTGAATGTAAATAAAACATTTATTATTTAATCACCATACTAATTAAGACTTTATTCATTGGATAATGTTTCGATTAATCAACTAACCACTTGAATTAAACATCAGTCATGCCATGTTATAAACCTTCATACTATGTTTCTCTATGTTCCTTCCTTTGTGAACAAATCGACCGGATACTATTCCAATGATGCTCATTTCACAATTACTAAAAGTGCTAGAATTCCAACCTTAGATGCATGGTTCTTTTGTGATGTCGAGGCTTCAAAGTCACAGAGACTTTGCTAACAATATTACAAAACATTCCATTGTAACTTTGTTACAAAAACATTTCCATGGTAATGAAGTTTCATATTCAAGGTACACTCCTTGAACACCTTCATTGCATTAAAGTTTCGAACTCACAAGTTAATTTTAATAATCAACTCCCACTATGGAAACATCTCCATATTCTCATATGACCTTCAATTCTGATCAAGAATCATCTCTACTCATGTCAATATGGTTCTTCCAACATTATATTTCCAACCGTCCACAAGCAACCACTCTTTTGGTATAACCTTAGAACATTATTGACAGTTGTTCAAGAACTTTAGCCACACAAAGTTCTAGTCCTTTTTCCCTTCTCAATGCCCAATGAATTTGGAAAAATCAAAACAAGTGAATATTATAGCATATGAAAACGATCCTATCTCTAAAGAATATGGGACTCGATTGATAATGTCTTTCATAAGGAGATGATGTTTGTACTGTCTCTTGCTATAATATTTCCATATATCGAATTTCCTGTGTTAAACCATTTCAACACTATATTCATATATGTCCAAGACTAAGATCTATTAAACCCTTTAATCTAAACCTTTAGATTCGAAAGGAAGTATGAATGCCATCTCCCTTAAGTCTAACCATAGCGAAAAAATTTCCAAACTTTGCAACATGCAAATTTGTAAACTTTGTTTCCTACAAATAGTATTGCCAACTTGCAACACTTAGCATAACAATTATGCTCCCACTGGTATGACAAGTGTAACAACCGGTTATTTTGGGTTAATAAAAGTCAAAGAAAGTCAAACAAAAGTCAATAGTTAAAAATTAAATCCAATAAATAATGACTTATACCCCACTTTAAGGGTTTTCAGTTTTGAGAATCAAAATCATTTCCTAGGCCGAAATCTTTTAGGCCAAGAACCACTCCACCGAGAACCCTCTTAGTCGAGCACCTCATTTGGACCGAGAACCTTGAGACCGAAAACACCCCTTTTTCCGAGAACTCCGTTGGCCGAAGACACTCTAGACCGAAGACCCTAGTTCTCGGTTGGAGCATTAGACCGAAATCATGAGAATTCGGTTGGAAGATAAGTCGAAATCACAAATTTTAAACGGTGGCACATCTTCCAATGAGATAAATTACACATCCCACTGCATGTATCACATCAAGTTTATCCATATATATATATATATATATATATATATATATATATATATATATATATATATATATATATATATATATATGCATAACCGAAATCACCTTCACAATTCCTCATTTCACCTTCAAAGTGCCGTCATTTTGCTCTCAAAGTTCATAATAACTTCTTCCAATCCTCAAACCATATTCAAGACCATCTTCAAACCTTCAACAGTTTACCCAGAAAGCAGTTCTTCAATATTGAATCCTTAAGAACTTGTTGTAAGTTCTTTTGTTAAATCTAAGGGTTATACAACACCTTAAATTATTAGTTCATGAAATTTACATATTTTATTATGTGTTAAAAACTATTAGGATTACGACTATTTTCACATGTTCAAGCTTGATGAATATCCCTATCACTTCGTTATCCAGCCAAGAACACCCCCGAGGTGAGTTCATACCCCTACAGTATTCACGATTTTTCCATGTTTTAGTAAGGGAATACAAGTAAAACAAAAGAAAATTTGTGTTATTATACAAATCATTACATTTATTGTTTTTACACTATATATATATATATATATATATATATATATATATATATATATATATATATATATATATATATATATTGGGTACAAATTTGGTTGCAAAAATAAACTATATAAATATAGTTTTTAAAACTATAACTATTTTGTAACATGTTGAGCATAAGGGTATAATTTTATAAAAATACATATATAATTATTTCATTCCATTTTGTTATCATAGTAAAAATGATAATGTACATACAAAATATTCATCATTTCAGCGAAACATTTTTATAAACTATAATAGGTATAGTTTATGAGACATACACATTATTTTACCGTTTCAAAATACAATATCAAAAATAATTATTTAAAAGCATAATTATTTTATACTATGTAAATGGATGATACATACATTTATAAGAAAAGGAGTTTTCATCATACTACACGTAAACAGTCAATATGGTTTTGCAAGACACGTCTTCAAGTACTTACCTAAGTACCAACAAAAGTCCTGAATTATAACCAGAATCTCCTGTAAGAAAGCGAGACACTTGTGTATAGATCTATACGGGGCTGACAATCCCACACCTAAACTGTTAGCTACAATTGGACCGGGAGGCCTGGGGTGACAAATGTCGTTACATTCCGACACCTGAAGAACATCGTATCAGGCCAACACAGTCATTAAGCATAGTTATAATAACTTACAAGGGATATTAACAATACGTTTGGTTTACGATAACTTACAAGGGATATTAACAATACGTTTGGTTTACGAATACATACATATCTTCAAATGGTTTTATTTAGATAAAACTACATTACAATGCAGCTTACATTTCTGGAAACATACATTCAAAGGGTTTTACACAGATACAACTATAGAACATTATTTCCCAGTAAAATATAATTTACATTTCTGGAAACATGCATTAAAATGGTTTTATATATGTATAAAACTACATATTACTATTCTAAGAATGGAAAATACTTGTACATTTCGGTCTTGGAACATTTAAGACTACATTACATTTAAAAGAAAATATTGGATTTTATAGGAAGAGCACACTATCATTTTCAAGGAACAAAGAAATATATTTCTTTTACAAAATATTTATGAACACACCAACTTAAATGTTGACACTTTTTCAAAACCACTTGTATTCTCAGGAAATCAGTAGACAGGTACCCACACAGGTTTTGTGAAGACGGAGCTTAGTATTGTTATGTCTTATATTTTTGTTGTATGCTTTTGGAGTCAAACAATGATTCGAATGCAATGTAAAAACTTATCAATTATCAATATAATGTTTGGAATGCTTTGATCTCTATTATTCAATTGTTATGATACTGTACATGACGTCATTCGCCCCCAGATGTTTCCGCCGCTTTACCGGTTTGGGGGTGTGACAACAAGTATTCCCCCACTAGCTTTGACATGTATCCAGAAATCAGTTGGACTTCTAGAAATAAATACTCTTGACTTTCTTACTAAAGTGAAAATTTTTGATACGTGATGCTTCAGTAAGTCTTCAACTAGACTTCTCAAGCTTATACATCTTTCATTAGATAGCACATGTGTGTGTGTTCAAACCCTTTCATAACTTATAACCATATGTCATGAAGGTTCAAACAATTCCTTGACATTTCTCACCATTCGAACTATGAAAAGGGATGCCGTAATCATATTGCGAATTTGAGAATGCAATTGTCACAACTACTAACCATAACTATACTTATCGGATCTTTAAAATCTATTAGCGAAAGTGTTTCCTCATAATCATTCATGAATTAGAGTGAAACCTTTTTCCACTCAGATTTTATGGTGTATAAGTTTCCATCCATGTGAATATGTCATTTTTTCAACCTACAATCATAAGACAAGGTTTATGACAAAACCAAATTCAAATTTATCTTTCATGGACTGAAATTTGCTTATTCTTAATTTCTTGGCATCTGGTTGCCCAAGGGCCTACCAGTGCTTCCATGTTGTTAAACAGTTCACCTATATTAATCAATTTACTTTCACTGACCAACGTGCTTTGCCTTTTGCAGTCAAATGAGAACCATAGAACTCATAAGCATTGCCAACCCAACTGGAAGGTGCACAGAAACAAGAATGTGTCAACTTAATACGATAAATTTTCAACCTCAAGTCACGTGCTAGTGATAACTAAAAGGTTTATTCTTGATTGATTCCTGAAACTCTTCAAGATCATTAAGACTCCCACTGACTTCTTGACATATAAGTTTCTCTTTCAAGGAACATTCCTTGACGAGCAAAACTAATATTCGAAAGTTAGTGTGGATTCTTGATAAGAAACACTTCATGGAACTGGCCTTAGTTCATCATTTGTTTTAACCAAAACATCACAACATTAATTCCAAATGTGCTAGAGTAAGAAAACATTATTACTCCACATTTCATGAGGTTTTATAAACCTACTTAGTATGAAATAAGTTTCAAGATACGATTGGAAGTAACTAGAGCATGGCTCTAAAACTTCATTAGAAACAAACTATGACCTATCTCTCGATTGAACCATTTCAACAATATCTAATTCCTCTTCTTAGTCAAACAATTGCAATAAGATGTTCTTCGAGGATCATTTGAGACATGGTTCCACAATCATTAAGATGATCACAAAACACGATACTAATGTACTTTCCTTTCCTTTTAGATTAGAGAAACTTTTATCTTTCTGTCTAATAGATTCTTCTTATTCGTTCTGCTACTCTTTGAAAAAACCCTTTTCAAAATGTTAGAATGATGCTTAATTTTATAAACACAACCATATTTACTGAATCATCAGTAAATCATGATGAATAGAATTTTCATCCTTTGTGGCAGATTTGAATCGTCCATATCAATGGACTAGATTCATTAGTTCTTCGCTTTGACTCACATGAAACATGTGATTAATGAATTAGTCATAATATTCCAAAGATCAAGATTCTCATACATCACATAATTCGAATTGTATGATTCCAAGTTTCTATCCAATTGGAACTTGGTGATGAGAATTCTTTATCACTTAGTCAATTAAGACATTTTACCACAAGTGAAATAATAAGAATGAAATCCACATTTAATATTGCTTATAATAGAAATGTAACCAACACTCTCATAGATGTCATTGCAAGGAAATATAAAGTAAACCAAATACATAAACTAAAATTTCACTTTTATTCATAATAAACGAAAAATTGGAAATTGTCCTTACAATGCATAAATGAAAACAATGTTTCTAGACATTTCCTAAGTAATTTATTAAATTGTCATAACTCCTAAGCGGCAGCTCCAAATCCTGATCATCGAACGATGTGACCAAAATCCATCTCTTACGATCAAAATTAGCTCATTCTTCTTAAGCTTCTTTCTTCCTCTTAGATCCTACAACACCATCAAAATGTGATCAACATATCATGTATTAAGAGTCTATGAATAGGAATCTTAAAATAATGGAGTTAGATAATGGATGTACGTGGAGTAGAGTCACACGACTTGACTTTACCATCTCTAAGATCTTTCAGGTAGTTTGGGCAGCTTCGCAACCAATGTCCCTTCAATTGGCAATAGAAACATATGGACCTTTTAGGGTTAGCACATGGAACTATCTCAGAACTAGCCTTTCTCTTTACCATATGATCAAACGGTTTGACTTTGGCCGATCCCTTTCCATTAGGAAGAGAAATCTTTTCTAGACCACAATTGTCACCATTGTCAATGTCCATGGAAACTTTGGAATCATATCCTTCAAACACTTTTGCTTCACTTGTGCTCTTAAGCATTTCTGCTTCAGCAACAATCAACATATGTGTCAGATCAATTAGGGCCACGTCGAGGTTGCTCATATAAAAGTTATCAAGGAACTGACTATATGACTTAGGAAGCGAAAGTAGAACCAATTCAACGACCTGCTCCCTTGGGAAAACGACACCCATTCTATCTAGTTTGTCACTGTGCGATTTCATTTCCAGAACATGCGCACACATAGAATTTCCATCTTGATGTTGACATGCCAATAGGGCTTGAGTAATTTCGTATCTTTCGAATCAAGAAAACGTGACATGGGGAGAGTCACTGGAGGAGGAGGAAGAGTTGTAGAAGCATGGTAACCATTTACACCATTGCTTGAAGAAGGGAACATACTTTCACCTTGATCAGAATGTGGAAGATCATCTTCAGGTGGTAGAGGAAAACCATTTCCAAAAGAATTAGGAAGACCATTGTTGTCTTGTATTGACATCTATAATAGGAGAAAAGAGAATTGTTATTTGATTTTAATCCTTAATTGTTAACCCATAAATTTAAATTAAGGCTAGGATCCATATTTTCGATTCGAACTTTGAAGAGGGATGTCGTAATCAAATTCGAATCTAGTTTAGGTAGGTAAGGCATTTACCAGTTTCAATATTATGAAACTCCTAGATCATTTGAGATTCATTGAATCTAATCAATGGCATGTTTAATCTCACATTATGCTCTCATTTTTCTGACTGCGATATCGAGGATCACAAACTAGATGTGAATAACCATGCAAATTAGCTTGGCACTCTTGATGTCGTTTATCACCTCGTTTTAATGTGCTGGTTAACCACACGCACTCCATTAATCAACGATAATTTACGAGACACCCACTACCATTCTTTATTAGTCCCCCATTAGTGTGTCGGTTAACCACACATGTTCCACTAACGAATTAAAAGTGTAGTGTGCAATTTCATAGAATAGCATACAAATTCACATATCTCCAGGCGAAGAAGGTTCAAGGTACACTTGACCTTCCAGTCCTCCGGACAGGAACATGTGAAAAATAATCCCTCTGCATCATAAATCCAAATCATGGCTACAATCGGGTCCTTGACCCAACAAACTTTGGGGGCTTCGTGTTGCTAAAGTCTCGATACTAGAATGATCTTCTCCCCTGAAACCTCGCAGCAGCCACAGTTGCGGTAGCTGCAAAAACATCAGCCTCGGATACAGTAGCTTACTATTCATCGAACAACTCAATCATCGTGTTATTAATAGACCCAAAGACCTCGGGGATGGCACCCCGGACAGCAGCAGCTACCTCAGTAGCGATCAACTCACACATATCATCATCTGTCAATCTCGGCCTATCCGGGTCACCAGCTCCAGAACCATATCCTCTCAAGAACACCATATTGAATATGAACCCAAAATATATCAGAAATGATCATAAAGAGACTAAACCCTTGGGGTTTGTGACTTCATTGCTACGCGTACGGATCCTATGCTTTCAGTAGTACGGGCCCACACTACCTTCAACACCTACTTGTATTTGTCTCAATGAATCATCAGAAACTACCCGGAAACAACCCATAACTAGGATACGTATACATCCTATACTCACTCTCTCGAGAGTGGATAATCATTCCTCATCTGGGTGTCTGCTCACATACTCACTCATGAAACTTCCACCAACCCTGTAGCACCTCGTGTATGCTAATCACACATAACGTTGGATTCCATAGACAGTCGAATACTTGATTCTACCCTAAGCCCACAACCAAACAAGGAACAAGAAATAAGGATAACAAACATTCTCAGGCTATAGAATGTTAGTTATATACAAATATGATGCACGCACACTAAGCAACTACATTAATGATGTCAATTCCATCTAGCATACAAGAGATTCTCTTAGGCTATCAGGCATCGTAACTCAGACAATTCTAACATCCAATTCCTGAAGATCCTAAGCCTGTAAATTAGCATGTAGTTCTATCAAAATCATCATAAACAAATAATAGTGTGGGTATCTTGGGGTACACTTTCTTGCTCCGGCTGATCGTACACATCTCATCCTTTTCGCTCATCCTTGTAAACATTTTAGAAAACAATCTTAAAACAATTTTTGAAAACATTTTTGGAAATTATTTTAAAAAATTTTCTTTTGCATATCCATAGTCTGAGTATAGATTCACACGAATGCTCATCCAATTCGCTCAAACCTGGGCCCTGATACCAACTTGTAACATCCTAAAATCGCAATAGAAATTTTCATTTTTAATTAAAGTAAAATCATTGTTTTCAACCAAAACCCAAGTCATAAGAAACCAATGTCAAGTACAAATATACTCAAATCAATGGATCATAATATCTCCAAAACATGTCACCAAAGGATGTGTACGACCATGCCTTTGCTTTCCCCCGATCATCTGAAGTACCGAAACTTAACACTTAAACCATACGCCAAAGCTTAGTGAGTTCCCCAAAATACCACCACACAAACATATAACAACATACATACTAGGCCCACAACCATCGGGTTGGATTACCCCTGAGCCCACAGCATGAATCTGGCTTGCCTTTCTGGCCCACAACTCGTGTGTAGATTTCTCTCAAGCCCACAACATATGTTTGTCATGTCTATCCAGTCCACAACTTATGTCTAGCTTACTCCTACATTTGTTGGCCTCAACACAACCGCACTATGTCGACATATGCAACAGATAAACATATAACCAACAAAGAGCTAATCATACAGATCTAACAGATCACTACAGCATAGCAACATCCTATATCCCAAGATACATAACCGAATGGGCCAGCGTTGGTGCCTTCGACCCACGAGTATAGTGAGGAAACTCACCTTACAGTCTAAAAAGATAGCAAAAAAGAACGTTGCTCCAAATGTTAACTCTACAGATCACCTAAACAACAAACAGTGACCTAAACTCAAATTACAGCTCAAAATACCCAAAATGCCCCTGAGTCAAACTTAGTCAAACCCCAGGTCAACGGTCAAAGTCAGCAAGTCAAAAAGTCAAGGGAAGGTCCTCAGCTACTACGCTGGGTGTAGTCGCAACCCATCCAAAACCACGAGACTCTAATCTAGTACGCACAGTGTACCCATTGGTACGCCCAATGTACTCATTCTGAATCCAAATCTTGATATTAAGAGCTTATTCCTTAAAGACCTCTCGTCCAAACTCAGATCTAGACCCATAACATCATTCTAAGTCATAAAGTTTCCACGTTTATGACTTTCCATGGCTAGACAAGGTCTAAAAGCTAAAACCCAAACTTAATAACCCATTAAGACATCATAACTCTTGCATGGAAGGAACAGAAGGACCAAGATCACATTTTTATGGTTCCTAACACCTAAAAACGTCTGAAACGACAACTCTTCTGGTTATAGTAATTCATACTAATGAACACCAAGCTTTATGGGACCAAAATGAACACAAACTCAAGGCTAACAAGATCTAATCAATTAACTCATCAAGTTTCATACTTTATATCTCAAAAGGATGCTTGAGTGTGAAACACTTCTGGATCCAAAAAGCCTTGAGCTTCCAAGATGATTTCCTTTCCTTCTCCTTACTTCAAGAACACCAAAAATGCACTCTTAAGCTCAAAAAGGCTCACACAAAGGATTATGGTTTGTTAGGGACGAATTGGGAGATGGAGGGTGATAACGGTAAAGGTCTTAAGAAGTTAATAATGCTTAAATAGGGCTCAAACCCTAAAAATTAAGGTTTATGTATCAGCCACGTACGCCCTACGTACATAAGCGTACACCCAACGTACTAGAAAAGTCACACGTCCCATATAAGGGAGCCATGGGACCAAATTGAAAGAAAATTTTACCTTGGGGTCAAAATTACAAATTTACCTGAATAATGAATGTTACACATAACAACGACATAAATAAAGCTCCAACAATGGTAGTTTCTTGATGTTAAAAATCAAACTAATTTCTTCTGATTTTGGGACACGCAAGGGAAGTGAACGGAGAACGGAAGTCTGTAGGGATTTTTTATTTGCTTAATATGTAAATTAATTTAAATTTGAATTATGATGAGTATTATATTCTTTAAGAATTAAATAAAGAAGTAAAAGTAATAATAAAAATCGTTAAAGGGTATTTTAGTTATTTTATTTGGTTTATGGACCATCAATATAATAAAACAAAACCACCATGAACCATATTTATCAAAAATAAATAAATAAACCACAACGAACAATTTATGTAATTGTATCTTTATTTTATTAATAATTCATTTATCTTATCTATATATCTATAGCTATATTTATTATTTTTATCGAAAGATTCAACTTTATAAAACAGATTAATTTATTTATATGGTTAATTCTTTTAAATTTCTTGTCATGAAACTTAATTGTTTATCAATTAAAAATATATAATTGTTGCATTTTAAGGCTTGTAATGTTGTTGCTGTTTATATGATAAAAGAATAACTAATCACTTTGGCTTAATATTTGCCATAAAATAGGCTAAAATTTGTTATATGTCTCATAATAGCCACAAAATTTAGCAACGACACAATATAGAATTAGTTTTTTTTTTTTTTTTCGTGATTTAAACCATTTATTTTTTGTAATTTTCTCTTAATCTAACACATATTTTTGCATTTTGAAACACATTTTTATTTATATCGTATGTACTTTTAGATAATATAAAAGTTACAACAAATTTTATTATAACATTCTTTATATTATCAACGATGGTGAGTGATGTCGAAATATTACTATACCTAATTTTACCTACTATCTAACTAGCTATTCGACTAAAGGCAGTGTACCTTTTTCGCAAATAGTATAGCACAAACAGTCGAGTATCGAACACAGAGAACATATTTAATTAACTAACCTAACTACTAAACATTAATCTAAAACACGGAAAATTGAATTGGGTTTTTATCTGATTTTGCAAGTTCAGACAAACTTAAACACTTAACTAACAAATTCAATCAGTTACTAAAAACACTTATGTTTAGTTCGAATCCACTTCTCCACTATGGTTAACTATTAATTATGGATTAATAACGTTGGTTACCAAATATTATATTCTTAGCAATTTGAGTCCAAATTTACTAATGTTCGCTAATTCATGTAAAACTATGTATGGTCACACACAATCAACACACAATCAGTTATGAATTATGAAATTGGCTATGTAAGATTTATTAAAAAAACACAATTATGGTCATAATTTATGTTCTCCAGCACAGCTAATTCTAATTACTTCAGTTACTTATCTAAGATTGGGTCGATCCTAGCGCTAGCAATCCACTTGTTATGATCTTCAATCACTCATTCGTCAATCAATTCTACTAAAATCACTTTTGTTTAGTTCGAATCCACTTGATACATCAATGTGATCCTGCTCCTGTGGAACTGCTCGATGAGGCCCCATTGTACCTGAAAAATAACGAACAACAAGCAAAACAAACAAACCACCAAGGAATTAAGTCATTAAGCAAAACAAATAGTTGTATGCCCAGTTATCACGTCGTGGACTTGAACTCCACGTCGTGAATCCAGTTCTTGTCGTGGTTTTGGTCAGTCATTCTAGGGTCAAAACGAATTGCAATTACCACTTGAGGTTTGTAAAAATTGTTATTCTAAGGCCTTATAACACACATGCAACCAAGATTTATTAACTAAGAGACCCAATTTTGGCATTGCAATTCCAAGAACAACCCTAGGTTCTATTCACTAGAAAATTATCAAAATTGACAAGTTTTAAGAGTAGGAATCTTACCAAAGTGATAGATAACACACGAAACCAAGGAAAAATGGAGGAAATTCGACGCAAAAATCCAAAGTGGGGTTGTGTTCGTCCGTGAGAGTAGAAAGTCGAATATGTGTTTGATCAAAAAGTGAAGTCATAATAAACTGGTCCCCTCCGTGAACTTAAAGTTGATGTCGTGAATTGATTAATTCACGTCGTGAATTTCAAGACCCTTGTATATTCATCGGAAAAAAATTTGCGACCACGACGTGATGATTGAAACCACGTCGTGATGTCATAGATTTTATTTCTATCTTTTAAAAATTATTTTACTTCTAAAATTTTTACCACCCAATCAATGCTAAACCCCACTCTTGATTTTTGCAGTTTTCAAAAAAAATTAGATGACTTTGATGATTATTTACCCTAAAATTCAACTAAAAATGCATAAAGTAAAAATGCAAAAACGAAAAGAAAATCGCAAACCGAGCTCGGGTTGCCTCCCGTTGAAGTCATGAGTTGGACTCCATGCCGCCTCACGTTGAATTTTCAAGAGTTTCCATCACCATTTGCACCATTTGCACCTTCCATCGTTTCTTCTAAGCCTGTACCCTCCTAAGATAAGCCTTTTTAGAGTTTTCCTTTTTAATGTTAGCATCACCCTCGTCAAGCTTTCTTTTCACCCCTTTATTCACTACAAGTTTAGGCTCAACTTTTTCTTCACTCTTTAGTTCCACAGGTTCAACCTTCTTTTGCAAAGTTTGTTGTTTTAATTCTGAAGTACCCTCTTCTTGATCACTCGACACTAAATCTTCTTTACTCTCCTTACTCACCAAAGATGTTGGATTTTTGTAAGCATAAACTTCAAAAACTATTGGAATGGATGCTCTTGGCTTTGTACGTTTGACTTGTTGAATTGATTGAATTTCCTCTTCCATTAATTTTTCCAACTTTTCAAGCTCATTTTCTTCATCTATATTAAATACTTCACATTGAGCATAATTATTTTGAAATTCATCTTCCACTCTAAATGTATCTTCTTCATCCCAACTCTCAACGTAAGTTTAGACATACGAATGTCTACCAAGGCTCGAGCTGTATTGAGTAAAAGGCGACCAAGAATTATTAGGACATTGGTATTTTCTTTCATATCCAATACGACAAAGTCAATTGGAAAAACAAATTTCCCAATTTTTACTAAGATGTCCTCACTTATGCCTCGAGGATGAGTAACTGAACGATTAGCCATCTGAATCGTCATTCTAGTAGCATTCAAATCTGGAAGATTCAGCTTTTGATAGAACGAGTAAGGCATTAAATTTATGCTTGCTCCAGAATCGGCTAAAGCATAAGTCTTCAAATTATTCCCAAATTCACACAGAAGAGTGAGTCGTTCAGGATCTCCCATTTTCTTTGGTAATTCATCCAATATCACTTTAGAACTCTGCTCACTAAGGATCACCTTGTAATTCTTCTCTAATTGTTGGCAAGTGTCGAGTAAGTCTTTCAAAAACTTAGCATATTCAGGAACTTGGGGCAATGATTCAATAAAAGGAGTGTTTATAGGAATATCCTTCACTTGCTTCATAAATTTCAAATGTTCTTGCTCCAGTGGGTGAATTTAGATCGAGAAGGAAATGGCAGCGGAGGGCGATAAGCTTGAACATCGGCCAAAATTTTCTGTTCAGACTGGCCCCACGTCGTGAAAATAGGATCCCCACGGCGTGAGTTCGATGGTTGAGCAACCATTTCTTCTTCGATCTTCGACCTCTTCGGCTGTGGTCCGGGCTGATGTTGCTCTACTTATAGGGCTTCTAGGAACTCAGAAATGGTATCTTCTTCAGTATTGATGACCATGACATGTGGTTGTGGCTTTTTATGGGGAATTTGTGGAGAGAGTCGCTCATTAACCAATGTAGTTGTTGTCCAAGTTGAGCTTCGAGGTTTTGGATCGATGCTTGATGATTCCTTAGCAGGGCTTGCTGGTCTCTCATGAAAATTTTCTGGTCTCTTATCACCACATCGATCTCATCATGGCGTTTTTCCGAAGCCTCCATAAATCTATGAAGTATGGACTCTAAATCAACTTTCTTTTCCGGTTGTGGCTACACTTTTCGATAAAAGCCTCGGCCAATTTGCCTAAAATTTTCTTCTTTTTGCTTTTTATATTCTTCATATGGCAACCACTCTTTCTTTGGCTTCCTCCAATCTTCGTCGTATTTGTCTCCACTAGAGTAGCATACTTGAGCCTTCTTATTCTCGTTCTCGTCCAAGTGGCAGTCTTTTGTCAAATGTGGACCATTGCATCTTTCACAACCCACACGAATAGCATGTATGGATTAGTCCATCTTGGTCATTCTTCGGTCCATAGTATTTAGCATAGCTAAAACAGCTGCCCTATCTTCAGAAGTTCCATTCCCAATTCCTTTCACTTCATCATGTCTAGGATTATGTTATTCACGCGAATGCTTAGAAAACTCTTCAATCAATTCTTTAATCTCACCGGGATTTTTCTTTGTTAAAGGTCCTTGAGAATCAAGGAGTTGCCTTGTCATCACGTTTACCCTATCATAGAAGATTGATACTTCTTGTTTCTCATTCAAATCATTTTGGGGACAATTTCTTATTAATCACATGTATCTTTCCCATGCCTCGTAGAGTGACTCACCCGGTTGTTGCTCGAAGTTTGCTATGGCCTTCTGGAGTTTAGCAACATTAGAAGGTGGGCAAAAATGTTCTAGGAATTGTTCACGCATTTGCGCCCAAGTAGTAATTGCACCGGGTGGAAGTGCCTTTAACCAATCCCTAGCAACTCCCTTAAAGGTATCTGGAAGCATTCTCAATAGCACCGTCTCTCTTGGAGCATTCGGAATGTTGAAGTAATCAGCTATGTCATTGACTTCATCAATGTGCTTGTAAGCATCCTCATGATCTTTCTCGAAAAATGGGACTTCCTTAAGTGCGGAAAGAATACGTCCCTTCAGCTCGAATGTTGCGATAGCGAGAATTGCAGGTTGCACTAGACCGGGACCAGTGTCCTCTCGGATTCTTTTCTTGTATGCCTCCATGGACATGTTGGAAATATTCGCCATCTTGTGTTTTGGCTCGTCTTCGGGTTCGCTACTTTCTTCGGTTTCTAATTTGGAATCGGATTCTTGAGGATTAGGATTTTTCTCAAAACTTTCAACCTTGCTTTCGTCTTTTGAGGAATTGCTCAATTCACCTACATTCTTGCTTTTCTTCTTTTCAAAAACTGATTTAAGATCCTTCAAAGGTGATTTCTTTGGTGGTTGGGTTTCTCCTACGTTCTTTTCCATCTTTTTACGAATGGCTGACTCTAGATATTCAAGTGGTGGTATCAAAGGTGTTGGATCCACGGGTCATGTGCTGCTGCAAGAAAAACAAAATAAAAATATAAAAACGAACAAAAGGTAATTAAAAATTCCTACTGGACGACTACCACGAGGTGGTAATTCACTCCACGTCGTGTTGAAGCAGGAAAAGTAAACAGAAACGAAAAAAAACAAAAAAATAAAACATAAAACAACCCTATTCACATCATGAACTTTAGATTCACGTCGTGAGTCCAGTAATTTAGAAAGAAAAACTAAAGCTAAAAAAATTAACTTTTTGCAGGTTTATCTCCACAAAAAGGATCGATTAATCTAAAGAAAATAAATTAAAATCTGAATTAGCCGTTCCCCAGCAATGGCGCCTAATTTTATAATAACATTCTTTATATTATCGACGATGGTGAGTGATGTCGAAATATTACTACAACTAATTTTACCTACCATCTAACTAGTTATTCGACTAAAGGCAGTGTACCTTTTCGCAAATAGTATAGCACAGACAGTCAGGTATCGAACACAGGGAACAAATTTAATTAACTAACCTAACTACTAAAGACTAATCTAAAACAAGTAAAATTTAATTGGGTTTTTATCTGATTTTGCAATTTCAGACAAAGTTAAGCACTTAACTAACAAATTCAATCAATTACTAAAAACACTTTTGTTTAGTTTGAATCCACTTCTCCTCTATGGTTAGCTACTAATTATGGTTTAATAACGTTGGTTACCAAATATTATATTCTTAGTAATTTGAGTCCAAATGTACTAATGTTCGCTAATTCATGTAAAACTATGTATGGTCACACACAATCAACACAGAATCAGTTATGAATTATGAAATTGGTTATGTAGGATTTATTAAACAAACACATTTATGGTCATAATTTATGTTCTCCAGCACAGCTAATTTTAATTACTTCAATTACTTGTCTAAGATTTGGTCGATCCTAGCTCTAGCAATCCAATGGTCACTAAATCACTAGGTGTCAAGTACATGTAATTTAATAGTCACTAAGCAACATAGAACATGAATTCAAGTGATTTAAGTATCAAATATTAGCATGCGAGGTATTAACAATCAAACACAAGAACATAACCAACTAGTAAAAATCCATAATTAATAAACTAATCCATGAACTTGAAGCTTCATCTAGCTAAACAGAAGCAGCTAGATTCAGCTACTCATGGCTGATAAAATAAACTCAAATTCAGTAATTAAAGACATGTACAGCTTGTACCAAATCAAAATAATGGTTATGATCTTCAATCACTCATTCTTTAATCAATTCTTCTTCCTTGGATGCTTAACACTTGAATTCTCAGACTTATTTTTCTCTAGAATTCGTTTTCTAAACCCTCCAAGTTTCCAGAAGAACTCCCAAAATCGTAAGAGTTAATGAATATATATAGTTTGGGAATTATCTTGATTCACGACATGAACAAGGATTTCACGTCGTGATTTAAGACGAAACCTTATCGGGCAAGGACTATGACTTCCCGTGCACTTATCTTCTAGAACATTCACTCCACGTTGTGGAAGACATGGCCACGTCGTGATTTGGGCTTTTCCTAGGGAATTTCTTTTTTTAATTCTTCAATCCTCCAAAGTTCCAATTTTTGTCACTTTTAGTTCTTTTTCTTCAAGAATGCTCCTTTTGGCTGCAAAATATAATTCAATCTTATAAGTATCATAAATCCTTGCAAATAACCAAAATAGTAATCAAAATGTATTAAAATATTGCTTAAAAATATGTATAAATATGGCAATATTAGTGAGTCTATAACCATCCAACACATCTCAACCCTCCACACTCCCAACTTTCAATATGGACTGTAATAACTCTATATTTTACGGTTTATTGGTGGTTCCCTTTTCCACCTGTTGAGGGCTCCCACGTTCTCCTCTCCCGGTCACCTGTGTTTCTCTCTCGTACGTACGATGTCAATTGCAGAAGTATCATCCCACGACTCCTTTTTCTTCGTTTTATGGTTATCTAATTTAAAACTCGCTAAAACCCCAATGAGCAAATCACAATAACGGGGATAGGTCCATTCTAAACTTTTTACGTTTTCATCTTCTACCTTTCATCACTGGCTTCCCTTCTTGTCTAACACTCTCAATCGATTGTTGTTGTTGCTGCTATTTAGAAGGTATTCAAATTCTGTCTTCTTCCTACTAATTGTAGACAATTTCTCTACTAATTGGTTTAAAAGGATTCAAATTTTTACTGTTTTACTTTTGTAGCCTTTCACTTTAATTTTTGTGATGCTCTTTCATATGTTTCATGGTCTTAGTTGGTGCTATATTTATTTTAATTTGTGTGAAACATGTTTTACCTTTCTCTCCAGATCATCTCTTTCTCTTTGTCATACGCCCCAATTCGTTCTTTCTTCTTCTGGTTCATCCCATAAATCAAGTATTTTAAGGGTTGATTTTATTTGATTACTATTACATGTATTATGGATAAAAAGGGATGTCGCCAAAGACGATACACCGATAATTAAGCTTACAAAAAAAATGTTTTTAACTCACCAGTTTGTTGAAATTCCAACTAGGGGTTTCTAGATGTTACATTGAGTGAAAAGGTCTCATGATGACCTTTGATTATTAGTCTTTTCTGATTAATGAGAGCTTGCACTTCAGGATTTTGCAGATGTTTAGGTCATGTCAAGTACTTTAGAGGTAGAATCATGAACTGGGAACTAACAACTACTTTGACATGGGTACTTGGGTAATACTTTTATTTTCTTTACTGGAGATATTTAAAATCTGTCTTCAACTATGATATAACATTCAATGACTAAGATGAAGGTGAATCACTATAAGACAACGTTTTACAAGGTAAATCATGTTTATTCATTGTCATATGAACTTGTAGGTACAATGTGAAACGAATGTTCTTTTCTTAATCAGTACAAGATATATTCTCCAACTTTCTCCCTCTTGGAGGCAAGTCTCTACAAGACCCTTTTTCTTACTTTCTCCATTAAGTGGTTTTTTGGATATAGTGTTTTGTAAATAATGATTTATCCATATAGCACTTTATCCATAAAGAACCTAATAGGAAACAAAAGAAATATGCTCTTATAAACAACTTAGTTTTTTGTTACTTAGCTGATTGTTTACTATAATCTCATGTCAACGATTGATTAGTAGTTTCTTTTTAGGTTTTCTACTTTTCTTTTCATATAAGTTTGTGATTGTTTGAAGGAGATATTTGTATATGTTATGGGAAGAAGTGATGTAAAAGCCAAAGTTTTGCCACATAATCTCTTGAGTTTTTTTAGCCTTTTCCTTAAGTGGAATGTTTCTTCCCGTTTTCTCATTTGGAAGATCTCTTTTCAGTCTCTCGGTGTCACTGCTTAGTGGCTTGTACAAGCTGTCGATTCAGTCTCTTGGTGAGAACAAAATAGAGAAGAAAGATGCAACAATGCTAATATTTCATATTATTTGTCCTTGAATATTTTTAGTTTTTTTAAGTCATTGGTCATGTTAGACCTAAAGTGTTTCACCAAAGCATATTCGTTTTAGCTAGAAGATTCTTCTTTGCGACTTACATTTTATATTACATATAAAAATAATGTTTAGCTGAACACTTAATTTTTGGTTATATAATTTTTACTCTATTTGATTTTGGAAAGCTTAGGCTAGAAATGATAGATAATGTTGTTTTAGGTTTTCAAAAAAAGGTGAATGATGAAATTATTCTTATTCTTCTTGGTTTCTAGACTAAAGTCTAGGACAAAATTGAGATTGAACAGATGGTTCAAAATGGAGGTGAAACATCAACGACATAATTCCAATCGAAAGATGAATGATACAATTGTTATTATTTTCTTCGAGTTCTAATTTAAATTTTTAGCTTGGTATGAAATGCATAAATTTGAGCACATGGTGTGAAGTTCTTATTCTGATCCCAAACTGAACTTCGCCATGGAATTGAGCATGAAGAGTTGCAGATGTTGAGAAGCCACATCAGGTAAGCTTTGTTTTAGAAAAAAAACATATAAATACGGTGACAAATCATATATGGTTTTTTACAATCTCTTTGATATGTTTTCTTTAGTAAATAGCTTCTCATTAAATTATAACCATAAGATTAATTACAATCAATGGTCTAAAATTGTTCCTACATTCTCAGTTCCAAAAGCGGATGAGGGACATTTTCGTCAATAAATCAAAGTTAAATTGGTGTCCAAAAAAGATTGTTTTCAAGCATATTCTTGAATTTCCCATTTTATGAAATACTTTTTGAGCAAAAAAGATGCAGTTATATTATTGTATAATATTACCATTATGACACATTGTAACACTTGAATGGGAATGCTTCCTTTTAGCCCTTCGTAATTAAAATCTTCCATTTTGGTCCTTGGGGTTAGTACACGGTGCATACCATAGGGTACGCGTAGCGTAATAGCTAACAAGCTAGTACGTGGGGTGTACCACATGATACGCTTAGCGTACTAATGCATAAGTTGCTTGCGGGTTCGAGCCTCGTACGTTGGGCGTACGAGGGTTATGTTGGGCGTACGAGGGGTTTAATGAAACCCTTATTTTGGGGGTGTTGCACCCTATATATTCACCTTAAGTCCCAAGAGTTGGCCTCTTTATCATCCTCCATCATCCTAAAACCATAATCTCCAACCCTAATAACATCTTGATTGTTCTTGAGCCTTGGTCTTGATTTTGGTGGTTTGTGCTCCTTGAAGTGATAGAAGAAGAAGTTGGAAGACTCATTCATTGGAGGGAAGCTTAGCGATCCAGATTTAGCTCCATCTTTTGGTGACTTTTAAGGTATAAAGTTCATACCTTGTCTACTCCTTGCTTTGATCTACTCTTTAGCTTGTTATGGTCCTTTTTGGTCCCTTTTGGTTGATCTTGATGAGTTAAGAACATTTTAGAAGCTAAATCTTGTAGATATGGACGTTTTAACGGTTCCTTAAGCTTACAGGTGCAAACTTTATGGTGTTTATGGTCTCATGCATATATTAAGTCATTTATTAAGCTCTTTTGAGCTCTAGAGCCTCATTAAGCCATGCATGCACGTAAAGTTGACAACTTTACGCGATAAACCATCTTAAGGAAGTCAGATCTGAGTTTGGGTTGAAGTCTTAATCGGTTAAGAGCTGGAAAATGGAAGTTGGCCAAATAGGGGAGTACGTTGGGCGTACAAGCCCTAAAGCGAGTACGTTGCGCGTACGAGCTGAGTATGCCCCGCATAATCAGGAGGTTGGGCTTCAGACTCTTAGGCTTTCGGTTTGGGCCATGTTTAGGCTTAGATGTTTAGGGCCTTGTTGGGTCATCAGGTTATTGGGTTGATGCTTATTTTAGGTTCGCTTGGAAAAGGCCCACAAAGGGATTTGGGCCCAATTTGGAAAATTTAGGCCATGATTGGGCCTTGGGTGATTAATTTGGAATTGAGCCTTTTGGATGGTAGGTTTGGGCCTTAGTCATGTAGCAAGCTAGGTAAGGGGTAAAATGGTCGTTTCACCCTAATTTTGGACTGATGGTTATGGATTGGAATCCAATTATTAATTGGATGTCATTGGTATTTATAGCTCGGGGATTTGTCGGACCAACAACCAAAGATTTATTCGTATGATTCAGTAGTTCGAGGTGCGTTTCCTCACCATGTTTAGCGGGCGAAGGCACTAATGTCGGCCCATGACTTTGTTATGTTAGGATTCTAGATGTCTGCGTGACACTTGCATGTGTTATGTACTCGTATGCTTACCGGGCGGGGCCCGATGACCATTTGATCTGTGAATCAGTGAATCGCATGCTAGTTAGGGCTAAGTATCTGCTTAGTTTTTTGCATGATAGAATGCTAGGAGAGATGCCTCTGTATGCATATTATACGAGCTTGTAGACGTGCATGCTAGTACTGATCAGTCAGTGATAGGACGAACTGATTTCCTGATGCTTGGTTCTGATTACTTGATGCTCGAATGATGCCTGCTTTGTGCTTTTAGGAGTTCTCACTAGCTTCAGCTAACTAGTAATCGAATATCCTAAGTTACATACTATGGGAACTAAATAATTTTAGAAGGTTAGGTTTTAAATCTATTGCGCAGCTCTTGTTTGAGTCCAACCGTTGTAGTGTGAGACCTGTCATTCGAAGAATTATCTGGTTTTAGTGATATGTAATTGTATTCGTGAACTAGTTAAAGGAAGTTAGCGGGAGTTCCTTCTACAACTGATGGCGGAGAGTGGTGTGGAGTTTTCCCTAGGAAACCTAGGATGAGATCTAGTGCTGGGAACCTTATTTTGATGAGGGTTAATGGTATTGATATTAAGTGACTTGACGAATTCAATGCAATCTTTGAGGAAAGTACGGATAGATGTGGAAGGTAGTATGGGCCCGTACTACTGGAAGCAGAGGATCCATACTCGATTTAAGTTGAGACGCGATAAAACCAGGGAGCTTGTAGAGTTGTGATCCGTCGATATATTTTGATGCGTATTCTGATGGTTTATATGGTCTATTTTCAGTATGGTGACATTGCGGGGCAGACCTGTTGTCAGTTTTGATGCTGGAGAGGGCTCGGGCTCAGGTTCTGGAGCCGAGTAGCTAGATGATCATACTAGGGAGTTCATCTCGTCTGAGATTACGCCTTGCATTCTTGAGCAGACTTCCGTGATCTTTGGTACAGTCAAGGACGGCATTCTAGAGATTCTTGATGAACGGTTGAGCGCCTTTCGTTCTAAGATGGTGGCCTTGGTTGGGGAGCATTCTTTGACCTTCAGGGAGTTCCGGGCATGTAGAGCTTCGAACTATCACTGGACGAAGGACCCGATAGCGAGCAGGAGGTGGTTTGTAGATGTTGCTAACGCCTTCCGCACCAGCAGTTGCCCCGAGGGGCCAAAGGTCAGACTTGCCTCCTGTCTTCTGAAGGACAGGGCACGGGATTAGTGGGAGGAGTTCGGGCGCACAGTTGGTTATGAGGCTGTTGGCACCAGTGATTGAGGTGCAGCAGTTGGAGTGAGAATTTCAGGATCTCCGCCAGACTACTGAGACGGTGGCTGAGATCACCGTGATGTTTCGGGAGAGGGCACTTTTGGTTCCGCAATATGTGGCGGATGAGGAGATGAAGAAGGCTAGGTATCATGATCTGTTGAGGAGTGACATTCGGCAGTTTGTGAGTCGATCCAGCTGCAATACGTTCGAAGATATGATAGCGAGGGCTAGGGAGAGGGAGATTGATCAGGAGATGGAGAAGAAGAGGAAGCCAGATTATGTGTCGAGTGTTGAGGGTTCGGGAAAGAGGCCCAAGGTATCTGATCCCAGGACGAGACGCTAGTAGGGCCGGAGCCGCTGTAGCAAGTGCAGAAAGATGCATGAGGTAGTGTGCATGGTGGGTGGTTCGGGCTGCTTCAAGTGCGGCCGAAAAAGTCATATTAGTAGAGATTGATCTGCTACTACCACCACCACCCCGGTATCTGATCTTATTTGCTTTCATTGCAATCAGAGGGGCCACAAGAAGGCCCATTGTCCCAGTTTGGCTGCAGCAGGACCGGTGTCAGCACCCGCTCCTGCAACTCTTTGGATTATTGACGGCCTCCAGGGCCGGGCGGATGCAACTACAGTGAAGAGTAGGACTTTTTAGCTGACAGTCAAGGAGGCTCCTGCAGCTCCCGACATGGTGAAGGGTATGTATCTTCTCCTTATCTATTTATTTATATTGTTTTGTCTGCTTACATTTATGTGTTTTATTTTAGGATCATTCCTCGTGAACGGTAGTTCTGTCTTGCTATTGTTTGATTCAGGGGCTACCCGATCCTTTGTATCGCTTGCGCTTAGCAAGAGGTTTGTCGGAGCTCCGGGGGAGATGGATTGTGCTCTAGATGTCGAGATCGCATATGATAGGTATGTTCGGGTTGCAAGGGTTCATCAGGGTTGTACTATTCAGTTAGTCAGCGAGCAGTATCTGGTCGACTTGGTTCCCATTCCTTTGTGTGGTATCAAGATTATTGAGGGTATGGACTGTTTGAGCCCCAATGGGGCGATGATCGATTGTGAACAGTAGTTAGTTCAGATTCGAACCCGAAGTGGGGGAGAGTTATTGGTTCATGTAGAGAGTGCTCAGAGTGGGCCGTTATTATTTTCAGCAGCGAGGGCCAGACGCTATTTTCAACAGGGTTGCTCAGGATTTGTCGTCAATGTGATGGATAACCGTGATAAGGGTAAGGCAACCGTGGATCATGTATCGATTGTCCAGGATTATCCCGATGTGTTTCAAGAATATTTGCATGGGGTGCCTCCGGAGAGGAAGGTTGATTTCAGGATTGATCTGGTTCCACGTGCGGCTCCGATAGCCAAAGCACCTTATCGGTTGGCTCCTCCCGATATGCAGGAGTTGTATACACACTTGCAGGAGCTGTTAGACAAGGGATTCATTTGACCAAGCATTTCGCCATGGGGAGAACCGATCTTGTTTGTGAAGAAGAAGGATGGGTCTCATCGTATGTGCATTGACTACCGGAAGCTGAATAAGGTAACAGTGGAGAACCATTATCCACTCCCAATGATTGATGACCTTTTGACCAGCTTCAGGGTGCATCTTGGTTTTCCAAGATTGATTTGCAATCAGGTTATCATTTTATGAGGGTTAGGTATGAGGATGTGCACAAGACAACTTTTTGGACTCGTTATGGTCATTACGAGCTCGTGGTGATGCCTTTTGGGCTCACCAATGCTCCAGCCGTATTCATGGATCTCATGAACCGTGTGTGCAGACCGATGTTGGATCGGTCTGTGATTGTATTCATTGATGATATCTTAGTCTATTCCAAGACTCAAGAGCAGCACGAGGAGCACTTGAGGGAAGTGTTGGAGACTTTGATGAGGGAAATACTTTTCGAAAAGTTTTCTAAGTGTGAGTTCTGGTTGCGCGAGGTGCAGCATATGGGGCACCATGTCAACTAGAATGGTATTCTGGTCGATCCAGCCAAGGTCGAGGCCGTGATGCGATGGGAGGTTCCGAGGTATCCATCTGAGATTCGGAGTTTCCTTGGTCTTGGTAGTTACTATCGGAGATTTATCCAGGATTTCTCCAAGATAGTTGTTCCTTTGACTCGGTTGACAAAGAAGACAGTTACATTTCTCTAGGGGCCTGAGCAGCAGGCAACTTTCGAGACCTTGAGACAGCGTTTGTGTGAGGCTTAGATTCTGAACCTGCGAGAGGATGTTGAGGATTTTGTGGTCTATTGTGATGCGTCGATCGCGGGTTCAGGGGCAATTTTAATGTAGAGGGGACGTGTGATCGCTTACGCTTTGAGGCAGTTGAAGCCTCATGAGGCAAATTATCCGATGCATAATTTGGAGCTAGGGGCTATGGTTTCACCCTCAAGATTTGGCGGCATTACCACTATGGGGTCCATTGTATCATTTACACAAATCAAAAGAGCTTGCGGTACCTGATGGATCAGCCAAATCTGAATATGAGGCAGCGCTGGTGGTTGGATGTGGTGCAGGATTATGATTATAAGATCCTGTATCACCCATGGAAGGCCAATGTGGTGGCCGATGCTCTCAGCCGCAAGGTGGTCGTGGATTCGTGAGGCTCATGTTGATGCTATGAAGGAAGAGCACCGGAAGAGTGGGCGAATTCTAGGTCAGGTGGATTCCTTCGATAATGATAGTCGTGGGTTGTTGACTCTGCATCAGCGGGTTTGGGTTTCATATTGGGGCGGTGTGCTTCAGGTTTTGATGGAGGATGTGCATAAATATAGGTTCTCCATTCATCCGGGGGCGACGAAGATGTATAAGGTCTTCGTCCTGATTATTGGTGGCCCTACATGAAGCGGTATGTGGCTTGGTACGTGGAATGGTGCTTGACTTTCAGGAAAGTCAAGTCCGAGCACCAGCGACCTCACGGCAAGATGCAGCCGTTGGAGATTCCCGTATGGAAATGGGAGGATATTACTATGGATTTCATCATGAAGTCACCCGGACTGCGCGTGGAGTGGATTCGATCTGGTTCATCGTGGATTGGTTGACCAAGAGCGCGCATTTCATTTTAATTCAGGAGAGTATTTCTGTAGAGAAATTAGTTGAGATTTATATCAGGGAGGTTGTGGCACGTCATAGGGTGTCAGTTTCGGTGGTTTCTGACAGAGATGTCCGGTTTACTTCCAGGTTTTGGAAGAGATTTCATGACGAGTTCGGTACTCATCTCCATTTCAGCATATCAGTCCATCCGCAAACCGATGGTCAGAGCGAGTGGACTATTCAAACCCTGGAGGATATGATGTGGTCGTGTGTTTTGGACTTTGGTGGGAGTTAGGACACGTATCTTCCATTAGCGGAATTTTCGTATAACAATACTTACCACACCTGCATTGATCGACCTCCTTTCGAGATGCTCTACGGGAGGAAATGCAGGACCCCGATTTGTTGGGACGATGTAATGCTCGTGTTTCTAGGCTAGGAATTAATATTGATTTTATAGTCTAAGTTAACCTTTGTAACTCATTTTGAAGAAATGAAAAAGGAATTATGTGAATATTATGTGTTTTATGTGTTTTATGCTTAATTATTAGGAGTTAATTAATTAAGAATAAAAATGAGCGTCGAAAATAAATATTAGATAAAGCCGATATCTATTAAGAAAGTTGTAGTGGTCGTGACAAGGATTACGGATATATAAAGAATACCAAAATCCGAGTTATAACGAAGAAGTTATGACCTGTTGAAGTTTCGCGACAAAACCGGCACGGTGTCGAATGACGTAAAAAGTGAGTTTTTGATAAACTACCTTTTAGCCTTAGTGACCTAAACGAAAGCCGTAGTGTTCGTTAAACCGAGAGTATGTATAAAAAGAACGCCCAAATCTGACTTCGTATGAGGAAGTTATGATTTTTCGAAGTTTCAGCTTAGCAGTAGACAGCTAAAAACTCGAATTTTAGATCGAATGATTTTTAGCCGACACGACCTAAACGAGAATCGAAGGTCTCGTCAATAGTAGCACAACGGTAAAAAGACAGACGAAAACGGACGTCGGATGAAGAAGTTATGAATTTTTAACGGATTTCCTATCCCGGTCTGTTAAAAATAATAATATAAAAACTAAAGTCACAATTAGCCAACAAAGTCTAAACGAAAGTTGTAGAGCGTAATTTTACCTACGCGTGCATATAAAGAACGTCAAAAACGGAGCTCGTATGCGAAAGTTATGGATTTTAGAAGTTTTTGCACAAAAATCGAGAAATTTCGCATAGGTGGACTTCGGCCACGTCACCCTCGCTCAAAATGTGCCACGTGTCCGAAATTGTTGTATCATCAGAAGCATGTCCGAACCGGAGAGCCATCTGAAGTGGTCCACTAAGAATCCAACGCGTGTCCTTGTTCGCGTGTCCGACCTTCGCACCAGGCGCCACGAGCCCCCCTCGGACCATAGACCTCGGTCCAATCAGGAGCCTCCAGCGAGACCCTCGCATGCGCAACCCACGTGCGAGCCATATGCGCGCCTTCGCATCTGCTGCCGCGTGGCTTCCTCTCAGCCGTCCGATCAGCAGCCTCGCAGCCTATAAATAGGAGGGTGCGAGACCTCCCGGGGAATATTTGGAAACTTGTCATTTTTAGCCCTTTTTTCAATATTTCTTTCATTCTAACTTCCCCCAAAGCCCCGGTATCATACCAAACACCCGAAACACGTCCCGAAGTGCCCAAAGACCCGGAAAATTTATCTTTTCGGTTTTGAACCCCGACCCTTGCAGAGCCCGGTTTCTCAATAAAACTCACGGTTTTATTAGAAACGATCGTTTTAGGAAACGAAGTGCTGCCCGATTATCATCAAATCATGTGAGTGTGTAGTCACTTTCATCTTACACCTAGAAATGAAGTATTTTCTATAAAATACGTGCTATGTGTAATTATATTAAGTGTTTATTTGAGGTGACTGTTGAACAGATGTTTTATACAAGTTTTAAACTGTATATGTATTTTATCTACAAATATGTTGGGTAGAACACGGGTAAATGAAATAGTCGATGTGTGTTAAAATGGTGAGAGGCCTCGATGTTGTTGTTGTTGTTGTTGTCGTCTAGCGGAGTATAGATGGCGACCACGGACCTTTCTAGACAGTCCAGTGGCACACTAGCAGGTTCACAACTTGTAGGTGTTGATGAACTAAATGTTCATTGGCGTACTCCATCCCCCTCATGGTTGCCTTTAGGACATGTATGGTTGAGGAGTCCCCTTAGCAGTAGTGTCCATCCCGATGATATTCCTTAGGCTAGGTCCCTTGTAATAGGTGTTTAGGGACGTAAAGTGAGGACAACGGGAATGGCTAATCAGGGTTAATGTTGATTGGTGAACTTAATAAGTTTATTATTATTGTGGGTTGAAAACTCTATATGCTCACCAGGCTCCCAAGCCTGACCCACTCAGCTTTTTATGTTACAGGTAGTGGACCCCGAGCATAGTCGGAGGACGATGAGAGATTTTTGATTATAGGCCAGTAGTTGTAAATAACTGTTGTAAGGCTTATAATGTCTTGTTTATGCTTTTGATCTGTATCGGAACATGACATCCCGAGGTTTTGATATGAAATGAAACTATACATTTCTTAAAGAAAGGTTTTGATAAACTTTTATCATGTTTTGTTTTGGGGACCAATTCCGCAACATCTTTTAAAAAGATTTCTTTGATTTTATTTTAAGAAGCATAAATTAAATCGGTCTTGTCTGGCCGATAAATTAGGGGATATCGCAGTTGGTATCAGAGCATTAGTTTAAGCGAACTAAGAAATCGTAGGATTTCTAGACTTAAACTTAGAATGCTAAGTGATGATTGTGAGATGAGTGTCTACTATATTTTAGACACGAGCACTAGTTTATTTTAGGAAAGGTGCCTAAAATGCTTTTATGTGCTAAATGCTATATGTTTGCCATATGTGCCATTAATTGTTCGGATCTATAGTTTGTTGCCGACCGGATCTGGAAACCTTATGTGTGTAGGATTCTAAGCGTATGATTACGAGATTAGAACTAACATGTAAACGTTTCGGAGTGATAAGGGAATTGAAATATCTATCAAGGATAAAGACCTAAATTTCCATTATTCGGTATATAGATTATAATGGCAAGAACTCTAAGTGGAGCGGGAAATGCAAACAGAAACCAACAACCTCAACCTCAAGTGGTGGAACAGGTGCCTATAGTAGGAGCTGCACCCGAACCCATCACCATGGCTGGAATACGAACTATGATTCAGACCATGATGGCTGAATAGAGGGAGGAATTGAGGCAAATGCTGCTGAACAACAGGGATGACCCTTCAGTTCCTGTTGAACAACGTGTTGGATTAATGTCTAAGTCCATAACTATATTTGGTATGTACTTGACCCGACCCGGCATGGTCCATTTGGGTTGCACTTCACCGACACAATTTATATGGATAGTCTTTTGAGAATAGTATATTTATGATTTATATTAATATATTATAAGTTCTAATATATTAATATGGAATCATATTATTTAATTAGTATTGATCAAGAATTAATTTAGAATTAATTAAGTGATCAAAAAGAACTAATTAAATATGGACTCTTATATATATGGAATGGGCCAAGTTCATTTAGGTTGGGCTAAGCTTTCATGGATGGTCCATGGAGCTTTTAACCTATGGATCCTATGTAAATGAAAGGTCATGGGTATTAGGGTTTACATGGATGTAACCCTAATCCTCCATAATATATAAAGGGGTCCTTGGCTCACAAAATTGGACAAGTGTGTGAAAATAAGAGTGGGCCGATTTTAGTGTGCATACATATTCTCTCAAGTTCTTCCAAGGTGTTTTGGTGATTTGTGATTCCATTTGAGGCTTCCACACTATTGGGGCTAAGCTCTTAAAGCTTGAAGACATCAAGCTACATCAAAAGGTATGTCATCTAACTAGAACTTTGTAGTATAGGTGCTTCATAATATGCTAGTTAGGATGAAACCTTGGAATAGTTAATATTTGCATGTATAATAGAGAAAACATAGATCCAAGGTTTATAGGGTTGCATGTACACCATAGGAGTGTTAGAATGCTCAAAACCCAACAGTGGTATCAGAGACTGGTTGTTTTCTATTATATTTGATGCAAATGTATTTTTTTTTTCAAGTTGAAGGAAAAAAAAAAGGAAAAAAAACATGAAGTTTGTCAAATTTTATGATAATTACTTGATTTTATGAAAAACTAATTAAAAGATAGAATGATATGATTATTTTATTTGTTTTAAAAGTTTGATCTAAATGGTTTTAAGGAGTTACAAATTTTGTCATAAAATTTTGGAACTCAAAAGTTTTTTTTTTAAGTTATGATCTTAAGAGTTTTGAAACTTCCATAAGTTATGGATGTGAAATGTCTCATTTATTAACTCTTTAGGTTATGAATTCCAAGAGTCTTTAAAGGATAATTGTCAAATTTTCAAGATTTGTATTAGTTTATATGATTATCTAATTTCTTGAAAATTGTTGATGTGAATTACCTTTACTTATGAGTTTAATCTAGATCATAGAAAAATTATTTGATTATTGTGTTAATTGGAATATTTGATCTTAATGGTTTTTATGAACTCCATAACTTGTCCTCAAGTTATGGAAAGTGGAGAGTTTTTCTTTTTAAAGTGTCATTAAGTCTCATAGGTTATGAAAATAGAAGAGTCACTATTTTTAATGTCATCATTAAATGATTTAATGTCTTCCATAACTTGTCCTCAAGTTATGGAACTTGAATTTTTTTTTTCATTTTTCATTAAACCTTAATTAAACTCATAAGTTATGAAAAATCCAAGAGTTTTGAAAGGTTTCAAAACTTGTCCTCAAGTTTTGGAATTTGTAAAGTTACCCCCCATGTATACTTTAATTCCAAACTAGACCTTAGAATTTTAAAAGTTTAAAATTCAACCCTTATACTATTATAATATTAAAAGTTTAATATATTATATGTATAAGAGCAAGTCGTCTTACCATTAGTAGGCCTCATTCACGAAGCCGGTCTATAAGGGGGGTATAAGGTTACTGCCTATAAAATGGCAGTTTAATGGGTGTCCACTCTCACTCACCGCTTCCTTGACCGGTGGAGGGTCGTTAGCCGAACAGGTAGGACAAGGACTATAATTCTCCTTTCATTATAAGTATAATGATAAATACTAAGTAACTAAACACTTATAAATTCCCAATGTTAGTTACTTAGGAAAATGTGAATAAGGTGTTGATCCATGAAATTACACTTTGCACTTTGTTTAAGCTGTTAGTGGAGCGTGTGTGGTTAACCGGCACACTAACCTGGACTTAACAAGGTAGGCAAAGGGTAACTTAATGTTTATCATAGTATCGTTGGAGCGTGTGTGCTTAACTGGCACATCGATTGACGGGTAAATATTAAGGGTACCAAGTATATTTGCATGGTTACTTCACACCTTGTTTTGTGATCCTCGGCATCCCAGTCACAATACCTGAAGGGCACACTCGAGACTGAAACATGCCATTGAAAAGTTCAATGAATCTCAAAAGAATCTAGGAGTTTCAAAACCAATTAAAACCTAGTAATACATTTCGTTTATCGTGGTGGAAATTGGTGAATCGTCATTCACCTACCTTCAAATATTTTATAGCTTGGATTACGGCATCCCTCTTCCAAGTTATAAAATAGTTTGTTGGGTCCTAGCCTTAATATATCATATTGGGTGTTATATTAAGGACTTAAATCAACTTTACGTGAATTTCTCCCATTGTTGATGTCTGGTTTAGACAACAATGATCTTCCCAAACCAAGCTTTCCTAATGAATATGACTTCCCGAGTTTGGCTCATGGAAGTCATACTTCTCTTCCTCCACCTCCTCCAATTATTCTCCCTAACCCACAAGTTCAAGGTCACTCAAGCCCTAATGGCAAGCAAGGTCTATGTGTGATCACATCTTAGAGATGAAGTCACATATTGACAACCCGGGAGAGTTGGGTGTCAAAATCTTGAGAAAGTTAGATGTTCAATTACTTTCTAAGTCACATAGTGAGTTCCTTTGGGACTACTATGAAACAGACTATGACATGAACCTTAATGATCATATCTATTTGCTTGGTGCTGCTAAATCAGCAATGATTTGGACCGATAGTAAAGCAAATTTGATTAGAAGATAAACTTCCCAAAAACTTTATGGACAGTGACAATGGTGACACTGGAAATCCAGAAAAAGCATTCTCTTCCCAATGGAAAGGGATTGGCCATAGTCAACCCGGTTGACCAAATGGTAAAGAGAAAGGCTAAGTCTGAGATAGTCCCATTACCAAAGGGTCCATATGTTTATTTTGCCCAAGGAAGGGGCGTTGATTGCAAAGCTGCCAAATTTATCTAAGGATGTTAAAGTCAATAAGTTTGACTCTACATCAGGTAGAGCCCATTATCTAACTCTGTTAAGTTCTATTCTGAGATCCTCATTACATGATGTGACTGGGTCACATGTTGATGTTTTAAGAATCAAAGAATAGAGAGAAATCTTAAAGGAAGTATATGCTGATTCTGATCGCGAAGGTGGATTTCGATCGCATCAGAATTTTGAGCAGTTGCTTAAGAAGTTATGATATATTGCTAAGGAATAGATAACAACAATTTTCCATGTGGATTGTAAGGATAAGTTTTTCCGCAAAGTTTTAAAATAAAAGAAAATTGTTTAATTTTATTTATTTGAAGTATCCTTACAATGGCATTTGTGGAAAATTGTTGCTTATATGATTCCACTGACAGCAATATTGGAAAATGGATTTGATTCTTTCATTTGTTGTAGTGTTTAAATTTACCAAATTAGGAAAGTTCCTCATCACCCAAGTTTCAATTGGACCGAAACTTGGAATCATGCAAGTTGAATAGTATGATGAATGAGAACTTTCAAGCATTGGAAAATCAAGACTAATTACTTGTTCACATGGATGTGTGAGTCAAGTGAAGGACTAAAGGGATCGAGTACACATTCTTGTGCACTGGTCATGTCCACCACAAAGCTCGTTAAGACTATTTGATTTACTAAAGTTTAGTAAATATGGTTATACTTACAAGTTTAAGTATAATTCTGAAACATTGGAAAAGTCTCAATGTATGGCAGAACGAATGGGAAGAATCAAATTAGGCAGAAAGATAAAAGTTTCTCAAATCTGAAAAGATGGGAGAGTACTTTAGTATCATGTTTGTGATCATCTTAATGATTCAGAAATCATATCATAATTAGTCCTCTAAAGGTCATCTTAGTGCATTCTTATGACTAAGAAGAGGAGTCATGAATTGTTGAAATGGTTAGATCAGGAAGATGAGTCATACTTTGTTCCAAAACAATTCTTAGAGTCATACTCCAAGATTGTAACTTGAGTGACATATCTTAAAGAAAGGTTTAAAACACTTGTCAAATGTAAGAGTAAAAGTGTCCTACTCTTGTACATTTGAAATTGGCAAGTTGTGATGTTTTGGATAAAACAAAGACCAACTAAGGCCAATTGTGTGAAGTGTTTGTCTTGATAAAGAATCCACACTATCTCTTGAATATTTGGCAAGATAGTCTTATATGTCAAGAGGACAGTGGGAGTCTTAAAGATCCTAAAAAGAATTTCAAGAACTAATCAAGAATAAAACCTGAGGTTCTTCACTAGCACACGACTTGAGGTTTATAACCTATCGTGTTGACATATTCTGTGCCCATTCCAGTTAAATTTGGCTTTGCATAGGAGTTCTAAAAGTTCTCAATTGGTTGCATAACAACTTGGAAGCAATGGCAGACCCTGTACTGCCAGGTGGTAAGAAGTTAAGATTGCATAAGTTCAGTCCATATGAGTTTGGATTTGTCATTATGCTTGTCTTGTGACTATGGTTTTGACGATTCACATGGATAAGAACACATACACCATAAAATCTAAGGGTCATAAGGTTTCTCTCCGATTCATGAAAATGATGGTGAGGAAACACTTCCACCAAGTAGATTTGAAGCAGATGGCAAAAGGTCTAAACAATTGAGACTATGATTACGGCATCCCTTTTCATAGTTCTGAAATTGTTTAGACACACATGCATGCTACCTAAGGAAAGGTGTATGATTTTGATAAAGTTTTATCTAAGCATCTCGTATCAGAAATCTGAACTTTGGTAAGAAATTCAATAAAGTATTGATTTCTAGAAGTCCAACTGATTTCTGAGTACATGTCAAAGCTAGTGGGAGCATAAGTGTTATGCTAATAATCATCATGTTAGTGGGAGCATGATAATTATTGTTAGTGTTTCAACTTAGCAATGTTAATTATAGAAAACAAAAGTTTCAATTCGTGAGGCTGCAGGGATTGAAAAAGTTGTTTTGCTATAATTAAGGGAGAGGATATACTTCATTTCAGTTCTAAAGGCTTAGATTGAGACCTTAATCATCCTTAGTCAAGAATATATATATGAATTTCATGTTGGATTGGTTCAACTTAAGGAAATTCTATATATTGCGTTCTCAAAATTCGATTATGATTACGGCATCCCTCTTCATAGTCAAATTTTGAAAACATGGCAAATAAAAATATTGTAGCAAAAGACTGGTCAAGAATCATGTCTTTATGTGAGACATCATGAATCGTGTACCATTTGCTTTGGGTACAGGATCGATTGCATGTGCTATAATATTTGCCATTTCTAAATTTTTCCAAATGGCCAGAGGCATTAAGAAGGGAAAAGGTCTAGAATTGGATATGACTAAAATGATTAAGCAATTGTCGAGGACAATCTGATTGTCGAGGACAATCTGATTGTCGAGGACAATCTGAGGTTGCTCATGGACAGTTGGAAGTATAGTGCTAATTTTGGAAGGACCATATTGACATATTCTGAAAAGAGGCATCTCTTATTCAGAAGTGATAGTCAAAATGAGAATATGGAGTTGTCTCCATAGGTGGAAGTTATCTGTGTAAGATTAGAAAACTTAATGCAAGAAGCATGTCCAAAGCAATGTACTTTGAATATGAGACTTAGTTTCCATGGAGTTGATCTCCATTGGAATACCTTATAATGATTGTTGACAAGTCTTTGTGACTTTGTACATATTCATTACAGGAGGGTCAGTGCATATAAGTTTAAAATCTAAACAGATTTCGATAAATGATAGGAATTTGAAATTCTCACATTTTTCGATAAGGATTTGGGAGTGTGAAATTAGAATCATTGAAATTATGTTCAATTGGTTTATTTCATAAAGTAAGGATCATAGACAAACATAGAGTGCATACTTGGTGTATGGCAAAGCTATTGTTTAAGAAAAACATAGTGTACATGCTTGGAGCATGGGACAACTAGTGTTTTTAATTCAAGTATAAAGTTGATAAAACCGAAACAATGAATAATGAGTAATCAGTATGGTGATAAATAAAAGTATTTATTTATATTCATAGGGTTTGATACCATATTTGATTCATTTATTCTTGTGTTTCACTTTGCATGTTTTGACTTCCAGAATAACTAAGTCGCTCTTCCTGAATGATTAAGTTATTCAAACCATCCACAGTCGGTCATATGTTGGAAGTAGATATGAATCAAGACTGTCATGGGTTGGTTTGTAGAGGTCCAAGTTGGTGGACAAAGTGGTGCTACAACACTCATGAGTGCTCATAAGTTCTGAGTATTGGACTCAACCCATGCTCATTTGAATGACTTCATGGATTTTATCACGAGTGATCATGAGACGATAATATCTTATATTCTTAAAACCTAGAGATATGAGTTGTTACTATGAGTTGGTTATACATTGATTGCACGAAAACGCATTGGTAACTCGATGTTATAAAACGTGCCTTTGTGTATGATTCAACAAGTAGTATAACAAGCCATATGAGTCGAAGTTTATCCATTCCTTTTACCTTCGGGATAAAAGCGATATCTGTGGGCCCCTCGATGATTTAGCGATGACACATGTGAGTGCTTGGCCAAGCCAGGACTGATTTGATTTGTTCAATCAGTCAGTCATCATAAATCAAAAATCAGGAAACAACAAATGGACAGAGAGAATGATTATAATCCATGTCTCAGTCCATATGATATCTAGAATGGAGGAATATATGATCCCTTATCTAATGGACAAGTCATTGACAAGGTCAGAGTTCGACAGCGGCTTTAAGAGCTACGATTGCCAGTTAGGTTTTGAAGTCATACTCAATAATAGTTTTACACTTATCCAAGTGGGAGACTGTTGGATTAATGTCTAAGTCCATAACTATATTTGGTATGTACTTGACCCGACCCGGCATGGTCCATTTGGGTTGCACTTCACCGGCACAATTTATATGGATAGTCTTTTGAGAATAGTATATTTATGATTTATATTAATATATTATAAGTTCTAATATATTAATATGGAATCATATTATTTAATTAGTATTGATCAAGAATTAATTTAGAATTAATTAAGTGATCAAAAAGAACTAATTAAATATGGACTCTTATATATATGGAATGGGCCAAGTTCATTTATGTTGGGCTAAGCTTTCATGGATGGTCCATGGAGCTTTTAACCCATGGATCCTATGTAAATGAAAGGTCATGGGTATTAGGGTTTACATGGATGTAACCCTAATCCTCCATAATATATAAAGGGGTCCTTGGCTCACAAAATTGGACAAGTGTGTGAAAATAAGAGTGGGCCGATTTTAGTGTGCATACATATTCTCTCAAGTTCTTCCAAGGTGTTTTGGTGATATGTGATTCCATTTGAGGCTTCCACACTATTGGGGCTAAGCTCTTAAAGCTTGAAGACATCAAGCTACATCAAAAGGTATGTCATCTAACTAGAACTTTATAGTATAGGTGCTTCATAATATGCTATTTAGGATGAAACCTTCGAATAGTTAATATTTGCATGTATAATAGAGAAAACATAGATCCAAGGTTTATAGGGTTGCATGTACACCATAGGAGTGTTAGAATGCTCAAAACCCAACACAACGTGAATTGAATGATGATCGACTTGAAGAAGGAAACAACAGTAGATCGGTTGGTCATAGTGAACCGCTTGTGGTTGGGAGGAATAACCACGAGGATAGAGTGGAGGGAAATGGGTGCAAGTATAAGGACTTTATGACTTGCAAGCCATCGACCTTCACTGGAAAAGAAGATCTTGTCGGAGTAATGGATTGGATCTCGGAAATGGAATTGGCTTTCATGACTTGTGGTTGCCAAGGCAAGTTACAAACCACATTTGCAGTGCGTCAGTTCAGGGGTAGTCATGCTCGTTGGTGGAACACTCTGGGGAAAACCCTAAGCCCTAATGAGCCACTACAACTGACTTGGGCAGAGTTCTTGGTGCACTTCAAGCGCAAGTACTGCTCGGCCCAAAACGTGCTTGAGTTAGAAAACCAATTTCTAACGTTGAAGAAGGGGAGTATGACCGTTGATGAATATACGAACAACTTCATAGACAAAATGGAGTTTGCCTTGCGTATTGTCCCAGATGAGCTGGCAAAAATTGACAGATACGCAAAGGGACTTCCATGGGAGTATGCGGTGCCAGTACGTTAGGCACTTACATTGGAGGCAGATATCTGGGCTGCCAAGTCTGTTGAAGATATGATTAAGGGGAGAGCCGCCAGCAAGGTTGAAGTTGGCGAAAAGAGAAAGTTTGAAGGAACGTCAGGTTCCAATAAAAAGAACAAGTTCTCGAAGACTGGTTCGAGAAAATTCGGAGGAGGAGCTGAAGTCAAGTGGTGTGACAAGTGTAAGAAGAAACATGATGGGAATTGCAGCGTGGAACTCACTTGTTACAAGTGTGGAAAGCCAGGGCATTATGCCAATGAATGCACCTTCGATTAGAACGTTTGTTTTAGGTGCCATGAAGAAGGGCATATTTTGAGGGATTGCCCGAAGAAGAAGGACGCAGCGAAACCCAATCTTCCACCAAAGCCGAAGGCGAGAGCCTTTCATATGACACTTGAAGCTGCGAAAGAAGAAGCCGATGTCGCTTCAGGTACCTTTCTCGTAAACGAATTGCATGCCCAAATTTTGTTTGATTCTGGAGCCAATTACTCCTTTATTTCGCATCGATTTGGTAGAAAACTAGCTTTGCATGTAGATAGACTAGTTAATGCTATAATAGTCGAGATTGCTAGTGGCAAGTTTGTACCTGTTAGCCATTGTATGAAAAACATCCTCATTGACTTGGATGGGAATAAGTTCCACGAGGAATTACTGTCTATCGAGTTAAATGGATTCGACATAGTTTTAGGAATGGATTAGCTTAGCGCCAATGATGCCGAAATATTGTGTAGGAAGAAGATAGTAAAAGTAAACCCGCTAGGGAAAGAGTCGTTTATGGTGTATGGAGACAAACGCAGAGTAAACTCAGGAATCATTTCCCTAATGAAAGCCAGAAAGTGTTTGGCCAAGGGATGTACATCATACCTAGCGTTCGTGATCGATGCTAAGAAGGAAAAGAAGGAGGTGCAGAATATTCCGGTGGTGTGTGATTATCCGGAAGTCTTTCCCGAAGATCTTCCCGGATTGCCCCCTGATCGATAAGTAGAATTCTGTATCGACTTGTTACCAGGAACGACGCCGATAGCAAAAACACCGTATTGATTAGCACCAACAGAGATGAAAGAACTTATGACACAACTTCAGGAGTTATTGGACAAAGGTTTCATTCGACCTAGTTCATCACCCTGGGGAGCCCCTGTGTTATTTGTAAAGAAGAAAGACGGGAGCATGAGAATGTGCATCGATTACAGAGAGCTGAATAAAGCGACAATAAAGAACAAGTACCCGTTGCCGAGGATCGATGACCTGTTTGACCAGTTGCAAGGTTCGAGATATTTCTCGAAGATCGATCTTAGGTCGGGATACCATCAACTAAAGGTGAGAGAGCAGGATATCGAAAAGACTGCGTTCAGAACAAGATATAGACACTATGAATTTTTGGTCATGTCGTTCGGACTAACCAATGCCCCGGTAGCTTTCATGGATTTGATGAACAGGGTTTGTAAACCATACCTTGATAAATCTGTGATAGTATTCATAGACGATATCTTGATTTATTCGAAAAGCAAGCAGGAGCATGAAAAGCATCTGTGTGAGGTGCTAGAAGTTCCGAAAAAGGAGAAGCTGTATGCAAAGTTCTCCAAATGTGAATTTTGGATTCAAGAAGTCCAATTTTTAGGTCATGTGGTTAACCGAGAAGGAATAATGGTTAACCCAGCAAAGATTGAAGCTGTAATGAAGTGGGAACAACCAAAAAGTCCTATGGAGATTCGAAGCTTTTTAGGATTAGCCGGATATTATCGCCGATTTATCCAAGGCTTTTCTTCGATCGCTACTCCATTAACAGCTTTGATCCACAGAGGAGCTACTTATGCTTGGAATGAGAAGCATAAGGAAGCCTTTGAGAAGTTAAAGAATAGATTGTGTGAAGCACCGATTCTTTCGTTACCTGAAGGAGTTGATGACTTCGCAGTTTATAGTGATGCCTCTGGAGTTGGGTTAGGTTGTGTTCTGACCAAAAGAGATAAAGTGATAGCGTATGCATCGAGGCAATTGAAAGAGCATGAAAAGAACTACCCTACTCATGATCTGGAGTTGGCAGCGGTAGTATTCGCCTTAAAGATATGGAGGCACTATCTTTATGGTACTAAATGCAAACTTTTGACTGATCATAAGAGTCTTCAATATCTCTTTAATCTGAAGGAATTGAACATGAGGCAACGGCGCTGGCTGGAGTTACTCAAGGACTACGACTGTGAGATACTTTACCACCCTAGTAAAGCAAATGTTGTTGCTGATGCTCTCAGTCGGAAGGTAAATCTTGAAAAGAAAAGGCCAAGAGCGTTGAGAATTGAAGTTGTCTCTACAATTGTGGAAAGTATAAAGAAAGCTCAAGAGGAAGCTTTAGAGAAAATTGACCGGAAGGAGGAACGTTTGGGTAAAACGTTGGTGTTTGATACAAACGGTCAAGGACTGAAGGTATTCAAAGATAGGATTTGGGTACCTAAGACGGGAGGAGTAAGAGATCTTCTGATGGAAGAAGCTCACAAAACCATGTACTCGATTCATCCCGGCAGTACAAAAATGTATAGGGATCTAAAACCCTATTACTGGTGGCCGACGATGAAGCTCGATGTTGCTAAGTATGTGGCCGAGTGTGTAACTTGTGCTAGGGTCAAGGCACAACATCAGAAACCGTATGGGAGTTTAGAACCTTTGCCTGTACCCATGGGTAAATGGGAAGACATTACCATGGATTTTGTGACTAAACTGCCCAGAACAAGGAACGGTCACGACATGATTTGGGTGGTCGTTGATCGCTTCACTAAGAGTGCGCACTTCATAGCAGCCAACGAGAAATGGTCTATGGATAAACTTGCGAATTCTTATGTGAAGAAAATTATGAGGCTTCACGTTGTTCCGTTAACGATTGTATCCGATCGTGACAGCCGTTTTACCTCAAGGTTTTGGAGAAGTTTACAAGAGGAATTGGGTACCAAGTTGTGTTTGAGTACAGCTTACCATCCGCAAACTGATGGTCAGAGCGAACGAACAATTCAAACATTGGAGGATATGCTGAGAGCATGTACCCTAGAATTCCAAGGTAACTGGGATGAACACTTACCTCTAGTAGAATTTTCCTATAATAATAGTTTCCACTCAAGCATCAAGATGGCACCTTATCACGCTTTATATGGAGAAAAGTGTCGAACGCCGTCATGTTGGCTGGAAGCTGGGAAAAAGTAGTTTGGGGGACCTGAAATAGTCCATCAGACTGCTGAAAAGTTGAAAGTGATTAGGGAAAGGATGTTAGCAACTCAAGATCGACAAAAGAGTTATGCTGACAAGAAAAGACAACCGATATCCTTCGAAGTTGGAGATTCGGTTTTACTTAAAGTCTCGCCGTGGAAGGGACTTATAAGATTTGGTAAAAGGGGAAAACTGAGTCCAAGGTTTATTGGACCATTTAAAGTTCTTCAGAGGATCGGGAATCAAGCTTACAAGCTAGAATTACCGGAAGAACTGGAGGGTATTCATAACACCTTTCATGTGTGTTATTTGAGAAAGTTCACGGGAGATGTGCCCGACATAATTCCTATTTCTGAATTAAGGTTGGATGAAAACAAGAGGTTGATTGAAGAACCTGAGGCAATCGTTGACCGTAAGACTAAGAAGTTGCGACGCAAGATGGTCGATTTAGTGCTTGTGCGTTGGAAACATATGAATGGGCCAAATCTCACCTGGGAAACGGAGAGTGACATGATGAGTCGCTACCCGCAGTTGTTTGTTGATGTGTGATTCCGGGGACGGAATCATCCTAAGGGGGAGAGAATTGTAATGCCCGTGTTTCTAGGATAGGCATTAATATTGATGTGATAGTCTAGGTTAACCATTGTAACTCATTTTGAAGAAATGAAAAAGGAATTATGTGAATATTATGTGTTTTATGTGTTTTATGCTTAATTACTAGGAGTTAATTAATTAAGAATAAAAATGAGCGTCGAAAATAAATATTAGATAAAGCCGATATCTATTAAGAAAGTTGTAGTGGTCGTGACAAGGATTACGGATATATAAAGAATACCAAAATCCGAGTTATAACGAAGAAGTTATGACCTGTCGAAGTTTCGCGACAAAACCGGCACGGTGTCGAATGACGTAAAAAGTGAGTTTTTGATAAACTACTTTTTAGCCTTAGTGATCTAAACGAAAGTCGTAGTGTTCGTTAAACCGAGAGTATGTATAAAAAGAACGCCCAAATCTGACTTCGTATGAGGAAGTTATGATTTTTCGAAGTTTCAGCTTAGCAGTAGACAGCTAAAAACTCGAATTTTAGATCGAGTGATTTTTAGCCGACACGACCTAAACGAGAATCGAAGGTCTCGTCAATAGTAGCACAACGGTAAAAAGACAGACGAAAACGGACGTCGGATGAAGAAGTTATGAATTTTTAACGGATTTCCTGTCCCGGTCTGTTCAAAATAATAATATAAAAATTAAAATAAAAAATAGCCGACGAAGTCTAAACAAAAGTTTTAGAGCGTAATTTTACCTACGTGTGCATATAAAGAACGTCAAAAACGGAGCTCGTATGCGAAAGTTATGGATTTTAGAAGTTTTTGCACAAAAATCGAGAAATTTCGCATATGTGGACTTCGGCCACGTCACCCTCGCTCAAAATGTGTCACGTGTCCGAAATTTCTGTGTCATCAGAAGCGTGTCCGAACCGGAGACCCATCCGAAGTGGTCCACTAAGAATACGACGCGTGTCCTTGTTCTCGTGTCCGACCTTCACACCAGGCGCCACGAGCCCCCTTCGGACCATAGACCTCGGTCCAATCAGGAGCCTCCAACGAGACCCTCGCATGCGCAACCCACGTGCGAGCCATCTGCGCGCCTTCGCATCTGCTGTCGCGTGGCTTCCTCTCAGCCGTCCGATCAGCAGCCTCGCAGCCTATAAATAGGAGGGTCCGAGACCTCCCAGGGAATATTTGGAACTTGTCATTTTTAGCCCTTTTTCAATATTTCTTTCATTCTAACTTCCCCCAAAGCCCCGGTATCATACCAAACACCCGAAACACGTCCCGAAGTGCCCGAAGACCCGAAAAATTTATCTTTTCGGTTTTGAAGCCCGACCCTTGCAGAGCCCGATTTCTCAATAAAACTCTCGGTTTTATTAGAAACGATCGTTTTAGGAAAAGAAATGCTGCCCGATTATCATCAAATCATGTGAGTGTGTAGTCACTTTCATCTTGCACCTAGATATAAAGTATTTTCTATAAAATACGTGCTATGAGTAATTATATTAAGTGTTTATTTGAGGTGACTGTTAAACAGATGTTTTATACAAGTTTTAAACTATACATGTATTTTATCTACAAATATGTTGGGTAGAACACGGGTAGATGAAATAGTCGATGTGTGTTAAAATGGGGAGAGGCCTCGATGTTGTTGTTGTTGTTTTAGTCGTCTAGCGGAGTATAGATGACGACCACGGACCTTTCTAGACAGTCCAGTGGCACACTAGCAGGTTCGCAACTTGTAGGTGTTGATGAATTAAATGTTCATTGGCGTACGCCATCCCCCTCATGGTTGCCTTTAGGACATGTATGGTTGAGGAGTCCCCTTAGCAGTAGTGTCCATCCCGATGATATTCCTTAGGCTAGGTCCCTTGTAATAGGTGTTTAGGGACGTAAAGTGGGGACAACGGGAATGGATAATCAGGGTTAATGTTGATTGGTGAACTTCATAAGTTTATTATTATTGTGGGTTGAAAACCCTATATGCTCACCAGGCTCCCAAGCCTGACCCACTCAGCTTTTTATGTTACAGGTAGTGGACCCCGAGCATAGTCGGAGGACGATGAGAGATTTTTGATTATAGGTCAGTAGTTGTAAATAACTGTTGTAAGGCTTATAATGTCTTGTTTATGCTTCTGATCTGTATCGGAACATGACATCCCGAGGTTTTGATATGAAATGAAACTATACATTTCTTAAAGAAAGGTTTTGATAAACTTTTATCATGTTTTGTTTTGGGGACCAATTCCGCAACATCTTTCAAAAAGATTTCTCTGATTTTATTTTAAGAAGCATAAATTAAATCGGTCTTTTCTGGCCGAGAAATTAGGGGATGTCACAGACGAGGTCGGTCAATGGGTTATGGGGAGTACTGAGGTGGTACTCAAGACCACTGAGCTGATTTAGCAGGTTCGGAGTAGGCTCCAGACAGCTCAGAGTCGGCAGAAGAGTTATGCCGACAGATGCCGGTCAGACTTAGAGTTCCAGGTGGGGGATATGGATCTCTTGAAGGTGTCACCTTGGAAATGTGTCATCCGATTCAGGAAGAGGGGCAAGCTGGGCCCCAGATATATTGGTCCTTTCAGGGTTTTGGCTCGGGCGGGCCAAGTTGCATATCGCTTGGATCTTCCAGATGAGCTCAGTCAGATCCATAGCATGTTCCATGTCTCTCATCCGCGGAAGTGCTTAGTGGATGATTCTGCAGTGGTACCGTTGGAGGACATTCATGTGGATGACCGCCTAAATTATATTAAGAGACCAGTGTCGATTCTTGATATGAAGACGAAAATTCTGAGGGACAAGGTTGTTGAGTTGGTAAAAGTTCAGTGGCAGCACCGCAAGGGTTCGGAGTGGGCGTGGGAGCCGAAAGATGAGATGAGGGAGTACTATCCGAAGTTATTTGGGGCAGCGGACTTCGAGGGTGAAGTCTAATTCTAGTGGGGGGGAATTGTAACTCTTGAATGGGTATGTTTCCTTTTAGCCCTTTGTAATTAAAATGTTTCATTTTGGTCCTTGGGGTTAGTACGCGGGGCGTACCATAGGGTACGCTTAGCGTACTAGCTAAGAAGCTGCTATGCAGGGCGTACCACATGTTACGCTTAGCGTACTAATGCAGAAGTTGATCGCGGGTTCGAACCTCGTACGTTGGGCGTACGAGGGTTACGGTGGGCGTATGGGGGGTTTAATGAAACCCTAATTTTGGGATGTTGCACCCTTTATATTCATCTTTAGTCCCAACAGATGGCCTCTTTATCAGCCTCCATTTTCCTAAAACCCTAATCTTGAACCCTAATAGCATCTTGAGTGTTCTTGAGCCTTGGTCATGATTTTGGTGGTTTGTGCTCCTTGAAGTGGTAGAAGAAGAAGTTGGAAGACTCATTCATTGGAGGGAAGCTTTGAGATCCAAATTTAGCTCCATCTTTTGGTGACTTTTGAGGTATAAAGTGCATACCTTGTCTACTCTTTGCTTTGATCTACTCTTTAGCTTGTTATGGTCCTTTTTGGTCTCCTTTGTTTGGTCATGATGAGTTAAGACCGTTTTAGAAGCTAAATCTTGTAGAGGGTTCCTTAAGCTTAAAGGTGCAAACTTTATGGTGTTTATGGTCTCATGCATATATTACGTCATTTATTAAGCTCTTTTGAGCTCTAGAGCTTCATTAAGCCATGCATGCACGTAAAGTTGGCAACTTTACATGATAAACCATCTTAAGGAAGCCAGATCTGAGTGTGGGTTGAAGTCTTAATCGGTTAAGAGCTGGAAAATAAAAGTTGGCCAAATAGGGGAGTACGTTGGGCATACAAGCAGGTACGCTTAGCTAACAAGACCTAAAGCAAGTACGTTGCGCGTACGAGCTGAGTACGCCCCGCATACTCAGCAGGTTGGGCTTCCAGGAAACAACCAAAGCTAGCCTCAAAAGCTTAGAGCAACAAATTTCACAACTTACTCAATCTGTGAGTATGTTACAAACTCAAGGCGAATTACCATCGCAGACTGAAGAGGGCCCAAGACATACAACTTCTGCCATCACCTTGAACTATGGGAAAATTTTTGATGACCCAAGATTGCAATTTGAAGACAAGGAAGAGGAGGAAGAAGTAGAAGTGGATAAGGTTGTCGAGGAAGAAGTAGAAATTGAGAAGTCTGACATGGAAGTTGTAGAGGATGTGTTGGAGGTTGAAGAAAGAGAGGTTGAGCCACCCACTACCAATGAGAAAATCCTTTCACTGCTAGACCAACCACTAGAGTCGGAAACGGTAAATCTGTCGGACCCTTCAAATGATACATATCTCGAGAAGGAAGACATCCAAATGATCATCAACTCAACCACCCTATCAAAGAAGGAAGAGTTTACCACCTTGTTGGACAAGTACATGAAAGGGGTTTGTTGGATGATTGGTGTCATCAAGGGTCTAAGTCCAATATGGTTCCTAAGCAAAAAGAAATTCAGGTACAAGCTAAGTGTCCCATTTGAGGAAGTAGTAAAAAGTCTACTGAGTTGGGGAGCCCCAATATTCAAAGAATAACATATTCCAGGGGCCAAGTCGAGCCAAAGACTCGAAACAAGGGCGGCTAACCGAGAGGCAACTCTGGGACTATTTTCTTTCCATTCTTCTTTTATTTACTTTATTTTGTTGTGTTGCAATGTTTTTGAGTCTTTTTGAGAGTTCTATGCAAAACAATTTTTATATCTAAAAGATTGAGAGGGAGTCATGTTAAAAAAAACGTAGAGGGCATGGTCGAAACGCACGGAAAAAAAACACCCGGTCTATTTTTTTACCATGCGTAGCTATCGCAAGTTTTAAAGAAAAAAAATAAGCACGACCTAAATTGAAAAACTCACGGGCACGCACTCGAAACTCACGGCCTAATGCCAAAACTCACGGGCCATGTTAAAAACACATGGGTTGGACTGAAAACACACGACCTGTCCCTAGACCATGTGTAGGAGACGCATTCTCAATAGTTTTGAAAAAAAAGCACGGCGTAATTAACAAAACGCACGGGTCATGCTTTAAAACTCACGGGCTAATAAAAAATTCACGGACCAACATGTGACCATGTGTTTTTAACCCTTGACCATGCGTTTTAGTCTCTAAGTCACGAATCCAAATTTTTTTTGAGAAAAACTCACAAGTTGGAAAGGGTCGTGCGTATGGAAGCATGTGCATGCGTTTTGTCGACTTGTTTGTTTTGTAGAAATAAATCGATTTTTTTGTGTCATTCTTCCCTCTCACGTTTTGTGTGTTCCTTCCTCTCTCTAAACCGCAGCGACGTGCCTACATAATTCTCTCTAAACCTCGTCGTTAATTCCTCCTGAATCCACATAGAAGCTCCGATTTTTGTTCAATTTTTTTTCGAGATTAAAACTCCAATGTATGTTCTCTTAAGTTCCTAACTTCGTTTCCTTCATCATCTAGGTCGAATTCTCCCCATGAAGGTGTAAAAATTGGATCTTGCATAAAACCCTAGTTTTTGCTTTGTAAATTTTTACTTGATTCTTGTATTATGTTTCAAAATTCTTGTGAAAGGTTTCAAGAGCAAGCTTGGGGAAGTGTTTTGTAAAGAAGAATGGAAGCTTTTACCTCCCTTTGTGCATTCCACCAGTTAAGAGCTCAACTTTTCTTGAGGTTGAAGATGAAGTGAAAAAGTCAAGCACACATCACAAATTCAAGAATTTGAATGGTACATTCTTTACATATCTCAAGTTTGATGCATGAATCCTAAGATTGTTTGACTAGAATTGTTGAGAATTCGTTCATATGCTCTATATAGTTATACATTCGTGTCTTAGTAGGTTGCCTTATCTTCTCCGAGCATCGAGGACAATGATTAATCTTAAGCTTGGGGAGGGGTCTTTATACATTAGGTTCTAGTTTCCACATGCATTTCATCAAAAACATTTCAAAAAAAAATCCAAAAAGATTTTACTTTTCTTATTTTTATTTTTCGTGCTTTCATTTCAAAGCATTCAAAAAAATCAAATTTTTTTTCTCAATTTCTTTGCATTTTTCATTGTTAATCAAAAACAAATATACAAAAAGATTTTGTTTTCAACTATTTCTTAGTTTGCATTTATAAAAATTCCAGAAAGATTTTATGTTTTTAGCATTTTTATCTTTTTGCATCTTAAAAAACATCAATCTAAAGGAACCTAATTTTCTTGAATCAGTTGAATTGGAAAATGCGTCGTTGCTTGAGATTAGAACTTGTTCGTTTTTCATTAAAAATCTTGAAGCAATCTAATCACACACGAACACGTCTCCCGAAGCTACTCGTGCAAAACTGAAAATGACGAGGTTATCAACACCGAAGCATAACAACGGGAATAGGCTATCCCTTGGAACACATGATCGATCTTATGAGTAGTAAGTGCTCAATCATACCCAAACTCCAAGTTCAAAAGAATCATAAAATGAATATAAAATTTCAGTGATTAAAATCTTCCAGCGCTCTAAAAAGTCCTTTCTACCTATTCCCTTCTAAATATCCTGCTTGGGGACATTGTTTCCAACTATACTTACGGGTCTTTGCGTATTTACATCAGTCCCCGGAAAAATGTCATAGAAGTCTATCACGGTAATAGACCGTGAGATGTCCAAACAATAGAAAGAGTCAAGGACGAAAATATAAAGGATTAAGTCGAGCAAATAATTTAAACATGTAGATATAGTACTCTCCCCTCACAACTGTACTCCTCTGTTTATGTCGCGTCAAAAAAAAGTCAAAAAAAGAGAAAAAAAAAGTCACAAAAAAGTCAATAAGTGGACAATTCCACAAGTTTTGAGTCAAGAGTAAATAAGTGGACAATTCTACAACACTTGAGTTGCATAAATGAACACAACTAGGAAATAAGATTGGCTGTCAAAAGATCCCCTTGGACTTGAACTTGAACTTATAACATCGGGGTTGGCTATGAACTATTTTGACTGGAGTAAGTGGTTTGAAACATGTAACCAATCTAGGTAAATATTAAAGAATTTTTAGAAAATATTTTATAGAAAAAGATTGTTGTTAGTCAATAAGTAGCTGGAGTCGATCATTGTCATGCTTTCTAAAATGAAGATGATTGAGCATGCTTTTCGTCACATGTTTTCACGAGAGTAAGACCATAATTTGTTCCATGTGCTAACCCGATACCGGTAAAGTGAACAAGTGTTGTAACTTTTAATTTTGTTGAGTTGTGTTAGGGAGTGGATAAAAATCTTGTTTTAAATCTTATATATATATATATATATATATATATATATATATATATATATATATATATATATATATATATATATATACACATATATATATGGAGTTAATGCCAAGTTATCTCAAGGCACGACAAGTACACCTTTGACTGTATGACACAATGAGGTTAATTGGATTGAATTTGTTCGTTTTGTTTTGTTTATTGCATCGATGTTTTAAAAAATCTTTGAAGCTTTTTAAATCTTTTTGTACATATGTTATTTCCTTTAGTTTTTCTTTTATTGCATGTATTCACTCTTAATTCCCTTTAGGTCCTTTTCATTCCTGATGTTCTTCTCATCTTAGTTTCTTTTTAGTCACATATCGTCTTCTCTTGGTGATTCTTCATTTTGTTCTTTCTTTGATAGTTGCATTATGGAGCATGGAGGTTGTATCATGGAGCATGGAGCTTTAGAGCATGAAGAGAATATTAACCGGTCATGCCATGGAAGAAAACATGAAGACATAACCCGAGTCTTTGTTGCATTATCATCATAGCAATGAACTACGTTTGAAACACGGTTCGTGTCATACCGACACGAGTCGTGTTTTTCCTTTCCCATCTTATATTTGAGCAACATGACTCGTGGTGAAGCTAGACTAAAGAAGGAACCAACAGTGAAGACTTATTGGACTTTTAGCAAAAAGCATGGGCCATGCTAAAAGCACATGGCCATGCCAAAAACACATGGGCATAAGGCAAGGCCAAGCTAAAAACACTGGGTCTCATGGAATCCACTTGAATAGTTAATTGTGGTGCTAAATTGGAGGGTATCGACACTTCTCATACAGAGACAGTTTTGGGGAGCTTTCTCTGGCGATTTTGGGAGATTTTTGGGAATTCTTGATGGCTACTAATCAGTGAAAACACTTTTGATTTCCTTTTGTAACCATTAATCGTTTCCAATTCCATCTTTCTTTTTGATTGATTTGTTCTTAGCCATGTGTGGCTAAGAAATCCTAATTTCTAGTTCTTGTTCAAAACATGTTGATTGCTTGACTTGAAACATATGATTTGATGTTTGGTATGTGATTCTATTCTAGTGATTATTTTTTTGTTTAGATTGGAACCCTTGAATTTGATTTGTGTTTGATTGGCCACTTTCATGAATTGAATTTTTGTGTAGTTAATTAACTTTTAGGGCACCTAATCGTTCTATTAAGTTAATAATTGGTAACAAACAAAATTTTTTCTTATTGTAAAACATATATCACATGTTTTCACACTTCCTAGCGTATGAGAAGAAATGAACATTGTTGGGAAGCTTGTACAAAACTTAATGCAGTTTTTCAATACAATCTAAGAGCATGTTTAGGTTGAATTAGTAAAGCTAGATCTAGTCAAAGAGCGTGTTTTGGTTCGATAATTTGGAAATCGAGAGGTATTAGAGCATGTTAATATCTTTCAGTACCAACTTAGAATAGCAATCATGAATTACATCAACTCATAATCAAGTTGAACAACAACATTGAGAACTAGAACTAGAACCATTCAATCAAATTGTTTACAAGTTTATTTCATTTTCTGCATGTTTTTAAAGTAGATTGTTATTTTCTTATTTTTCTTTTGCAACAAAACCCCCTTTTGTGATCAAAGTACATTTCGCAAAGAGGTATATACTTTTATCCCGTGTCTCTGTGGTTCGACCTTGCTTGCCTTGTACTACCTTTTAGCACAATACAGTAGTGCTCTTTTGGAGTATATTGTACCCCTATAATTTGTTGGGTCTGACACGCCTAACAAATTGGTGTTATTGCCGGGGACACGGTGTTACTAATTGTTTTTTTCAAGATGTTTGTGAGCAGGTACATCTCTAAAAAAACCAAAAAAACAAAAAAAAACAAAACAAAAAGTGTGGCACAGAATGAATACTCCTTACATTAAAGATCAACTTTTTGAGCTAGTCCAGTTAGTTATGATGATTAGAAATGACCAAAGTGTGCAACCTACACCTATTCTTTATGATTTTTGCACTCAAAATGGACATCATACTGACATGTATCCATATTTACAAGGAGAATGGGAAGAAGTGCAAGAAATGGGAAGCTACTACTGGAAAAACAAATGAAGTTATGATCAACCACAACATGATCAATGGTGGGACAACAACCAAGCTTGGGGAAACAACCAATACCAAGCTTGGGGAAATGATCAATACCAACCCACTCTACAGTTCCAACAACCATATCCTCCACCTCCTCAACAAATTGAAACGTTGAGCATGTCCTTGGAAGACAATGTGAAAAGGATTGCCACTACTACCCAAAACTTCCAGGAAACAACCAAAGCTAGCCTCAAAAGCTTAGAGCAACAAATTTCACAACTTACTCAATCTGAGAGTATATTAGAAACTCAAGGAGAATTACCATCGCAGACTGAAGAGGACCCAAGACATACCACTTCTGCCATCACCTTGAACTATGGGAAAAATTTTGTAACATCCATAAAATTCATGCCAAATTTAAACTTTTTAAAACATTTAGGAACCAACAGTTATTAAAAATTTGTTTTCAAAATAGTTCTATATCCGAGTATCCCAGAAACATAGTCATAAAATGTGAGGAGCGGTACGATCACGCCTTTGCCTTCCCGCGATCATCTGAGGTACCTGAAACCAAAACTAAAACTGTAAGCCCGAAGCTTAGTGAGTTCCCCCAATATACCGATACATAACAAACAGTACACATAATAACAACATGTAATGGGTCCACAGCTCTAAAGACTGGATTACCCCATGGGCCTACAGTGTGAGTTTGGCTTGCCTTCCGGGCCATCAACTCACATCTGGGTTGCCTCCGAGCCCACAACATAAGTCTGGTTTGCTTTCGAGCCCACAACTTATGACCGACTTGCCCCCTTCAGTCCTAAAACTGAAACATAACTGATCTTCCCTCAGTACGATTCTGGCATACCACTTGGTCCTCAGCTCGTATCTGGTATGCTAATGAGTCCTCAGTATGAATCTGGTATGCCTTCCCGACCCTTAGCTCATATCTGGCATACTCCAGGGTTTGTTGGTCACTGCATGAGACATTGCAACCTCAACCCTACCCACACAACATGTCTACATATACAACTAATTGCACATACAGATAATCAAACAGTAACACATGTAGTCCTACAGATCTACCTAACTAGCATCGCAAACTAGCATGTATAACTATCTCATACTCAACACATCATCAACTATTGGGATATCAAATCCAATGGGCCAGCCTTGGTGCCTTAGACCCCTTAGTATAGTTAGGATAACTTACATCGCAATGTCGATCTCAACTGATGAATCAAACTCCCGAATCACTGATCAGCAAAAATCCCGAACCATCCAAAATAACGAATATTAAGTCAATAAATGGGAATACTAATCTTGACCAAGAGTCCTACAACTAATCATAGTCCATTTTGCCTTTTCCCTAATTTGGGCCAAGGCCCAACGCTAAATCCATGATCCACAAATCCACATATATAAGGCCCATCATTGGCCCAATTTTCCAAATTGGGCCCAACTCCCTAATTGGGCCTCATTTAAAGACTCACTACCAAAACTGGCCCAAAATACTCTTTATCCAGAGAGCCCATCAAGGCCTAAGTCCAACTAGTCCAAAGTCGGCCCAATCCCGAAGCCCAAATCGCAAAAGCCCAACAGGGGTCGTACGCTGGGCGTACTCCTCTGGTACGCTGGGCGTACTCTGCCTTGCATTGACCACCATCGGGGTGGTTGACCCTGTACGCTGGGTGTACAGAAATTACACGGGGCGTATGTAGGGTTTCACCAAAACTCTAATAAGTGCTTAATGGCTTAAGCACTTAAGCCCAAATCTCAGATCCATCGACCAAAAGTGTCTTAGAATCATAAAGTCTCGAACTTTAAGAATTTGGACGTCCATAAAGCTCTTAATACATGGTCTTAATCCATTATGACCTTTCTACTACATGCATGGGACATCCTAAGCCATTAGGACATCATTTTTATCACTTAGAACCCTTTCTACGGTCTGAAAGGACAACTTATTTCGTCCAAATCATATCATGCACCAACTTGGGGATTTTGGGACAAGAAATGGTTCCTTAAAGCTAGAATGGCAAGATCTATATCATACAAGCATAAAGTTTGAAGCTTTTTACCTTCTGGAGCTTCTAAGGCACCAAACAACTTCAGATCTACAAGCTTGTTCTCCTTCTCCAACTTCTTGATGCAACACCTTCTTCTCCAACTACTCAAAACACACTCTATAAGCTCATACACTCAAGGAAAGGATTAGGGTTTGGGGAAAACAACTCTAAACTATGGAGGCTGAGGTAAGGGAGGGTTATGAGCTCATAAGGATGTTTATATAGCACTCAAACCCTAAATATTAGGGTTTCCTCCTGACGTGAGTACGCTTAGCGTACACAAGTGTACGCCCATCGTACTAAGGCGCGCCTAGTACCCTTAGTGTACCTTATGTACACTTAGCATACTAGCCTTGTTCTCAAAGTTGCAACTTTAGACCTTAGGCTTCTCATGGGTCGACTCTTCTAACCCCAGGGACTACAAATGAAAAAATAATAGTAGAAGAGAGGATTCAGAAATACCTGCAAAATCTCGGGATGTTACAAACTTTGATGACCCAAGATTGCAACTGGAAGACAAGGAAGAGGAGGAAGAAGTAGAAGTAGATAAGGTTTTCGAGGAAGAAGTAGAAATTGAGAAGTCTGACATGGAAGTTGTAGAAGAGGTGTTGGAGGTTGAAGAAAGAGGGGTTGAGCCACCCACTACCAAAGAGAAAATCCTTTCACCGGTAGACCAACCACCAGAGTCGGAAACAGAAAATCTGTCGGACCCTTCAAATGATACATATCTCGAGATGGAAGACATCCAAATGGTCATCAACTCAACCACCCTATCAATGAAGGAAGAGTTTACCACCTTATTGGAGAAGTACATGAAAGGGGTTAGTTGGATGATTGTTGTCATCAAGGGTCTAAGTCCAATATGGTTCCCAAGCAAAAAAGAAATTCAGGTCAAGATAAGTGTCCCATTTGAGGAAGTAGTAAACAGCCTACTGAGTTGGGGAGCCCCAAGATTGAAAGAATAACATATTCCAAGGGCCAAGTCGAGCCAAAGACTTGACACAAGCGCGGCTAACCGAGAGGCAACTCGGGGAGTATTTTCTTTCCATTCTCCTTTTATTTACTTTATTTTGTTGCGTTGCAATTTTTTGAGTCTTTTTGAAAGTTCCATGCAAAACAATTTTTATATCCAAAAGATGAAGGGTTATATACATAGCAAACAATCATATGTGTGCATGCAACCCTAGATTTTAGGATCTATGTTTTCACTATTAGACATACAAGCATTGAACACAGGAACTAGAAACCCTGGGAGGAACATGCAATTTTCGAAATTTACATATAATTAGGGTTAGGATACATACCTTGATTGTTATATTGTAATAACAATCAAACCCTGAAGATCTTGAACTTTGGTAGCGAGCGCCACAAGTGTCGCGCCTCTAATGGCTCACAAACAAACCTAACAACCAAGGAATACTTTAGAGAGAGTGAAGTAGAGTATAATTTCGGCCCTTAGGTTCTTTTTGGAGTGAATTTGCCGAATTTAACCCTAAGAGGGTTTATATAGGTGCTAGGAAGGTATTGGATTAGGCAGGTGTATCCAAGATAACCCTAATCCATTAACTTCCTCCCTAAGGCATCCAAGACACCCTTAGAGCGCAAGGAAACCCTAGGAACATCCTATAATTCGTTCCCCCCCCCCCAACCCCCCACCCCCTTTAGGGAGGTTCTAGAATGCTCAATGGTCAACTATTAAACATTGTAACCTTTAGTCCATGTAGTTCCAGTTAATTTCTTTAATCCCAAAATTAATTCCAAATTAATTTCTGATTAAATATTAATTAAACAATATGATTTCTAATTAATATATTATATCCATAATACATTAATAAATAATTTATCTTGATTTCAAATTAATTTATTAACCAAGTAACAAATTAATAAATCATTCTTCTCTCTCTAACAATTATTCTATTCAATTGCTAGGTTTTAAGGAAACCCAAAAGGACATTGCTACTATCAATTCAAGTACATACCAATTATGGCTATGGGCTTAGACACCTAATCCAATAGTCTCCCACTTGGATAAGTCTAATAACTCTAGTTGCAAGTATAACTTCAAAAATTGACAAGCAAATTTTAGCTACCAAAAGCCACTGTCAAAATCTGACCTAGTCAGTGACTTGTCCTCTAGATAAGTGATCAAATATCCCACCATTCTAAAACATATCGTATGGACATGTGAAAGTCCCCAATCTACTTGTGTATCAATCAGATTCGTTTGATGGTGCGGAATCCCAATCAAACGGATGATGCCAGATCAATAGAAGAGAAGGAGAAGAAGAATAAATTGAATCTTGAATGTATTGAAGATATGAATGATGCTCCTTACACAAGATTCTCTCTCACACACTATTCTTCTCTCTAGTTTCTCTCTCTAGAACATGCTCCTCTTCTCTAGCCTCACACTCCTTCTCTTTTTCCTTACACATGCACTCCTCACCTTATATATAGGATCACCAGCCGTACACCCGTGTATGGCCGTACACAGGAGTACGGCGGTACACAAATACACAAAAACTACATAAAAATATATATTTTCCTAGAAAAACAAAGTATAAACCAAATTTAGACCCAACAATCTCCCCTTTGGTTTATAACTTTCTTTTCTAATTGGCCCAACAAGCTCCCCTTGAAAAGTAGCTGGCTTTTCTTGTCAATCTTCATTGGGAGCTTGGCTTCAGCATAAATCTTCAAATTCTTCACAACTTCAAGATGAACTTGATGAATCTTCAATGAATGACTTCATCTTGAGCGGTTGGGCTTTTCTTCAGGATTTGACTCTGAACGCACATTGGGTGAGGAGGCTTCTTGAAAAGATTCTTGAAAATTTCGCTTTAAGCATGAGAATCTTCAGAGAGAACTAATCTTCTGGATCACTTCAGCAGGTACAAGATAGCAGCAAATTGATTGAGGAGGCTTCAATGCAATCTATCACATAATCTTCAAGTGCAGCTTGACCTTGCTTCTGGGGTTGAAGGATTGAATGATGAAAGAATAATCTTCATTTCTTGCTCCTTCGAATGAGAATTCTTCGATGATCACGGACGAAGCTTTGGCTCAGAAATTTTCGACACATACTCCATGTGTTTCATCTACATCTGAATTCACTTTCAAGACAAAAATAAACTAAAAGAAAACTTAGCACACAATATTTTTGGATTTTTCATATTTTCTGAAAAAAAAAATAAAACAAACAAAAATATTTTTGGATTTTCTTATTTTTCTGAACAAGAAATGAAACAGAAATAACACTATTTTTGGATTTTTAATTTTTCTGATTTTTGTTTGATTTTTGAAATTTTTAATTCTCCCCTAAATTTGTGCATAGAGAAAAACTATGAACAAATTTAATAAAAAAATATTTGGGATCAAAGTTGTGAGACAGTCTTAACTTGTTTATCAGTACCTTCACCTTCATGAATAGATCTGGTCAATTGTCGGTATTGTGGTCCATTTAAACACGAAGGATGTTGACAATTTGGACAGATTATAAGTGATAAGTCATTGTGATATATATGCCTAAATGGACATTTAGCTGACGACGACCAAGGATATTGTTGTCCACTTAAATTAAGCAGCAAGATCTACAGACAACCTATTAAATGGTTCAGTTTTAGATGAACTAGAACATGTTTCCCACTTCCCGATATACCCCGGTAATCAAGAACTTCCAAAGAACTCCTTACTTTAGGTGAGTATTCAATCATTAAGAAAAAAGTCAGATATTGAAGTCCATATGTTGTATCCCAGGTCGGATGTCTTCCAATCACACAGAGGGAACAACATATGACTAACATAGATAGAGGGATTGAGAGGTAGAATGTTGCATATGATGTGTCCCATGTCGGATCTTTCGATCACGCAGAGGGGACGGCATATGCCTAACAGAAATAAAGAATTTCATAGATAAGGAGGTGAGTAGCATTAGAGTTGCACATGTTGTAATCCAGGTCGGATATGTTCCAATCACGCAAAGGAAACAACATATGACTGACAGATAGAAAGTAAGAAAATAATTTCCTACAGACCTACTTTATCATAACCCCCCAGTTGCCCTATCAATACCGGAATTAAGGACATGAGTCCATACATCAAGGAAATGTTCTGTCACAGTTCTAGATAATTAACTTAGTGTATCTCGTAGGTTCTCGTGTTTATCTCACTACTCAATCTACCCGAGCGTCGTATGGTCAGTCTAAATGAAACTATCTAAGTCTATATTGTCTAGTCCTTTCATGGTCAATCAATGTCTAGTCCTTTTGAATCCTTTGTGCCTACTAGCACATTGAATACAGAGTCTAGACAATTCGGCTTAAGTGCATTACACGCATCATAAATTGACCTTTAGCACTATACTTCATATCACTTCCCGAAACAACCTACTAAAGAAAGACATATAAGGAAATTAAAGAAAATTATCTTTGAAATGAATCAATGTAAGATAAACTCAGGAGAATCGAGAAGAAAACTCAAACCGTAAGTCACCGATTGAATTTGCATCCAGAAGGTCTGAGAACAGCACACATGATCTCAGAACAGATCCGAAAATTCTTCGTTTCGTTAAGCACTGACCCCATGAGTGATCCCTACCTTTCTTCCTTTCCCACAAAGGACACATACCCTCAATAAAGTTCTGAGTGTTGCACAGTTTAGAGATGCCTCCTATCATGTGCCAGGAGCAGCCACTACCAACAAACCGAAGTCTGATGATATGCCTCCATAGCTGCTCCAGCATAGAGCGGGATCAATTGGTCTTTGAAACCCAGTCCATTTTGAAACTGGGTTGACCTTTATCATCTTCACATGGTACTCTCTCCCAAGACATATCCTGCTTATCACAAACAGAAGATGTAGAAATATTAGAAGCATTAGGAGATTTGGGAGATTAAACCTTTGGTACCCATTTGTAGTTGGGTTTAACCCATTTCTTTTTCGAGCGGATGGGTGCCTCGGTACTTGCTTTTTAACTTGACGTCAACCGTTGAGATGGATTTGACCTAACCGGTCTTGGCTTCACTGGAGCATCTCTTAGATTTGGTTTCTTGGCCGACTTTTCCTTCTTGCTCTTGGGAGTTGGATTCTTGCCCTTCGTGACATTCCAGTCGCCATTGTCTGAACGTGACCTTGAGGGATTTCTTTTGGAAAATCTCCCTCTTGGTGCGTTCTTCCAGCCATGTGCGTAGTAGGGAAGTAATGCGCGATTTGGACAATGTCTGGCAATGTGTCTAGGTGTTCCACAGTGAAAGCAAGTCTGCTTCTTCACGTAGGTGTTGTTTCTTCCTGCCCCGGGTGGCGTGTTCATGCCTTGTCTCTTGTTGCTCCCACAAGCACAATTACAGCAAGCACTTTGTTTTGCTTGTTTTGGTGGCCTGTACTTCTCAACAGCAGGTTGATCAGAAGCAACTGAGTTCGAAGCAACAGATTCAGAGTTCAAGGAGACATTGGTTTGTTCAACAATATTCTCCTTGTTCTCATCTTCCGTTACTTTACCTGCACAAGAAGTAGAAGCATTAGAATCGTTCAGCTCAACACTTTATGGCGCATCCACGGCAGAATTATCAAAGATATCATCAAATATATCGAAAAAATTTAAGTCTTCAGACTTTGACACAATTTTATTATCAGACACACTCTCTTCAGTTGCTTGCTTTGATTGACTTAAAGATTGATCTGCATGGAAGTAGAAACATTAGTATTTTCAACATTAATACTATCTCCTGATACAAATCCATATTTCAGAAATGGCTCTCTGTCTATTTCCTCTTTTGTCAAAGGATTATTAGTATAAGTATGATTAAAAGGAGGAGGCACTTTATCATATCCTAAACCCTTTGACTGATTATTTTGAATTGAAAATTAGTTTCTATCATGGATGCAACTACTTCACTTGACTCATCAAATTTTCTAAAAGTAAAATCTGCATTTTCAAATTTCTTTTTCAATGTGTCAAGTTGAGCAGTTACCTCAGCAAGTTGTTCAGTCACATATCTATAATGCGTACTCTTAGTACTATACTCTTCCTGAAGTTTTCTAAAGTCTTTGGTTTTTGCTTCTAATTCAGCCTTCAGGGGTTTATGTCCTTTCCTAAGTTGATATCATTCGTATTTTAGGTCCTCGTTCTCTCTGCGTAATAATTCGATATGCTCAAGTAAATTTTTAACTTTATCAATGCATGTTTGAGAACAAGAAATTTCATTGACTTTGGTGTTTGAAGAACTCATTGTTTATCAAAAATGCCCTTTGACTAAAAACTCAAAAGTCAACCTTAAAAGTCAAACTTAAAAAGTCAAACCGAAAAGCTAAATTTGAAAATTTGAAAGTCAAAGGTCAAACTTTAAAGTCAAAGTCAAAATTTGAGGTCAAATGTCAATTTAGAAATTTAAAAATTAAAAACTAAAATTTTTGGGTTGAAAATGGAATTTAAAAATAAAAGAAATTGATTTTGGGGTTAAAAGTGTTAAATTTGCGAAAGTGGGTGTGAAAGAGAGTCCTTTTGAATTAAATCTGGGAGGAAAAGAACATCAGGGATGCTAGAGGAGTTGGTAAGGCGTTGAGCTGAGTTGGGAGGAGACCCCGCTTCGATCCCCGGCACCTTCAAAAATCCGATTTTTTTTATATGAGCGCTGCCGCGAGGACTTCTGCTGCTGAACGAAGCGTGATGCGAAGCGAGGACGAGAACGAAGCAATGCGATGCGAGGCTGAGAACGAGACGAAGACCGCACACCAAACCGCACACCGAGCTGCACACTCCGAGCCGCACACCGAGCCGCACACTCTGAGCCGTACACTCCGAGGCTACACACTCCGAGCCGCACACCGAGGCTGCACACTCCGAGCCGTACACCGAGCCAGCCGTACACCTTCAACATATGCGAAGAAAAAACGATGTTTTTCACACTTTTTGCTCCAAAACTCGATTAAAAACTCGTTTTTATGAAAAATGCAAAGAACAAACCCCCCCTAATTTTCAGAGATCTATCCAAAAACGCAAAAATCTTTTAAAAACAAGATCAAATAAGCTCCAGATCTGACAAAATTGATTGATACAATCCAAGCTCTGATACCACTTGTAAGTCCCCAATCTGCTTGTGTATCAATCAGATCCGTTTGATGGTGAGGAATCCCACTCAAACGGATTATGCCAGATCAATAGAAGAGAAGGACAAGAAGAATAACTTGAATCTTGAATGTATTGAAGATATGAATGATGCTCCTTACACAAGATTCTCTCTCACACACTATTCTTCTCTCTAGTTTCTCTCTCTAGAACATGCTCCTCTTCTCTAGCCTTTTAGCCTTCAGATTTAAAAAGGGAAAGATTGTATCAATTCGCAGCCTAGAAGAGTTGGAAAGAGCGCTGGTTGGATTGGGATTCCGCACCATCAAACGGATCTGATTGATACACAAGCATATTAGGGACTTACAACATGAGACATGGATTATAATCAATCTCTGTCCAAGAGTTGTTTCCCGATTTCTGATTCATGACAACTGACTCGAACTACAATTGAACACATCAACTTAGTTTAGGCTTGACCAAGCGCTTAAGATGTCATCACTAAATCATCGAGGGGCCCACAGTTATCGCTTTTATCCCATTTAGAGTAAAAGGAATGGATAAACTTCGACTCATATGCTTGTACTATTTACTTTTCAAATCATACACAACAATACATTTTATAACATCAAGTTAATGATGCGTTTACGTATTATCAATGCACAACCAACTCGTAAACAACAACTCATATGTCTCCATTTCAAGAATATAACATATTATTGTCTCAGAAATTACTCGTGATAAAATCCATGAAGTAATTCTCTGAGCGTGGGTTTATCCAATACTCAAATTCCTATTTCAGGAGTACTCGTGAACACTACAGCAAACTTGTGACATGTCTAAGCTCTTAGACAATCTACATTCGGATTCATGACAATTTTAATTCACTACTTACTTCCAAAAGTATGATCGAATGTGGATGTTTGAATAACCTAGTTATTCGGGAAGTAACACATGCGAAGTCACACACAAGAATAATCTAATTAACCATGGTCTCAAAACTTTTGAATATAAATAAAACACTTATTATTTAATCACCATATTAATTAGACTTTATTCAATGTATAATGTTTTGAGTAATCAACTTAATACTTGAATTAAAACAATAGTCATGCCATGCTCCAAGCATGCACACTATGTTTATCTATGATCCTTCCTTTGTGAAATAGATCAATTGAACGCATTTCCAACGATGCCTATTTCACAATTCCAAATCCTTATCACAAGTGTAAGACTACCAAATTCTTGCCACTACTAGAATCTGTTAGAGTCTAAAGTTACATGCAATGATCCTTTTCTAATGTCAAGGCACCAAAGTCATAGAAACTTGGCCAATGATATTACAAAACATTCCATTGGAGATTTGTTACAAAAACAATTCTATGGAAATGAATTCTCATATTCAAAGGGAATTCCTTGAACATCCTTCTTGCATTAAAGTTTCTAACTCGCACATATATCTCAATATCCAACTCCCATAATGGAAACATTTCCATATTTCCATATGACTATCAATTCTGAACAAGAGTTACCTCTATTCAGAACATGTCAATATAGTCCATCCAAATTAATACTATACTTTCAACTGTCCACAAGCAACCAATCTTTCGCAAACCCCATATTGTCCTTATTAGTTGTTTAACAACTTTAGTCATATCCGGTTCCATACCTCTTCCCTCTTAATGCTTTGGGCATTTGGAAAAATTAGAACAAGTGAATATTATAGCATATGCAATCGATCCTATATCTGAAGTATATGGGATCCGATACACAATGTCTTACATAAAGACCTGATAGTCTCTTTCTATAATATTTCCATATATCGAATCTTCCTATGTTGAATCACTTCAACACGATATTCGTATATGTTCATGACTAAGTTCCATTAAAATTTCAATCTATGCTTTTAGATTCGAAATGAAGTATAAATTCCCTCTCCCTTAAGCCTTACTATAGCGAAACAATTTCCAAATTTTGAAACTTTCCAAATTTAGAACTTTGTTTCCTATAAATAGCATTGCCAACTTGCAATACTTAACATAATAATCACACTCCCACTAGCATAACAATTATGTTCTTACCAGCATAACAATTAAGCTCCCACTAGCTTTGACATGTATTCAATCAACTGGACTTCTAGAGATCATTACCTATTGAATTTCTTAACAAAGTTCAGATTTCTGATATGTGGTGTTTCGATAAGTCTTTATCTAGACTTCTCAAGCTCATACACCTTTCATTAGACAGCTTATGTATGTGTCTAAACCCTTACAGAACTTATAGCAATAAGTCCTGAATGTTCAAACTATTTGCCATTTCTCACAATTCGAACTATGAAAAGGGATGTCGTAATCATACTCGAATTTGAGAACGCAATTATCACAACTGATAACTCCAATGATATTAACCAATCCTATAAAATCCACAAGTGAAAGCGTTTCCTCACAATCATTTTCATGAAGTAGAGAGAAACCTCTTACCACTTAGATTTTATGGTGTATGTGTTCCTATCCATGTGAATTTGTCATTTCCAACCACTATCATAAGACAAGGTTTATGGAAAATTCAAACTCATATGGACTGAACTTGCTTAATCTTAATTTCTTGCCATCCGGTAGCACAAGGGCCTACCAGTGCTTCCAAGTTATTGAGCAGCTCACCCATACATATCAATGTACTTTCACTGATCAAGGTGCTTTGCCTTATGCAGTCAAATAAGAACTAATAAAACTCACATGCATAGTCAACCTAACTGGAATGGGCACAGAAACAAGAATGTGTCAACACGATAGGTTATCAACCTCAGGTCGTTTGCTAGTGATAAGTAAAAGGTTTATTCTCGATTGTCTCCTGAAATTTTTCAAGATCAACAAGACTCCTACTGACCTCTTGACATATAAGATTCTATGTCAAAGAACATTCCTCGACAAACAAATATTCAATAGTTAGTGTGACTTCTTATCAATAAAACACTTCATATAATTGGTCTTAGTTGGTCTTTGTTTTAACCAAAACATCACAACTACCAATTTCAAATGTGCTCGAGCAAGAAAACATTTCTACTCCACATTTCATGAGGTGTTGTAAACCTACTTAGAACATGTGACTCAAGGTAAAACTTGGAGTAATTAGAGTATAACTCTAAAACTTGACTTTGGAACGAAGTATAACTCATCTTCTTGATTTAACCATTTCAACAATACCTGATTCATCTTCTCAGTCATATAAATGAACTAAGGCATCTTTAGAGGATCAATTGTGACATGGTTCCATAATCATTAGGATGATTATAAAACATGATACTAAAATACTCTCCTTTCCTTTGAGATTGGAGAAACTTTTATCTTTCTGCCCAATGGATTCTTCTTATTCGCTCTACTACACTGTGAACTTTTCAAGGTATCAGAATTACACTTAATCATATGAGCATAACCACATTCACTGACCTATCAGTAAATCATGACGAATAGACTTATTGTCCTTTGTGGTGTCTGACCAGTTCACATCAATGTGTACTAGATCCTTTAATCATTCACTTGACTCACATATACATGTGAACAAGGAATTAGGTTTTAATTTTCCAAAGATCAAGATTCTCATACATCACACAATTTAAATCGTATGACTCCAAGTTTCTATCCAATTGAAACTTGGGTGATGAGAATATTTCCTCACTTGGTAAATTATGACACTACCACAAGCGATATAACTAAGAATCAAATCCATTTAACATTGCTAACAATAGAAATATAAGCACCAATTTTCATAAATGCCATTGTAGGAAATCATAAAGCAAATAAGATAAAACCAAAATTTACTTTATTGATAATGTGCGGAAAACTTGTCCTTACAATGCAAATACATATGAAAACTATGTTTCTATATATTCCTAAGCAATCTATCATAACTCTTAAGTAACAGCTCCAGATCCTGATCATTGAACCTGTGTCCGAAATCTATTTCTTCAGATCAGAATCAGCCTTTACTTTCTCTTAAGCTTCCTTCATTTTCTTAGATTCTGCAAAACATCAAAATGCAACTTATCACATCATTTATTAAGAATCTATGAACAGGAACTTAATAAAGAGTTAGATAGTGGACGTGCCTGAAGTAGAGTCATACAATTTGACTTTACCGTCTCTAAGATCTCTCAGGTAGTGTGGGCAGCTTCTCTTCCAATGCCCCTTCGATTGACAATAGAAACAGGTGGACTCTTTAACATTGGCACATGGAACTATCTCAGAACTAGCCTTTCTCTTATGGTCAAACCTTTTGACCTTGGCCGATTTCTGTCCCTTAGGAGGGGGAACCATTTCTGTACTATCACCGTTGCCATCACCAATGTCCATGGAACTTTGAGAAATTGATCCTCCAAACAAATTTTCTTGACCAGTGCACCAAAGCATTGTTGCTTCAGCATAAATTAGCAAATATGTCAAATCAATTAGGTTCACGTTGTTTTCAGTCATATAGTAGTCCTTAACAAACTGACTATACGACTCAGGAAGCGAGTGAAGAACTAAGTCAACAGTCAGCTCCTTTGGGAAAATGACACCCGGCATTCCCAATCTGTCAATGTGGGAATTCATGTTTAGAACATGTGCACACACATAATTTCCATCTAGGTGTTTGCATGCCAACTTGGCTTGAGTAATCTTGAACTTTTCAAGTTGACGAAAACATGGGTCAGGGAGAATCACTGGAGGAGGTGGGGGAAAAGAAGTATGATTTCCAGTTCCACCAATGCACGAAGAAGGGAATGATCTTCCACCTTGATCGACACGTGGAAGATCATCTTCAGACGGAAAGCTTTTTCCCAAAAGGATGAGGAAGACCATAGTTGTCTGAACTCGACATCTATAAAGGGAGAAAAATTCAAGTTAGTTGATTTTGATCCTTAATATAACACCCAAATGAAATATTAAGGCTAGGACCCAACACAATAATTTACAATTCAGAAGAGGGATGCCGTAATCCAATTGCAAATTATTTAAAGGTAGGTAAATGACGATTTACCAATTCCACCACGAAAACGAAATCTCAAATAAATTAGGTTTTAAATGAAATTCCTAGATCTTTTGAGATTCATTGAACTTTTCAATGATATGTCTAATCTCGATTATGCTCTCACTTTGTGACTGTGATGCCGAGGATCACAAACGAGATGTGAATAACTATGCAAATTAGCTCGGTTGTCTCGATGTCATTTATCACCTAATCAATGTGCAAGTTAACCACACACGCTCCATTGATCAACGATAATTTACGATAAACCCATTCCCAACAATATTAGTCCTATATTAGTGTGTCAGTTAACCACACATGCTCTACTAACGACCAATAAGGTGCATTGTGCAATTTCATGGGTTAGCATCAAATTCACATTTTTCTTAAAGTAACTAAGATTGAGAATTTTATAAAAACGTTTAGCTACTTTATAATTCATTATACATTTAATGAGAGTTTAATTTTCCTATCGAACCCGTTCGCCTAACGACCCTCAACCATACAAGAGGGCGGTGGGTAAGAATGGATACCCAATGACGGTCATTTTACAGGCCGCTTCCTTAAACTCCCCTTATATAGTATGGCTTTATGAATGAGGCGTACTAGCGGTTCGACTGACTCGTCTTATATATATATATATATATATATATATATATATATATATATATATATATATATATATATATATATATATATATATATATATATATATATATATATATCAAACCTTTAATGTTACATATAATATAAGGGTGTATTTTAAGCTTTTAAAATACTAGGGTTTCTTAATTTTATTAAAATTTTCGAAAATTAAAACCATTTAATTTAAAAATTTTAAATTTACAAAACCTTTGAATTAATGATTATCCAAAAAATTTAACAGTTAATTAAATTATTAAATCAAATAAGGATTACCAATTTAAATTAAATAGATTAACTTAATTTAATCATTTATCCATGGATTTCGAAATTAGGGTAGGATATCTTTAATTATCCAATTAAACAATTAACAAGATAATTACCAAAAATAACAACCTACTAACTTATTCCTAAGATTTCGAAATCTTTAGCTTGGAGTGGAAGGCAAGGCTTTCAACCTTGCCTAAAAATCAAATACCCTAGGGTTAGGAAACCCTAGATTTCGAATCCAAGGTGGCCAAAGGAAAGGTTTTGAAAACCCTTAGGGGGTTTGGAAAAACAGGGTTCTTAAACCCTAATTTGCGAAAGTTTAAAGGCCTTAAGGTTTAATAGCCATAAACCCTAATTTTGTCTAGTTAAGTCAATTGTACCAAATCTAATTGAAAACAAAAACCCATATGCTCTGATACCACTGAAGGGTTATATACATAGCAAACAATCCTATGTGTGCATGCAACCCTAGATTTTAGGATCTATGTTTTCACTATTAGACATACAAGCATTGAACACAAGAACTAGAAACCCTGGGAGGAACATGCAATTTTTGAAATTTACATATAATTAGGGTTAGGATACATACCTTTATTGTTATATTGTAATAACAATCAAACCCTTGAAGATCTTGAACTTTGGTAGCGAGCGTCACACGTGTCGCACCTCTAATGGCTCACAAACAAATCTAACAACCAAGGAATACTTTAGAGAGAGAGAAGTATAGTAGAATTTCCGTCCTTAGGTTCTTTTTAGAGTGCATTTGCCGAAATTTAACCCTAAGAGGGTTTATATAGGTGCTAGGAAGGTATTGGATTAGGTAGGTGTATCTAAGATAACCCTAATCCCTTAACTTTCTCCCTAAGGCATCCAAGGCACCCTTAGATCCCAAGGAAACCCTAGGAACATCCTAGAATTCGTTCCCCCCCCCCCTTTTAGGGAGGTTCTAGAATGCTCAATGCTCAACTATTGAACACTGTCACCTTTAGTCCCTGCAGTTTCAATTAATTCATTTAATCCCAAAATTAATTCCAAATTAATTTATGATTAAATCTTAATTAAACAATATGATTTCTAATTAATATATTATATCCATAATACATTAATAAATCATTTATCTTGATTTCAAATTAGTTTATTAACCAAGTAATAAATTAATAAATCATTCTTCTCTCTCTAACAGTTATCATATTCAATTGCCAGGTTTGAAGGCAACCCAAAAGGACATTGCTACTATCAATTCAAGTACATACCAATAATAGTTATGAGCTTAGACACCTAATCCAACAAAATATTGAGAGGGAGTCATGTTTAAAAATAAATAAATAAATAAAACGCACGGGGCATGGTCGAAACGCATGGGAAAAAACAAAAACACACGGTCTATTTTTTTTACCATGCTTAGCTATCGCAAGTTTTAAAGAAAAAAAATTAAGCACGAACTAAACTGAAAAACTCACGGGCACACACTCGAAACTCACGGCCTAATGCCAAAACTAAGGGTCCATGCTAAAAACACATGGGTTGGACTGAAAACACACGGCCTGTCCCTAGACCATGTGTAGGAGACACATTCTCAATAGTTTCGAAAAAAACGCACAACCTAATAAACAAAACGCACTGGCCATGCTGAAAAACTCACGGGCTACTAAAAAATGCACGGGCCAACATGTGACCATGTGTTTTTAACCCTTGACCATGCGTTTTAGTCTTTAAGTCACGAATCTAATTTTTTTTTTAGAAAAACTCACGAATTGGAAAGGGTCGTGCGTATGGAAGCATGCACATGCGTTTTGTTGACTTCTTTGTTTTATAGAAAAAAATGATTTTTTTGTGTCATTCTTCCCTCTCACGTTTCGTGCATTCCTTCCTCCCTCTAAACCTCAGTCGACGTGCCTACATAATCCTCTCTAAACCCCATCGTTAATTCCTCCTGAATCCACATAAAAGCTCTGATTTTTGTTTAATTTTTTTCGAGATTAAAACTCCAATGTATGTTGTTTTAAGTTCCTAACTCCGTTTCCTTCATCATCTAGGTCGAATTCTCCCCATGAAGGTGTAAAAATCGGATCTTGCATAAAACCCTAGTTTTTGCTTTGCATATTTTTACTTGATTCTTGTATTATGTTTCAAAATTCTTGTGTAGGGTTTCAAGCGCAAGCTTGGGGAAGTGTTTTGTAAAGAATAAGGGAAGCATTTACCTCCATTTGTGCATTCCACCAGTTAAGAGCTCAACTTTTCTTGAGGTTGAAGATGAAGTGAAAAAGTCAAGCACACATCACAAATTCAAGCATTTGAATGGTACATTTCTTCCATATCTCAAGTTTGATGCATGAAATCTAAGATTGTTTGAATAGAATTCTTGAGAATTCGTTCATATGCTCTATATAGTTATACATTTGTGTCTTAGTAGGTTGCCTTATGGTTGCCTTATCTTCTCCGAGCATCGAGGACGATGATTAATCTTAAGCTTGGGGAGGGGTCTTTGTACATTAGGTTCTAGTTTCCACATGCATGTCATCAAAAACATTTCAAAAAAAAAATCCAAAAAAAAATTGTACTTTTCTTATTTTTATTTTTCGTGCATTCATTTTTTACTTTCTTATTTTTGTTTTTCCTGCATTCATTTCAAAGCATTCAAAAAAATTCAAATTTTTTCTCAATTTCATTTTGCATTGTTAATCGAAAAAAATATTTACAAAAAGATTTTGTTTTCAACTATTTCTTAGTTTGCATTTATAAAAATTCCAAAAAGATTTTCTGTTTTTAGCATTTTTATCTTTTTGCATCTTAAAAAATCAATCTAATGGAACATAATCTTCTTGAATCAGTTGAAGTGGTAAATGAGTCGTGGCTTGAGATTAGAACTTGTTCGTTTTTCATTAAAAATCTTGAAGCAATCTAATCACACACGAACACGTCTCCCGAAGCTACTCGTGCAAAACAGAAAATGATGAGGTTATCAATACCGAAGCATAACAACAGGTATAGGTTAGCCCTTGGAACACACGATCGGTCTTATGAGTAGTAAGTGCTCAATCATACCTAAAATCCAAGTTCAAAAGTATCATAAAATGAATATAAAATTTCAGTGACTCACATCTTCCAGCTCTCTAAAAAGTCATTTCTATCTATTCCCTTCTAAATATCCTGCTTGGGGACATTGTTTCGAACTATACTTACGGGTCTTTGCGTATTTACATCAGTCCCCCGAAAATTTTCTTAAAAGTCTCTCACGGTAATAGACCGTGAGATGTCCAAACAATAGAAAGAGTCAAGGGCGAAAATATAAAGAATTAAGCCGAGCAAATAACTTAAACATGTAGATATGGTACTCTCCCCTCACAACTATACTCCTCTATTTATGTCGCGTCAAAAAAAGAGAAAAAAATAAAGAGAAAAAAAGTCAAAAAAGTCAATAAGTGAACGATTCCACATCACTTGAGTTGCATAAATGAACACAACTAGGAAATAAGCTTGGCTGTCAAAAGATCCCCTTGGACTTGAACTTGAACTTATAACATCGGGTTGGCTGTGAACTACTTTGACTGGTATAAGTGGTTTGAAACATGTAACCAATCTAGGTAAATATTAGAGAATTTTTAGAAAATATTTTTTAGAAAAAGATTGTTGTTAGTCAACAAATAGCTGGAGTTGGTCATTGTCATGCTTTGTGAAATGAAGATGATTGAGCATGTTTTTCATCACATGTTTTCACGAGAGAAAGACCATAATTTGTTCCATGTGCTAACCCGATACCGGTAAAGTGAACAAGTGTTGTAACTTTTGATTTTGTTGAGTTGTGTTAGGGAGTGGCTAAAAATCTTGTTTTAAATCTTATATATATATATATATATATATATATATATATATATATATATATATATATATATATATATATATATATATATATATATATGTGTGTGTGTGGGGTTAATGCCAAGTTATCTCAAGGCATGACAGGTACACCTTCGACTGTATGACACAATGAGGTTAATTGGATTGAATTTGTTCGTTTTGTTTTGTTTATTGCATTGATGTTTAAAAAAAATCTTTGAAGCTTTTTTAATCTTTTTGTACATATGTTATTTTCTTTTGTTTTTCTTTTATTGCATGTATTTACTCCTAATTCCCTTTAGGTCCTTTTTCATTCCTGCTGTTCTTCTCATCTTAGTTTCTTTTTAGTCACATATCGTCTTCTCTAAGTGATTCTTTATTTTGTTCTTTCTTTGATAGTTGCATTATGGAGCGTGGAGCTTGGAGCATGGAGCTTGTAGCATGGATCATGGAGCTTTGGAGTATGAGGAGAAGATGAACCGGTCATGCCATGGAAGAAAACATGAAGACATAACCCGAGTCCTTGTTGCATTATCATCATAGCAAAGGACTACGTTTGAAACATTGTTCGTGTGACACCGACACGAGTCATGTTTTTCCTTTCTCATCTTATATTTGAGCAACATGACTCGTGGTGAAGCTAGACTAAAGAAGGAGCCAACAGTGAAGACTTATTGGACTTTTAGCAAAAAGCATGGGCCATGCTAAAAACACATGGTCAAGATACATGGCCTTGCCAAAAACACATGGGAAAAAGCCATGGCAAAGCTAAAATGCATGGTCTCATGGAATGCACGTGAATAGTTAATTATGGTGCTAAATTGGAGGGGATAGACACTTATCATACACATACCGTTTTGGGGAGCTTTCTCTGGCGATTTTGGGAGATTTTTAGGAATTCTTGAAGGCTACTAATCATTGCAAACACTTTTGATTTCCTTTTGTAAGTATTAAACATTTCCAATTCCATCTTTCTTTTTGATTGATTTGTTCTTAGCCATGTGTGGCTAAGAAACCCTAATTTCTAATTCTTGTTCAAAACATGTTGATTGCTTGACTTGAAGCATATGATTTGATGGTTGATTTGTGATTCTATTCTAGTGATTATGTTTTTGTTTAAACTAGAACCTTTGAATTTGATTTGTGTTTGATTGGCCACTTTCATGAATTGAATTTTTGTGTAGTTAGTTAACTTTTAGGGTACCTAATCGTTCTATTAAGTTAATAATTGGTAACAAACAATAATTTTTCTTATTGTAAAACATATATCACATGTTTTCACACTTCCGAGCGTATGAGAAGAAATGAACATTGTTGGGAAGCTTGTACAAAACTTAATGCAATTTTTCAATACAATCTAAGAGCGTGTTTAGGTTGAATTCGTAAAGCTAGGTCTAATCAAAGAGCGTGTTTTGGTTAGATAATTTGACAAGAGAGAGGTATTAGAGCATGTTAATATCTTTCAGTACCAACTTAGAATAGCATTCATGAATTACATCAAGTCATAATCAAGTAGAACAACAACATTAAGAACTAGAACTAGAACCATTCAATCAAATTGTTTACAAGTTTATTTCATTTTATGTATGTTTTTAAAGTAGATTGTTATTTTATTATTTTACTTTTGCAACAAAACCCCCTTTTGTGATCAAAGTACCTTGCGCAAAGAGCTATAGACTTTTATCCTGTGTCTCTGTGGTTCGACCATGCTTGCCATGTACTACCTTTTAGTGCAATATAGCAGTGTCCTTTTGGAGTATATTGTATCCCTATTATTTTTTGGGTTTGACACACCTAACACCCATTATATGTTTATTTATGTATGTATCGTATGTGGTATTTGGGTAACTCAGTAAGCTTTGTGCTTATGGTTTTCAGTTTATGTTTCAGGTACTTCTAGTTCCAAAGGGAAGAGCTCGGGATGATTGTAGAGCACACACCACTCGATTCCACATTTTATGATTTACTCTGATATTTATGATGTATCGATACATTTTGATAACTTTGATTTTATGACAATGATATAGTTTGATGTTTTATTAATCTATAAATAAAAAAATTATGGTCTTATTTTTGGGACATTACACACATTGCTTTGTATAATCATATACCCTCTTTATTGTTTCCCTATTATGTTGATTTTACTCTTCAAGTTAATTATCCTGTTGTTGTTTTCTTTAATTGGGTAAAGGCTTACAACCTGCAAAATAGATTTGTCAAATGAATTATGTTAATATTACAGGTTCAGGGAGAACATCAAGCTGATTCTACAACCAAGCTAATTTTACTGGCAAGTTGAATTCCTCAGCCAAGCTGATCCTACAAAATCTACCCCTAAGTTTCCTTAATATGGTAGGAAGCTTGTTTGAGGAAGCGGCTTGGCTGTGGATTGTGGAATCTACTTGGTTGCACAAAGCAATTTTCATTGCTATATTAAGGCATCATACTTTGATGAATCTGCCTAATTAAAGCATTGTACTTTGAATTTTTTTTTTTAATATGGCAGTGAAAGTTGCTTTGTCTTTGAATGACATTACTATAAGTGGGTAGTTTTTTCAAAGTAAAAGGTTGTTATAGGAAGAATATATGTAAGATGCTATAATAAACAAATCAGTTCTCTATTGTTTATAAAGAAGCTTTTGATTTTTCAATTCCATATTCTGTTTTTAGTGGTTGGATACATTTATTATGAATTTGATGCAGTTTAACAAAATCCTGCAACCATAACTTGCAGACTTTGGTTTGTCTTAACAGAAACAAGTCACATTGGAACTAGAGATCATCAGACAAGTCAACAGGTGGATTTCATAAGAATATTATAGGTACTCTCATATGTATGGTTTTTACTCTACATTGAGACCATAAGGTATTATTTAATTTGTTTTTTTATAGAAAATTTACCTTTATTTTTTATACGAATGACACTACAGTCTGCAACTCTGCATGATGCGCTTAAAGAAGCATTCATCAAGACACATGGCTGCATTTAAAACCGGAATTGAGTTCTGATTGTAAATCCAAGAGTGAGTATAACCCAGGTTGTATAGCAATTTCTGCTCTTATAGTTCAAAATAGGATTTTTTTGCTAATATTGGTGATTGATGGGCAATATTATGTCATGTAGGTTGTTATTTCATCCATTTGTATGCCAAAAATCCTTTGTTAACATATATTTCTTGTTTTATATGAAGAGAAAGACTTGTAGGAATATTCATCCACGTTTGCTTTCTCTTTTCTTTGATCATTATTTGTATTCTCTGTTATTGTTTCACTTCTTATTTATGGGGTTGCTTTTTGATGTTTCAAAAATTGGAAGATCTTTGTGTAACATCGATTACACCAACAAGTGAGCTTGTGGTGTCAAGTCGTAAAATAAATATCAAAGACTAGAAAAAAAGGCACTTTCTTTGTTAATAGTAAATACTTTTTATATGTAAAAACTGTAATGATTTTTCCACCAACACATAATACATTGAAAGGAGAGAGGAAAGAGGTATAAATTTCATTCATAACCTTTGACGGAAGTGTATGCATGAATTTGAGGTCCCAAATGGTCATATTTATAGTTTAGGTAACTTAGGGACAACACAAGATTTGAATAACAAAATAATGGATCTAATTTCAATTCAAATCATTTCCTTATTAACATCAAGGAGACTTCTGGAAACCCTAGAAGATCTCCCACTACCGTCCTCCGTAGGATGGTTCTAGAATTGCCTCTTTTGTTCAACTATTGAACAATTAAAATTCACCCCTAACACCTTTAGTTAATTCCAATTAATTCTAAATTAATTTCAGATTAATAATTAATTAATTATAATTGATTTCTCATTAATTTACCAATCATATAAATTAACAAATCAATTACTTTAACAATTGATCTCATATTAATTTATTAGTCACATAATAAATTAACAAATCAACTATCTATTTCCAATTAATGTATTAATCATATAATATATTAACAAATCATTTCCTCATAATTTTCAATTAGTTTATTAATCATATAATAATCTAATAAATCTTCGTCTCTCTATAAATGTCATTCTAATCAAGTTTTAGTTATAAGAGAAACACAGAAAAGACTTTGCTTCTAATACCAATTTAGTTACTGGCTTAGACATTTTAATCCAACATAAACATACAAACTTGATCACTTTGTTCTTCTCCCACCCTCTCGATCCTATCTTAATGTTTCCTTTTCTCTTCTCCGGATGCTAAAACGTACTGATTGTCTTTTTGTGTTAGTTTTGACTACAACAAAAAAAACATCCACCACTCTTATTGTTGTGAAATAAATATAAAGCATATAAGAAAATTTTACCCATCACCCTCTTATCAATGTCAAACCTCTTCAAGGACTTGAAGTCGACATCATTTTCAGATGTTTCATCAATCACTACAAATTTTTATTTCATCGATAACCGTATCTGTTTTGGCCACCTTCATACCCATTTATGAACACCTATCTCTATAGATTTATCGATTTGATCACTATTAATATTTATTGATTTCGCTGATAACTAGATATGGTGACCAAATTGCCAATATCACTTTTTCCCTTGAAAAATTCATATTGATAAAAAATAAGGTGTTTTTCGTAACGGTTCTTGAAAGAAGCTTTGACGATGGAAGCTCCAATTTCCATAACAACGACATAAACAAAGCTTGAACAGTGGTAATTTCTTGATGTTAAAAAGGAAACTAATTTCTTCCGATTTTGGGACACGCAAGGGAAGTGGACGGAGAACGGAAATTCGTAGGGATTTTTTATTTGCATAATATATAAATTAATTTGAATTTGAATTATGATGGGTCTTATATTCTTTAAGAATTAAATAAAGAAGTAAAAGTAATAAAAAAAATCATAAAGGGTATTTTAGTTATTTTATATGGTTTGTGGACCAACAATATAATAAAATAAAACCGAATCATATTTATCAAAAATAAATAAATAAATAAATCACAAGGAACAGTTAATGTAATTTTTTATTTATTTTATTAATAATTCATTTATCTTTTCTATATAGCTATATTTATTTTTTGTATTGAGAAAATCAACTTTATAAAACAGATTAAACTATTTATATGGTTAATTCATTTAAATTTATTGTCATGAAACTTAATTGTTTATCAATTAAAAATATATAATTGTTGCATTTTACGGCTTGTAATGTTGTTGCTGTTTATCTGAGAAAAGAATTACTAATCACTTTGGCTTAATATTTGCCATAAAATAGGCTAAAATTTGGTACATGTCTCATAATAGCCACATAATTTAGCAACGACACAATATGGAATTAGTTTTTTTTTTTTTTTCTTTTAATCTCTATCAGTTTTCCTGATTTAAACCACTTATTTTTTGAAAAATTCTCTTAATCTAACACACATTTTTGCATTTCGAAACACATTTTTATTTATATCATATGAACTTTTAGATAATATAAAAGTTACAACAAATTTCATAATAACATTGATTATAGTTACAGATTTGTCCATTTCTTATTTTTTTAGTGTAATAAAATATTCTTAAGATGCTTCTTAGTTGAGCACTAACCAGTAGCAACCTCGATTTTCGCTCTAGCTATTTATTACTCTAATATAAATTAATATTTCAAATTCGCCTAATAATTTGTAAAATCGAATCAATGGGTTGAAATGCATTTTTTAATAGAAAACTATATATATCTGTATTGTATCACCTCACATGTCATGCACGTGGCCACTAACAAGTAACTTATATTAATTTGCTTGCACTTGATGAATATTTAACTCAATAAAAACATTTAGGTACCCTTAAAAAACGAAAAAAAGGACATTTGCCAAGGTTTCATGCCATGTTCCATTGGCATATTTCTACCTTCTTCACATGATCCAAGAAAGAATATAGGTTTTAAAATCATTAAATTGAAATAATATAATTTATTATAGTAATTAAGCGCGATTTACAAGCTTGATCTTCCATTAAACAATTCATCTTGGATTTGAGAAACAATTGAACGTTTCTTTCTTCATAAAAGATTTTGACACATGCAAGATTGTCGGATATATCTAACACTTCTTTTTTTATACATATCTCAGGCGAAAAGATTACCTAGTAAACATTTTCATAAATATATTTATGAAAAATATTATATTATTAATTATAAAATAATATTTCTTACATTAAATAAACATAAATATTGTTTTGGATTTTTTTTTTAACTATTAATGTTATCAATTGATGTAGGAATTACTTAGTTGACTTGATTTTTATTTCAAACATTATTCGATTATTTAAAATATGAACCATTATTTTTAAAATACTGTAATGCAATTATTAATTTTATGTAATTATTAACTATTATTATTGTTAATTAACTTAAAAATCCCTTATGTTTAAAAAGATTAAGAAAGCAACGGTAAAAAAAATTATTTTTTTCATGTTTAAATTACATTAATGAACCAATTAAGAACCATTAATAGAAGAATTTAAAAAGTCATGGGTTTAAAATGAATATGTTTCAGGAATATAATCTCTATTATAATATATACTAGATGAATATTTCTACATTGCACAAAATAAAATTATATAGTTAAGATTTTGATAAATATATGTTGAAAATAATTATGTTATTCACAGTAACTATGAATAATTAATTCTTATTACAAGTTGTATATAAAATTGTAATTATTTGAATTATATCATTCAATTAACTCTACATGCGGCTTGCTTATTAATAAAACTAATAATCGTTCTTGATTAGTGTTACTTTTAATGTTATGACTAATTAATATAGAAATTATTTATTTGTTTTTTTTTTAATTTCAATCATGATAACCAAAACACACACACATACTCTTTCTCTCTCTCTCTACACATATATATATATATATATATATATATATATATATATATATATATATATATATATATATATATATATATATATATTTTAAGATATTTCTTTTTACTTTATATACATTAAAAGCGCATATATATGTATAAATTTGTTGAAAAAAATTAAAATTAAAATGATTTTTTATTAAATTTTTTAATATGAGTTTTATGTAGAAAAGTTAGTTTGAGAATTTTTTTGGTAAAGTCCTATTTTTTTAAAAAGAAAATCCCAATTACTTAATATTTTTTTTCCAAATTAACGAAAAAGTCATTAATTAATTGAGAGCTTTTTGTTGTTTAATTTTTTTAGGACTTTATAAAAAAAATTCATAAAATAATGGGACTTTATGTATAAAACAATTTCTTTTAAAAATTATTTTTAAAAAAATTGTCAACAAATTTGTACACACATATATATATATATATATATATATATATATATATATATATATATATATATATATACCTGAAATCTATAGAGATTTGACTTTTAGTCAAATTTTAACCAAAATGGTAAAATGGTAATTTAGAAGAATTTGATAACTTTATGAAGTTGTGATTTCATGGAAATGGACAAAATAAGTTTAAGTTACTTATAAAAGGTTAGATGAGTAAGTTCAAGAGAAAGAATGTATGAGAAGATGCATTTTGGCCAAAATGATAAAATGAGAAATTTTATGTTTTTTGGGCGAAGTTTGTGACTTAATAGATTAAGAACCGTATCAAGTCAGTGATCAATAAATTAACAAAGATGTAGAGTATGTTTCCATATAAAGATCTTATAAAACATGTTAGAAACAAAGAAGTTATGTGCGTTTGAAGATTGGAAGAAAACTGTCCCAAAAGCTGGAATGGAATCAATAATGCATTTTGCTTATCTGCAACCCCCGCCACGTGGTAAAGAGGTTGCCACAGTACGATGAAGGTGACGGAGAATGATTCGTGTGATTGTCGTAAGCGGAAGGCAATGTACTTTCCCGTGGCGTAGTATTGTGGGGGTATCACAGCGTTGTGATGAAAGTATGTTGCTATGGGAGATTGGCACCACAACTCGGCAATTAGCTGACTATGTGTAATGCCCGTGTTTCTTGGCTAGGCATTAATATTGACATGATAGTCTAGGTTAACCTTTGTGACTCATTTTGGAGAAATGAAAATGAATTATGTAAATATTATGTATTTTATGTGTTTTATGCTTAATTATTAGGGTTTAATTAATTAAGAATAAAAATGAGCGTCAAAAATAAATATTAGATAAAGCCGATATCTATTAAGAAACTTGTAGTTGGCGTGACAAGGATTACGGATATATAAAGAATGCCGAAATCCGAGTTATAACGAAGAAGTTATGACCTGTCAAAGTTTCGCGACAAACCGGCACGGTGCCGAATGTCGTAAAAAGTGAGTTTTTGATAAACTACTTTTTGGCCTTAGTGATCTAAACGAAATTCGTAGTGTTCGTTAAACCGAGAGTAGGTATAAAAAGAACGCCCAAATCTGACTTCGTATGAGGAAGTTATGATTTTTCGAAGTAACAGCTTAGCAATAGACACCTAAAAACTCGAATTTTAGATCGAGTGATTTTTAGCCGACACGACCTAAACGAGAATCGAAGGTCTCGTCAATTATAGCACAACGGTAAAAAGACAGACGAAAACGGACGTCGGATGAAGAAGTTATGAATTTTTAACGGATTTCCTGTCCCGGTCTGTTAAAAATAATAATATAAAAATTAAAGTCAAAATTAGCCGATGAAGTCTAAACGAAAGTTGTAGAGCGTAATTTTACCTACGCGTGCATATAAAGAACGTCAAAAACGGAGCTCGTATGCGAAAGTTATGGATTTTAGAAGTTTTGGCGCGAAAATCGAGAAATTTCGCATAGGTGGCTTCGGCCACGTCACCTTCGCTGCCTGAGTGCCACGTGTCCGAAATTATGCTGAGTCATCCGAAATCTGCTGAGTCACTGAAGCCACCTGGCGAGGAGTGTCACAAGTTTGAGGTTCGGTCCAATAGGAGGCTGCCCCGTGTCCGATCTCGGTGTGTCATCAGGAGCGTGTCCGAACCGGAGAGCCGTCCGAAGTGGTCCAAGCAGAAGCCTCCAGCTAGGCCCTCGCATGCGCAGCCCACGTGCGAGCCACCTGCGCGCCTTCGCCTCCTGCTGCTGCGTGTCCCTCGCTGCTGACTCCCCTTCTCGGCCGACCTTCGGATCTCCCCTATAAATAGAAGGGTTGCGAGATTTCTCGGGTAATTTTGAGAAATTGCCCCTTTTCACCCCTTTTTCAATATTTTTACTATCTCGACATCCCCCGAAGCCCCGGTATCATTTATAACCCCCGGAATACGCCACGAAGTGCCCGAGAAGCCTGGAAAATTTATCTTTTCGGTTTTGAAGCCCGACCCTCGCAGAGCCCGGTTTCTCAATAAAACTCCCGGTTTTATTAGAAACGATCGTTTTAGGAAACGAATTGCTGCCCGATTTTCATTAAATCAGGTGAGTGTGTAGTTACTTTCACCTTACACATAGATATGAAGTATTTTACATAAAATACGTGCTATGTGAATATATATTGTTTGTTTATTTGAGATGGATGTTGAAGGTATGAATTATACAGATTTTTTTTAAATAATTTAAACTGTATATATATTTTATCTACAAAAATGTTGGGTAAAACATGGGTAGATGAAATAGTGGGTGTGTGATGAAAGGTGAGATGGATAGATGAGATGATCAGTGATATAGATCATGAGTTGAGGGTGAGTGGTAAAATATGAGAAAAGCCCTTACCCAAACGTTAAAGGTGAGTGGTGTAATATGAGAAAAGCCCTTACCCAAACGTGGGCCCTCGTCATTCAGCAGAGTATGGATGACAACCATGGACTGTTCTAGATGGTCTGTGGAACACTAGCAGGCCCGCAACCTGTAGGTGTGTGAACTGTATGTTCATTTGTTGTACTCTAAAAAACCCATTGACATGTATTGCCGGGGGGGGGGGGGGGAAGTCCCGTGGGAAATACCGTCAATAAATAAAGAGCTATAGACTTAGAACATGTTGGATAAACCTTGGCAACTATGGACTTAGTGCCTGTTGTATAAACCTTGGCGACGATGTGACTTCGTGCCTATTCCTTAGGATGAATCCTTAGGAAGGAGTGATAGTTGATTCTTAGGGTAAACCCTTAAGAAATAAATAAGATAATGGGGTTGGGATAATTTGGTTGATTGTTGATGTTTAAGCATAATAAATTTATTTATTGTGGGTTGAAAATCCTATATGCTCACCAGGCTTCCAAGCCTGACCCACTCAGCTTTTTATATTACAGGTAGTGGATCCCGAGCATAGTTGGATGATGATGAGTGATTTATGGATTATAGGCCAGTAGTTGTAAATAACTGTTGTAAGGCTTATAATGTCTTGTTTATGCTTTTGATCTGTATCGGAACTTGACATCCCGAGGTTTTGATATAAAAGGAAATTATATATTTATTAAAGAAAGGTTTTGATAAACTTTTATCATGTTTTGTTTTGGGAACAAATTCCGCAACATCTTTTAAAAGGATTACTCTGATTTTATTTTAAAAAGCATAAAATAAATCGGTGTTTTCTGGCCGAGAAATTAGGGGATGTCACAGTTGGTATCAGAGCATTAGTTTAAGCGAACTAAGAAATTGTAGGATTTCTAGACTTAAACTTAGAATGCTAAGTGATGATTGTGAGATGAGTGTCTACCATATTTTAGACACGAGCATTAGTTTATTTTAGGAAATGTGCCTAAAATGCTTTTATGTGCTAAATGCTATATGTTTGCCATATATGCCATTATTTGTTTGGATCTATGGTCTGTTGCCGACCGGATCTGGAAACCTTATGTGTGTAGGATTCTAAACGTATGATTACGATATTAGAACTAACATATAAACGTTTCGAAGTAATAACGAAGATTTAACGTCTATCAAAAATAAAGATCTAAAATCACCTACGATTGGTGTATAGATCGAAATGGTGAGTACGCAAAGTGAATTCGGAAACGATAATCCGCAGCCTGAGCCAATCACGATGACTAGGGTGCAGGCAATGGTGCGTACGATGTTGGATCAACAGATGGAAGAAACAAAACATTTACTTCAACAAAGTAAGGATGAACTTACTGTGCCAGTACGTCAAGAATCTGTTCTTGCGGCAACTATCAGGGTTGCTAAGTCTATTGAAGAAATGATCAATGACAGGACCGCCAACAAGGTTGAAGTTGGCAAGAAGAGGAAATTTGAGGGGTCTTCAAGGCCCAGCAAGAGCAACACATTCTCAAAGTCTGGCAAAAGAGGAGGTAAAGGAAAATGGTGCGGGAAGTGCAAAAATAAACACTCTGGGAATTGTGACAGGAAGGTGAGGTGCTTTAGGTGTGGAGAAATTGGGCATTACGCCAATCAGTGTACGATTCCCAAGAGGGTGTGTTACGTATGTAAGGAAGAAGGCCATATTTCTAAGGACTGTCCGAAGAAAAATGAAGTAACAAGGCCAAGTGCACTGCCAACGCCAAGGGAATTTCAGAATATCCTTGACGAAGCAAATAACAACGCTAGGAAGTAGAAGTATAGACTTGATACCCGAAGATCAAGCTATGAAGTAGTAATGTGAATAGTAACAAGTGGTTTAGCCTATTAGAGGCATAGTATAGGGTAAACTTGAACCTTTGTGTAATCGTTTCAAGGAAATAATATAAACCCTGGTTTTGTCATCTGATGAATTGAATGACTATGTGAAATTTTTATATGGTGATTTGGAGAACTGCGAGACAATACTTGGGACGAGTATGAGTAGGTGTGAATGGTAGTAGAGGCCTATACTATCGGAAGCACAGGACTCGTACTTGGATCAAGGAAAGTCACAAGGTTACCAAGGAGCTATTAATTGATTCCGTCTTATTCTAGTCTGTCGTTACCATCGTTTCGGTAATGACTAAGAAGATGATTGTTATTCCGACCTTAGAGGTCATATCGAATCGAGTCCGACTAAGATGAGTATGTCACATGGTTCAGAGAACCAAATTCGATGTAGCATTTGACTTAAGCCAGAATATTGAAGTGAAAGATGATCAAAGCAATCAATAGAAGTATCGCACTCATTGTTAAAGAAGTTGGTAGTTAGAAATGATACATGTTGAACTGTGATTGTATCACATTAGAACATGAAGGAAGGTATAGTTTGTTCCGAAATTTGTCCCTAGGAGATCTGAGTCTAAGTAGTGCATTATACAAGGAGAGATCATTAGAACATGACCCATCGGTCTGTTACAATAAATGAAGGAAAGTACTTATTCTAAGAAGAAGAAGGAGTCCTCAATAAGGATTTATTTTGTAACTTGAAGGTTACAATTGAAAGTCCTACGAAGATCTGAAGCTTTTCAGGATTAGCTGGATATTACCAAAGGTTTATCCAAGGCTTTTCTTCGATCGCGACTCCATTGACAGCTTTGACCCATAAAGGAGTTGTTTATACTTGAAATGAAAAGCATAGGGAAGTTTTTGAGAAGTTAAAGAAGACGTTGTGTGAAGCATCGATTCTTTCGTTACCTCAAGAAGTTGATGACTTCACAGCTTATAGTGATGCCTCTGGAGTTGGGTTAGGTTGTGTTCTGACCCAAAGGGATAAAGTGATAGCGTATGCATCGAGGCAATTGAAAGAGCATGAAAAGAACTACCCCACTCATGATCTGGAGTTGGCAGCGGTAGTATTCGCCTTAAAGATATGGAGGCACTATCTTTATGGTACTAAATGCAAACTTTTCACTGATCAAAAGAGTCTCCAATATCTCTTTAATCAGAAGGAATTGGATATGAGGCAACAACGCTGGCTAGAGTTACTCAAGGACTATGACTGTGAGATACTTTACCACCTTCGTAAAGCAAATGTTGTTGCTGATGCTCTCAGTCGGAAGGTAAATCTTGAAAAGAAAAGGCCAAGAGCGTTGAGAATTGAAGTTGTCTCTACAATTGTGAAAAGTATAAAGAAAGCTCAAGAGGAAGCTTTAGAGAAAAATGACCGGAAGGAGGAACGTTTGGAAAAAACGTTGGTGATTGATACAAACGGTCAAGGATTGAAGGTATTCAAAGATAGGATTTGGGTACCTAAGACGGGAGGAGTAAGAGATCTTATGATGGAAGAAGCTCACAAGACCATGTACTTGATTCATCCTGGCAGTACGAAAATGTATAGGAATCTAAAACCCTATTACTGGTGGCCAACGATGAAGCTCGACGTTGCTAAGTATGTGGCCGAGTGTGTAACTTGTGCTAGGGTTAAGGCACAACATCAGAAACCGTATGGGAGTTTAGAACCTTTACCTGTACCCATGGGTAAATGGGAAGAAATCACTATGGATTTTGTGACTAAACTGCCCAGAACAAGGAACGGTCATGACATGATTTGGGTGGTCGTTGATCGCTTCACTAAGAGTGTGCATTTCATAGCAGCCAACGGGAAATGGTCTATGGATAAACTTGCGAATTCTTACGTGAAGGAAATTGTGAGGCTTCACGGTGTTCCGTTAAACGATTGTATCTGATCGTGATAGCCGTTTTACCTCAAGTTTTGGAGGAGTTTATAAAAGGAATTGGGTACAAAGTTGTGTTTGAATACAACTTACCATCCAAAAACCGATGGTAAGAGCGAATGAACAATTCAAACATTGGAGGATATGCTGAGAGCATGTACCCTAAAATTCCAAGGTAACTAGGAAGAACACTTACCTTTAGTAGAATTTTCCTATAATAATAGTTTCCACTCGAGCATCAAGATGACACCTTATCACGCTTTGTATGGGGAAAAGTGTCGAACGCCGTCATGTTGGCTGGAAGCTGGGGAAAAGCAGTTTATGGGACTTGAAATAGTCCATCAGACTGCTGAAAAGTCGAAAGTGATTAGGGAAAGGATGTTAGCTGCTCAAGAGAGCTATGCTGACAAGAAAAGACAACCGATATCATTCGAAGTTGGAGATTCGGTTTTACTTAAAGTCTCGCTGTGGAAGGGACTTATAAGATTTGATAGAAGGGGAAAGTTGAGTCCAAGGTTTATTGGACCATTTAAAGTTCTTCAGAGAATCAGGAATCAAGCTTACAAGCTAGAATTACCGGAAGAACTAGAGGGTATTCATAACACCTTTCATGTGTGTTATTTGAGAAAGTTTACGGGAGATGTGCCCGACATAATTACCATTTCTGAATTAAGGTTGGATGAAAACAAGAGGTTGATTAAAGAACCTGAGGCAATCGTTGACCGTAAGACTAAGAAGCTGAGAGGCAAGATGGTCGATTTAGTGCTTGTGCATTGGAAACATACGAATGGGCCAAATCTCACCTAGGGAAAAACGGAGAGTGACATGATGAGTCGCTACCCATATTTGATTGCTGATGTGTGATTCCGGGGACGGAATCATTCTAAGGGGGAGAGAATTGTAATGCCCGTGTTTCTAGGCTAGGCATTAATATTGACATGATAGTCTAGGTTAACCTTTATGACTCATTTTGGAGAAATGAAAAGGAATTATGTAAATATTATGTGTTTTATGTGTTTTATGCTTAATTATTAGGGTTTAATTAATTAAGAATAAAAATGAGCGTAAAAAATAAATATTAGATAAAGCCGATATCTATTAAGAAACTTGTAGTGGGCGTGACAAGGATTACAGATATATAAAGAATGCCGAAATCCGAGTTATAACGAAGAAGTTATTACCTGTCAAAGTTTCGCCGTAAAAAGTGAGTTTTTGATAAACTACTTTTTGGCCTTAGTGATCTAAACGAAATTCGTAGTGTTCGTTAAACCGAGAGTAGGTATAAAAAGAACGCCCAAATCTGACTTCGTATGAGGAAGTTATGATTTTTCGAAGTTACAGCTTAGCAGTAGACAGCTAAAAACTCGAATTTTAGATCGAGTGATTTTTAGCCGACACGACCTAAACGAGAATCGAAGGTCTCGTCAATTATAGCACAACGGTAAAAAGACAGACGAAAACGGACGTCGGATGAAGAAGTTATGAATTTTTAACGGATTTCCTGTCCCGGTCTGTTAAAAATAATAATATAAAAATTAAAGTCAAAGTTAGCCGATGAAGTCTAAACGAAAGTTGTAGAGCGTAATTTTACCTACGCGTGCATATAAAGAACGTCAAAAACGGAGCTCGTATGCGAAAGTTATGGATTTTAGAAGTTTTGGCGCGAAAATCGAGAAATTTCGCATAGGTGGCTTCGGCCACGTCACCTTCGCTGCCTGAGTGCCACGTGTCCGAAATTATGCTGAGTCGTCTGAAATCTGCTGAGTCACTGAAGCCACCTGGCGAGGAGTGTCACGAGTCCGAGGTTCGGTCCAATAGGAGGCTGCCCCGTGTCCGATCTCGGTGTGTCATCAGGAGCGTGTCCGAACCGGAGAGCCGTCCGAAGTGGTCCAATCAGAAGCCTCCAGCTAGGCCCTCGCATGCGCAGCCCACGTGCGAGCCACCTGCGCGCCTTCGCCTCCTGCTGCTGCGTGTCCCTCGCTGCTGACTCCCCTTCTCGGCCGACCTTCGGATCTCCCCTATAAATAGAAGGGTTGCGAGATTTCTCGGGTAATTTTGAGAAATTGCCCCTTTTCACCCATTTTTTCAATATTTTTACTATCTCGACATCCCCCGAAGCCCCGGTATCAATTATAACCCCCGGAATATGCCACGAAGTGGCCGAGAAGCCCGGAAAATTTATCTTTTCGGTTTTAAAGCCCGACCCTCGCAGAGCCCGGTTTCTCAATAAAACTCCCGGTTTTATTAGAAACGATCGTTTTTGGAAACGAATTGCTGCCGGATTTTATTAAATCAGGTGAGTGTGTAGTTACTTTCACCTTACACATAGATATGAAATATTTTACATAAAATATGTGCTATGTGAATATATATTGTTTGTTTATTTGAGATGGATGTTGAAGGTATGAATTATACAGATTTTTTTTAAATAATTTAAACTGTATATATATTTTATCTACAAAAATGTTGGGTAAAACATGGGTAGATGAAATAGTGGGTGTGTGATGAAAGGTGAGATAGATAGATGAGATGATCAGTGATATAGATCATGAGTTGAGGGTGAGTGGTAAAATATGAGAAAAGCCCTTACCCAAACGTTAAAGGTGAGTGGTGTAATATGAGAAAAGCCCTTACCCAAACGTGGGCCCTCGTCATTCAGCAGAGTATGGATGACAACCATGGACTGTTCTAGATGGTCTGTGGAACACTAGCAGGCCCGCAACCTGTAGGTGTGTGAACTGTATGTTCATTTGTTGTACTCTAAAAAACCCATTGACATGTATTGCCGGGGGGGGGGGGGGAAGTCCCGTGGGAAATACCGTCAATAAATAAAGAGCTATAGACTTAGAACATGTTGGATAAACCTTGGCAACTATGGACTTAGTGCCTGTTGTATAAACCTTGGCGACGATGTGACTTCGTGCCTATTCCTTAGGATGAATCCTTAGGAAGGAGTGATAGTTGATTCTTAGGGTAAACCCTTAAGAAATAAATAAGATAATGGGGTTGGGATAATTTGGTTGATTGTTGATGTTTAAGCATAATAAATTTATTTATTGTGGGTTGAAAATCCTATATGCTCACCAGGCTTCCAAGCCTGACCCACTCAGCTTTTTATATTACAGGTAGTGGATCCCGAGCATAGTTGGATGATGATGAGTGATTTATGGATTATAGGCCAGTAGTTGTAAATAACTGTTGTAAGGCTTATAATGTCTTGTTTATGCTTTTGATCTGTATCGGAACTTGACATCCCGAGGTTTTGATATAAAAGGAAATTATATATTTATTAAAGAAAGGTTTTGATAAACTTTTATCATGTTTTGTTTTGGGAACAAATTCCGCAACATCTTTTAAAAGGATTACTCTGATTTTATTTTAAAAAGCATAAAATAAATCGGTGTTTTCTGGCCGAGAAATTAGGGGATGTCACAGTTGGTATCAGAGCATTAGTTTAAGCGAACTAAGAAATTGTAGGATTTCTAGACTTAAACTTAGAATGCTAAGTGATGATTGTGAGATGAGTGTCTACCATATTTTAGACACGAGCATTAGTTTATTTTAGGAAATGTGCCTAAAATGCTTTTATGTGCTAAATGCTATATGTTTGCCATATATGCCATTATTTGTTTGGATCTATGGTCTGTTGCCGACCGGATCTGGAAACCTTATGTGTGTAGGATTCTAAACGTATGATTACGATATTAGAACTAACATATAAACGTTTCGAAGTAATAATGAAGATTTAACGTCTATCAAAAATAAAGATCTAAAATCACCTACGATTGGTGTATAGATCGAAATGGTGAGTACGCAAAGTGAATTCGGAAACGATAATCCGCAGCCTGAGCCAATCACGATGACTAGTGTGCAGGCAATGGTGCGTACGATGTTGGATCAACAGATGGAAGAAACAAAACATTTACTTCAACAAAGTAAGGATGAACTTACTGTGCCAGTACGTCAAGAATCTATTCTTGAGGCAACTATCAGGGTTGCTAAATCTATTGAAGAAATGATCAATGACAGGACCGCCAACAAGGTTGAAGTTGGCAAGAAGAGGAAATTTGAGGGGTCTTCAAGGCCCAGCAAGAGCAACACATTCTCAAAGTCTGGCAAAAGAGGAGGTAAAGGAAAATGGTGCGGGAAGTGCAAAAATAAACACTCTGGGAATTGTGACAGGAAGGTGAGGTGCTTTAGGTGTGGAGAAATTGGGCATTACGCCAATCAGTGTACGATTCCCAAGAGGGTGTGTTACGTATGTAAGGAAGAAGGCCTCATTTCGACCCAGGTTTAAAACACACGTTTAAAACTTGTTAAGACCTCATTTCGACCCATTTCTCTTCCATTTCGATGGAGAGCCGACGAGGGGCGATTTTGGAGTTGGAAGATGGCCAAGAGAAGATAGAAATGGATTGTATCAAGGATTTTTATCCTTTATCCCTTAAGGTATGATTTCTCCAATTTGGTAAAATTTTTATTTTGGTTGAATTAAATGAATTAATCAACCTATATCTTGTATATGATGCTGTTGAGAGTGTCTAGAAGCTTTGTATATGATTTCCACGGTGAAATATATATATATATATATATATATATATATATATATATGAAGTTAGGGTTAGAAACCGTAACTTGTGAGATTATGAATGATGGAGTAGATGTTAGATTATGATGAATTAGGTAGTATGGGATACTTAATTCATTGTTTGGTTTGGATTATAAGTAGAAAATGTGATGATATAATTATGATTCATTAAGTTGTCATTTTGACCATAAGAGTCATTAAGATCTTAATAGGCAAAGACAAGTATAAAGAAATGTGTAAATGTGTATGAATAGGCCTAAGAGAAAAGAAGATGGATCAAGGCGCACCAATAAAAGAATGGAGCTAATGATAATTAATCTTCTCTAACTAACAAGGTGAGTTATATCACACTCTCTCTAGATTATGTTTATATATATATATATATATATATATATATATATATATATATATATATATATATATATATATATATATATATATATATATCAGTGTTGCAGAAATCGGCATAATCGGTCGATTAATCGTTAATCGGACCTCCGCCGATGAGATTTATTGCTAATCGGTCACTATAATCGGGCTTGGTCAATGCAGATCAAAGACGGAAATCGGACTTAATCGGACATAATCGGGTTTGGTCAATGTTGGTCAAAGTCAGACCTAATCAGACCTAATCGCCGATTAATCGCTTATTTTGGAGGTTTAATGTTAGATTTATAAATTTTTGAATAATTTTCTTAATAATTAATGGTCCCCGATTAATCTTCCGATTTATAAATTTTTGAATAATGTTAGATTTATATATATATATATATATATATATATATATATATATATATATATATATATATATATATATGTTTGTGTGTGTGTGTGTGTGGTTATACGTGTAATAGCATGTATCAGAGCATTCCCGTATAATTAGAGTATGTATGAGGTATACATTTAGAAACATGCATTAGAGCATGTAAGTTTACCTAGAAAAGGTATGGTTAGATGAGAAAGGTATTTGTTAAATACCTAAGAGATGGTAGAAGAGATAGGATATGATTATATGTATTATAATCATATAGATTTAAATGGTATTATATAAAATACCTAAGAGATATGAGAAGAAGAATTAGATAAGTACTTAATGAGTTAAGTACTATATGTGAGGGATTAAGAGTAAGGAATCTATGAGGGATTCAGGAGAAGAAAGAGAATGTCAATGGATCTATAAGGGATCGAGATGAGAAGTATGAGATAATGCAAGATGAGTATGAGAAGACATGCTAAGAGTTGGAGATATGAGAAGAATAGAGTAAGAGATAGAGAAGAGCATGCATAGAACATATAGAAGAGTAGAGAAAGAAGAAATGAAATAGAGTACGGAGAGAGATAGAAAGATAAAGAGAAGAGTAGAGATAAGATAGAGGTAGAGGCATAGATAGAGTATGGGATGAGCCTAAGAAGAGGCTAAGAAAGATAGAAGATATAGATGAATGAGAAGAATAAAAGTGTATGCTATTAGAGAAGAAGAGTACAAGATAGAGTACAAGAATGCAATAAAAGAATTCTAAGGAATGAAAAGAGATAAATGATGTGAAAAATAGAACATAGTAGATAAGATGAGAAATGAAAAGAAGTAAAGAGAAAAAAGTAGAAGAGATAGATGCGATGAGATGAGAAAGAATACCAATGTATGCTATGAAAGAAAGAGATTAGATTGTTGAGTAAGAGAAAGAACGGAAAACGAAGAAATAGTAGATGAACATGAAAAACGGATAAGAATATAACTCGCCAGACTTGTAGTTTGATGTAGTAGATGTTTTCCTTGTTTTTTAGGTTCAGGTAGTAGTCGTGGTACGCGAGAAGATATAGGCACAAAGAGGTAGACTGGAAGAATAAATATTATTTCTTTGTATTCCCTTGTAGCTTATTTATATGAATAGATTTTATTGTAAACCCTTGGTTAACCATGGGATCTAATGTAACATCATCACATAGGCATACAATTTTTTTTCATTTTTAATTCATCAAATCACATAGTATTGTCCAAAACCATCATAAAATGTATCATAATCATCAGAGTAATATAAAAGTCATCAATGCGGAAAAATCATCAGGGGGAGAATGTAGTGCAATCAAGCCGAGTCCTTCCTTTTAGAGATGGAAGTACATAGAAATATTCAAACCACAAAACCGTAAGCACAAAGCTTAGTGAGTTCCCCAAAGTGCCATGGGCTACCCCCATGCTCTTTCATATTATTTCCATGGGCCACCCCATGGTCTTCCAATGTACTAACTTGGCTACCCCAAGGTCTTATATACAAGTGTCATGGGCTACGCCCATGGTCTTTCATACAAATATCACGGACTACCCCGTGGGTCTTCCATGCAAGTATCACATAGACAGCTAGCATCTAAACAATATAGTGATAAAACTCACTTGTCTCACAAAATCAGCTAAGAACACAACTCACTACCTTGCGAACAATGCTATGACCCACCTATTAAATCAAACAAGGTCCGACCTTTGTATAACCTCGAAAACTAGTCATTTTACCCAAAAGTCAAACCAAGTCAACGGTCAAGGTCAAAGTCAAGGGTCAACTCTCCTATTAGTTGACCCTCATGTTGTGACTAACTCATGGTCACATCTTGAGAAGCGAAATGAACCCAGTCCCAACTAATTCACGATTCAACTCAAACTCAGCTTAACTCAATCCCGATCCAAACCATCGTCACGTTGTGATGTACAGGTCATCACGTTGTGACGTAAATTAATCTAAGATAATCAGGGAAAACCCAGTCGTCACGTCGTGACCCATAGAGTGTCATGATGTGAAAACTGGCTATCCCAGCTTATTGGATTAAGCCATTACCCATCGCTTCCACATGCTCCAAATCTCATATCTGATTCATCCTAAGGTCTTTATGGATAAAGTTTCCAACTTTATCCATTGAGACATCACTCTAAGTCAAGATCTCAAGCCTACGGTGTTGGATTAGGTGTCTAAGCCCATAAATATAATTGGTATAAACTTGAATTGATAGTAGCACAGTCCTTTTTGGTTGCCTTCAAACCTGGTAATTGAATAGGATAACTTTTAGAGAGAAAAGAATGATTTATTAATTTATTACTTGGTTCATAAATTAATTAGAAATCAAAATAAATGATTTATTAATGTATTATGGAAATAATATATTAATTAGAAATCATATTGTTTAATTAATATTTAATTAGAAATTAATTTGGAATTAATTTGGGGATTAAAGGAATTAACTGAAACTGCAGGGACTAAAGGTGACAATGTTCAATAGTTGAACATTGGGCAATTGTAGAACCTTCCTATGGTAAGGGGAACGAAATCTAGATGCTCCTAGGGTTTCCTTGGGCTCTAAAGGTGCCTTGGATGCCATAGGGAGGAAGTTAAGGGATTAGGGTTATCTTGGATACACCTGTCTTATCCAATACCTTCCTAACACCTATATAAACCCTCCTTAGGGTTAGATTTCGTCTATGCACTCCGAGAAAAGGCTTAGAGCCGAAATTATTCTTCCATTATCTCTCTCTCTCTCTATAGTAATCCTTGGTTGCTTGAGTTTGTTTGTGAGCCATTAGAGGCGCGACACTTGTGGCACTTGCTATCAAAGGTCTTTCAAGCAAGGATTCAAGACCGTTTACAATAACAATCTTAAAGGTATGTATTTTAATCTTTGTTATCTGAATTTCAATTATAATTCATAGAACCTAGGATTTCTTCTTTTGTGTTCAAGTTTGCATGTTCAATTAGAGAAAACCTAGATCCAAAGCATTAGGGTTGCATGCACACTTAGGAATTGTTGTTATGCTCAAAACCCATCAGTTGTATCAAAGCCTAGGATTAGTTTTATGTTGAATATGATGCAATTGTTAATTGTCCAAAGGAGAAGGGAACAGAATCGACATTCTGTTCAATGAACTCGTCGAGTTGTTCTTAGAACTCGTCGAGTTGCATGAACTTGTCGAGTTTGGTCCTCCAACTCGGCGAGTTGGCCCGTCTGATGATTATCTCGGATTTTCTTGCCTAACTTGATTTACTAGGTTAATATTTGGTAATTATCTTTTATTTATTCTGCCATAGTCTGATTTATGGTAATACTAGATAATTAAATATGACTTAAATGTTAGGAGATAATTATGAATTGGATAATGTTGATTTTATTTGGTTATAATTATCCTTATGGATATGGTCAATAATTTAACTAATTGATTAATTAAAGGGTAATTAATATATCCATAATTGTCTACTAGATAATTATTAGATTAAAATAAGTAATATTTTTGGGATTGTTTGAAATTTAAAATTAAAGGTATAATTTTTGAAATTTAAAATGGAAAACCCTAAAATATATCCTTATGGATTTTATTAATATTTTAATTAAAAGATTAATTAAAGGATAATTAATAAATCCATATGTCGTTTATATTTAATTAAATTAAGAGTTTAACTTATTAAAAGATTAAACCCTTAGTATTTTAAAACGTTTAAAATACACCCTATACTATATGTAAGATTAAAAGTTTAATGTTTACTATATGTATAAGACGGGTCAGTCGAATCGCTAGTATGCCTTATTCACGAAGCTAGTCTATAAGGGAGTATAAGGAAATTGCCTATAAAATGGCGATTGAATGGGTGTCCACTCACACCCACCGCTTCCTTGACTAGTGGAGGGTCGTTAGCCGAACGGGTTCGATAGCAGAAATTAAATATCATTAATAAGTATAATGCGATATAAAGTAACTAAACTATTTTTCTGAAAATCTCATTCTTAGTTACTTTAGGAAAAATGTGAATTTGATGCTAACCCATGAAATTGCACATTGTACCTTATTGGCCGTTAGTGGAGCGTGTGTGGTTAACCGACACACTAATATGGACTAATATTGTTGGCAATGGGTGTCTCGTAAATTATCATTGATTAATGGAGCGTGTGTGGCTAACCAGCACATTAGTTGGGTGATAAATGACATCGAGAGTACCAAGCTAATTCGCATGGTTATTCACACCTTGTTTGTGATCCTCGGTATCCCAGTCACAAATGGAAACAGCATAATCGAGATTAAACATGCCATTGAATAGTTCAATAAATCTCAAAGGTTCTAGGAGTTTCATAAGATTGAAATTGGTAAATGCCTTACCCACCTAAAACAGATTCGAATTTGATTACGACATCCCTCTTCAGAATTCGAATCGAAAATATGGATCCTAGCCTTAATTTAATTTTTTTGGTTAATAATTAAGGATTAAAATAAATTGTCTTGAATTTTCTTTTCTCCCTTTATAGATGTCAAATTCTGACAACAATGGTCTTCCTCGTCCTTTTGGAAATGGCTTTCCTTCTGAAGATGATCTTCCACGTATCGATCAAGGTGAAAGAATGTTCCCTTTTTTGAGCATTAGTGGAACTGGAAATAATACTTCTCCAACTCTTCCTCCACCACCTCCAGTGATTCTCCCTGACCCACATTTTCGTCAACTTGAAAAGTTCAAAGTTACTCAAGCCCTATTGGCATGTAAACATCAAGATGGAGATTCTGTGTGTGCACATGTTCTGAAAATGAAGTCGCACGTTGACATATTGGGAATGTTAGGTGTCGTTTTCCCAAGGGAGTTGGCCGTTGACTTGGTTCTTCACTCGCTTCCTGAGTCATATAGTATGTTCGTTAAGTACTACTATATGACTGACCACGACGTGATACTAATTGATTTGACATATTTGCTAATTGCTACTGAAGCAGAAATGCTTAAGAGAACTAGTCAAGAAAATGTGTTTGAAGGTGTCTCCTAAAACTCCATAGAAAATAGCAACAATGGTAGTCCATAAAAGGTTTCTCTTCCCAATGGAAAGGGATCGGCCAAGGGCAAACCGTTTGACCATATGGTAAAGAGAAAGGCTAATTCTGAGATAGTCCCATGTGTCATTCCTGAAGAGTCCATTTGTTTCTATTGCCAATTGAAGGGACATTGGATGCGAAGCTGCCCTATATACATGAAAGATCGTAAAGATAAGAAAGTCAAGTTGTATGACTCTACTTCAGGTACATCCATTATCTGACTTCATTAAGTTCCTATTCATAGATTCTTAATACTTGATGTGATAGTCACATTTTGATGTTTTTGCAGGATCTAAGAGAAAGAAGGAAGCTTAAGAAGAAAAGGCTAATTCTGATCGTGAGAGATGGATTTCGGTCACATGGTTCGATGATCAGAATTTGGAGCTTAGGAGTTATGATAGATTAATAGATTGCTTAGGAAATATCTAGAAACATAGTTTTCATATATATATTTGCATTGTAAGGACAAATTTTTCCACACATTATCAAAAAAGTAATTTTTTTGTTTTATCTTATTTACTTTATATTTCCTTGCAATGGTATTCATGAAAATTGGTGGTTATATTCTATTATTAGCAATGTTAAAAGTGGATTTGATTCTTTGTTATATCATTTGTGTTAATGTCATAATTGAACAATTGAAAAGGAATTCTTATCACCCAAGTTTCAAATGGATAGAAACTTGGAGTCATACAATTTGATTGTGTGATGTATGAGAATCTTGATCATTGGAAGATTAAGACTAATTCCTTGATCACATGTTTATGTGAGTTAAGTGAAGCACTAAAAAATCTAGTACACATTGATGTGGACTGGTCAGATCCACCACAAAGGAAGATAAGTCTATTCGTCATAATTTACTGATGGCTCAGTAAATATGGTTGTATTTAAAATATTAAGCATAATTCTAACACTTTGAAAAGTTTCAAAGAGTAATAGAACGAATAAGAAGAATCTATTAGGCAGAGAGATAAAAGTTTCTCCAATATGAAAAGAGAGGAAAGTAATTTAGTATCATGTTTTATGATCATCTTAATGATTACGGAACTATGTCACGATTGATCCTCTAAGGACATCTTAGTGCATTTGTTTGACTAAGAAGAGGAATTGAATATTGTTGAAATGGTTCAATCGAGAGATGAGTCATAGTTCGTATCAAATCAAGTTTTAGAGTCATACTCTAGTAACTTCGAATCATATCTTGAGACTTATTCCATACTAAGTAGGTTTATAACACCTCATTAAATGTAGAGTAATATTGTTTTCTTAATCTAGCACATTTGGAATTGGTAGTTGTGTTGTTTTAGTTAAAACAAAGGATAAACTAAGACCAATTCAATGAAGTGTTTTCTTGGTAAGAATCCACACTAACTTTTGAATATCTCTTTAGTTCTTCGAGTTATGTTCCTTGAAGAAAAGAAACTTATATGTCAAGAAGTCAGTGGGAGTCTTATTGATATTGAAGAGTTTCAGGAGTCAATCAAGAATAAACTTTTTAGTTATCACTAGCACACGACCCGAGGTTGATAATTTATCGTGTTAAGTTGACATATTCTTGTTTTCTATGCACCTTCCAGTTGAGTTGGCAATACATGTGAGTTCTATGGTTCTCATTTGACTGCAAAGGGAAAATCACGTTGGTCAGTGATGGTACACTGTGATGGGTTTTGAGCACTACATCATTCCTATGGTGTACATGCAAACCCTAAAGCTTTGGACGTAGTTTGTCTAATGAACATGCAATAATCACCCAAAGCTCATAAACCCTATATCTAGCATATGTATATCAAAATTAACATGTAAGAACAGATCTAGATGAATACATCTTATAGAATGGCTTGAATCTCGTTTCCTTGGAGCTTAGAGTCACAAATGTCACTCCTCTAATGGTTTACAAACACCAAGAGCAAGAGGATGATATTGGAAAGAGGGGAGGAGCACCAAAACCGTCCAAGATCTCTATAAGAAAGCTTAGCCACGTTTTTGGGATCCCTAGGGGTCTATTTATACTTGTGTGGGCTGCTAGGGTTTCAGGAGAAACCCTAATTCTCTGCTTAGGCCTTAAGCAACCCATGGAGCGTTTCTAGAAGGTCCTTGGACGAAAATCACATGGGGTTCCCATAGATTTCGTCCAACCCCCTTCCTTTTAGGAATCCATAGCCCACATTGCAATTATCTCATAATTACAATATTAGTCCCCCAAGTCTAATTAATCTCTTTTAGCCACAGAATTAATTTCTTAATTAATTCTTGTCCAATATTAATTAAACTCTATGATTTCTCTATTAATATATTATTCATATAATATATTAATAAACCATAATTAACCTCTTTCTTCATAAATCATCCTATCTAGTTGCTTTAATGAAGGCAACCCAAAAGGACCATGCACAACCGGGTCAAATACTTACCAAATATAGTTACGGGCTTAGACACTAATCCAACAGTCTCCCACTTGGATAAGTCTAGTAACTATAAATGCAAGTATTATCCGATTAGCAATCGTAGCTCTCAAAGACGCTGTCGAACTCTGATCTTATCAGTAACCTGTCCTTTAGATAAGGGATCATATATTCCTCCATTCTAGATATCGTATGAACTGAGACATGGATTTTAATCATACTCTCTGTTCACGTGTTGTTTCCCGATTTCCGATTTATGACGACTGACAACAGACTACAATTGAACACATCAACTTAGTCTCGGCTTGGCCAAGCGCTTAGGGTGTCATCACAAAATCATCGATGGGTCCACAGATATCGCTTTTATCCCACATTGGGTAAAAGGAACGGATAAACTTCGAATCAATGCTCGCTTGTACCTACTCATCAAATCACACACAACAATATGTTTTATAACACCAAGTTACTGGTGCGTTTACATATTATCAATGTGAAACCAACTTGCAGAATACAACTCACACTTCTCGGTTTCAAGAATATAAGATATTATCGTCTCACCAATCACTCGTGATAAAATCCATGAAGTGATTCAAGTGAGCGTGGGTTTAATCCAATACTCTAATCTTATAGGAGCACTCATGAACCCTGCAGCAAACTTTTGCTATGTCTAAAACACTTAAGACAATCTACAGTCAGATTCATGACAGTCTTCTTTCATACCTACTTCCAAAGTATGATCGACTGTGGATGGTTTGAATAATCTTATTATTGGGGAAGTCAAAACATGCAAAGTGAAACACAAGAATAATCGAATCCAATATGCCCCCAAACTTTTGAGTATAAATAAAACTCCTTTTATTTAGTCACCATATTGATTACACATTATTCATTGTATAATGTTTCAGATAATCAACTTATTACCTGAATTATAACAATAGTTGTCCCATGCTTCAAGCATGCACACCCTGTTTATCTGTGGTCCATACTTATTGAAATAGTCAATTGAAAATATTTCCAACGATGCTCATTTCACAATCCCTAATCCTTATCGTTAGTGTAAGAACACAAAGTTCTCGCCACTACTAGAATATGTTAGATTCTAACATTTTATGCAATGATCCTTTTGTAATCTTATTGCACAAAAGTCACCAAGACTTTGCCAACGAAATTACAAAGTGTTCTATTGGATATTGTTACAAGACAATTCCATAGATATGAAGTCTCACATTCAAAGTACATTCCTTTGAACGTCCTTCTTGCATAAAGGTTTCTAATCTAGACATAAATTCTTAACATACAACTCCCAATATGAAAACATTTCCATATTTTACATATGACAACTCATTATTAATAGAATCATATCTAATCATAATAATGTCATTATGGTCCATTCATTACTATACTTCCAACTGTCCACAAACGACCAATCCTCAGCGAACCTTAGATTGTCGTTGACAGTTGTTCAATTTATTTTAGTCAAACCGGTTCTAGTCCCTTTTCCCTCTTAATGCCCTAAGCATTTGGAAAATTTTAGAACGATCAAATATTACAGCATATGCAATCGATCCTATACCAGAAGCGTATGGGACACAATACATAATGTCTTACATAAAAGTATGATACTTTATCAGCCATTTGCCATAATATTTCTTTTTGTCATATTCTCACAATTTGAACTATGAAGAGGGATGCCGTAATCATAATAGAATTTTGAAAATGCAATTAATATATCCTTGACTAAATTGATTAAAATTTCTCGATTTACGCTTTTAGATTTCGAAACAAAGTATAATATTCTCTCCCTTAATTATAGCAAAACAACTTTTCAACCCATGCAACTTTGCAAAGTGAATCTTTTGTTTTCTATACTTAACATTGCTAACTTGCAACACTTAAAATAATAATCATGCTAACACTAACATGATGATTATATCCATACCAACATAACATTTATGCTCCCACTAGCTTTGACACGTATTCAGAAAACCATTGGACTTCTAGAAGGCAATACTTATTGACTTCCAAAGTTCATATTTTTAATACGATATGCTTCGATAAGCCGTTATCTAGGCTTCTCATACATCTTTCCTTAGATAACTCACATGTGTGTCTAAACAATTCTAGAACTTACAACAATAAGTCTCGAATGTTCAAACTAATTACCAAATCTCACAATTCGAACTATGAAGAGGGATGCCGTAATCATAATCGAATTTGAGAATGCAATTTACACAATTGCTATCTCCTTAAAATCTCTCTTAGTGAAAGCGTTTCCTCACAATCATTTTCATGAAGGAGAGAAACCTTATGACACTTAGATTTTATGGTGTATGTGTTCCTATCCATGTGAATTTGTCATAACCATAATCATAAGATAATGTTTGTGACAAATCCAAACTCATATGGACTGAACTTCTTCATTCTTAATTTCTTGCCATCAAGGGTCCCACCATTGCTTCCAAGTCTTCAAGCAACTCACCCGTACCTATCAATGTACTTTCCATTGATCAGGATGCGTTGCCTCAATGCAATCAATTGATAACTCATATAACTCATATACATAGTTGACTCAAACTGGAATGGCACATAAACAAAAAATGTGTCAACATGATAGGTTACAAACCTCGAGTTGTGTGCTAGTGTTTAACAATATGTTTACCCTTGATTAGTTCTTGAAACTGTTCAAGATCATTTAGACTCCCACTGACCTCTTGACATATAAGATTCTCTTGTCAAGAAACATTTCTTGATAAAACAAATATTCAAGAGTTAGTGTAGGTCCTTATCAAGGCAAATACTACACACAATTGGTCTTAGTTGGTCTTTGTCTTATCCAAGACATCACAATTTACCAATTTCAAACGTGCAAGAGCAAGAAAACATTTTCCTACTTCACATTAGATGAGTGTGTTAAAGTTTCTTAAGATGATGTCACTCAAATCATATTTTTGGAGTACGACTCTAAGACTTGATTTTGGAACGAAGTATGATTCACCTATTGATTTAACCATTTCAACAATTTCCGATTCCTCTTCTTAGCCATACTAGTGTACTAAGCTGTCCTCAGAGGATCAATTGTGATACGGTTTAAAGTCACTAAGTTAATCATAAAATAGATACTTAAGTACTCTCCCATCTTTTCAGATTGGAGATACTTTTATCTTTCTACCAAATTGATTCTTCTTATTCGTTCTGCTATTCAATGAAACCTTTTTCAATGATTCAGAATCATACTTAATCTTTTAAGTATAATCACATTTACTAATCTTTTAGCAAATCATGACGAACATTTTATCGTTCTTTGTGGTGGACTTAACCAGTGCACAACATTGTGTACCAGATCTCCTAGTCCTTCACTTGATTCACATACTTATGTGAACAAGAAATTAGTCTTAATTTCCCAAATACGAAGTTTCTCATTCATCATACAATACCAGTTGCATGATTCCAAGTTTCTGTCCAACTGAAACTTGGGCGACAAGAATCTTTCCTTATTTAGTAAATTATCGACATTACCACAAATAACATAACTAAGAATCAAATCCATTCACAATATTTCTAACAATAGAAACATTCAAACACCAATTTTCATAAAATCAATCGCAAGGAAACATAAGTAAGATAAAATCAAAATTTATTTTATTGCGGAAAAAATCTTGTCCTTACAATGCGATTACAAATGAAAACTATGTAAATATTATTTAGCAATCTATCCTAACTCTAAAGTAGCAGCTCAAAAAATCCGATCTTCGAATCATGCGATCGAAATCCATTTCTTCATGACCAGATTTAGCTCACTTCTTTCCTTTTAAGCTTCTTTTTTTCTTTGACCCTGCAAAACACCAAATGTAATCTTATCACATTATGTATTAAGAATCCAAAAAGAACTTAATAGAGTTAGATAGTGGATTTTACCTGAAGTAGAGTCATACATCTTGACTCTCCCATCTCTTAGATCTCTCAGGTAGTTTGGTCAGCTTCATGACCAATGCCCCTTCTCTTGGCAGTAGAAACACACAGATTCTTTGGGAATGGCACAAGGGACTATCTCAGACTTGGCCTTTCTTTTGCATAGAGAAAACTTTTATGGACTTCCAATATTGACATTGCCCATAGAAGGTTGGGACATTGATTTACCAGACAAATTTGCTCGACTAGTGCGCCAAATCATTTCTGATTCAGCAGCAATAAGCAAATAAGTCAAATCAATGAGGGTCACGTCGTGTTCCGTCATATAGTACTCTCTAATGAACTTACCATATAAATCGGGAAGTGAGTGAAGAACCAATTCAACACCCAACTTCTCCGAGACATCGACGCCCAACATTCCCAATCTATTAATATGCAACTTCATATCCAAGACATGAGCGCATACCGACTTTCCATCTTCGTGTCTTTTCGCCAATAGGGCTTGAGTGACCTTGAACTTTTCAAGTCTTCGACCACGTAGGTCAGGGAGAATTATCAGAGGAGGTGGAGGAAGTGAAGCATGATTTCCATTTCCACAATCCAATCGTGGAACATCATCTTCATGTGGAAAACATTTTCCAATGGATTCAGGAAGACCATAGTTGTCAGACTTTGACATCTACAAAATGGGAGAAATTCAAGTTAGTTGATTGGAATCCTTAATATAACACCCAAGTGAAATATCAAGGCTAGGACCTAACACAATATTCTACAATTTGGAAGAGGGATGTCGTAATCCAAATTGCATAACATTTGCAGGTAGGTAAATGACGATTTACCAATTTCCACCATGAAAAACGAAAATTGAAAATTAAGTTTTAAATGAATTGAAACTCCTAGATCTTTTGAGATTCATTGAACTTTTCAATGGCATGTTTAAATCTCGATTGTGCCCTTCGTTTGTGACTGGGATGCCGTGGATCACAAACAAGTTGTGGATAACCATGCAAATATACATGGTGCCCCCAATGTTACAGTCACCTAATCGACGTGTCGGTTAACTACACACGCTCCATCGATCTATGACAAACATCGAGTCACCCTTTGCCACCTTTTCTTACAGCCCAATTAGTGTGCCGGTTAACCACACACGCTCCACTAACGTCTTAGCAAGGGTACGAAGTGTAATTTCATGGAATAACACCAACTCCACATTTTTCCTAAAGTAACTAAGATTTGGGAATTTATAAAAGTGTTTAGTTACTTCGTATTTCATTATACTTACAATGGAAGGTTGTGTCCTATCCTACCCGTTCGGCTAACGACCCTCCACTAGTCAAGACTGTGGTGGGTAAGAGTGGATACCCATTCAATCGCCATTTTATAGGCAATTTCCTTAAACACCCCTTAGAGACCAGCTTCGTGAATGAGGCCTACTAATGGTAAGACTGACTCTTTACTCATACATATATAATATGTTAAACCTTTTAAATGTTATATAGTATAAGGTGTATTGTACACTTTTAAAATACTATGTGGTCTAATTTCATAAATTATACTTTTAATTTAATTAAACGTAAACCAAATTATTATGGATTTATTAATTCTCTTTTGATTATACACTTAATTAACTTAATAAAACCATAAGGGTGTAATTTGAACTTTTCAAAAACTAGGGTTTTAGAATTTAATATTTCAAAATTAAACTTTTAATCAAAATTTTAAATTCGAAAACTTGAGGGCAAGTTTTGAAACATTTCAAAAACATTAGGGTTTAGAATTTAAATATTTCAAAATTAAACTTTTAATCAAAAATTTAAATTACAAAACTTGAGGGCAAGTTTTGAAACCTTTTCAAAATTATCTATATCAAATTACAAATAATTAAAATTAATCAAATAATTGGTAATTATCTAAATTTAACCTAATTCAATTTCTTACTAGATAATTCAAAACAATATTACAAATAATTAATATTTATCTTATAAAACAAGTAATTATCTTAATTTTGACAATTATCTTCTATTTTGGTAAGGATAATCACCAAATATTAATAAAATTCGGATTTTATTAATGAAAAACGTTTTTGGTAATTATCCCACAGCAAAATAGGTCAAAATCCTGAAATATCCTCTGTCTGACCTCGGGACTCGCCGAGTCAGGGACTGGACTCGCCGAGACAGCCTGACTCGCCGAGTTCATTAAATGACTCGCCGAGTCAGTCAGGCAGAGGACCAAAAACTTTGATTTTCAGGCAAAGAATGATTAAACAAGCATCAAATACATTAAACAAACAACCTAGGCTCTGATACCACTTATGGGTTTTGAGCACTACATCATTCCTATGGTGTACATGCAAACCATAAAGCTTTGGATCTAGTTTGTCTAATGAACATGCAATAATCACCCAAAGCTCATAAACCCTAGATCTAGCATATGTATATCGAAATTAACATGTAAGAACAGATCTAGATGAATACCTCTTATAGAATGGCTTGAATCTCGTTTCCTTGGAGCTTAGAGTCACAAATGTCACTCCTCTAATGGTTTACAAACACCAAGAGTAAGAGGATGATATTGGAAAGAGGGGAGGAGCACCAAAACCGTCCAAGATCTCTATAAGAAAGCTTAGCCACGTTTTTGGGATCCCTAGGGGTCTATTTATACTTATGTGGGCTGCTAGGGTTTTAGGAGAAACCCTAATTCTCTGCTTAGGCCTTAAGCAACCCATGGAACCTTTCTAGAAGGCCCTTGGACGAAAATCACATGGGGTTCCCATAGATTTCGTCCAACCCCCTTCCCTTTAGGAATCCATAGCCCACAATGCAATTATCTCATAATTAAAATATTAGCCCCCCAAGTCTAATTAATCTCTTTTAGCCACAGAATTAATTTCTCAATTAATTCTTGTCGAATATTAATTAAACTCTATGATTTCTCTATGAATATATTATTCATATAATATATTAATAAACCATAATTAACCTCTTTCTTCATAAATCATCCTATCTAGTTGCTTTAATGAAGGCAACCCAAAAGGACCATACACAACCGGGTCAAATACTTACCAAATATAGTTACGAGCTTAGACACTAATCCAACACACTGGTCAATGGAAGTGAGTTGCTCAACAACTTGGAAGCGCTGGTAGGCCCTTGTGCTACAAGAAGGCAAGAAATTAAGAATAAGCAAAGTTCAGTCCATGAAAGGAAACACAAAATTTGATTTTGGTCTTGTCGTCAACCTTATCTTATGATTGTGGGTTGGAAATGACAAATCCACATGGATAGGAACACATACACCATAAAATCTAAGTGACAAAAGGTTTCGCTCTATTTCATGAAAATGATTATGAGGAAACAATTTCGCTTGTAGATTACGAATCTGATTAATATCATTATAGATTAGTAGTTGTGATAATTATGTTCTCAAATTTGTATATGATTACGACATCCCTTTTCATAGTTCAAATTGTGAGAAATGGATAGGAACTGCTTAAACGTTCAGGATTTGTAGTTCTGAAAGGATTTAGACATGCACATATGCGATCTAATGAAGGTGTATGAGCTTGAGAAGTCTGGATGAAGACTTATCAAAGCACCACATATCAGAAATCTGAACTTTAGAAAGAAAGTCAATAGTATTGATTTCTAGAAGTCCAGTTGATTTCTGGGTACATGTCAAAGCTAGTGGGAGTATAATTTTCAATACTATTCGTAGGTAACAAAGGTTACAAATTTGCAAGTTGAAAAGTTTGGAAGTTGTTTCGCTATAGTAAGATTTAAGGGAGAGGGCACTTTACTTCATTTCAAATCTAAAAGTTTAGATTGAAGGATTTTAATGGAACTTAGTCATAAACATATATGAATATCGTGTTGAAGTGATTCAAAATAGGAAATTCAATATATATTTAATTATTATAGCAAGAGACTGATCATGGATCATGTCTTTATGTGAGACATTATGTGTCGAATCCCATATGCTTCAGATATAGGATTGATTACATATGCTATCATATTCACTTGTTCTGATTTTCCAAATACCTAGGGCATTGAAAGGGAAAAAGGACTAGAATAAGAGGTGACCAAAGTTGTTAAACAACTGTCAAGAACAGCGTGAGGTTTACCAAAAGATTGGTTGCTTATTGATAGTTGGAAGTATAGTATTAATTTGGACGGACCATATTGACATAATTCTGAATGGAGGTGACTCTTGTTCGGAATTGATAGTCATATGGGAATATGGAAATGTTTCCATAGTAGGAGTTGGTTATTGAAATCTACATGTGAGTTAGGAAGTTTAATGCAAGAAGGATGTTCAAGGAGTGTACTTTGAATTTGAGACTTCATTTCCATGGAATTGTTTTTAGTAACAAATCTCCAATGTAATGTTTTGTAATATCGTTGGCAAAGTCTCTATGACTTTGAAGCCTCGACATTACAAAAGATCATTGCATGAAAGGTTGAACTCTGATACATTCTAGTAATAACTAGAATAAGGAATTGTGAAATGAGCATCATTGAGATAGTGTCCAATTGATGTGTCCACAAAGAAAGGACCATAGAGAGACATATTATATATGTTTGGAACATGGCATGACTGATGTTTGATTCAAATGTTTAGTTGATTAATCGAAACACTATACAATTAATAAAGTCTAATTATTATGGTGATTAAATAATAAGTGTTTTATTTATATTCAATAGTTTTGAGACCATAGTTAATTAGGTTATTATTGTGTTTCACTTTGCATGTTTTACTTCCCGAATATTTGAATTATTCAAACATCCACATTCGATCGTACTTTTGGAAGTAAGTAGTGAATTAAGACTATCATGAATTGGGTTGTAGATTGTCTAAGTGTTTATACATAGCAATGGTTTGCTCCAACGTTCATGAGTACTTTTGAAGTGGGGATTTAAGTATTGGATTAACCCACATTCAAAGAATTACTTCATGGATTTTATCACGAGTAATTTTGAGACGATAATATCTTATATTCTTGAAACGGAACATATGAGTTGTTGTTTACGAGTCAGTTGTGCCTTGATAATACGTAAACGCATCAGTAACTTGATGTTATAAAACGTATTGTTGTGTGTGATTTGATGAGTGAATTGTGCAAGCATATTAGTCGAAGTTTATCCGTTCCTTTTACCCTAAATAGGAAAAAGCGATATCTGTGGGCCCCTCGATGATTTGGTGATGACATCTAAAGCGCTTGGCCAAGCCTGGACTGAATTGATGTGTTCAATTAGTAGTCTGATATTAGTCGTCATAAATCAGAAATCGGGAAACAAATCTTAGAAAGAGATAATGATTATAATCCATGTCTCATGTCCATACGATATCTTGTAGAACGGAGGAATATTTGATCACTTATCTAAAGGACACGTTACTGACTAGGTTAGAGTTTGACAACGGCTTTTGGTAGCTACAATTTGTTAGTCAATTTGGTAGTTATACTCGCAGTTATAGTTATTAAACTTATCCAAGTGGGAGACTGTTGGATTAGGTGTCTAAGCCCATAACTATAATTGGTATAAACTTGAATTCATAGTAGCACAATCCTTTTGGGTTGCCTTCAAACCTGACAATTGAATAGGATAACTTTTAGAGAGAGAAGAATGATTTATTAATTTATTACTTGATTAATAAATTAATTAGAAATCAAAATAAATGATTTATTAATGATTATGGAAATAATATATTAATTAGAAATCATATTGTTTAATTAATATTTAATCAGAAATTAATTTGGAATTAATTTTGCGATTAAAGAAATTAACTAAAACTGTAGGGACTAAAGGTAACAATGTTCAATAGTTGAACATTGGGCAATTCTAGAACCTCCCTATGGTAAGGGGAACGAAATATAGATGCTCCTAGGGTTTCCTTGGGCTCTAAGGGTGCCTTGGATGCCTTAGGGAGAAAGTTAAGGGATTAAGTTTATCTTGGATACACCTGTCTTATCCAATACCTTCCTAACATCTATATAAACGCTCCTTAGGATTAGATTTCGTCTATGCACTCCTAGAAAAGGCTTAGAGCCGAAATTGTTCTTCCCTTCTCTCTATATCTCTCTCTATAGTAATCCTTGGTTGCTTGAGTTTGTTTGTGAGCCATTAGAGGCGCGACACTTGTGGCGCTTGCTACCAAAGGTCTTTCAAGCAAGGATTCAAGATTGTTTACAATAACAATCTTAAAGGTATGCATTTTAATCTTTGTTATGTAAATTTCGATTATAATTCATAGAACCTAGGATTTCTTCTTTTTTGTTGAAGTTTGCATGTTCAATTAGAGAAAACCTAGATCCAAAGCATTAGGGTTGCATGCACACTTAGGAATTGTTGTTATGCTCAAAACCCATCATACGGTCCTTAATGACAACTTTAATCCATGTAATCATCTATTAAGTACATAATTCATAAGGTCTTCAATCTAAATCTTCCAGGAGGGCTTTAGGGACCATAATGATCCCTAAAAATGCAAACTTTATGCACATGCATGCCTCATGCATGTCCTTTATCAAACCTAGGTCAAAAGATGAAATATGAAGAAAAATTCATGCACGGCTCCAAATCACCACCACAACCTAGATCTATGAAACAATATGCTCTTGGGACACAAATATCATAATGTTGCAACCTTCATCTCTTCTACCCATCCCATCACCACAAATGGGACCAAAAAACGAAATAGAGCTTAGATCTAAGAAGCATGATGTCAAAAGATAAGAGATTGAAGAGTTACAAAAGTCCAGAAGCTACACATAAGGATGATAAGAGATTGCTTGGGGAAACTAGGCACCACAACTTTTGTCATTCCTTTAAAACCACCAAAACTTGCAATAATGAGCTCAAAGGCTTCATGGGAGCTAGGGTTTGGCCAAAGGGGCGTTTGGAGGAGATGGATATTGAGGGTGGAGGAAACCCTAACCCCTCACTTCCTTTAAATAGGGTACAAGTCCAAAATTTGGTTTTTGCATCTGATGATGTGTCACGTCGTGACCCATAAATTGTCACATTGTGACACTCAAAAGATTCAGTTCGAAGAACGCGACCTTGTCATGACGTGAAGGTGCTTCCCTCACGTTGTGACCCATCCAAAAACCAAAATTTGCTTTACATTTTCCTACCTCAATAATCAGGATGTTGCAATTAAAGTGTTTTAATTTAAGTAGAATTCCGTATTTTGTAGATGAAACTATGATAATTCTCTTAAATTTTTGTATAGAAAATCAGGGTCGTTATATATATATATATATATATATATATATATATATATATATATATATATATATATATATATATATATATATATATATATATATTGATATATATATAAATCTTATTCCTATACTACTTTTTTTTTGTCTATGACGAAACTTGAACCATCAACCCCTTAGAGAATGATGTCTTTTCAAACACCTTGATACCGCTAGACCAAATGCTAAAGAAAATAATATGTCAAAATAATATGATATAAAACCATGGACACATATTTTTGAATGTCCACCTAAGACTTCGTTTTTACATTATATTTAAAAATAATTTAACATAAAACTTAGTTTTAGCAATATAAAACTCTATTTCACTTTTAAAATAGTTTTGGAAGATTTCTAAAGCAAAACGAAACTTAAAAAATTATTTTCTTAATAAAAAGTATCATACTTTGTAAAAATGTTAATAATTTTGCACCGAACAACATAAAATCAACCTGCAATTTTTTTAAATTAATAATGTTTTAGCCATTTTCTCATACCAACTTGTGATTTATTTCCTACACAACAACGTTTTATGCATTCCTTAGGTCCTAATAGTAGTTTTATATAATGAGTGTCTGTTGAAGAATGAGCCGATGACTCGTAGAGAAAGCGATCCTTCATAGAGAAATTGTCATTGCTTATGGACCCGAATGTTTAGAAAAAAATTAATTTTAATTGATTTTAATAACGTCCATAACATTATATTTTAAAAATTATGTTATAGGGTTGGGAGTTTTCTGTAAGCTCCACACATATATGATAAAAGATAAATATTTTAAAACACTTATTCGATCACTAGTTGTGAGATCCGTGTACTACACGAGTTTATTAAAAATAAAAGTTTAATATCAAGGTGTAAACATTAAATATTTTTTTAAATAAATATTTTTATATAAATACAAATGATATAATGAATAAGTATGTCAATCTATACCAATACAAAAAACTATTGACATATTTTAAATAATAATGCTGAAAATTAAGTTGTAAACATTAAATATTTTTAAAGTAAACTTTCGAAATAAATACAAACGAATTGATGAATAAGTATGTAATTGAATCTATATTAATACAATAAACTATTGACATATTGTAAATAGTTGTTATGAATAAAAAATTTCTAGATACTTCTTTGAATCACAAATTACAAGAAGCAGGACTATAATTTTATGAATATCACCTTTTGAAACACCTAAAAATATTTATTCACGAATTTGTTGATCGTTACGTCTTCTTCTGATGTTAAGTCAAAATTGGGTATACAGACATCTTTGCACTCTTCCTTTTAAATTTTGCTTTCTGAATGATAAATTGATAGCAAAATCTCGATTGATTGCTATGATTTAGAAAGTAAAATGGGAAGTAGATTTGAAACATTGTTAATCATGACCCATATTATCTATGAAATGAAAAGAAATAATATAGAATATTGTCTATTTCAAGTGCCGGTGTTTGACTGTTAGTAACAGATTTAGAAAGTAAAGCGATCAAACTATAACTTGAAAGATATGCAGTCATAATATTTTAACTAAGAGATATAGTACTAAAAACTAAGGTGAAAAGAAATATAGTTGTACCATTAAAAATGTCAGATAACCGAGTTCGTATAGTAAAATGGGAAGTATATTTGAAACATTGTTAATCATACCCATATTATCTATGAAATGAAAACAACATTGGTTAATAGAAATGTGTATTAGTTATGAAACAGGAAACAAATAGAAGACATAAAAGAATATATTAATAAACTATTTAAAATAACATTATATGGATAAAAGTCAATAACTTACATGATAGATAGCATAGTACATTTTGGTGGTGAACATATAATTGGATTTTCTATTATCCAAATAAAGTTTTATGTGTTTTCGTCTGTCTTTAGAGTTGTTTCATAATGAAACTTTCAGATTAAATTTGGAAGTAGATTGTAAACGTATATGTTGATATCCACATGATATATTTGGGTTGACATGTTGATTGTTACCGACAACATATGTACACTTGTTTGATGATGGTGTTTGACTGTTGCTACTGAAATTCGAAAACACTGAGAAAAATAGAGATGATGTAAGTTATACTATACGTATAAATATTTGTAACTTAACATATATATTAACAAAAAAAGATAAAATAAGTGTAACGATATCATCGGATATGATATATAACATGTTATTAAATTAAAATTGGCAATAGACTCAGAGCAATGATGATCATGACAACCATTAGGTATGTAGTAATAACAATAGTTAGTACATATATGCATCGGTTATGTCGTAAAATGTCTACACATAAGTAATTAATCAATAAACTTAACATCAGTTTGTTACATAAAAAATATGGAGAAAAATTTAAATAAATTGCATGACAGAAAAAGAAATATCAATTGGATTGGTGGACATATAATTAGATATTTTGTTATCCAAATATAATTTTCTAATTTTTCTTTTGTCTTTAACATCATTAGATAATGGACTTGTAATATATATTTCTATGTTTGCGTCTGTCTTTACATTCGTTTGAATACATAATGTATTTGTATCTTTAAAACAATAATAATTCATGTAATAAAATTAGAATGAAAAAATGTTACATAATTTTAAAAGTTCGATTACTAAAATGAAAATATTATAATTTAAACATGTAGCTATTTAAAAATAATGTTAATATATTAAAATGCGTTTTTACATGACCTAAGACTAAACTATAAATTCAATTTTTTTCTTTGTTTGTAATTGTATTACATGTATAAAAATAAATTATATATATAATTTGATTGACATATAACTTATAAAAATAGATATTATAGATAGATAAAATACTTAGTCAAAATAGAGACATATAATAATGGGTCGGTGACAAATTTTACTTATGCCTACAATATTAAAAAGTCTGACAAGATTAAAAGCGAATTAGCTACATTAAATTTAAAATCCTAGAACCCACCACTAAAATTATTATATCTCATTTTTCACAATATTGTCTATAAGACTATAACATTTCATTATTTTAATTCATGTAACAAAAAAAAAATCATAATAAAGGTTTTTAATGTTAGAAAAACACAAATTATTTATGATTATAGTGTTGATTTACACATTTAATACAATGAATACTTTACATATATAATAAATATATTAATTAGTGGAATTGATTAATTTTTTATTATTAAAAAAATTAAAATACCAAATAATGACATGTGGAATTTAAGTAATTCAAAAATCCTACATAATCACACATGACAAAAGTCTTGAAGAAGTAATATGTGTTAAAAATGATTTTTATTTATTAGAGTTGATTTTTAATGTGAGTTCCACCCATATTTTTTGAATAACTGAATGATTATATATTAACATTTTAACAAAAAAAAAAACTAGCAAAAAGAAAAAAATCAAATAGACCAATGTTGTGGTTGAATCTTTGCAGTGTAATTATAATGAAGGTCCATATCTCTACCTATTATCCACTTTTTGGTTAGAAAACGATTAATAACGCAAAGTATATGATTCTAGGCTCTTATAAAATAACTGAAAGAACATTGCCAAGAAATTTGTCTGTTGATTTTTCGGTAATTATATAGAAATTCAAAAAAAAATTCTATAGATGGCTCAGTGTTCTTTTAGCCACAATCACTTCACTATAAGGTTAAAGCTTGTACAATTTAAATTTGTGTCAACTTCATTTTAGAATCTTTTTTAACGGTTGAATTATTAAGAAAACAGAATAGCTAGTATTGTTACAGTGGGTTCCAGGTGAATGTTTAGCTCTATCACCGAATGATCTTTGTCTAATAAACATCCGGGAATCCGATCTGCATAAGATGGACAAGCGCTAGGTCAGATAGCCATACCGAGGGTTAAACCCCGGTATTGCTCTCCGATGTATAAGTTAGATTGCGAATATGAGAGTGTCACAGTGTTGTGTATAATGTTTCTTGCTTCTCCTTTTCCCACACCTGGTTATCTTGTCTCTGGGATATTTATAGGCTATTTGGGGTTCCATGGCTTTACAGTTCTGGTTCTTCGTCTATTATCCGGTTTGTAAGTAGTTACGCCTTTCTTCATTTTTATTATTTTATTGCTCCGTATCCTCTCTTTTTCATGTTTCCTGGGATATGGTTCTGAGATTCGTGTATGGTTACTTGAGCTTATATTTGTTTGTGACAGGCTGTAGTTTCTTCATGCTCGACCTTGTAAGTACCAGTCTGATTTTGGTTTCTCTCGGATTACCGGCCTGGGTACATCATTAAGCCCCCCAGTCTGAAGGGTAAAAGAATGCTGACAAAATATTTTTGCCATTCAGACTTGAAGAGCCGCCTTGTGTACGAAAACGTCCTTCGCATGGAACGCATTAAATGCTTGTACCGTCGGAAGTCATTTCTTATGTTTTGATTGGATTGCCCTTAATAAATGTTTTAACCAGTTTTTCCTGTTATGTAATGGATAAACCTGGTTTGTTAGAAGCTTCTATATCTTTATTCCCTTTTGACTCTCACATCATGGTTGCCACGAGTAATGACATCACCACAGTTGTTTCTGAAGTGGATAGCCATATGCTTGATCGATATACACATGAATATCACTTGTCTCCCACACTTGGTTTTCAACTTCCATCTCTGTCATCATCTGTTTTTGATGCCTCGTTCGGTAGGGTTGGATTTTATCTTAGGTTTCTTGTTTGTGGTTTAAGGTTACATCCGTCTTCCTTCTTTTTGAAGGTGCTTTGTTTTTATAAAGTTTATCTCGTGCAACTATGCCCCAATGCGGTGTCGAAAGTGCTTACTTTCGAAGTCTTCTGTGTGGCCCAGAAAAAGCACTCGATGTTGCCTCGTTTCGCTATTTTTGTTGTCTGAAAAGGTATGGTGACTGGTACTCCTTTAGTAGTCGTCATTTCCCTCTCTCTCCCGATTTATCTCGCGCCAGTGGTAATTGGAAAATTTGGTTTTATTGGGTACATGTGCATAGCTTATGTCTTCCCTTTGCTCCCTATTATGTTCCTCTTGGTGATTATCCGATGTTTTTGTCTGATGATTTATCCTCTTATGTACCCTTGTTTTCTTATTTTTGTGTAAAGAGATCGTACTTGCCAGAAGTTATACTTGCCTTGTGTTGTAACATCTTATTTCCTAGCATTTCTGATCCATGGACCAGAAGTCGATTGTGTAAGGTTTTGGGCCTTAAGTAGGCAAAGTTTAGTCCTTGTGGAATGAGGTAATGATATTTAAGAGATTTTACCCTTGAATTTGGTTCTGGGCAGAAGGGTAGAAAGGGAAAAGTCATAGACCAGGTCCTTGCATGAAATATGGATTTTTGTTAGAAAACTTTTTAGTCTAAGATACTTAATTATATAATATGGTAGAGCTCTTCAACACCTTTTCGTGGATATAAAGAACGTAGAAAACGGAGTTGGAACGAAGAAGTTACGACGTTTGAAGTTAGGATGATTTTTGGGTTATCCGCGTATGCAAGGTGTACGGGGAGTACGCAGGGCGTACTAGGGATCCCTAGTATGCTGGGCGTACTAGGAGTACGCAGGACATACACGATCAATGCCAAAACCCTATTTTCGTGGTTTGATCCCTATTTAAGCTCCTTAACTTCCCCAAACCCATGCCTTTCTCAGCCTCCACCTTTCCAACACCCTCTCTTGAAACCCTAACCCTAGATTAGGCCTTGTGAGCAAAAAGAAGGTGCTTTTAAGTGCTTTGGAGCGTTCTTGGTGCACCTTTAGAGAAGAAGGAAATCATTGAAGAAGTGTTGGTTACATTGGAGCTTGTAGATCCAGACTTTGTTCACCTTGATCTTTCTTCTAGAGGTATAATGTTTGAATCTTGATGATGAAATTGTTAGATCTAGCTAGTCTTGGGTGCTATGAGCTTTTGGTTACTTTAAGTGCATAAAGTTTAGATTTTGAAAATTTGTGACCTTGTTATGGATAAAGTTGGAAACTTTATCCATCTAAACATCATTTTGATTCAGATATGAAGGTTGGAGACTTGGACTTAATGGATTAACTTGAAAATGTAACATCCCGACTCCCAGGTATAATATTTATATAAATTTGTATTCGTATTTCAGAGTGACTTGACAAGTTGGATGCCCCAAGTCGCCGAGTAGAGGAGTAAATGGATGCGTGATTTTTAGAGTCTACTCGACGAGTTGATGGACCCAACTCGACGAGTAGGTGCTGAGTGAGAAAACCCTAATTTCCAAGGTTTGTGTTTTATTTAAAGGACCTTAAGCCTCCATTTCCACCTCCTTTATCACCCTACCACTCTGTAAGAAACCCTAATCGAGCTATAACCTTGTGTGAGAGAAAGAAAGGCTAATCTTGTGTGTTCTAGTGCACTTTTGGAAGGAGGTTGGAGAGAATCAAGGCTTGGAACGAGGATGGACGTTTGGATCCAGTGATCTTCAGTGTTAGCTTCTGTTTGGAGGTAAAAATCTACCACCTTGATTATTTCTTTTGTTAGATCTCTTTCTAGGGAGTTTTAGGTCTTTCTCCCATCCATCTTTTGGGTATTGAGTCATTTGAGCATGACATGAAGTTAAGACATCAGATCTGGACTGAAGGAGGTCCCTTGAGTCCAAAGATCCAAGCTTTATCAAGCTAGAGACAAGCTTTTATGCATTAGACCCCATATAGAGCTTATTATGGCATTTTGAACCATAGATGCCATGCATGGACGTAAAGCTTGCAGCTTTACGTCGTATTTCAGCCTTGGGAGGCTAGATCTACAGTTTGGGACATTATTTCTGCTTAGAATCGTCGAAATGAGAATTGGTCTAGAGCGACTTGACGAGTGCATGAGCCAACTCGACGAGTCAGCAATGGTTTCCTCGATAGTATGAACGCACTACAACTCGGTGAGTTGGTGAGACAACTCGATGAGTTGAGTTGGATTTTTCCCAATTTTCTAAAGACAGGGGAGCTCGACGAGTCACATAGGTGCACTCGCCGAGTTTGGTCAACATGGACTATTGACTCAAGTGTTGACTTCCGTTGACTTCTAGGGTTTGGTCAATTGTGGACTTTGGAGACCATGGAGGGGTAAAATGGTCTTTTCACCCTTTTTGAGACCTAGTGGAAGAGTTAGCTTGGTAGATTAAGGATTTTTACAAATTGTTGATTAGAGATAATTATATTATGTTGGCGAAGTCTAGAATCTTCGTGGGGTGCTAAATCTACTAGCTTGCTTACGAGGTGAGTCTTCTCACTATACTTACCTGAGTGGTAATGTTGTGTGACCGGAGGGTCTTATTTGACTTATCGACCGGAGGGTCCTATGTGCTTATATTGAGTTATGTGATATTATGCATCTTGTCTTTGTGATATATGCTATATTATTCTGTGCATTACTGAGATAGGACCGGAGGGTCCAAACCGAGTTGTGAGACCGGAGGGTCTTCATTGAGATACAGGACCGGAGGGTCTTCACTGAGACACATGACCAGAGGGTCCACACTGAGCCGTGAGACCGGAGGGTCCTCACCGAGACGCATGACCGGAGGGTCCATGAAGAGCTATAACCATGAGAGGCTTATTATTTGTGTTTGTGGTATTTTGGGGAACTCACTAAGCTTTGTGCTTACAGTGTTGTGTGATATGTGTTTCAGGTACTTCTCAGGATCGCGGGAAGGTGCCATCTTGATTGTACACACTGGTTGCAGATTATGTTGTGGATTCTGGGATATTATCAGTTGTTTTGTTGACTCGTGTTTTGACATTTGATACATTGTGGTTTTGAGAAAATGCGACATTGAGTTTTTATGTGATTTAAAAATGAAAAATTTGTTTGAAAATTTACGGTGTTACAAGTTGGTATCAGAGCCTTGGTTTGAGGGTTTCAGATGTACTCCTGGGTATGTCTGGACTCAAACCGAGGATTTGAGAAAAAATTTCTAAAAAGAAATGATTTTTCTAAAAATGAGTAAGATTTTTTATGAGATAACGAGGCGGAGCAGTGTGTACAATCAGCCAGAGCCCGAACGGTGATTTCCCAAAATACCACTACTTATTTATATCATGAGATATTTATGAGATATTAGAGCTGCATGCTAGAGGATAGGCTAGGTATTTCAGAATTTAGAGCTAGAGTTGCCTGATTCATGATGCCTTAGCCTAGGGTATGTTATTACTTGATCATATATGCTATTTGCTCTGTGTGTGTACTGAGTAGGGAAAAATAGTAGGAATCTTTTAGTGGGAGTTGTGAGTAATCTAAGGGAGATACCTAGATGGGCATCGAGGAATCTACCAAGAGAGTAGCTTGATATCCGTGAGGGATAGAGTACTTGTGAATTAGGATCCTAGGAGGAGGACTTAGGACGACTACAGGTTGGTGTGGAAGGTAGTAATGGGCCCGTACTACTGAAAGCATCGGATCTGTATGCGACCCAAGTAAGAACCTTAAGATACTAAGGAGCATGTAGGGGTGGGTAATGGCATGAGTGCTTGAGCTAGTCTCTGATGATTTTCATGTTTGTATTTCAGAGACACTATGGTGGTTACCCGCAACAACCCCGGGGGCAGTAGTACCAGTGACGAGGAGATCCACAGGATCATACATGAAGAGGTGGCTGCAGCTATCAGAGAGGCTATACCAGAGATGTTCGGGTCTATCAAGACCACCCTGATTGAGACGTTTGATGAGCAATACGCTGCTGTTACCTTGGCCACAGGGAGGTGACTCGTTGTTGTTCCGTGAGTTCAGTAACACGAAGCCACCAGAGTTTGATGGGACGTAGGATCCGATCGCTTCCATCAGATGGATCTCCGATATTGAGGGGTGTTTCCATACGTGTTCATGTCCAGAGCATCTGAGAGTCTGGTTCGTGTTGAACCAGCTTCCCTTGGGAGCGAAGGACTGGTGGAAGTTTGTGACGACTGATTTTACCCCTGCAGATCATGCTGCAGTGAATTGGGAGAGGTTCACCAAGTTATTTTGAGATGAGTATGTTCCCCGGGTGGAGAGGGAACGTTTGGCACATGAGTTTTTGTTCCTCAAGCAGAGGACAGAGTCAGTGACAGAGATTACGAGGATGTTTCATGAGAGGGTGATGTTTTGCCCTGAGCACGTGTCCACCGAGCAGGCATGTGTGAGTCGGTATTTGAGCATCTTAAGGTTGGATATTCAGGAGTTCGTAGCGAACTCGTCATACCAGACATTGGCTGATCTGCAGACCAATGCCAGGAGGAGAGAGATTGAGCTGGTGATTCAAACCAGAGAGGAGGGAGAGCAGCAGGGGAGGGATAGGAGACCAGTGCAGTCGCATTCGGTGACAAAGCGGGCTATGCCCGCTAATTCGGGAGCAGGGGCCAGAAGGGCCGCACTTGTAGCAAGTGCGGCAAGACCCACGAGGGATCATGCCGAGCAGGGACTTGCTATAAATGTGGCAAGGAATGAAACATGGCGAGGGACTGCCCCAAGGGATTTTCGGTTTGCTTTCATTGCAACCAGACTGGCCACAAGAAGGCCGAGTATCCTCAGCTCACTCAGGGATCAACCAAGGCTTCTGCTCCTGTTGCTTTACGTGTTACTGATGGTCGGCCGGGGAAGGCCGAGGCTCCGAGGGCTCGGGGGAGAGCCTTCCAGCTGACTGCGGAGGAGGTCAGCGCAGCGTCTGATGTTGTTGCTGGTACGTATCTCCTTTATTCATGTTATTTTGAGATTTGTTTATGCTTATACTGTGCTGCATACAAGTACTTTTCTTGTGAGTTCTGTACCTGCTTTGGTGTTATTTGACTTCGGTGCGAGTTGATCTTTTGTGTCTTTATCCTTTAGTCGTCACATTAGTATCGAACGTGAGGCGTTGAGTCGAACACTGAGGGTTTCTATAGCCGACGAGCATGTGGTTTTTGCTACTAATGTATTCTGGGGATGTGTATTGGAGATTTTCGGTGTTGAGTTCCCGATAGATCCGGTGCCGATAGCGATGGGTGATGTCCGTGTCATAGTGGGCATGGATTGGTTGAGCCGGTTTGGAGCTGTGATTGAGTGTGAGCGTCAGATGGTGACCATACGAGACCCTAGTGGGGGAGTGCTTACTGTGTATGGCTAGGGGACTAGATCTGGATCAGCTTTCTGTTCTTTCGCTAGGGCGAAGCAGAGTTTACAACAGGGGTGTATGGGCTTTCTAGCATATGTGATAGATACGAGAGTTGCCACTGAGAGGTCGGGTTCTATCTCCGATGTTCCAGTTGTATGTGAGTTTCCAGATGTTTTTCCCGAGGAGTTACCGAGTGTGCCTCCCGAGAGGCAGGTGGAGTTCCAGATTGATTTGATTCCGGGTGCAGCACCTATTGCCAAGGCACCTTATCGCCTTGCGCCACCCGAGATGCAGGAGTTATCCTCGCGGCTTTAGGAGTTGTTGGGGAAGGGTTTTATTACACCGAGTAGCTCACCGTGGGGAGCACCGATCCTTTTTGTCAAGAAAAAGGATGGTTCACACTGGATGTGCATTAACTACCGGGAGTTGAACAAGCTGACGGTCAAAAACCGTTATCCACTACCGAGGATCGACAATATATTCGATCAGTTGTAGGGGGAGTCTTGGTTTTCCAAGATTGACTTGAGATCTGGATATCATCAGATGAGAGTTTGCGAGGAGGATATCCAGAAAACGGCCTTTAGGACTCGTTATGGGCACTACGAGTTTGTGGTGATGCCTTTCGGACTCACCAACGCACCGACAACGTTCATGGACCTCATGAATTTGGTGTGCAGGCCCATGTTGGACAGGTCGGTGATCGTGTTCATCGACGACATTTTGGTATACTCAAGGTCCAGAGAGCAACACGAGGAGCATCTTCGGGAGATTCTTGGAGTGTTGAGGACGGAGAGGATTTATGCCAAATTCTCCAAGTGTGATTTCTGGTCACGAGAGGTCCAATTCTTAGGGCATCTCGTTAACCAGAAGGAGATTTTGGTCGACCCGACCAAGATTGAGGCAGTTATGCGATTGGAGGTTCCGAGGTCCCCATCCGAGATCAAGAGTTTTCTTGGCCTGGCAGGTTACTACCGGGGATTTATCATGGATTTCTACAAGATTGCCGTTCCTCTTACCAAATTGACCAGGAAGGGTGTTACTTTTTCTTGGGGGCCCGAACAATAGGCCTCATACGAGACTCTTCGCCAAAGATTGTGCGAAGCTCCAGTGTTAGCCCTTCCCGAGGGAGTGGAGGACTTTGTAGTTTACTGTGATGCATCTATATCGGGGATGGGTACCGTGTTGATGCAGATGGGACACGTGATTGCATATGCTTCGAGGCAGTTGAAGCATCACAAGACGAGGTATCCCACCCATGATTTAGAGTTGGGGGCGGTGGTGTTCGCCCTCAAGATTTGGCGCCACTATCTGTGTGGTGTTTGGTGCACCATATATACGGACCATATGAGCCTGAGGTACCTTATGGATCAGCCCAAACTGAATATGAGACAGGGGAGATGGTTGGATCTAGTGAAAGACTACGACTATGAGATTTTGTATCACCCTGGCAAGGCTAATGTGGTAGTCGACGCCCTGAGTCGCCGAGCAGTGAGTTCTCCGATTCGAGACGTGTGCATGAGGATGATGGTGATGACTCCATTCTTAGATACCATCTGAGAGGCCCAGGTGGTGACCATGAGACCAAAGAACCATAAGAGAGAGCGGTTGATTGGGCAAATTTCTGAGTTTGAGACCGATAGTCGTGGGCTTATTACCTATCATGGGCGGATCTGGGTGTCGTATACGGGGTGGAGCTCGGCGTATTTTGATGGAGGAGGCCCATAGGTCGAGATTCTCGATCCATCTAGGAGCCACCAAGATGTATTTGGACTTGATACTGGATTATTGGTGGCCCTGTATGAAGAGGGATGTGGCATGGGTAGTCGAGAGATGCTTGACCTGTCGTCAGGTCAAGGTGGAGCACCAGCGTCCCCATGGCCTGTTGCAGCCGTTAGAGGTTCCCCAGTGGAAGTGGGAACAGATTTCCATGGATTTTATCACAAAATTACCGAGAACCATGCGAGGTGTCGATGCGATATATGTGATTGTAGACCGGTTGAAGAAGAGTGCTCACTTCCTGGCTATCAGTGAGAGCTCTTCTGCAGAGAAGTTGGCCGAGATCTACGTACGAGAGGTGGTGGCACGGCATGGGGTGCCAACATCGATAGTGTCAGATTAGGATGTGCGTTTTACTTCCAGGTTCTGCAAGAAATTTCATGAGGAGTTGGGCACCCGGTTACATTTCAACACCGCTTACCACCCACAGACCGACGGGCAGAGCGAGCGGATGATTCAGACACTCGAGGACATGCTACGTGCATGTGTTATGGACTTTGGAGGAAGTTGGGACACTTACTTGCCCTTGGCTGAGTTTCCGTACAACAACAACCATCATTCCAGTATTGGTATGCCTCCCTTTGAGCTCTTATATGGGAGGAGGTGTCGGATTCCCATCTGTTGGGGAGAGGTAGGGCAGAGAGTGATGGGGAGCACTGAGATAGTGCTCAAGACGACAGAGCAAATTCAGCAGGTCAGATAAAGGTTACTGACGGCTCAGAGTTGTCAGAAGAGTTACGCCGACCGACGTCGTTCCGAGCTGGAGTTTCAAGTCGGAGATTTTATCCTCCTGAAGGTATCCCCATGGAAAGGGGTGATCCGACTCAGGAATCGAGGTAAGCTGGGCCCTAGATACATCGGTCCTTTTAGAGTGATCGCTCGAGTGGGTAAGGTAGCCTATCGGTTGGAGCTGCATGTGGAGTTGAGTTAGATTAATAACACCTTCCATGTGTCTCAGCCGAGGAAGTGTGTAGAGGATGAGACGACAGTGGTCCCCTTAGAGGACATTCAGGTTGATGAGCGCTTAAACTACATTGAGAAGTTGGTAGCGATCTTATATAGGAAGGTGAAGGTCTTGAGGAAAAAAGAGGTGCCTTTAGTTCAGGTTCAGTGACAACATCGGAAGGGATCCGAGTGGACTTGGGAGCCGGAGTCCGAGATGCGGGAGCAGTACCCAGAGTTGTTTCTAGAGGATGACTTTGAGGGCGAAGTCTGATTCTAGTGGGGGAAAATTGTAACATCCTGACTCCCAGGTATAATATTTAATTAAATTTGTATTCGTATTACAAAGCAACTCGACGAGTTGGATACCCCAACTCGCCGAGTAGAGGAGTAAATGTCCGCGTGATTTTTAGAGTCTACTCGACGAGTTGATGGAACCCAACTCGACGAGTAGGTTCTGAGTGAGAAAACCCTAATTTTCATGGTTTGTGTCCTATTTAAAGGACCTTAAGCCTCCATTTCCGCCTCCCTTATCACCCTACCACTCTGTGAGAAACCCTAATCGAGCTATAACTTTGTGTGAGAGAAACAGAGGCTAATCTTGCGTGTTCTAGTGCACTTTTGGAAGGAGGTTGGAGAGCATCAAGGCTTGGAATGAGGAGGGACATTTGGATCTAGTGATCTTCAGTGTTAGCTTCTGTTTGGAGGTAAAAAGCTACCACCTTGATCATTTCTTTTGTTAGATCTCTTTCTAGGGAGTTTTAGGGCTTTCTCCCATCCATCTTTTGGGTATTGAGTCATTTGAGCATGAAATGAAGTTGAGACATCAGATCTGGACAGAAGGAGGTCCCTTGAGCCCAAAGATCCAAGCTTTATCAAGCTAGAGACAAGCTTTTATCCATTAGACTCCATATAGAGCTTATTATGGAATTTTGAACCATAGATGCCTAGAGTTTGGGACATTATTTCTGCTTAGAATCGTTGAAATGGGAATTGGTCCAGAGGGACTCGACGAGTGCGTGAGCCAACTCGACGAGTCAGCAAGGGTTTCCCCGATAGTCTGAACGCTCTACAACTCGACGAGTTGGTGAGACAACTCGACGAGTTGAGTTGGAGTTTTCCCGATTTTCTGAGGAAAGGGGGAGCTCGACGAGTCACATAGGTGCACTTGTCGAGTTCGGTCAACATGGAGTGTTGACTCAAGTGTTGACTTCCGTTGACTTCTAGGGTTTGGTCAATTGTGGAATTTGGAGACCATGGAGGGTTAAAATGGTATTTTCACCCTTTTTGAGACCTACTGGAAGAGTTAGCTTGGTGGATTTTTACAAATTGTTGATTATAGATAATTATATTATGTAGGCGGAGTCTAGACTGTTCGTGGGGTGCTAGATCTACTTGCTTGCTTACGAGGTGAGTCTTCTCACTATACTTACCTGAGTGGTAATGCTGTGTGACCGGAGGGTCTTATTTGACTTATCGACCGGAGGGTCCTATGTGCTTATATTGAGTTATGTGATATTATGCATCTTGTCTTTGTGATATATGTTATATTATTCTGTGAATTATTGAGATAGGTCCGGAGGGTCCAAACCGAGTTGTGAGACCAAAGGGTCTTCACTGAGATGCAGGACTGGAGGGTCCTACCCGAGCTGTGAGACTAGAGGGTCTTCACTGAGACACATGATCGGAGGGTCCACACTGAGCCGTGAGACCGGAGGGTCCTCACAGAGACGCATGACCGGTGGTTCCATGCCGATCTATAGCCATGAGAGGCTTATTATTTGTGTTTGTTGTATTTTGGGGAACTCACTAAGCTTTGTGCTTATGGTGTTGTATGATATGTGTTTTAGGTACTTCTCATGATCGTGGGAAGGCGCCAGCTTGATTGTACACACTTGTTGCGGATTATGTTGTGGATTCTAGGATATTATCACTTGTTTTGTTGACTCGTGTTTTGACATTTGATACATTGTGGTTTTGAGAACATGTGACATTGAGTTTTTATGTGAAATAAAAATGAAATTTTTGTTTGAAAATTTACGGTGTTACAGAAAAAGATGCACTTTTGGGTCCCCTTGAGACATAAAGACTAGATTGTGTTTGTTGGGACCATTCTAATGGATAAAGTTGGAAACTTTATCCATTATGGAGTTATTATGAACCATAAAGATGTGATCTTGGCCCTTATATCCCTTCCATATAAGAATTATGATGTCTTATTGGGTTAAGAACTAAGGGTTTTGGACATTAAGCACCTTATAGCCATGTAAAGTCATAAAGTTGGAAACTTTATGACTTCGGACATCACTTTGGGCTTGGATCTGAGTTTTGGACGCAAAGACTTAATGAAATAAGCTCATAAAGGAGTTTTGGGACTAGGCTGCATACCCTAGGCGTACCTGGTGGTACGCTGCACGTACGCGGTCAGAGCCCCGTTTTTGGTCAACATCAGAGTATGATGGGCGTACTTTCTTGGTACGCAGAGCGTACTCCGCTGGGAAGAATTACGGACTTTTGGACCTTGACTGTCGAATTTGACTTTGACCAGGGTTGAATAAGTTTGACTTAAGGGTATTTTGGGTATTTTGAGCTATAGTTAAGCCTTGGTTTCTATCTGTTGAATAGGTGACCTGTAGAGCTGATATTCGGAGCAATGTATTGTTCAGCTATTCGTTAGACTACGAGGTGAGTTTTACCTCATTGTACCATGGGTCGAAGGCACCAATGCCAACCCACTAGTTTCGGTTATGTTTTAGTAGAGGGATGCCTTAGGGACTATATATAGTCATGTAGGATAGACTAAGGACTCTTGATCTAGGATTTCTTGCATGTTCCTTGTTTGGTTATGACTCTAGAGTAGGATCACCTGTCCGAGTGTCTATCTCACCTCTGAGTACATATTGTAATGCATTATTTGGATTGTTGGTATTTAGTATGTTGTTATGTTGTAGTGATCTGTTAGATCTGCTTGCATATTTGTTAGCTTTTATATGTTTATTTGTTTCATATGTCGACATATTACGTTGGGTTGAGGATGTACTGCTTTGTGTTGTAGCCAACAAACCCCTAGCACTCTCGATATGAGCTGAGGGCCTGATTGGCATGCCAGACTCATACTGAGGTCTTGGGGGTATTCCAGACTTATGTTGAGGACCTTGCAGGGGTATTCTAGACATAGGCTGAGAACCCAATATATGTTGTTATATGTTGTGTGTTTGGTACTTTGGGGGAACTCACTAAGCTTTGGCTTACAGTTTTAGTTTATAGTTTCAGGTACATCCGAGGATCGTGGGAGGGCAAAGGCATGATCGTACACAGCTCCACGTTTTATGTCACTGGGTCTTGGGGAAACTTTGATTTGAATAATGCTTTTGAAACAATGACTATTTTTGTAAACAATGTTGATTTTGAAAGTTTTAAATTTATTGTGATTTTTTGGATGTTACAAGTTTGTATCTGAGCCTTGGTTTGATAGAATTGGGTGAGCATTAGTGTCAATCCATACTCAAACTAGGGAACTGCAAAAGTTTTTAAACTGATTTTCAAACTTGTTTTCAAAAACAACCAAGGAATGATGCGATGTGTACGATCAGCCGGAGCAAGAAAGTATACTCCAAGTTACCCACACCGTTATTTGATATTATGTTTATGTTAGAACAACAAGCTAGTTGTAGGATATGGATCTTCAGGATTTGCATGATAGAATTGCATGATACATGATGCCTTATTTCTTATAGAGTTTTCTTGTTGATTGTTGTATGACTTTTTCGGGTGTGAACTAACTATGAATTGAGTACGTTAAGTCACATGCTTCATGGGTAAAATAACTTTAGGGTAAAGGATTTGGTCTTACTACCCAGCTCTTGTCTGAGTCCAACAGTTGTAGGGTTGAATCTTTTGATATAAGATTATTTAAGTTATGTTGCATGTGATTGTACTCATGCAGTAGTTAACTGGAACCAATGGGGGTCGTTTGACAGTTGATGGTAGGGTGAGGTGTGTTAGATTAGGTGTCTAAGCCCATAACTATAATTGGTATGTACTTGACCCGATAATAGCATGTTCCTTTTCGGTTGCCTTCACCGGAGCAATTTGATAGGATGTATTTTGGAGAAAGAGGTTATTTGTGATTTATAAATATATTATATGATAATATATTAATTGGGAAATCAAATTATTTAATTGGTATTGATCAAGAATTAATTTGGAATTAATTTAGTGATCAAAAGAGACTGATTCAATTTACAGGGACTGATTAGGTAAATCAGTAATACTTATAGTTTGGGCTAATGATCCATGTTGATTAGTGATGGACTAAATCTATGTGAGAGTCCATGAAGATTTAGTCCAAAGGGCCTATCATATGGATTATTGGAATACTTAAAGGCTTAAGTAAATTAGGGTTTTATGTAAGAAACCCTAAGGATTCCACAATATAAATTGAACCCGTAGCCTTCCCAAAATCGGCCAATCATTTCCAAGGTGAAACCCTAGCCGATTTTGGTGCTTCCTAACCTCTCTCTCATAAGCCTCCTTTTGCTTTTGGTGTTTGTGACTTATTAGAGGTATCACATTTGAGGTACTAAGCTTTTGAAAGTACAAGAACTACAAGCTACAACAAAGAGGTATTCATCTAGCTAGTTTTATGTTGTAAGTATCCAATTGTATGCTAGCTAGGGTTTATTCTTTGGATAAAATGAAATTGGATGTATAACTTGAGAAAACTTAGATCCAAAGCATTTAGGTTTGTATGTGCACCATAGGATTGTTATAGTGCTCAAAACACATCAGTGGTATCATAGCCTAGGGTGTTTTCTGTTATATTGATGAAATTGTATTGTTTTCAAAGCTGAAAAAATTTCAATTTTGGCCTCTGATTGCTGGACTCGACGAGTCCCATGAGGGAACTCGACGAGTCCATGCCATGAACTCGACGAGTTGGATCATCTGTTGGCAGATTTTTCGAGTATTTGGCCAGATTTGGATTAGGATCATTACCACAAACTGTTTTGACTGATAAAATTCGATTTTTATGATAAGGTAATGATTATCCTCATCCAATTGAATGATGATTGTCAAATTTTAAGATAATTACTTGATTTTGTGAAAAATTAATTATTTGTAGAATTTGATTTGAATCATCTTGCTATATGAAATTAGATTAGGTCAATTGTGTAATATAATTAATTATATGATTAATTTAATTGTTTTCAAATTGATCCAAGAGTTTTGAAAAGTTTCAAAATTTTCCCTCAACTTTTGGAATTTAAAAATTGATTAAAAGGTTTTAATTTTGAAATATTTAAATTCTAAACCCTAGAGTTTTAAAAGTGTAAAATTCAACCCTTATACTATTATAATATTAAAAGCTTAGTACTTATATATATACATATATATATATATATATATATATATATATATATATATATATATATATATATATATATATATATATATATATATATATATATATATATGTATAAGACAGTGAGTCTTACCATTAGTAGGCCCCATTCATGAAGCTGGTCTATAAGGGGGATATAAGGAAATTGCCTATAAAATGGCGATTGAATGGGTGTCCACTCTCACCCACCGCTCCCTTGACTACTGGAGGTTCGTTAGCCAAACGGGTAGGATAGGACATTAATTCTCATTAAAAAGTATAATGATAATTATAAAAGTAACTAAAAGTTTTTCATAAATTGCCAATCTTAGTTACTTTAGGAAGAATGTGAAAATGGTGCTATTCCATGAACTTGCACTTTGCACCTTGCCAAGTCGTTAGTGGAGCGTGTGTGGTTTACCGGCACACTCATTTGGACTGACAATCGTGGCAAAGGGTAGCTCGATGTTTTTCATAGATCAATGGAGCGTGTGTGGTTAACCAACAAATTGATTAGGTGATAAATGACATCGAGAGTACCAAGCACATTTGCATGGTTATTCACACCTTGTTTGTGATCCTCGGTATCCCAGTCACAAACTTAAAGGGAATAATCAAGATTAAACATGCCATTGAAAAGGTTCAATGACTCTCAAAGAATTAGGAATTTCATAAAACTTAAATTCTTTTAAATATTGGTTTTTTGGGTGATGAAATTGGTAAATCGTAATTTACCTCCCTTCACGTAATTTGAAATTAGATTACGGCATCCCTTTTCTAAGTTGTGAATAATTGTGTTTGGTTCCTAGCCTTAATATTTTCATTTGGGTGTTATATTAAGGAATTTCTATCTAATAAAACTTGTTCTTCTCTTTCAGATGTCTACCTCGAACAATGCTTCAAAATCAAACTCTTCTGGCTCTTTCTCCCTCATGAACTTATGTGGGAGGGTCATTTTCGATGGGTCAAATTTCAATGAATGGATTCGAAACATTCGCATGGCCATTCGATACGAGGAAAAGGAATATGTAATCGACAAAGAGCTAAAGGAGATTGATGAAGAAACTACTACTCCGGAGTAACTGCTGAGCATAGGGCTCATGAGAAGGACGCGACAAAGGTGTCGTGCATCATGCTAGCCACTATGACTTTTGAGCTTCAAAAGTCCTACGAGGACTTCTGGCCTTTTGAGATGCACCAAGACTTGATGGAAAGGTACCATCAGAGTGCTCGACAAGAAATGTATGAAATCATTGCCTCCATGATAACAAAAAAAAATGAAGGATGGAGAGTCCATTGCAGCCCACTTGCAAAAGATGCAAAGATATGTGGACCGCTTGCTAAAGTTGAATGTCAATTTGGACGAAGAGTTGGTTATCGACATTATCCTACACTATTTACCTTATTGTTATGATCAGTTCTGAATGACTTATCATATGAACAAAGAGGGAAGTCAGTCTAAGCAAGCTTCAAGGCCTTCTGAGAACTGTTGAAAGTAGTTTAAAAGGAAAGTCTGTTGTACCCACTCCTACTGCTGCTTCCCCAGTCCTGGCAATTGGACATAGTAAAGGGAAGAAAATGAAAGCTCCTTCAAAAAATCACAAGGGAAAGCCTCATGATGGATCCTCTTGTAGTGAGTCGAAAGGTGGTTCTGCTACTCCCTCATCCAATCCAAAGGAAGCAGAGTGCTTCCATTGTCATGAAAAAGGGCATTGGAAACGAACCTGCCCTAAATACTTGCAAGACATTAAGGATGGGAAGATAAAGCCCACCTTCGCAGGTATTTACACTATTCAATCTAATAACTCATCACATGCTAGTTCTTGGGTCCTTGATACAGGATGTGGTTTTTATATTTGTTCTGATTTGCAGGGTAAAAAAAGAAGTAGGGATGTGGAGCACGGGAAGATGAACTTGATCATGGGGAATAGGAAAGCGTCGCCTGTCACCAAGATTGGAGTTTATTCTTTATTGCTTAGTAATGGTTTAGGGATAGATTTGAACAATTGTTGCTACTCTTCTGATATGGTGAGAAACATTATTTCTTTTCATGGTTTGTCTAAACAAGGTTTTAGATTTTCATTTAACAATGAAATTGGTTCTATTAATGCTTTTTATAATGATAAAATTTATTTTGAAGCATTGCCTTGTAATGGTATATATGAAACTGTGATGGTTGTAGACAACTTAGGAAATAATGTATTGCATATTGTCACACCCCCAAACCAGAACGGCGGAAACGTTCGGGGGCGGAGGACTTCAGGTAAGTATCACAACACATGCAATATAGTAATCAAAGTACAAACAACCATTACATTAATAAGTATAAGTTTTACATAAGTGTTTAAACATTACACATTCAAACACCAAAGTAGGTACAGTAGAAGACAATAGTCGTGGTACGGTACTAGGTAGTCTTCTCAAAAGCTTCAGGAGTGTACCTGTCTACTGGATTCCTGAGAATACAAGTTAGTTTGAAAGAGTAGATCAGCATTTAAGCTGGTGAGTTCATAAGTATTTTAGTTCTATAAAGTATACTCTAAGTTCTTGGATAAGTTCGCTGGTCCCTCCAGAAAATCCTATATTTCCTGAGGTGATAAATTGATAACCTCAATAGTTTCCCTCTGTAGTTACTTAGTTTATAATAATTATATATAACCTAATATCGAATGGACAGTTAAATGGGTGTATTGGGCCTAAGCCTACAACCAAACAAGGAACAGGAAGTAAGGCGGAAGTCACACATTTCACTGTCAATCGGATATTACTTATGTATAACTCTGATGTAAAAACTAAGGAATTATAGAATTAACCACTAAAGGTCCTTTATGTTATACTAGTTTACAGAGAGTGAATGACTAAGTTCCAATTGTTAAAGTAGTTTAATTCCATAAACCGTTTCATTTGTAAAAGTGGTTTAATCCCATAATCCGTTTCATTTGTAAGAGTGGTTTAATCCCATAAACCGTTTCATTTGTAAAAGTAGTTTAATCCCATAAACCGTTTCATTTGTAAAAGTATTCTTAGTTATATCCGTTCTACAGTAAAACATTAGTATTAATCCTAGAAAATATTATATTATCCAGAATACTTCTTTGTGGTTTTAAATGTTCCAAAACCAGAAGTACAAGTATATTTGCCATACTTGATTTCATGATACGTAGTTTTTACTGTAAGTAAAAACTAACAGAAGGTATATTTGGTCAGGATGTAATTATCTTTTCTTACTGTTTTAAGAGAAGTATATTACTAAGTAATTTACTCGTTGTTTTATCCATGTGAGTTCTATTACGCATACTAATATGACTGATGTGCCTGATGCGACGTTCTTCAGGCGTCGGAAACGATATGATATTTGACACCCTAGGCCTGCCGGCCAAACTGTAGCGAACAGTGAAGGTGCGGGATTGTCAGTCCCATATAGATCTACACACAAATTGATGCCCTCCCTACAGGAGATTCTGGTTAATAAGTCAGGACTTAAGGTCGTACTTAGATAAGTACACCATGAAGATTCTCACAAGTTTATTGTTTCAACGAGATTTACGATGTATTATTACCCCGAGATTTCTAACCCTGGTACTCTGTATTGTACCCTTGTTAATGCAAACCCGGTATGATGTATTATTATCCCGTGATTGCTAACCCTGGTACTCTGTATTGTACCCTTGTTAATGCAAACCTGGTATGATGTATTATTATCCTGTGATTGCTAACCCTGGTACTCTGTATTGTACCCTTGTTAATGAAAACCCGGTATGATGTATTATTACTTCTTTAATATATTATCCATATATTAAAAGTATTATACATATCCTGGTATAGGTAAATGAATTGTTGGTACTTTCCTTGGAATGTGAATCATACTTGTATATTTTGTTTTGATTCATAAATTATACCTATTATAATTTATATGTTCTATCTGATTAGCATGATTTCTCATGGATGAACACCTTTGCTCAGCATGATCCAAAGGTAATGATACCGAATGAAGTAACCTTTTATACTCATATATGTATAATATATATATAATTAAGAAGGAAACGACCTTCGGACAAATAACACCACCTTAATTCCACATCCAAACAAGGAAAATGAAATAAGATAATTCATTAGTCCTAAGCCCTTCAAATCTTATTTATATATTTATACATATATAAACATGACTTTGGCAATTATAATTTGAAATAGTTTATAAAACCCTTTTCAAAGAATTTAACGGAGTTTACATGACTTTAAAGATTTAACATGGCTTTAAGTCATTTTGGAAATATTTGGAAATCATTAAAAGCATAAGGAAATCCTTTGTGTGATTATTATCACATACAATTATTAACACAATTTAAATTGTGTTCAACTTGTATTCCCCCCCTAAAAAGCATTTAAAAACCATTAAAAAGGTAGATTATAGGGGTATGAACTCACTTGATAATTTGTGATTTGGGCAGCGTTTCGTTTCTATAGATGATCTTTCTCGAAGAAACTGCGAGTTTTTGAGTAAAAACCGGGCTTTATGCGGGCAGCACTTCGACTGGAGAGAGGTTATCTTCTTGAGAATTCCGGGGCTTGCTTCGGGTCTTAGATACGATACCGGGGCCTTGGGGGTCGTAAGAAAGTTTAGGGGGTGAAAAGGTGAAAAAGGGTGAAAAACCTCTCAAATCCGAGAAGTCTCGCACCCTTTATATAGGGGTGCAAGGGTTCGGCCGAGGGGATGAGTCATCGGATAGGTGGCGAGGGCTCGGACAGGTGGCTCGGAGGTGTTGGCTTCGGACTGGACCGAACTTCGGTCAAATGGGAAGGTGCCACGAGGGTCCGAGGGGTGTCCGAGGGGTGTCTCCTGCGAGGGTGTCAGCTGCCTATTGGACCTCAGCTGCGGTCCAATCAGAATGCGACATGGTGAACTGCGGTCCAATCAGAAGGTGACAGGTGTAGGCCTCGCATGCGAGGTGACGTGGCCGAAGAGGGTCCATGCGAAATTTCCCGGTTTTCTAGATTTTTCGATTTTCGTGCCAAAAACTTGCGAAATTCATAACTTTCGCATACGAGCTCCATTTTCGGCGTTCTTTATATGCACGCGTAGGTAAAGTTATACTCTACGACTTTCGTTTAGACTTCGTCGGCTTTTGAATTTATTTTTAATATTATTATTTTTAACAGACCGGGACAGGAAATCCGTTAAAAATTTATAACTTCTTCATCCGACGTCCGTTTTCGTCTGTCTTTTTACCGTTGTACAAATTTTGAAGAGACCTTCGATTCTCGTTTAAGTTGTGTCGGCTAAATATCGATCAATTTATATTTCAAATTTTTAGTTGTCTACTACTAAACCGAAACTTAGAAAAATCATAACTTCCTCATACGAAGTCAGATTTTTACGTTCTTTTTATGAACGTTCTCGGTTTAACATATTCTACAACTTTCATTTAGATTGTTAAGGCTAAAAAGCCTTTTTATCAAAAATTCACTTTTTACACTGAACAGTGTTTTGCCGGTTTTGTCGCGGATCTTCGATTGGTCATAACTTCTTCGTTATAACTCGGATTTCAGTGTTCTTTATATTTTTGGAAACCTTGTTACAATTTCTACCACTTTGTTCATCCCAATTACGATTATTGATCAATTTGTTTTTTACCTAAATTTGACTGGTGTGACATTATCCCCCCGTTAGAGGGAATTTCGTCTCGAAATTAAGTCTAAAGTGATACTCATGGACTAGATCTAATCTTCCCTTTCCCAAGTGAATTCAGGTCCCTGGTTTGTAATCCAACGAACCTTCACTAACGGGGTAAGATTTTGCTAGGTTCTTTTGATTTCCCTATCCATGGTTTCTATTGGTTCTTCAACAAAGTGTAGACTTTTATTTAACTTGATTTCATCGAGTGAAATTACAAGTGTTTCATCGGATAGACACCTCTTTAGATTAGATATGTGAAAGGTGGGATGAATGTTATTAAGTTTTTGTGGTAGTTTTAACTTTATAAGCTACAAGACCGATTATGGTAAGAATCTCAAATGGTCCTATGTACCTTGGATTTTAGTATTCCACGCTTTCTCAAGCATATCTTGTCCTTCCGGGGTGAGACCTTCATATGACAAGGTCATCAACCTGGAATTCCAAGGGTTTTCTTTTATCGAAGCCGTAGCTTCTCTGATTAACTCTGGAAGCTTTATGTCGCTTCCTGATTCGTATTTTCTTTTTGGTAGTTTCTCGAATGAATTTCGGACCAACGAAGGTGCTGTGTGGAAATTTGACCTCTAGCTAGTTGGTGTTACCTAATTTAGTCCAGTGCAGATAGGATCTGCACTTGCGACCACAGAAGGTTTCGAATGGAGCAACTTTAAATGCTAGCATGGTAAAGGACTCAACTAATTGGTAAATGGGTATCCCATGCTTTACCAAGGTCGATCACATACATTCTTATCCGTTCTACCCAAGGTTTCACCTGCCACATTTTCAGGTTTCAAGGCTTCCTGTTGAACCTCCTTACTTTGTGTGGACAGATTTGAATGGGTTATCATAGTCAATGATTGGCTCTACGACCTGAGTACTCTTTCCGACTTAGAGTGTCGGCTACTATATTGGCTGTGTCGGGATGATAACGAATTTCGAATTCGTAGTCATTTAGTAGCTCAACCCACTGTCGTGGTCTCACGTTGAATTCCTCCTGGTAGAATATATGATGAAGGCTTTTGCTCTGAAGTTCATGATAAGACTCATACTTGGCTCGTCCACCATCACCTCGTGTATACAAGTCCTATATAATTTAGATTTCACAAAACGTTCGGGTGGGTGACTCTGCCCCAGGTCCACAACCAAACAAGAAACAGGAAATAGGGCGGAATTACACATCCTAAATCTTGTTAAGTCTAAATTATATACCACTCCTGTGTATACGCTTAGCAGCGATAGATTAACCTAATGAGTTCTTAGTCTCTATTCTTGAACTTGACCTGCGGTACAATGATTTTCCTATGAGATCTATTGGGTACTTCGGTGGTTACTAACTTCTAAGACTACTTCGGTGCTTTTCGTTTGAAGTTTCCTGTCTACTGAGTAGGCTAGAAGGGTGTATTACCCTTCGTATGGGTACTTCTGAAGTTTTGAAATGAGAGACAACCTAAGGGTTTGCGTTATGGATTGGAAGAATTTCATCTTACGGCTGATTGAGGAAAAAATTCTCTTACACAGCATAAGAATTTTCACATGGTAAGGGCCAGGTCAAACCATGTCGAATGAGGATGTCAGAATTTTCTCAACGAAATAGATATTAAGTCGTTCTGGGAAAAATGATTACTTAGGATAATGAACTATCCTATGTACCTAAGTTTTCAGCGCTTCCGATTTTATTTTGTTATTACTGTTACGAATTCCCTTTTTGATTCGAAATTGGCGGGTACTACCAATACAAGGATTCTGATAATTTGAAATTATGAACTTTCATGAAATGATCCTTACTAGGTCTCTATATAATTGCTTGGTGTATACAAGTCATGTATAATTAAGATTGGTAAGACCTTTGACTGAGCAACCCTGCCCTAAATCCACAACCAAACAAGGAACAGGAAATGAGGCGGGATTACTCACTCTAAGTCTACAAATCTTAATTATAAATGACCCTTATGTATACACTAAGTCATCATAGCTTACCTGTTAGGGTTTCAAATTTTATATGAATGATGTGATTTAATTTGATCGGGAGAGTAATCATAATTATAGATAATTATTGGGGTTTGGAAGCGTACCAAAATATAGCAGGGTTCTTTGATGCCTTCCCATGTATTGGGATCAAACTTCTCCTGCTCCCCCATCGTTTTTCTCTGTTGGACAGTCCCTCTTGTAATGTCCTATTTCACCACAAAGGTGACATATGGGAATGGTTCCAACATTGGTAGTTGAAGTGATGAACTCAACCGGAGTTCTACAGATGCGGGCGGTATCCCCTTTCAGGTTGCATCTATTGCAATGAAGCTCTCGGCAGACTCCATGATGATGGTAGTTGCACTTGCTGCAGTGTGGGAGGTTTCCTAAGTACGGTGTGGTCGGTACTGGAATAACAGGGCTGATGGGGGTATTGACTGCCCTAGTTCGTTGGCCTCTGTTAGGTTCTTGAGTTGAACAACTCCCTTTCTTGTTCTCGAACTTTCGTTTTAGGATATTAGGCTTAAAGTTCGAAGTGTCCTTACAAATAGGTACTCGTTGCTGTACTTGGTCATCACCATGATCGGGATTGCCGATAGCATTACTACTAACATTTGTGTTGTTAGCATTAAGGTGTGCCATGACAGCTGCTACAGCTGCTGTGACTGCAGCTTGAAACGTAGCCGCATCTATTTGAAGGATTGGTGTTTTGCTGGTGGGTTGGTTACATTTCTTCGGAGGCATGATTCTGTTTCATGATAAGAAAATGAGCTCGTGAGCGACTATAGTTGTCTCTAGATGTATTCTAAACATTTGCATCTATGTATAATTCTTTCGTTTTGTTATATTGTTCTCAATGATTCGACCTGCATCCCTATGATGCAGTCCTGGTAAGGAACATAAATTAGTTTCTAGAATGGTTATGAACCGAGTATCATCCGAACTAAGTTACCTTCGATTGGTGGATATTGTTTTCCAACTTTCGAAATGATTTGAAAACAATTCATAATAAAGTCTACATAAAATAGACTTATGAATTTGAGAAGTAATCACTATCAATTGAGATTTCGTGATCTGATTTATTGTTATTAGTCGTGACAGGAAAAGAGGATAAGCTCAAAACCTAATGTGAGTAATGTAATCACTAACTCACTAGGTTGTATCATTTATTAGTTATTACTTAAATGAAAAGGCGCTCAAACACTTCTCATGAATCATACGTGGTTTTCTTTTGTTCTCTGCTCTATTCTGGGTGGTAATGATTTGTTCTCTCCTGGTATCTATAGGATGTCCTTTTCCTCCGTAGGTATATTGAATTCCTGAGCTGTCTTACTTCCGATTCTGACACTGATCCCCATTACTTCGTAATGAAGATTTTGAATCTCAGAAGTTCATGCGAATCTCTCATTGGTGTCCTTAATAGGGTAAGGCCACTAAATGATTTCTATAGTTTATTTACTTATCATCTGTTTCTTTCTCGGAATTCTCCTAATGAAATTCTGTTGGATCCTCCTTGACTCTTCTATTGATTGTTGGAGTAATTACATCTATCTAAGGGGTTTACACGAGAATGGGAATGTCTAAAGAATCTATGAGAAAATTTAAATTTTTACGAAGTTGATCCTTTCTGGTCCTTCTATAATCACATGGTGTATACCGATTATATATAATCCAGATCAAATAGACCTTCGAATAAGTAATCCTACTCTAAAACCACATCCAAACAAGGAAAAGGAAGTAGAGTGAAAATCACATATTCTAAGTCTATGAAATCTCAACTATATATAACCTTAACGTATCCACTTAGTAATTATAGATCTATCAGAAAAGATCTTTTTAACATTTCCCCAAAGATATTTATGGTATCTAAAATACTTCCATGGTATTTTAGTTATGAGTTTAGACTTCTAAATATAAGAAGTTGATAAGTTTTCAGTTTTCTTGTTATAGCATCCTAAAATACTCCTATAGTATTTTAACCCTTATGTTTGGTTCTAGAATTCTTCTGGTACCTGGGTAAGTTTTAGACTTGTTGCAACACTACAATCACTCCCAAACACATGTTGGTCATATCTCAAATGAATATAGTTGATCAGGCTATATTGATCACAGATATGATTACGTCACTGTCTAGGTTTAACTGTAATGTCCAACATCTAAATACTTTTGTTTTGTTCTTCTTGTGATACTCATTCTAGTATATATATTATGCATGTACTTATACTTTTATAAAATATTGTTATATTTTTAAAGTATAACTCTTAGTCAGAGTGTTTTTATCCCAATGGGTTTATAGTTGTATATCTTTTATGACTAATATACTGAGTTCACTATAAACACTGCTCTGATACCAATCTGTCACACCCCCAAACCAGAACGGCAGAAACGTTCGGGGGCAGATGACTTCAGGTAAGTATCACAAAACATGCAATACAGTAATCAAAGTACAAACAACGATTGCATTAATAAGTATAAGTTTTACATAAGTGTTTAAACATTACATATTCAAACACCAAAGTAGGTACAGTAGAAGACAAGAGTCGCGGTACGGTACTAGGTAGTCTTCTCAAAAGCTTCAGGAGTGTACCTGTCTACTGGATTCCTGAGAATACAAGTTATTTTGAAAGAGTAGATCAGCATTTAAGCTGGTGAGTTCATAAGTATTTTAGTTCTATAAAGTATACTCTAAGTTCTTGGATAAGTTCGCTGGTTCCTCCAGAAAATCCTATATTTCCTGAGGTGATAAACTGATAACCTCAATAGTTTCCCTCTGTAGTTACTTAGTTTATACTAATTATATATAACCTGATATCGAATGGACAGTTAAATGGGTGTATCTGCCCTAAGCCCACAACCAAACAAGGAACAGGAAGTAAGGCGGAAGTCACACATTTCACTGTTAATCGGATATTACTTATGTATAACTCTGATGTAAAAACTAAGGAATTATAGAATTAACCACTAAAGGTCCTTTATGTTATACTAGTTTACAGAGAGTGAATGACTAAGTTCCAATTGTTAAAGTAGTTTAATTCCATAAACCGTTTCATTTGTAAAAGTGGTTTAATCCCATAAACCGTTTCATTTGTAAGAGTGGTTTAATCCCATAAACCGTTTCATTTGTAAAAGTAGTTTAATCCCATAAACCGTTTCATTTGTAAAAGTATTCTTAGTTATATCCGTTCTACAGTAAAACATTAGTATTAATCCTGGAAAATATTATATTATCCATAATACTGCTTTGTGGTTTTAAATGTTCCAAAACAAGAAGTACAAGTATATTTGCCATACTTGATTTCATGATACGTAGTTTTTACTGTAAGTAAAAACTAACAGAAGGTATATTTGGTCAGGATGTAATTGTCTTTTCTTACTGTTTTAAGAGAAGTATATTACTAAGTAATTTACTCGTTGTTTTATCCATGTGAGTTCTATTAATCATACTAATATGACTGATGTTCCTGATGCGACGTTCTTCAGGCATCGGAAACGATATGATATTTGACACCCTAGGCCTGCCGGCCAAACTGTAGCGAGCAGTGAAGGTGCGGGATTGTCAGTCCCATATAGATCTATACACAAATTGATGCCCTCCCTACAGGAGATTCTGGTTAATAAGTCAGGACTTAAGGTCGTACTTAGATAAGTACACCATGAAGAGTCTCACAAATTTATTGTTTCAACGAGATTTACGATGTATTATTACCCCGATATTTCTAACCCGGGTACTCTGTATTGTACCCTTGTTAATGCAAACCCGATATGATGTATTATTATCCCGTGATTGCAAACCCTGGTACTCTGTATTGTACCCTTGTTAATGAAAACCCGATATGATGTATTATTATCCTGTGATTGCTAACCCTGGTACTCTGTATTGTACCCTTGTTAATGCAAACCCGGTATGATGTATTATTACTTCTTTAATATATTATCCTTATACTAAAAGTATTATACATATCCTGGTATAGGTAAATGAATTGTTGGTACTTTCCTTGGAATGTGAATCATACTTGTATATTTAGTTTTGAATCATAAATTATATCTATTATAATTTATATGTTCTATCTGATTAGTATGATTTCTCATGGATGAACACCTTTGCTCAGCATGATACAAAGGTAATGATACCGAATGAAGTAACCTTTTATATTCATATATGTATAATATATATATATATATATATATATATATATATATATATATATAATTAAGAAGGAAACGACCTTTGGACAAATAACACCACCTTAATTCCACATCCAAACAAGGAAAATGAAATAAGATAATTCATTAGTCCTAAGCCCTTCAAATCTTATTTATATATTTATACATATATAAACTTGACTTTGGCAATTATAATTTGAAATAGTTTATAAAACCTTTTTCAAAGAATTTAACGGAGTTTACATGACTTTAAAGATTTAACATGGCTTTAAGTCATTTTGGAAATATTTGGAAATCATTAAAAGCATAAGGAAATCCTGGAGAGAGGTTATCTTCTTGAGAATTCTGGGGCTTGCTTCGGGTCTTAGATATGATACCGGGGCCTTGGGGGGTCGTAAGAAAGTTTACGGGGTGAAAAGGTGAAAAAGGGTGAAAAATGGGGTGAAAACCTCTCAAATCCGAGAAGTCTCGCACCCTTTATATAGGGGTGCGAGGGTTCGACCGAGGGGATGAGTCATCGGATAGGTGGCGAGGGCTCGGACAGGTGGCTCGGAGGTGTTGGTTTCGGACTGGACCGAACTTCGGTCAAATGGGAAGGTGCCACGAGGGTCCGAGGGGTGTCTCCTCCGAGGGTGTCGGCTGCCTATTGGACCTTTACTGCGGTCCAATCGAAATGCGACACAGTGAACTGCGGTCCAATCAGAAGGTGATAGGTGGAGGCCTCGCATGCGAGGTGACGTGGCCGAAGAGGGTCCATGCGAAATTTCCCGGTTTTCTAGATTTTTCGATTTTCGTGCCAAAAATTTACGAAATTCATAACTTTCGCATACGAGCTTTTTTTTGGCGTTCTTTATATGCACGCGTAGGTAAAATTATACTCTACGACTTTTGTTTAGACTTCATCGGCTAATTTTGAATTTATTTTTAATAGTATTATTTTTAACAGACCGGGACAGGAAATCCGTTAAAAATTCATAACTTTCTCATCCGACGTCCGTTTTCGTCTGTCTTTTTACCGTTGTACTACTTTTGACGAGACCTTCGATTCTCGTTTAAGTTGTGTCGGCTAAATATCGATCGATTTATATTTCGAATTTTTTGCTGTCTACTGCTAAACCGAAACTTAGAAAAATCATAACTTCCTCATACGAAGTCGGATTTTTACGTTCTTTTTATGAACGTTCTCGGTTTAACATATTCTACAACTTTCATTTAGATTGTTAAGGCTAAAAAGCCTTTTTATCGAAAATTCACTTTTTACACTGAACAGTGTTTTGCCGGTTTTGTCGCGGATCTTCGATTGGTCATAACTTCTTCGTTATAACTCGGATTTCAGTGTTCTTTATATTTTTGGAAACCTTGTTACAATTTCTACCACTTTGTTAATCCCAATTACGATTATTGATCAATTTATTTTTGACCTAAATTTGACTGGTGTCACACATATTGATTCGTCCAATGGTTTGGACAAAGCATGCATGTGGCATTGTCATCTTGGACATGTTAACAAGAAGCACATAGCCCAAGTCACCTTTCACTAGTACTTGTGAAATAGGTGAGGGTTTGTTGGATCTCATACACATCGATGTGTGTGGGCCCTTCAGATCCGCCACAAGGGATGCTAACCGCTTCTATGTAACCTTTACCGATGATTACAACAGATATGGATATATCTACTTAATCAAGCACAAGTCGGAAACCTTTGAAAACTTCAAAGAGTTTAAGCAAGAAGTGGAGAATCAATTGGGAAGGAAGATAAAGATGCTCCAATCCGATCGAGGTGGTGTGTATCTTAGTATTGAGTTCCACGACTATCTTAAGGAATGTGGAATTGTTTCACAATTGACGCCACCTAGGACACCGCAGCTAAATGGTGTGGCTGAGAGGCGCAATCGAACCTTGTTGGACATGGTTCGTTCCATGATGAGTCGAGCTTCGTTACCTATCTCATTCTGGCGGTATGCCTTAGAGACTGCCGCCCATATCCTTAATCTAGTCCCAACTAAGAAGGTTGCCAAAACACCTCACAAAATGTGGACATGGAAGGTTCCCTCGTTAGCGCATATCAAGGTTTGGGGTTGCGAGGCTTTCATAAGACAAGAGACTGACGACAAGCTCAAACCTCATAGTGAGCGTTGTATTTTCATCGGCTACCCACAGAAATCCTTCGGATATTTATTCTATAGACCTAGTGAGAACGTGGTCTTCGTAGCGCGAAGGGATGTCTTTAGTGAAAGAGAAGGCATATGGCAAGAGGATAGTGGGAGGCAAATTGACCTTGAAGAGCTTCAGGAGTTAAGCGATGAAGGAACCTCCAGCACTAGTGCTCAACCTGAGGATGAGACTCCTGTTGACCCAATTGACCAGTCCTTACCTCTGAGACCTTCCATTAGAGTTAGTGTTCCACCTGTGTTATATGGTTTTCATATAACAAGTGAAGGTGATACGTTTATCATTGATAGCACACTGATAAATTTGGATCAACCCAACAGCTACAAGGAAGCCATGGCAGGCCCAAGAGTCCGCAAAGTGGAAAGAGGCGATGGACAGCAAAATTCAGTCTATGTATGACAATCAAGTTTGGAACTTGGTTGACAATGTACCAGGTCATAAGACGGTCGGGTGCAAGTGGATCTTCAAGAAGAAGAGAGACATGGATGAGAAACTACATACATATAAGGCACGATTGGCTGCGAAGGGATTTACTCAAACTCCTAGAGTTGACTATGACGATACCTTCTCACCAGTAGCGAAGATCAAATCTATAAGGGTTATGCTTGCCGTAGTTGCGTTTCATGATTATGAAATATGGCAGATGGATGTCAAAACCGCTTTCCTTAATGGGAATTTGGCTGAGGATGTTTACATGTGTCAGCCAGAGGGTGTTGTAGATGCGAAGTACCCTAATAGAGTGTGTAAGCTTGAGAAATCCATTTATGGATTAAAGCAAGCGTCTCGCAGATGGAATATTTGTTTCGATGAGAAAGTCAAAGAGTTTGTTTTTTCGAGAAGCGAGGATTAGTCCTGCGTATATGTCAAGGCTAGTGGGAGTATAGTTAGCTTTCTCGTATTGTATGTGGATGACATACTACTCATAGGAAACGACGTTCCAGCCTTGTAGGAAGTTAAGTCCTGGCTTGGGAAGTGTTTCGCTATGAAGGACCTCGGGCAAGCTGCTTACATTCTAGGGATAAGGATATTGAGAAATAGGATTAAAAGACTAATAGGACTTAGTCAAAGTACCTACTTGGACAAAGTGTTGAAACGTTTCAACATGGAGAATTCCAAGAAAAGAGAATTGCTTATCCAGAGCAATACCAAACTGAGTAAGACTCAACGTCCGAGTACCGATGCCGAAATAGCAGAAATGAGTCATGTACCATATGCTTCTGCCGTAGGTTCGATCATGTATGCTATGACATGTACTCACCCTGATGTGGCTTTTTCCTTGAGCATGGTTAGTTGATATCAAAGGAATCCTGGAAGAACTCACTGGATAGCAGTAAAGAACATTCTTAAGTACTTGCGGAGGACTAAGGATTGGGTCCTTACCCTCGGTGGGAGTGATGACTTGAGAGTGACAGGGTATAGTGACGCCAACTTTCAGACCGACAGAGATAATTTTCGCTCTCAGTCGGGCTGGATATTTACCCTAAATGGAGGAGTAATAACATGGAAAAGTTCACAACAGGAGACTGTAGCTGATTCAACATGCGAATAAGAGTACATAGCAGCAAGTGAAGCGTCGCAGGAGGAAATATGGCCAAAGAACTTCATTGGAGACCTTGGAGTTGTACCAGCTGTAAAGGAGCCTATAGAGATTTTCTGTGACATCGAGGTTGCAGTCGCCTTAACCAAGGAACCGAGGGATCATGGCAGATCCAGGCACATCGACAGAAAATTATCACTTCATAAGATATCGAATAGAAGAGGGAATCCTCGTAGTGAAGTGGATATCGTCAGAGGATAACCCATCAGATCCCCTTACAAAGGGACCGAGTAGGGTTAAGCATTTGCAGCATGCTAAGAGCATTGGCCTAAGGGACGATATTAGTTTTAGTGATTAGATAGGCAGTTAGAAATTTGTATAAATAAATGTAATTAACATTTGATGATTAAATAATAACGGTTTTATTTATAAGTAAAGTTTACTGTCTTTTTTCAATTGTTTATTTTATGTTTCACTTTTTGCATGTTTTGACTTCCAGAATAATATGATTATTTGAACTATCCACAGTCAATCATACTTTGGAAGTAGGTTATGAAGTTAGACTGTCATGAATTGGCTTGTAGATTGTCAAAAATGTTTAGATATAGCAAAAGTTTGATATAACGTTCATGAGTGCTCCTGAAATACGATTTGAGTATTGGAGTAAACCCACGCTCACATGAATCACTTCATGGAATTCATCACGGGTTGTTGTGAGACGATAATATCGTACATTCTTCAAACGAAGATATATGAGTTGTTGATTACGAGTTGGTTGTGCATTGATAGTACGAAAACGCATCAGTAACTTGATGTTATAAAACGTGTTGTTGTGTATAATTTAACAAGTAATTAGTACAAGCATATAAGTCGAAGTTTATCTGTTCCTTTTATCCTAAGAGGATTAAAAGCGATATCATGGGCCCCTTGATGATTTTGTTTTGACTTATGTGTCGGGCCCAGTCAGGACTAAATTGATGTGTTCAATTAAGTTCTATGTCAAACGAATCAGAAATCGGGAAACAAACTGTTGGACAATGAGTTTGACTTTATTCCATGTCTTTGTCCACACGATATATTAAAGAACTGTTGGACAATCGAGAAAGAGGTTATTTGTGATTTATTAATATATTATATGAATAATATATTAATTGAGAAATCATATTATTTAATTTGTATTGATGAAGAATTAATTTGGAATTAATTTAGTGATCAAAAGAGACAAATTAAATTTATAGGGACTGATTAGGAAAATCATTAATACTTATAGTTTGGGCTAAAGATCCATGGATTAGGGATTGACTAAATCTATGTGAGAGTCCATGAAGATTTACTCCAAAGGTCCTATCATATGGATTATTGGAATACTTAAAGGCTTAAGTAAATTAGGGTTTTATGTAAGAAACCCTAAGGATTCCACACTATAAATTGAACTCCTAGCCTTCCCAAAATCGGCCAATCATTTCCAAGGTGAAACCTTAGCCGATTTTGGTGCTTCCTAACCTCTCTCTCGTAAGCCTCCTTTTGCTTTTGGTGTTTGTGACTTATTCGAAGTATCACATTTGAGGTACTAAGCTTTTGAAAGTCCAAGAACTACAAGCTACAATAAAGAGGTATTCATCTAACTAGTTTTATGTTGTAAATCGCCAATTGTATGCTAGCTAGGGTTTATGCTTTGGATAAAATGAAATTGCATGTATAACTTGAGAAAACTTAGATCCAAAGCATTTAAGGTTGTATGTGCACCATAGGATTGTTATAGTGCTCAAAACCCATCAAGGTGTGGATCCTAAAAGAGCCTAGGAAGTGCTTTAGTGCGGTTTCTACGTTGTTTAGCTGGTGGCCATGTCAGTTTGGGCATGAATGGTGCAGACCTAAGTAAGTTAGTTGATTTTGAGGTCTCAGGAGCCTTGCTAAAGTAGTGCCAGTTGGGCCGCGACACTCAAGAAGGAAGCAGTTGTCGGGAGTGGATCGAGAATTTTGGCCGAAGGATAAGTGATTGGTAGATGGATTGGAATGTCACTATCTATGGCGAGGGTTATGTCATTCTAGTTTTCCGGGTTTAGAGAAGGAGTGGACATGCTTGTGACTATCAGAGTTGGAATGTGATATTGCCATATTTATACACATTTTTAGGCAATATTTTAATGCATTTTGATTAATATTTTGGTTATTTGCAAAGATATATGGTACTTATGAGATTAAATTATATTTTGCAGCTAAAATGAACACTCTTGAAGATAAAGGACCAAAAGCGACAAGAATTGGAACTTTGGAGGATTGGAGCTTAAAAGGAGAAGATTCTAGCTAAAATTCAACCTCACGACGTGAGGAATCACTTCTCACGTCGTGAGCTTCGAGCTTCTAGAAGATAGACATTTGGAGGACAGAATCCGTGTTCGATACGGATAACAACTAAGCTCACGACGTGAGTAGAGCTTGTGCAAAAATATATAAAGTCCTCGGCACTTACGATTTAAGGGAGTTTTTCTGGAGACTTGGAGGGTTTAGAGAACGATTTCTGGAGGAAGTTTAATTAGAAAAACCAAGTCCAAGCATTGAAGGAAGGAGAATAGATTAAAGATCTAGAGATTGAAGATTATAATCATCACTTTAGTTTGGTACATTTAATCATGTCTTATTTAATGAATTTGAGTGGGTGATTTCATCCATGAGTAGTTGAATCTAGCTGCTTCTGTTTAGCTAGATGAAGCTTCAACTTTATGGATTAGTTTAATTAATTAAGGATTTTTAATAGTTGTTTATATGCTTGTGTTTGATTGTTAATACCTAGCATGCTAATAGTAGATACTTTAATTGCTTGAATTCATGTTTTGTGTAGCTTAGTGACTGTTAAATTACATGAACTTGACACCTAGTGATTTAGTGACCATTGAATTGTTAGAGCTAGGATCGACCCAATCTTAGATAAGTAATTGAGTTAATTCAATTTAGCTGTTTTGGAGAACATAAATTATGACCATAATTGTGTTTGCTAAATAAATCTTGCATGGCCCATTCATAATTCATAACTATGCTATGTTTGATTGTGTGTGACCATACATAGTTTTACATGAATTAGTGAAACATTAGTCAATTTGGACTTAAATTAATAATAATATACTATTTGGTAACCAACTTTAGTAATCCATAATTAGTAGCTAACCATAGAGGACAAGTGGATTCGAACTAAACATAAGTGTTTTTAGTAATTGATTGAATATGATAGTTAAGTGATTAAGTTTGTATGAACTTGAAAAATCAGATAAAAACTCAATTAAGTTTTGTTTGTTTTAGATTAATTTTAGTAGTTAAATTAGTTAATTGAATCTGTTCCATGTGTTCAATATCAGACTGTTACTGCTATATTATTTGCGAAATGGTACACTGCCTAAAAGCATAATAGTTAGTTAAATAGTTGGTAAAACTCACAAGTAGGTATAATAACTACGCATAAAAAACCCAGCATGGGGCTAGTTGGCTACGGTGTTTAGCGATTGTATGAAAGTGTCACAACCCAAAAATTTTATTCTCATAAAGTCAACTTTGGTCAAACTTTTTCCTTCATATATCTTAAATTAGATGGGTTATTGGTTTATAAGTTTTGAAGCCTTGTAACTAAGTGTGTTATAGTTGGAAAGGAAAAAGCTTTAGAAACCGAGAGCCTTCGCATAGACGCAAACGACTTCGGAACCGTGAACCTCGCAGCCGTGAACCTCGCAGCTGTGAAAGAGGCCGTGAACTCGGACTGTGAACCTTCGGGCCGTGAACTCCTCGGCCGCAATCACCTCGCTATATATAAGTGTTTGATGTATTTTATCTTCATTTCTTCACTTCTGTCCGTGATCTCTTCCATTCTCTCTCTCAAGTATCATCCTCAAGAACACCCTCTTCTTCTATTAAACACCCCTTTTCTTTTACACCTCTTTGTATACCACAAAAGGGCCTTCAAACACTCACCAATCCACAAGATCTTCAAGTGTTCTTCATCTTTGGGCCGTGAACCCTTCATTGGGCCGTGAACCATTCTTGTGTTCTTGGGCCGTGAACCCTCCTTGTTGGGTCGTGATCATCTTTCAGTCTCCTACCTTGCTTCTAACACTCCTTTGGTGAGTTATTCTTGCATCCTGGGTTGTTTCCCAATCACCTTTGTAGTTAAATTCACTAATTTCATGCGTATATGTATCATTATATGTTATTTGGGACTCGTTTGTGCCTCGGGACTTCATTCGTGGAACTTATCATTCTATATCGAAACTTCGGTTGAATCACCCACATAAGGTGAGTTCATACCCTTATAATCTATCTTTTAAATGGTTTTAAATGCTTTTAGGGGGGGGGGGAATACAAGTTGAACACAATTTAATTGTGTTAATATTTACCTGTGATAACCATCACATTAAAGGATTTCATATGCTTTTGTAAGTGATCAAATCAATTTAAAAACTCTTTAAAAAAGATGTTAGTTTGTTGTTTATAAAACTCCATTTTTAAAGTACATGTTTAATTCAGTAGTTAATTGAGTCTTTTCTACAAATCTGGAATAGTTTAAGCAAACATACTAGTAAACTATAATATGTATAGTTTAGGGATTCAGTACATACTATATTCTACAACAGAGGAACAATACATGATTCACATACTTATACTTTACACTCCCAGTAACCTAGGAAGGGAACGTATCATTAACTCATTGTTTAAAACAAAATATGATAATACACATGGTATAAGGATATATATATATGGGGTACATCTACAAAGTACCAGTTTATGTATGGGGTACATCTACAGAGTACCAAATTTTTTTCAAAAAGGGCACATCTACAAAGTACCGGACAATAATAAATAAAACATAGCAATATAAAAAACTCACAACAGTATCGACTGAGGCGTTTAGAGTTCAGGATTTCATTACTTCTAGTAGTCTTCCTAACCAATATAACAGCGCCACATAACTTCCTAGTAACATGAACATTCAGTTAGAAGGGGGCCTATAATGCTAACTTTATGAGTCCTTGGTGGATACATTAGGGATATATATTAATCGGATCCGACAGGCAGTAGGATGTGTGCTTTCCGCTTCATTTCCTGTTCTTTGTTTGGATGTGGGCTTAGAGCAGATTCACACAGTCTACTATCTATTCGATCTTAGCTATATATATATATATATATATATATATATATATATATATATATATATCATGTATACACCAAGTAATCAAAGGGAGTAACAGTTATGGGTCAGGTCATAACATACAAATTTAGTATAGCGTTTTCTAGTTCAAAAACATACTTTTCGGATAGATCATTAAGTAAGTGAAACTAGAAACTTATCTATAAAAGGTTTGATTCGCATGATCAAACCAGTATAACTTAAAGGACCTTTACTGGTTAATTCTATAATACCTTAGTTTATACATCAGTGTTATATATAATTAATATCTGACAGGCAGTTGGATGTGTGTTTTCCACCTTACTTCCTGTTCCTTGTTTGGTTGTGGGCTTAGGGCAGATTCACACATTTAACTGTCCGTTCGATATTAGATTATATATAACTAGTATAAACTAAGTGATTATAGAAGGAACTATTGTGGTTACCATTTTACTAAAAGGAAATGTATGATTTTCTTAAGGAATGTTTTCTTCAAATATAAAAGAACTAGTACAGTTAACTCCGTAAGTACCAAATGAATACGCCAGGGTTATATACAATGAAGATCTAACAAATAATGGGATGTGTGACTTCCGCCTCATTTCATGTTCCTTGTTTGGTTGTGGGCTTAGGGCAGATTCACACAATCGATTGTATGTTTACTCTAAATTATATATAACTTGTATCCATTTAGTACTCATAGAAGGAATTGTAGAGTCATTTTTACTTATCAATCATCACATCAATAAATATAGGATTTTTTGGAGGAACATGCGAACTTTTCTAAAAGACTTATATTACACTTTATATAACTAAAATACTTATAAACTCACCAGCTTTAATGCTGATCTACTCTTTCAAAATAACTTGTATTCTCAGGAAACTAGTAGACAGGTACACGCACAGGGATTCAGAAGATGGAGCATAGTAGCTTCATGTCTTATTTTGTTATTTACTTTTGGAGTCAATCTTTTGTGAATCACATACTTTGTAAACACTTTAATATTAATGCAATGGTTGTTTGTTACTTTGATTACTATGATGCATGTGTTGTGATACTAAGCATGACGTCCTCCACCGCCGAACATTTCCACCGTTCCGGTTTGGGGGTGTGACAGATTGGTATCAGAGCCAGGTTTATAGTGAACTAAGTATATGAACCTATAAAAGATATACAACTATAAATACAATGGGGCCGAAGTGCTCTGACTAAAAGTATATTTTAAAATATAACAATATTCTTATAAAAGTATGCATACCTGCATACATATATACACACTAGCACAAGTATCACAAGAAGAACCTAACATAAGTATTTAAAGGTTGGACACTGCGTTCAAACCTGGACAGTTATGTAATCATATCTAGGATCAATATAGCCTGATCAACTATATTTATTTGAAATATGACCAACATGTGTTTGGGTGTGATGTGGTGTTGCAACAATCTTAAAACTTACCTAACTCTATATACGAAGGATTTCTAGATCAGAACATAAAGTTAAAATACTATGGGAGTAAGTTATGATGCTATAAGATAAAAAAAGTTTAAAACTTACCAAGTTCATTACATTAAAATACTATAGGAGTATTTTAGGCACTACAAATAACTTATGTGAAAATTTAAAAGACCCTTCTGGTAGGTCTATCATTTCGGAGTGTATACTCCCAAGGTTTTATATAATTGAGATTTTATAGACTTAGAATTTGTGATCTATGCTCTACTTCCTATTCCTTGTTTGGTTGTGGTTTTAGAGTATGATCACTTATTCGAAGGTCTATTTAATCTTAAGTTATATACAACTTGTATACACTGCACAATTATAGGAGGACCCGGTAAGGATGACCCCATAAATGTTTCACTAAATCTCATAGATTCTTTAGACACTTCCATTCTCGCACGACAAACCCAGATAGATGTAACCACTCCATCATAGCAGTCAGCAGAGGAGTCAAGGAGGAACAAGAAGTGGTTCATGAGGATTTTTCCAAGGAGGGATCAACCGAAGAAACCAAACGTCCTATGCGTCACACTAATAAATAATAACCTAAAATGACTTAGTGAGCTAGTGAATACACTACTCACACTATGTGTTAGGATTATTTCTTGTTCGTGCAGCCAGTACCAATTATTAAATTCATAGAAATTCATTCGAGGATAGCCACTTCAAATTCATAAAGTTTATTTTATATAGACTTCCGTCATGAATTGTTTCAGAACCTTACGAAAGTCAGAACATGATACACTAGGAAACAGGGATAACTTAGTTTAAATATCACTCGTACAATACCTACTTCTACTCCCTACCATGGACATATCTCAGAAATGTTGATAGAAACATTGAGAATAGTACAGCAAAGCATGAAATTGTTTAGTACATTTAAGTTGAAGGAATACAACTAGCAATGACCATCATTGCTCACGAAATCATTTCTCGCCATGCAACAAAATCATGTCTTCACAAGGAGGAAACCAACCAACAGGCGAGGCACCAATTCTGCAGATAGACTCCGCTACTTTTCAGGCTGCGGTCACAGCTGCTGTGACAGCCGTCATGGCACAGTTCAATGCTAATAATGCTAGCGGAAGCGGAAGCGGTGCCGGTTATCCTAATAGCAATAACAATCAAGGGAACCCGCGAGTGTCTGCTGACAAGGACACCCCAGACCACAAACCTAAGAACAAGAAACAAAAGTTCTAGGACAAAAAGGGGAAAAAGTCGGCTCAAGGTCCTACCAAGAGACGACAGCCCGTGACTACCCCTACCGTTAGGATAGCAGTCACAACATCTGATACTACATCTGCCACTGCAACCCCCGTCAACCGATATGCAGTAAATCTTCTAAAGTGCGACAAATGCACCTACCACCACAACGGAGCTTGCCGATAGATGCAGTGCACGAATTGCCGCAAGAAGGGGCACACTGTCCGTGTCTGCATGGCGTCGGCACGACCAATCCTCGAAGTAAACCAGTCTTGTTTCAAGTGCGGCGAATCTGGACACTTCATGAGGGAATGTCCAACAGAGAGAAATGATGAAGGAGCTCGCTTCTGTAGAACTCCAACTCAACACATCACTTCAACCGCCGATGATGGTATAGTTCAAGTATGCCATACATGTGGTGAAATGGGACATGTCAAGAGAGACTGTCCAACAGAGAGAAATGGCGCAGGAGAAGGAGAAATTTAACGACAAGACATAAGGGAGAAACGAGGAACCCCTCTTTTGAGATTTTTGGTACGTCTTCTAAATAAAATTACTTTAAAGATTTAAATTATATTTCATATTAAGATTAAAACTTGGGGAAAATTTAAAAAGTAGTTACAAATTATTTATCCGAACAAATCACAACATTCATAAGAGAACTAAAGATCCATTCGGGTGAGCTGTGATGGCTTAGTATGTACATCAGGTTTGTGCATAACTAAGATTTTGAAGACTAAGAGTGAGTGATTCTGCCTTACTTCCTGTTCCTTGTCTGGTTGTGGATTTAGGGTAGAGTCACTCATTCGACCGTCTTATTCATCTTAATTATACATAACTTGTATATGCGAAGCGATCATAGAGGTACCGAGGAGGATCATAATATAAAGTATCGACACTAGTTATCAAATCACTTTCACTATTAGTACTCGCTTATCGCGGTACGATTTGTGGCAGTGGTAATATCAAGGAGAAAACTGAAAGCACTAGAAAGTCTTCACAGAATACATTGTCGAGCACACTAGGGATACACCATCGTATAACAAACGTTTCTTTCAAATAGGCCTAACAATTGTTTTTATAAAGAGTCCGTCGTCATCATTCGTCATGGATTGGCGTGGTCCTCACCATACCAAGTTCATGTGTTTCGAAATTCCATCGCCTTAACTGACCGATTAACGAAACCCTCGTCATTCGTAACGACAGCCCAACCCAGACCTCAAAATCATCTCCCTCATATTCTTGACCCCAAAGTACTCATGCGAGAAGTACCACACCCTCCGAAACCTTGCCGCCGTATACTCAACAGACCTTCCCAAACTACCACTCGTCCAACAGATCAAGTTCAAGCATGGAGGCTAAGGACGAATACAGCCCACCTATCACTATCAAGTGTATACACGAGGGTGGTATATAATTATGTTTATGAGGATTTAGTATGTGTGTTTCCGCCCTATCTCCTGTTCCTTGTTTGGTTGTGGACCTGGGGCAGAGTCGCACATCCGACCGTCTTACTAATCTTAAATTATATACGACTTGTATACACGAGGTGATGATAGATGGACCAGGTATGAATCCTATCATGAACGTCAGGGCAAAGTTGCCTAGGTCTATGAGTGGATATTCTACCATTCAGAGGAGTACGACCCCAAGAGTACTGCTGAGAAAGCTAATTTCGGGACGAAATTCCATCTAACGGGGGGATGATGTCACAACCCAAAAGTTTTATTCTCGTAAAGTCAACTTTGGTTAAACTTATTCCTTCATATATCTTAAATTAGATGGGTTATTGGTTTATAAGTTTTGAAGCCTTGTAACTAAGTGTGTTATAGTTGGAAAGGAAAAAGCTTTAGGAACCGAGAGCCTTCGCATAGCCGCAAACGACTTCGGAACCATGAACCTCGCAGCCGTGAACCTCGCAGCCGTGAACGAGGCCGTGAAATCGGACCGTGAACCTTCGGGTCGTGAACTCCTCGGCCGCAATCACCTCACTATATATAAGTGTTTGAAGCATTTTATCTTCATTTCTTCCTTTCTGGTCGTGATCTCTTCCATTCTCTCTCAAGTATCATCCTCAAGAACACCCTCTTCTTCCATTAAACACTCATTTTCTATTACACCTCTTTGGTATACCACAAAAAGGCCTTCAAACACTCACCAATCCACAAGATCTTCAAGTGTTCTTCATCTTTGGGCCGTGAACCCTTCATTGGGCCGTGAACCATTCTTGTGTTCTTGGGCCGTGAACCTTCCTTGTAGGGTCGTGATCATCTTTCAGTCTCCTACCTTGCTTCTAACACTCCTTTGGTGAGTTATTCTTGCATCCTGGGTTGTTTCCCAATCACCTTTGTAGTTAAATTCACTAATTTCATGCGTATATGTATCATTATATGTTATTTGGGACTCGTTTGTGCCTCGGGACTTCATTCGTGGAACTTATCATTCTATATCGAAACTTCGGTTGAATCACCCACATAAGGTGAGTTCATACCCTTATAATCTATCTTTTAAATGGTTTTAAATGCTTTTAGGGGGGGGGGGGAATACAAGTTGAACACAATTTAATTGTGTTAATATTTACCTGTGATAACCATCACATTAAAGGATTTCATATGCTTTTGTAAGTGATCAAATCAATTTAAAAACTCTTTAAAAAAGATGTTAGTTTGTTGTTTATAAAACTCCATTTTTAAAGTACATGTTTAATTCAGTAGTTAACTGAGTATTTACTACAAATCTGGAATAGTTTAAGCAAACATACTAGTAAACTATAATATGTATAGTTTAGGGATTCAGTACATACTATATTCTACAACAGAGGAACAATACATGATTCACATACTTATACTTTACACTCCCAGTAACCTAGGAAGGGAACGTATCATTAACTCATTGTTTAAAACAAAATATGATAATACACATGGTATAAGGATATATATATATATATATATATATATATATATATATATATATATATATATATATATATATATATATGGGGTACATCTACAAAGTACCAGTTTATGTATGGGGTACATCTACAGAGTACCAGATTTTTTTCAAAAAGGGCACATCTACAAAGTACCGGACAATAATAAATAAAACATAGCAATATAAAAAACTCACAACAGTATCGACTGAGGCGTTTAGAGTTCAGGATTTCATTACTTCTAGTAGTCTTCCTAACCAATAGAACAGCGCCACATAACTTCCTAGTAACATGAACATTCAGTTAGAAGGGGACCTATAATGCTAACTTTATGAGTCCTTGGTGGATACATTAGGGATATACATTAATCGGATCCGACAGGCAGTAGGATGTGTGCTTTCCGCTTCATTTCCTGTTCTTTGTTTGGTTGTGGGCTTAGAGCAGATTCACACAGTCTACTATCTATTCGATCTTAGCTATATATATATATATATATATATATATATATATATATATATATATATATATATATATATATATATATATCATGTATACACCAAGTAATCATAGGGAGTAACGGTTATGGGTCAGGTCATAACATACAAATTTAGTATAGCGTTTTCTAGTTCAAAAACATACTTTTCGGATAGATCATTAAGTAAGTGAAACTAGAAACTTATCTATAAAAGGTTTGATTCGCATGATTAAACCAGTATAACTTAAAGGACCTTTAGTGGTTAATTCTATAATACCTTAGTTTATACATCAGGGTTATATATAATTAATATCCGACAGGAAGTTGGATGTGTGTTTTCCGCCTTACTTCCTGTTCCTTGTTTGGTTGTGGGCTTAGGGAAGATTTACATATTTAACTGTCCGTTCGATATTAGATTATATATAACTAGTATAAACTAACTGATTATAGAAGGAACTATTGTGGTTACCATTTTACTAAAAGGAAATATATGATTTTCTTAAGGAATGTTTTCTTCAAATATAAAAGAAGTATTACAGTTAACTCCGTAAGTACCAAATGAATACGCCAAGGTTATATACAATGAAGATCTAACAAATAATGGGATGTGTGACTTCCGCGTCATTTCCTGTTGTTTTGTTTGGTTGTGGGCTTAGGACAGATTCACACAATCGATTGTCTGTTTACTCTAAATTGTATATAATTTGTATCCATTTAGTACTCATAGAAGGAATTATAGAGTCATTTTTACTTATCAATCATCACATCAGAAAATATAGGATTTTCTGGAGGAACATGCGAACTTTTTTAAAAGACTTATAGTACACCTTATATAACTAAAATACTTATGAACTCACCAGCTTTAATGCTCATCTACTCTTTCAAAATAACTTGTATTCTCAGGAAACTAGTAGACAGGTACACGCACAGGGACTCAGAAGATGGAGCATAGTAGCTTCATGTCTTATTTTGTTATTTACTTTTGGAGTCAATCTTTTGTGAATCACATACTTTGTAAACACTTTAATATTAATCCAATGGTTGTTTGTTACTTTGATTACTATGATGCATGTGTTGTGATACTAAGCATGACGTCCTCCGCCCCCGAACATTTCCGCCGTTCCGGTTTGGGGGTGTGATAGAAAACTTGGTAATGCGTAGGAGGATTGTTGTGGTATGGATGCCTCGTGATAAGATCAAGGGTCTGCTTCTTGCGATATAGGCGGTTCAGGTGCTAGCTGATGGTTTCAGGCGAATCGGGAGCGGCAACTTTTGTTGTCTCAAATGTATCCCGACTATGAGAATGACGGCTTTTGGTATTTATGGAAGATTTCACAATGGATTGGCGATTAGGATTGAAGGCGAGGAGTGTATGCTTTGGATAGTAAGTTGGTGTTTTGCTTATGCATTTGCATGGAATCCTTAATTTTTAAGGTAGAAATCTATGGGGTCTTCATCTGAGATTCAGAACCTCTTAGGGTTTGCTTGGTCCTTATCTGGAAGATCATCATGCATGTGTTATACATTCCAAGATTCAGGAATGGTTTGTACCTGGTTCAGCCGGATTGAAATATGGTTAGGTGACAACACAGTTGGAGGAATATCGATCTTTTCGAGTTTGTGGTGTCGGAAGAATAGTTCATAGGGGTCTGCGGTGCGGGTATGCGGGATTTCAGTTTAAGATTTGGTCAAGTCAGGGGTTTAGAGCAAGTGGCTATCGAATGTATGTGTCCAGGAAATACACGAGTTGTCTCATAGCAGGAAGTTATTGGTCAAGGAGCTCGTTGTAGCCATTGGTTCCTTATGGGATGCCAATGAATAGATAAGGAGGCTCTAGGATCACTTAGGTTGAGTATCGATTGTTGAGGGACTTGTCAGATCATTGTATGGATTTCTATTCACATTCTAGATTGGGCAGTTCTCGATCAGTAACTCAATTTCAGAAATGGGTATGTTTAGCTTCACGTGGATTTTGGTATTCTGGATTAGCTGTCTATGTATTCTCGATCATTGGTCATTTCATACATCATCAAAGCGGTGATTCTTCAGAAGTTTTGGGTCGTATTAGTTGAATTTCAACGAATTCATCGACTTATCTTCAAGTTCGGCTCGAGTTTGGAAGATGTCCTTGGTTATTGGAATCTAGAATTTGGGACAGTTTGCTCAGTTTTCCAGACGGGACATTAGATCTGCGTGGAATCTAATTTTTGGCATGTCGTGCTGGCAAGGTTGGTATTTTGATGGATCCAACTAGAGTCTTACCAACATTTCTGGATAACCTTCAAAGTTTTATCGAGATAGTTACGTATTGATGGGGTCTATTCAGTCTCAATCAAGGTATGGGACCTTGTTTTGATCGTTCATGAGGATATATTTTGTTAATGATTAAGGTTTGTCATTTCGTTAGAACTCTGGAAGTTCGCCCATGTTAGGTAAGGTTATGGGTTCCTAAGGGTGTGTAATGTGGTAAGTTCATTAGATATTGTCGTGAAGGGTGTATGTGGGCTGGACAAGATAGAAATGGAGCGTTTGGTTCAAATTATATGCATAGTTCTTATTTGGGTTATATCATTTGAAATGGAACAAGAGTACGACCTTTTATCCCATTCTCGGGTCGTGTGCGACCATGTTTTCATCGGATTTTGCCTTGGTAGAAGCTTGTAATGTGAAAGGAATTGTGCATGGTAAAAGAGTATGAAGTTTTTGCACTCGGTTAGCGTTAATAGGGATGTTTATTGGGTTCCTTCAAGGCGGTGGAATAAGGTTGAGTATCTTTAGGCCCCTGTGGTGCTGGTCGTGAGTTTCCAGGCGAATGATGGAATGTTAACAAGATCGGTGTAATACCGAGAGCATTCCAAAGATGCGCTGAGGGTCGGGAAGGGCATTCCAGACTCATGATGTGGGCTTGGAGGCAATCCAGACCTATGCTGAGGACCTTGTAGGGGTATTCCAGACATAGGTTGTGGGCCCAGTGATCATGATTGTTTATTTCTTCTGCATGTGGTACTTTCGGTGTTGGTGCATTGTTGGAAGTCAGGAGACTCACAAATCATCTGGTTTATATAAAGTGAGCAGTTAAGGGTTGTTGGGAGTATCAGTCGTGCATCAAAAAGTCTATGCGGAGTGTTTTCATTATAAATCCCGTTTGTTCGTGAGCTATTATTAGGGGTTTGGTTACCAAGGTTAGGTATCGATTATGGAGTCTCGAGTCATGAAGTTCATTGTGAATGTCTCGAGTGATTTTCCAGGTGGGGGGTACACCTGAGCTGATAAGGGTTGGATGCAATGTGAAAATTCTTGGATTAATCATTTGTGCTCGTAGGAGCAGTGGTTGGTAATGGCATCTCAGGGAGTTAAGCGTTTATTTAAGGTTTTTAGTACATCGTATGGATTTGGAATTGGTTAAAATTTGCGATCGATGTGTTTTGAGTACTTGATTTCGCGTGCTTGGTGGTTTTCTTAATCATGGACAAAGGGTGGGTTCAACGAATGGATGAATATCAGTCCTGGAATATGCGGTCTGAAGTTTAGATCTGATGGTTTCCCAGTATTGGGAAGCATATTGATAGACTTGATTCGGTGATTGTAGTTTTGATAGTCCCTGGCTCTATGGTTCTGACTAGAAGTTTGGTCTTATAGCTAGGAAGTTATGCAATATGCTGGCGTTGGACGTGCTTCTCTGCAGCGGTTATATAGATGAGACTCGTGTTGGGAGTCACCTTGTTTTTAAATGGAGGTTCCAACAACTGTAAATAGTCAGGGGTTATGTTTTCCAGTTGGTTCTCGTCGCAATGTTGCACATATGTGAAGGATTAGCATGACAACGATTGGCCGATCAGGTTTAGATCCGATCAAATATACAGGTTTTCAGCTAAGGTTCCATCGTGAAGCGGAAGCGAGAGCTGATTTCGAGGACGAAATGTAATTTAAGTGGGGGAGAATTGTAACATCCTGTTTCCTAGCATTTATAAGCCATGGACCGAAAGTCGATTGTGTAAGGTTTTGGGCCTTAAGGAGGTAAAGTTTAGTCCTTGTGGAAAGAGGTAATGATAGTTAAGAGATTTTACCCTTGAATTGGGTTATGGGCTGAAGGGTAAAAAGGGAAAAGTCATAGGCCGGGTCCGTGCATGAAATATGTATTTTTGTTCAAGAGGTTTTTAGTCCAAGATATTTAAATAATATGGTAGAGCTCTTCAACACCTTTCCGTGGATATAAAGAACGTCGAAAACGGAGTTGGAACAAAGAAGTTACGACAATTTGAAGTTAGGACAATTTATGGGTAAGCCGCGTACGTAGGGCATACTACGACATCCCTAGTACGTTGGGCATACTAAGAGTACGTAGGGCGTACTAGGAGTACGTATGGCGTACATGATCAGTGACCAAACCCTAATTTCGTATTTTGAGCCCTATTTATTCTCCTTAACTTCCCCAAACCCATTCCATTCTCATCCTCCACCTCTCCAACACCCTCTCTTGAAACCCTAACCTTAGATTGAGCCTTATGAGCAAAAAGAAGGTGCTTTTAAGTGCTTTGGAGTGTTCTTGGTGTACCTTGGAGAACAAGGAACTCATTGAAAAAGTGTTGGTTGCATTGGAGCTTGTAGATCCAGACTTCGTTAACCTTGATCTTTCTTCTAGAGGTATAAAGTTTGAATCTTGATGATGAAATTCTTAGATCCAGCTAGTCTTGGGTGTTATGAGCTTTTGGGCACTTTAAGTGCATAAAGTTTAGATCTTGAAAGTTTGTGACCTTGTTATGGATAAAGTTGGAAACCTTATCAATCTAAACATCATTTAGATTTAGATCAGAAGGTTGGAGACATGGACTTAATGGATTAAGTTGAAAAAGATGCACTTTTGGGTCCCTTTGAGACATAAATACTAGATCTTGTTTGTTGGGACCATTATAACGGATAAATTTGGAAAGTTTATCCATTATGGAGCTATTATTAACCATAAAAATGTGATCTTGGCCATTCTATCCCTTCCATATAAGAATTATGATGTCTTATTGGGTTAAGAACTAAGGGTTTTGGACATTAAGCACTTTATTGCCATGTAAAGTCATAAAGTTGGAAACTTTATGACTTATGACATCACTTTAGGCTTGGATCTGAGTTTTCAACATAAGGGATTAATGGAATAAGCTCTTAATGGAGTTTTGGGACTGGGCTGCGTACCCTGGGCGTACCTTGTGGTACGTTGCGCGTACGTGGTCAGCGCCCTGTTTTTGGTCAACAGCAGAGTACGTTGGGCGTACTCTCTTGGTATGCAGGGCGTACTCTGCTTGGAAGAATTATGGACTATTTGACCTTGACCGTTGACTTTGACTTTGACCAGGGTTGACCAAGTTTGACTTAAGGGTATTTTGGGTATTTTGAGCTATAGTTAAGCCTTGGTCTCTATCTGTTGAATAGGTGACCTTTAGAGCTGGTATTCGGAGTAGTGTATTGTTCAGCTATTCGTCAGACTGCGAGGTGACTTTCGCCTCATTGTACCATGGGTCGAAGGCACCAATGCCAACCCACTAGTTTGGATTATCTGTTAGTAGAGGGATTCCTTAGGGACTATATATAGTCATGTAGGATAGACTGAGGACTCTTGATCTAGGCTTTTTTGCATGTTCCTTGTTTGGTTATGGCTCTAGCATAGGATCACCTGTCCGAGTGTCTATCTCACCTCTGAGTATGTATGGTTATGCATTCCTTCGATTGTTGAAATTTATTATGTTGATATGTTGTACTGATCTTTTAGATCTGCATGCATATATGTTAGCTGTTATATGTTTATTTGTTTCATATGTCGACATATTGTGTTGGGTTGACGTTGTACTGCTTTGTGTTGTAGCCAACAAACACGAAGCATTCCAGATATGAGTTGAGGGCCCGATTGGCATGTCATACTCATACTGTTCGCTCGGGAGCATTCCATATATAAGTTGCGGGCCCGATTGGCATGACAGACTCGTACTGAGGGCTCGGGGGTATTCTAGACTTATGCTAAGGACCTTGGAGGGGTATTCCAGACATAGGTTGAGGATCCTGTATATGCTATTATATGTTTTGTGTTTGGTACTTTGGGGGAACTCACTAAGCTTTGGCTAACAATTTTAGTTTATGGTTTCAGGTACTTCCGAGGATCGTGGGAAGGCAAATGTGTGATCGTACACAACTCCATATTTTATGTCATTGGGTCTTAGGAAAACTCTGATTTGAAATAATGTTTTTGAAACAATGATTATTTTTGTAAACAATGTTGATTAATGGTTGATTTTGAAAATTTTAATTTTATTGTGAATTTGTAATGTTACATGTGTTGTAGAGTGCTTTTTGGAAGAATCGTTGTTAACTGCCAATTTTATCTGTTCGCCATGCAAGTTTGTCTAACTATCTGTGTCTCTTACTAGATTTGGTATAGTTTCTTTTTTCCTTTATTTGATGTAATCTCTTGATACAAATTTTGTTTTTGCATGTTTTGCCTCTTCGCTCATATAATGTTGTAGATGATAGTAAATGCTCTTTTCAGTTGACGTCATATTTGGCTGGTGAATTTCCTCCTAAAGCTATTATGTTGTATGATGTGATTCCAAACCCAGATGTGGACCCAATAATTATGATTCCTGAATGTCCCGTTAGACTTTTGGGGTTTGGTTCGGATGCTTTTTCTGTTGATCAACTTTTCAAGACTTCATGTCCTTTGATTGCTCCCTCACAAATTGGTTCTTCCCGTTTTGTGGAAGATGTGTCCACAAATGTTCTTTGTCCTATTCGGAAACGTAAGTGGATTTTGAGACCTCTCCAGTTTGAACATTTTTACGTGAGGTTTCCCAAGGCCCTCGTTGTGTATCTTCTTTTTCTTTGGAGTATGCCGCTCCAAAGTCGGCCGGTATGTAGACATTATGTTTCTCTTAGCAGTTTTGTCGTTATATACATGTGTATCTTTGTTCCTATCATTATTATGATAACTTTGTAGTATTGGTATTATCTTTTTCATGTGTGCATATGGCTGCCCTTCTTGCATTCGGTTTGAAGAGGAGTTGGACGAGGCATGTCGTTCTATAGCCCGTGCTGAGAACATCATATCTACCATGCTTGAATGAGATCTTAAGTTCTTTGATGGGTTGTTAACCTTACCATAGCGGTTTCTAGCCTCGAAGGTTAATCTACGGGTTGTCGAAGGCATGAAGCTTGCTAGTGAAGAGATGTTGTTGAACGTTGGGGAAATGTATGTTGATATGTCTATTCGGTATCAGGACATTGTGGCTAAGATTTCCATGCTGGAAAATCAGAAGTCTCTTGTTGAAGCTGGCTACGAGGCATGTCTTCATGATAACGATGTACTTCGTGCTCAGCTTGCCTCTAAATCTTGATAGTGTTGTTCGATGTAGATAGGTTATGCTCTTTTGTTGGTTTTTGGAAAGCAACAATTTTTTTGTATTGCTTGCGTGCCTAACTGATCCCTGCCATGTGACTGAGTTTTTTTTATTTTGTTTCCCTAAAAGGTTTTCCTTCCTGTCTTTTGTATGTATAAGGTTTAATATGTCTAAGGTGTCATCCTGGTGTGGAATTCCTATCGTGGGTGGGTGCCCTTTTGGAAACTGTTGGCGGCACTTTCTAATTTTCAGATGGATTTTCTTCAGTATAAAATTTTGTCCTTGTGTTGAATTTACCAAGTTACGTGTTTTATGCGGCATTGGTGTATCCTTTAGTTTAAATAGGTGTCCTATGTTGGAGATTTGATATTCAACTTGTTTATAAACGTAGTCGGTTGACCGAGCTACATGTTTTATAGAGAATAAATGTATTATTTGGCTAAGCGGGCAGCCTATGTCGGAGTTTTGATACTCGACTTGTTTATAAATGTAGTCGGCTGACCAAGCGACATGTTTTATAAAGAATAAATCTATTCTTTGGCTAAGCATGTACAGTTTTGATACTCGATTTGTTAATAAATGTAGTCGGTTGACCGAGCTACATTTTTTATAAAGAATGAATGTATTCTTTGGCTAAGTAGGTAGCCTATGTCGGAGTTTTGATACTCGAGTTGTTTATAAATGTAGTCGGCTGACCGAGCTACATGTTTTATAAAGAATAAATGTATTCTTTGGCTAAGCAAGTAGCCTATGTTCTTTCCATATACAGAGTAGCCGCACCCTTTTTGTTTTTCTATGTTTTCCTTCGCAGTGAATACAGACTTTAATGATAATTGGTTTATTCCCTTCGTTTGCATATCATTCAACATGATTTCCCTTGCTTACTCAGATATAAAACTTTCGTAGATTTTTTACATGCCATGGTCTCGGTACTTTCTCGCCTTCCATTGTTTGTAAAATATACGACCCATCTCTGCTTGCCTCCTAAATTATGTATGGACCTTCCCATATGGGTCTCAACTTTCTGTGTGGCTCTTGTCTACTAGCTTCATTATTCCTTAGTACCTTCTCACCTATCTTGAAACACCTACCCTTGACCCGTAGGTTGTAATAATCCCCCGTTTGTTTTTTTATAATGCTCCTGCTATATTGCTGCTACTTATCTTCGTTCCATGGAGACATCTAGGTTTACTCTCAAATCTTCATCGTTGCTCTCCATATCCACTTTTTTTTGTTCAATTTGTTAGGACGATCATTTCTAGTGGTAGTATTGCTTCTGAACCATATACTAGGCTATAAGGTGTCTCCTTTGTTGCCGCACGTGCTGACGTACGGGATGCCCATAACACACTTTGTAACTCGTCAACCCATCGTCCCTTAGCTTCATCTAGCCTTGTTGCTAAACCATGCACGATTGTTCTGTTGGTGACCTCAGTTTGTTCGTTTGCCTTTGTGTATGCTATGGAAGCAAACTTTTTGTTAATTTTTAGTCCTTTGCACCGTTCTCGGAAAGGATAATTGGCGAATTGTGTGTCGTTATCCGAAATTAGTGTGTAGGGTAACTGAAGCGACAAATTATCTATTTCCAAAAGAATTTGACAATATTTTGGCATGTTATCGTAGCTAACGGTTCTGCCTCTACCCGTTTAGTGAAGTAGTCTATTGCGAGTACTAAGTATTTCACATTCCTTGGTGTTTCTGGGAAAGGCCCTATTATATCTATACCCCACTAGATGAAGGGCCATGAGATACTAATGCTAATCATCAGTGTTGCTGATTTTCTTAGGATTGGTGCATGCTTCTGGAATTTCTCGCATCTGTAGATTATGCTTTTTGTGTCTTGATACATGGTTGGCCAATAGTAGCTGATCCTTGCTATTTTTCATACTATGCTTTGTGCCCCTTCGTGTGCTCCAACAACTCCTTCATGCATCTCTCTTATTACGTATTCCGTTTCCTTACCGTCCATTCAATGTAAACGAGGTGTTAAGTAAGTTTTTTATACAACACTCCCTTATCTACTACGAAGGATGGTGCTTTAAGTCGTAACTTCCTGGCCTGTTTATCGTCCCGGGGTAACTTGCCTTCTTTCAGGTATTCGAGTATTGGTTTCCTCCAATCATTCGTGTCTGTTGTTACTAACATTACTAGCATTTCGTCTATTGCTTTTGTTCGTACTATTTCTACCAACACTTTCTTGGTCAGGTGAGGGAAAGTTGAAGATTCTAGTTTTCTTAGTGTGTCTTCTCGTTTGTTCTTTGATCTCGACATGTGTTCCAACCTGAAGCTCGTGAACTGCTATGTTAATGTCTTTTATTTTTCTGCATATTGCACTATACTTTTTCCTCGAATATTGTATAACCCATTTTTTTGGTTGGCTACTACCATTGAGTCTATAAAAGCATGTATGTGTCTGCACCCTATTTTGATTGCTAGTTGTAATCCCGCAAAGAGTGCCTCGTACTCTGACTCATTATCCGATGCCTGAAAATCGAATCTTAACGCATAAGTTACTTCTTCTCCTGTTGGACTTTTTAATATTAATCCGACTCCTACTCCTTCTGTGCAAGAAGAACCATCCGAAAACAATTCCATTGATTTCCTTGTGTGGCTTTTGTGCTCTTGATTTTAAGATTTGATTCATCTATTGACAATACCTCCTGTGACTTGTTATTTCGGTAATGAAATTTGCTAATGCCTATGCTTTTATGCTAGTTCTTCATTTGAAGACGATTTCATGTTCTCCCAATTCCATAGCCAATTTGGCTAGTCTCCATAATTTATATGGTTTTAGTAGCACTTGTCATAATGGTATGTTTGTGATGACTTTGATAGTGTGCGCTAGGAAATACCTCCGTAATCGTCTTGCTGCATTAACTAGGCATAGTGCCAATTTTTCAATGTCTGAGTATCCTATCTCTTCTCCTTGTAGTATTCGACTTACAAAGTATATGGGTACTTGCCTATCTTGCATGTTTGCACTAGTACCACGCTGGCTGTTGTTTTTGACGTTGCCAGGTATATGGTTAAGACCTCACCTTGAATTAGTGGTGTCAAAGTGGGTAGTTCGACTAACGCTATTTTGAGCTGTCTGAATGTGTTTTCAGCTTCCTTGGTCCACCGAAAAGTCGTTTTATCCAATACTCTTCTTAGTGTTTTGTAGAAAGGGAATGTTTTTTTCGTGCATTTAGCCAAGAAACATTCTAGTGCTACTAGTTTTCCGTTTAATGCTTGTACCTCTTTGACTATCTTTGGTGCACACATTTTTAGCAATGACTCTATCTTTTTGGGATTTGTTTTTATTTCGTCCATTGTAATTACGTGTCCCAAGAACCTCCATTCTTCCGACCCAAAAATGCACTTCTTTGGATTTAATTTCATGTTTGCCGCTCTTAAACTATCAATGGTTTTTGCTATGTCCTATATGAAATGGTTGTCATCTTTGTTTTTTATGACCATGTCATCCACGTAGACTTCGATATTCCTACCGACTAAGTGACTTGGCAGGCCGGTCATCTCTGCTGCTTCCCAGGCGAATACGTCAGTGCTTTCTTTTAATAATTCTGTTAACGACTCTTTTAGATTGCTTGGTAACCCTTCCCCGATCCGTACTCCTTGATATGCATATATGTTGTTTATTATAACTTCCTATGTCTCGTTATTCGCTTGATTCCCTCCTGGCGTTGTCGTTTTAATTTCTTCTTCTACTACCATTGCCATGGGCATTGCTAATGGTTTGTTGCAGATTGTTCCATATCTGACCAATGTTCTGAACCGGACTATGCCATGAATTGTCGAAGCAATGGCTTCGAACTTCTTCATTGCACTTCTTCCAAATATGATATTGTACGGCGACGCTGATTCTATAATTATGAAGTCCAATGTGTGTGTGTTCTTGGCTTGTGTTAACTGATCTGTTAAGGTTAGCAGAACGTAAAATATTCCTTTTGGCCACACAGAGTGTCCCGTGAAGCTTGTTAAGTGTCCTGTTGGTCGCTTCATCTTCTTCCGTATTAGGTCCGGTAACTATGAGAAGTAGTGGTCGTACATGATTTCAGTTGTACTGCCACTATCACAGTATATCATGTGGATACCTATATCGTATACGTACCCGTATATAAGTATTGGCTCGTCCCCTAGGTGATGGGTGATATGCTCTTTTCCTTCGTTAAACATATTGTGAAGACATTCAGTGTCACTTTCTTCTACACACGAGAGAAGGCATTTTGTTTTTAGTTGACCATTTGCCATGTTGCCCTGCCTGTCCTGTCTTGGTCTCAAAGTCTTTATAGGGTGTCTCTATGGTTTGCTACTTTGACACCCTTACAATATGAATGGCGCCAATGTTGTTACGGCGGGTTCCATGTGCATGTTTAGCTCAATCTTCAAAGGATCTTTGTCTAATAAACATGCGGGAATCCGCTATGCATAAGATGGACAAATGCTAGGTTAGATAGCCATACCGAGGGTTAAACCTCGGTATTGCTCTTCGATGCCTAAGTTAGATTGTGAATATGAGAGTGCTACAGTGTTGTGTATAATGTTTCTTGATTCTCCTTTGCTCATATCTGGTGATTGTGTTTCTGAGGTATTTATAGGATATTCGTCGTTCCATGGGTTTACAGTTATGTCCGGTTCTTCGTATATTATCCGGTTTGTAAGCAATTACACCTTTTGTACTTTTATTATTTTATTGCTCTGTATCCTCTCTTTTACATGTTTCCTGATATATGGTTCTGAGATTCGTGTATTATTACTTGAACTTAGATTTGTTCGTGAAAGATTGTAGTTTCTTCACGCCCGACCATTTAAGTACCGGGCCAGTTTTGGGTTCTCTCGGATTACCGCCCACGCACACCATTAGCTAGTGTGACATCCCGAAACTTTTTCGTTTCCATTATGCGATTTCCGTTAATAAAATTTGAATTTTATTAATCTTCCGTCGAACCTTTGATTTAGAAAATCATCTGTTTTTATATAATTAAACTTATATATGCAAGTCAGAACCAAAACCGCGCGAAACTCGTATTATCCTCGAAAAACATCATGTTCACGGCCTGACTGGAGTTCACGACCGTAAACTCGTTTGCGGCCAGCGTCGGGTGGACCCCACCGACCGACCACAAAACCCCTATAAATATGAGACCCCCACCCTCATTTGAACACCTTTGACCGGAAACTCTCTCTTTCTCTCTCTAAAACTCTTGACCGTAAACACCTAGAAGGCCTTCAATCTTCGAGAAAACACTGAGAAACACCGTTTAGAGTTATCTCGGGGCATCTGGAACACATTTCTCTTCAAAATCAGCACCCTTGTTCTTGAGTTTATGGCCCATCTTCAAAGGCCGTAAACCCGTTTACGGCCCATCTTCAAAGACCGTAAACCCAGTTCACGGCCGTAAACTCTTCACGGCCGCAAACTCTTCCTAAGTGGTGAAAACTTGTTTTCTCGATTCAAGCAGGTTCCGGTAACATTCCTTAACCGAAAGCAAGTGTTTTTCTAACACTTTATCTAACGAAATCGCTAATTTAGATACATATATGTATTTATTAATATTAGGATTCCGTTAAGTGCCACGTACAACAACCCGAGGATCTTAGTTTCCAGTGGACCTTCCCACACAACAACAGTGAGTTCATACCCCTACGCTTTCTCCGAGTTTTTCATGTTTTAAGGGGGGGGGGGGGGGAATACAAGCAAAAGTACAAGGAAACTTGTGCTCAAAATATATTATTTTGTTTAAGATAATTACATTTTCAGTATACTTTTAACACGGAAAACAATTTTTTACCAAACGATTAAGAAATCAACTCGTAGAAACGGTTTTCAAAACTAGAGCAATGAACTTAGGAATCATGTAGTAAAACGTATTACTTTATAAAGGATTCATGCAAATCATAAAAAGGATTTTCCATATTATTACTTGTAAATTTGTTAGTCTAGTTGGAGACACGTCCTTGGTAACACTCACCACCGAAACAGAGTGTAGAACTAGCACTTATGACCAGAATCTCTTGTAGGGATAGTGTGACTGTTGCGCATAGATCTATACGGGACTGACTATCCCGCACCTCGCTGCTAGCTACAGTGGGACCGGCAGGTCTACGGGTGACAAATTCATAAAGGATATTGGCCCCGATACGTGCCATATCAAGTTAATGTATGGTTATAAAACTCACAATGTAGATAACAAAGATTTACTTTTGTAATAACGAATCAAGTGAACTAACCTCAAAGTAATAACCGATTTGATTACTGGAGGGTATTAACCGTACCTTCAGGATTTAGTTCATCATTTTTTCTTTTCATTAGTTTTATTTATGTAATAAGGCTAATACACCTCACTGGGAGTAACCAGGGATTTTTAAAGAAAACTACGTTTATCGATATAAGTATGGTAGATACTTGTACACCTCAGTTTAGAACGGATAACCAACCATCAACTTTTAGGGAAAATATAGGATTTTTCCGGGATAACTCGGCTTTTCATGAACGGATTGTTTTACAAGTAACCAACGAATAGTCATATTCATTCCACGACACCTTGGATTGTACATATATTGTATGAATCTGGGAGTCATGGAAGGAACAGGCTTTCGAACACGCTTTTCATAAGAAAATATAGGATTTTCTTGAGGAACACTTTTCAAAAGGATTCAAGAACATTTTTCCACCAAAACTGAATGCTTATGAACTCACCCGCTTTATGCTGATATTCTTTCAAACTGCTTGTATTCTCAGGAAATCAGTAGACATGTACTTCTTGGATTCAGAGAAACCGAAGCAATAAGAGTCATGTTCTTTATAATTTACATACTTTTGATGTAATTAAAACAAGTTTCAAACTGATGTAAACATTTTTCTTATATATGTATCCACTGTACTGGTTGTGTTGCTATGTTTCCTATTATTCATTGGTTCTGATGCTAAACATGACGTCCTCCACCCCGGAACGATTCCGCCATTCCGGTTTCGGGGTGTGACAGCCAGCAAGGAGCAAAAGGCCAAACAAGATAATTACAAATTGTTTACATGTGGATTTTAGAATGTTTGATATCAAATGTTCGTCATTAGACCCTCTTGATGATGATCAGATTGATGTTAGTCTAGTTGGAGACACGTCCTTGGTAACACTCACCACCTAAACAGAGTGTAGGACTAGCACTTATGACCAGAATCTCTTGTAGGGAGAGCGTGACTGTTGTGTATAGATCTATACGGGACTGACTATCCCGCTCCTCGCTACTAGCTACAGTGGGACCGGCAGGTCTACGGGTGACAAAGTCATAAAGGATACTGGCCCCAATACGTGCCATATCAAGTTAATGTATGGTTATAAAACTCACAATGTAGATAACAGAGATTTACTTTTGTAATAACGAATCAAGTGAACTAACCTCAAAGTAATAACCGATTTGATTACTGGAGGGTATTAACCGTACCTTCAGGATTTAGTTCATCACGTTTTCTTTTCATTAGTTTTATTTATGTAATAAGGCTAATACACCTCACTGGGAGTAACCAGGGCTTTCAAAAGAAAACTATGTTTATTGATATAAGTATGGTAGATACTTGTACACCTCAGTTTAGAACGGATAACCAACCATCAACTTTTAGGGAAAATATAGGATTTTCCCGGGATAACTCGACTTTTCATAAACGGATTGTTTAACAAGTAACCAACGAATATTTATATTCAAACTGATGTAAACTTTTTTCTTATATATGTATCCACTGTACTGGTTGTGTTTCTATGTTTCCTATTATTCATTGGTTGTGATGCTAAACATGACGTCCTCCACCCCGGAACGATTCCGCCATTCCGGTTTCGGGGTGTGACAGCCAGCAAGAGCAAAAGGCCAAACAAGATAATTACAAATTGTTTACATGTGGATTTTAGAATGTTTAATATCAAATGTTCGTCATTAGACCCTCTTGATGATGATCAGATTGATGTTAGTCTAGTTGGAGACACGTCCTTGGTAACACTCACCACCTAAACAGAGTGTAGGACTAGCACTTATGACCAGAATCTCTTGTAGGGAGAGCGTGACTGTTGTGTATAGATCTATACGGGACTGACTATCCCGCTCCTCGCTACTAGCTACAGTGGGACCGGCAGGTCTACGGGTGACAAAGTCATAAAGGATACTGGCCCCAATACGTGCCATATCAAGTTAATGTATGGTTATAAAACTCACAATGTAGATAACAGAGATTTACTTTTGTAATAACGAATCAAGTGAACTAACCTCAAAGTAATAACCGATTTGATTACTGGAGGGTATTAACCGTACCTTCAGGATTTAGTTCATCACGTTTTCTTTTCATTAGTTTTATTTATGTAATAAGGCTAATACACCTCACTGGGAGTAACCAGGGCTTTCAAAAGAAAACTATGTTTATTGATATAAGTATGGTAGATACTTGTACACCTCAGTTTAGAACGGATAACCAACCATCAACTTTTAGGGAAAATATAGGATTTTCCCGGGATAACTCGACTTTTCATAAACGGATTGTTTAACAAGTAACCAACGAATATTTATATTCAAACTGATGTAAACTTTTTTCTTATATATGTATCCACTGTACTGGTTGTGTTTCTATGTTTCCTATTATTCATTGGTTGTGATGCTAAACATGACGTCCTCCACCCCGGAACGATTCCGCCATTCCGGTTTCGGGGTGTGACAGATTGGTATCAGAGCCCTTGTTTATAGCGAACTAAGTATACCGAACCTTACATGGTATACAACTATAAACATTAAGGGGCCTAAGTGCTCTAAACTAAAAGTATACTTTCAAAAATATAAGTATTTTTATACAAGTAATACCCGAGTACCAGAACCAGAGTCATAGATAGAACGAAACAAAAGTATTTGGATGTTGGGGCACCGCGGTTAAACCTGGGCCGTTATGAAATCATGTCTAGGGTCAATATAGCCTGATCAACTATATTCATTCGAGACATGCCCAACATGTGCTTGGGAGTGACCGTGGTGTTACAACAAGCCGGAAACTTACCAAGATCAAAAATATTCAACATAAAATACTATAGGAGTATTTTAGCTAGAGCCAAATTTAATATATAGACTTCACGTGTTACTACCTCTTCTTTCTTAAGCGGTAACTTACTTGTGTTAGTAACCCTTCTTAGCTTATCGCTTGGTAGAACACTTTTAATATCATGATGAGATATATCTTGTTTCATGTGACATCCCCTAATTTCTCGGCCAGAAAAGACCGATTTAATTTATGCTTTTTAAAATAAAATCAGAGAAATCTTTTTAAAAGATGTTGCGGAATTGGTCCCCAAAACAAAATATGATAAAAGTTTGTCAAAACCTTTCTTTAAGAAATATATAATTTCATTTCATATCAAAACCTCAGGATGTCATGTTCCGATACAGATCAAAAGCATAAAATAGACATTATAAGCCTTTCAACAGTTATTTAGAACTACTGGCCTATAATCCAAAAATCTCTCATCGTCCTCCGACTATGCTCGGGGGTCCACTACCTGTAACATAAAAAGCTGAGTGGGTCAGGCTTGGGAGCCTAGTGAGCATATAGGGTTTTCAACCCACGGTAATAATAAACTTATTAAGTTCACCAATCAACAATAACCCTGATTACCCGTTCCCGTTATCCTCACTTTACGTCCCTAAACACTTATCACAAGGGACCTAGCCTAAAGAATATCATCGGGATGGACACTACTGCTAAGGGGTTTCCTCAGCCATACATGTCCTAAAGGCAACCATGAGGGGGATGGAGTACAGCGAATTAACACTCTAGTTCATTACACCTACATGTTGCGGGCCTGCCAGTGTTCTACTAGACTGTCTAGAAAGTCCGTGGTCGTCATCCAAACTCCGCTAGATGACTGGATCTCAAATCACATCGAGGCCTCTCATCACTATTATTTTATCACACATCACTATCTACCCATATTTTACCCAACATATTTGTAGATAAAAATACATATACAGTTTAAAACTTGTATAAAACATCAATTCAACAGTCACATCAGTTAAACAATTAATATAATTACACGTAGCACGTATTTCATATAAAATACTTCATATCTAGGTGTAAGATGAAGGTGACTATACACTTACATGTTTTGATGAAAATCGGGCAGCAATTCGTTTCCTAAAACGATCGTTTCTAATAAAACCGGGAGTTTTATTCAGAAACCGGGCTCTACGAGGGTCGGGCTTCGAAACCGAAAAGATAAATTTTCCGGGCTTCTCGGGCTCTTCGTGGCATATTCTGGGGGTTATAATCGATACCGGGGCTTTGGGGAATGTTAAAATGAAGAAAATGTGAAGAAAGGGGCTAAAAGTGACAAAACTCCAAAAGTAACCGAGAAGGCTCGCATATCCTTCTATTTATAGGGTTCCGAAGTCGACTTAAGGAGGAGAGGAGTCAGCATGCGAGGACACGCGGCAGCAGGGCGAAGGCGCGCAGCACATGGCTCGCATGTGCGAGGGTCTCGGTGGCAACCGCTAATTGGACCGAGGTCTAGTCCGAGACTTCGGACATGGCACCCCCCTGCGAGACTCGGACATATGATAGTAGACACGCGTCGGATCCTTAGTGGACCTCTTCGGATTTGCTCTCCGGTTCGGATGACTCACGAGATCGGATGACTCAGCAGCATTTCGGACACGTGGCTCGCATGACTCACCAATTTCGGACACGTGGCACGTTCTAAGCGAAGGTGACGTGGCCGAAGCCACCTATGCGAAATTTCTCGGTTTTCGCGCAAAAACTTCTAAAATCCATAACTTTCGCATACGACCTCCGTTTTTTATGTTCTTTATATGCACACGTAGGTAAAATTATGCTCTACAACTTTCGTTTAGACTTCGTCGGCTAACTTTGACTTTAATTTTTATATTATTATTTTTAACAGACCGGGACATGAAATCCGTTAAAAATTCATAACTTCTTCATCTGACGTCCGTTTTCGTCTGTCTTTTTACCGTTGTGCTACAAATGACGAGACCTTCGATTCTCGTTTAGGTCGTGTCGGCTAAAAATCACTCGATCTAAAATTCGAGTTTTTAGCTGTCTACTGCCAAGCTGAAACTTCGAAAAATCATAACTTCCTCATACGAAGTCAGATTTGGGCGTTCTTTTTATACCTACTCTCGGTTTAACGAACACTACGAGTTTCGTTTAGATCACTAAGGCCATAAAGTAGTTTATCAAAAACTCACTTTTTACGACATTCGGCCCCGTGCCGGTTTTGTCGCGAAACTTCGACAGGTCATAACTTCTTCGTTATAACTCGGATTTCAGTATTCTTTATATATCCGTAATCCTTGTCACGCCCACTACAAGTTTCTTAATAGATATCGGCTTTATCTAATATTTATTTTTGACGCTCATTTTTATTCTTAATTAATTAAACCCTAATAATTAAGCATAAAACACATAATATTCACATAATTCTTTTTTCATTTCTTCAAAATGAGTTACAAAGGTTAACCTAGACTATAATGTCAATATTAATGCCTAGCCTAGAAACACGGGCATTACAATTCTCTCTCCCTTAGGATGATTCTGTCCCCGGAATCACACATCAGCAAACAAATGCGGGTAGCGACTCATCATGTCACTCTCCGTTTCCCAGGTGAGATTTGGCCCATTCGTGTGTTTCCAACGCACCAGCACTAAATCGACCATCTTGCGTCTCAGCTTCTTAGTCTTACGGTCAACGATTGCCTCAGGTTCTTCAATCAACCTCTTGTTTTCATCCAACCTTAATTCAGAAATTGGAATTATGTCGGGCACATCTCCCGTGAACTTTCTCAAATAACACACATGAAATGTGTTATGAATACCCTCCAGTTCTTCCGGTAATTCTAGCTTGTAAGCTTGATTCCCGATCCTCTGAAGAACTTTAAATGGTCCAATAAACCTTGGACTCAACTTTCCCCTTTTACCAAATCTTATAAGTCCCTTCCACGGCGAGACTTTAAGTAAAACCGAATCTCCAACTTCGAAGGATATCGGTTGTATTTTCTTGTCAGCATAACTCTTTTGTCGATCTTGAGCAGCTAACATCCTTTCCCTTATCACTTTCAACTTTTCAGCAGTTTGATGGACTATTTCAGGTCCCATAAACTGCTTCTCCCCAGCTTCCAGCCAACATGACGGCGTTCGACACTTTTCTCCATACAAAGCGTGATAAGGTGCCATCTTGATGCTTGAGTGGAAACTATTATTATAGGAAAATTCTACTAGAGGTAAATGTTCATCCCAGTTACCTTGGAATTCTAGGGTACATGCTCTCAGCATATCCTCCAATGTGTGAATCGTTCGTTCGCTCTGACCATCAGTTTGCGGATGGTAAGCTGTACTCAAACACAACTTGGTACCCAATTCCTCTTGTAGACTCCTCCAAAACCTTGAGGTAAAACGACTGTCACGATCGGATACAATCGTTAACGGAACACCGTATAGCCTCATAATTTCCTTCACATAAGAATTCGCAAGTTTATCCATAGACCATTTCTCGTTAGCAGCTATGAAATGTGCACTCTTAGTGAAGCGATCAACGACCACCCAAATCATGTCGTGACCGTTCCTTGTTCTGGGCAGTTTAGTCACAAAATCCATAGTGATATCTTCCCATTTACCCATGGTTACAGGTAAAGGTTCTAAACTCCCATACGGTTTCTGATGTTGTGCCTTAACCCTAGCACAAGTTACACACTCGGCCACATAATTAGCAACATCGAGCTTCATCGTCGGCCACCAGTAATAGGGTTTAGGTCCCTATACATTTTCGTACTGCCGGGATGAATCGAGTACATGGTCTTGTGAGCTTCTTCCATCAGAAGATCTCTTACTCCTCCCGTCTTAGGTACCCAAATCCTATCTTTGAATACCTTCAATCCTTGACCGTTTATATCAAACACCAACGTTTTACCCAAACGTTCCTCCTTCCGGTCATTTTTCTCTAAAGCTTCCTCCTGAGCTTTCTTTATACTTTCCACAATCGTAGAGACAACTTCAATTCTCAACGCTCTTGGCCTTTTCTTTTAAAGGTTCACCTTCCGACTGAGAGCATCAGCAACAACATTTGCTTTACCAGGGTGGTAAAGTATCTCACAGTCGTAGTCCTTGAGTAACTCTAGCCAGCGTCGTTGCCTCATGTTCAATTCCTTCTGATTAAAGAGATATTGAAGACTCTTATGATCAGTGAAAAGTTTGCATTTAGTACCATAAAGATAGTGCCTCCATATCTTTAAGGCGAATATTACCGCTGCCAACTCCAGATCATGAGTGGGGTAGTTCTTTTCATGCTCTTTCAATTGCCTCATGCATATGCAATCACTTTATCCCTTTGGGTCAGAACACAACCTAACCCAACTCCAGAGGCATCACTATAGACTGCGAAGTCATCAACTCCTTCAGGTAACGAAAGAATCGGTGCTTTACACAATCTCTTCTTCAACTTCTCAAAGGCTTCCTTATGCTTCTCATTCCAAGCATAAGTAACTCCTTTGTGGGTCAAAGCTGTTAATGGAGTAGCAATCGAAGAAAAGCCTTGGATAAATCTTCGATAATATCCAGCTAATCCTAAAAAGCTTCTAATCTCCGTAGGACTTTTTGGTTGTTCCCACTTCATCACAGCTTCAATCTTTGCTGGGTCAACCATTATTCCTTCTTGGTTAACCACATGACCTAAAAATTGGACTTCTTAAATCCAAAATTCACATTTGGAGAACTTTGCATACAGCTTCTCCTTCTTCAGGACTTCTAGCACCTCACGCAGATGCTTTTCATGCTCCTGCTTGCTCTTCGAATAAATCAAGATATCATCTATGAATACTATCACGGATTTATCAAGGTACGGTTTACAAACCCTGTTCATCAAATCCATGAAAGTTGTTGGGGCATTGGTTAATCCGAACGACATAACCAAAAATTCATAGTGTCCATATCTTGTTCTGAACGCAGTCTTCTCGATATCCTGCTCTCTCACCTTCAGTTGATGGTATCCCGACCTAAGATCGATCTTAGAGAAATAGCTCGAACCTTGCAATTGGTCAAACAGGTCATCGATCCTCGGCAACGGATACTTATTCTTTATCGTCGCTTTATTCAGCTCTCTGGAATCGATGCACATTCTCATGCTCCCGCTTTCTTCTTTACAAACAACACATGGGCTCCCCAGGGTGATGAACTAGGTCGAATGAAACCTTTGTCCAATAACTCCTGAAGTTGTGTCATAAGTTCTTTCATCTCTGTTGGTGCTAATCGATACGGTGCTTTTGCTATCGGCGTCGTTCCTGGTAACAAGTCGATACGAAATTCTACTTGTCGATCAGGGGGTAATCCGGGAAGATCTTCGGGAAAGACTTCCGGATAATCACACACCACCGGAATATTCTGCACCCCCTTCTTCTCCTTCTTAGCATCGATCACGAACGCTAGATATGATGTACATCCCTTGGCCAAACACTTTCTGGCTTTCATTAGGGAAATGATTCCAGATTTTACTCTACGTTTGTCACCATACACCATAAACGACTCTCTCCCTGGCGGGTTTACTTTTACTATCTTCTTCTTACACGATATTTCGGCGTCATTGGCGCTAAGCCAATCCATTCCTAAAACTATGTCGAATCCATTTAACTCGATAGGCAATAATTCCTCGTGGAACTTATTCCCATCCAAGTCAACGAGGATGTTTTTCATACGATGGCTAACAGGTACAAACTTGCCACTAGCAATCACGACTTATAAGGCACTAACTAGTCTATCTACAGGCAAAGCTAGTTTTCTACCAAATTCATGCGATATAAAGGAGTAATTGGCTCCAGAATCAAACAAAATTTGGGCAGGCAATTCGTTTACGAGAAAGGTACCTGAAGCGACATCGGTTTCTTCTTTCGCAGCTTCAAGTGTCATCTGAAAGGCTCTCGCCTTCGGCTTTGGTGGAAGATTGGGCTTTGCTGCATCCTTCCTCTTCGGACAGTCTTTAAAAACATGCCCTTCTTCATGGCACTCAAAACATACCCTCTTGTCGGACGGACACACGTTGGCATAATGCCCAGTCTTTCCACATTTGAAGCAAGTCACCCCCTCACTACATTTCCCAGAGTGCTTTTTCTTGCACTTCTTACACCACTTCACTTCACCTCCTCCTCCAAACTTCTTGGACTTTGAAAATTTGCTTTTCTTGTTGGAACCTGAAGTTCTTTCAAATTTTCTCTTTTCACCAACTTCTGCCCTCTCCAGACCCTTCTCTCTGATCTGAATCTCCACATTCTTAGCAGCCCAGATGGCGGCTTTCAAAGTGGTTGCTTGTTTAACCATCGGACCAAAGTCCGCTGGTAATCCGAGGGCAAACTTGTTGACCTTAGAGAGTTCAGTTGGAACTAGATGAGGAACGAGCTTCATGTTTTCCATATAACTAGCAGCGTATTCAGTAACGCTCATCTTTCCCTTCTTTAAATTCTGGAACTCATTATTTATTTCCAGAAGATCCTTCTCTTAGCAGTATTGCAATTTCAGCTGTACCACAAAATCTTCCCAAGATATCTTGCTAGCTTCTCCCTTGGGCATCGAATCAGCTAGTAACTTCCACCAGCTCAGTACACCAGACTTTAACAGAGGAATTGCAAGTGCGGTCTTTTGTTTGTTGCTGCACTCACAGCTTTCAAACATTGTCTCCATCTTGGAGATCTAGTTCATGACTTCCACCGGTGTCGGACTTCCAGATAGACACGGCGGTTTAGATTCCATGAAATCTTTATATTTGCATCTGCGTCCATCAACTCCTCCATCCTGGTTGTTTTGTCTAACTATCGGTGGGTTGGCTTGACCAAGAGTCCCACTGTAGTTCCCTCCAACTGATTGCCCTTCATTCAATACGGGGTGTTCAACAGGTATCGTAGTCTCTTCCCTATGCTGTTGTAGTAATCGCCTCGTCTCCTCCATATGGCGATCTAACATCATCTGCATCATTGCTTGTACCCCAGCCATCGTCATTGGCTCAGGTGCAGCTCCTACAACAGGTACTTGCTCAACTACTTGAGGTTGAGGCTGTTGATCCCTGTTTCCGTTTGCATTTGCAACTCCACTACGAGTTCTTGCCATTACAATCTATATACCGAATAAGGGGAATTTAGGTGTTTATCCTCGATAGGTATTTAAATTCCCTTATCACTCCGAAACGTTTACATGTTAGTTCTAATGTCGTAATCGTACGCTTAGAATCCTACACACATAAGGTTTCCAGATCCGGTCGGCAACAGACCATAGATCCGAACAATTAATGGCATATATGGCAAACATATAACATTTAGCACATAAGGGAATTTTAGGCATCTTTCCTAAAATAAACTAGTGCCTGTGTCTAAAATATGGTAGACACTCATCTCACAATCATCACTTAGCATTCTAAGTTTAAGTCTAGAAATCCTACAATTTCTTAGTTCGCTTAAACTAATACTCTGATACCAACTGTGACATCCCCTAATTTCTCGGCCAGAAAAGACCGATTTAATTTATGATTTTTAAAATAAAATCAGAGAAATCTTTTTAAAAGATGTTGCGGCATTGGTCCCCAAAACAAAATATGATAAAAGTATATCAAAACCTTTCTTTAAGAAATATATAATTTCATTTCATATCAAAACCTCGGGATGTCATGTTCCGATACAGATCAAAAGCATAAACAAGACATTATAAGCCTTTCAACAGTTATTTACAACTACTGGCCTATAATCCAAAAATCTCTCATCGTCCTCCGACTATGCTCGGGGTCCACTACCTGTAACATAAAAAGCTGAGTGGGTCAGGCTTGGGAGCCTGGTGAGCATATAGGGTTTTCAACCCACAGTAATAATAAACTTATTAAGTTCACCAATCACCAATAACCCTGATTACCCGTTCCCGTTATCCTCACTTTACGTCCCTAAACACTTATCACAAGGGACCTAGCCTAAAGAATATCATCGGGATAGACACTACTGCTAAGGGGTTTCCTCATCCATACATGTCCTAAAGGCAACCATGAGGGGGATGGAGTACAGCGAAGGAACACTCTAGTTCATTACACCTACAGGTTGCGGGCCTGCCAGTGTTCCACTGGATTGTCTAGAAAGTTCGTGGTCGTCATCCAAACTCCGCTAGATGACTGGATCTCAAATCACATCGAGGCCTCTCATCACTTTTATTTTATCACACATCACTATCTACCCATGTTTTACCCAGCATATTTGTAGATAAAAATACATATACAGTTTAAAACTTGTATAAAACATCAATTCAACAGTCACATCAGTTAAACAATTAATATAATTACACGTAGCACGGATTTCATATAAAATACTTCATATCTAGGTGTAAGATGAAGGTGACTATACACTCACATGTTTTGATGAAAATCGGGCAGCAATTCGTTTCCTAAAACGATCGTTTCTAATAAAACCGGGAGTTTTATTCAGAAACCGAGCTCTGCAGGGTCGGGCTTCGAAACCGAAAAGATAAATTTTCCGGGCTTCTCGGGCTCTTCGTGGCATATTCCGGGGGTTATAATCGATACCGGGGCTTTGGGGAATGTTAAAATGAAGAAAATATGAAGAAAGGGGCTAAAAGTGACAAAACTCCAAAAGTAACCGAGAAGGCTCGCATACCCTTCTATTTAAAGGGTTCCGAAGTCGACTTAAGGAGGAGAGGAGTCAGCATGCGAGGACACGCGTCAGCAGGGCGAAGGCGCGCAACACATGGATCGCATGTGCGAGGGTCTCGGTGGCAACCGCTGATTGGACCGAGGTCTAGTCCGAGACTTCGGACGTGGCACCCCCCCGCGAGACTCGGACATGTGATAGTAGACACGTGTCGGATCCTTAGTGGACCTCTTCGGATTTGCTCTTCGGTTCGGATGACTCACGAGATCGGATGACTCGGCAGCATTTCGGACACGTGGCTCGCATGACTCACCAATTTTGGACACGTGGCACGTTCTAAGCGAAGGTGACGTGGCCGAAGCCACCTGTGCGAAATTTCTCGGTTTTCGCGCCAAAACTTCTAAAATCCATAACTTTCGCATACGAGCTTCGTTTTTGACGTTCTTTATGTGCACGCGTAGGTAAAATTACGCTCTACAACTTTCGTTTAGACTTCGTCGGCTAATTTTGACTTTAATTTTTATATTATTATTTTTAACAGACCGGGACAGGAAATCCGTTAAAAATTCATAACTTCTTCATCCGACGTCCGTTTTCGTCTGTCTTTTTACCGTTGTGCTACAAATGACGAGACCTTCGATTCTCGTTTAGGTCGTGTCGGCTAAAAATCATTCGATCTAAAATTCGAGTTTTTAGCTGTCTACTGCTAAGCTGAAACTTCGAAAAATCATAACTTCCTCATACGAAGTCAGATTTGGGCGTTCTTTTTATACCTACTCTCGGTTTAACGAACACTACGAGTTTCTTTTAGATCACTAAGGCCAAAAAGTAGTTTATCAAAAACTCACGTTTTACGACATTCGGCCCCGTGCCGGTTTTATCGCGAAACTTCGACAGGTCATAACTTCTTCGTTATAACTCAGATTTCGGTATTCTTTATATATCCGTAATCCTTGTCACGCCCACTACAAGTTTCTTAATAGATATCGGCTTTATCTAATATTTATTTTTGACGCTCATTTTTATTCTTAATTAATTAAACCCTAATAATTAAGCATAAAACACATAATATTCACATAATTCCTTTTTCATTTCTTCAAAATGAGTTACAAAGGTTAACCTAGACTATAATGTCAATATTAATGCCTAGCCTAGAAACACGGGCATTACATTTCATATATCTTGAGGACTTACCATCCTCTTTTCCTGGTTGTTTCTAGAACAAAGATATCTCCCCGACCAAGACCCATCAGAAGGAACAACAACACTCCGCCACCGCCACCTCCACAATTCGATCCTGCCATGTTCCAAGCAGCAGTTACCGCCGCCGTAACTGCAACAATGACACAAGTGAACTTTGTTAGGGCTGGAGGTGGAACCGACCCCCAACGACAAGACGGAAGTCAGGGACATCAAAAGGAGTGTTCGTACAAGGACTTCATGACCGCAAAACCCAAGTCCTTCGACGGAAACAGAGGTGTTATCACCCTGAATCGATGGTTCGAGAAGATCAAATCCATCTTCGAAATTTGTGCCTGTTCCGAAGCCAACAAGGTGAAGTTCGCCGCCTGCACCTTCACCGACAGAGCTTTGACCTGGTGGAATGGTCGAGTCAAAACCCTAACCCTGCCAGTGGTTAATGTCATGGGTTGGGAAAGACTGAAGTAACTCATGCTTGCGGAATACTGCCCGAGGGGCGAGGTGCAAAAGTTGGAGCACGAACTCTGGAACTTGAAGATGAAGGGTTCCGACATCGCTGCCTACACCGCTAGGTTCTGTGATCTGGATCTCCTCTGTCCGGGAATGGTTACCCCGGAAAGCAAGAAGATAGAGAGGTACATATGGGGACTGACGGCCCCAACCAAAGGAAATGTCTTGGCTGCTAGACCGACTACATTTGAGAGTGCCAAGGATCTGGCGCAGATTCTGGTCGATCTGGATGAGGCAGCAGCGGTCGCCGAGCCACAAAAGGAGAGTGGTGGGAAGAAGAAGAAATTTTGGAACAAACGCAAGGGCCAGTCTTCTCAGGAGCCCTCCAAGAAACAACAAACGGTGGCAGTCCACGCTGCTACTACCCCTGCAGCAGTTCTCGTTACTCCAACGAACCTCAGTTGCTATGCTGGAAAATACCTCTGTGCAAAAAGTGCAACTACCATCATCAGGGACAGTGCCGGGAGATGTCATGCACCAGCTGTGGCAAGAAGGGACACACAACTCGATTCTGCAAAGGACCAGTCCAACCAACCAATCAGGCTCCTGGAGCAGGTGTTGGTCAAGCCTGTTATGGCTGTGGAGAGGTTGGGAACTTCAAAAGAGATTGTCCCAAGGCAACAACAGGTGGCAATGCAGGAAGGGTGCTGGCGATGGGCCAGGAGGAAGTGGTCGTTGATCCCACCATTGTTACGGGTACGTTCCTCCTTGACAACTCTTATGCATGCATTCTTTTCGACTCTGGTATGGAAAGGAGTTTTGTTAGCCATGCATTCAAACATATAATCAAATGTAAATCCCAACCTTTAACTGAAACATTTACCGTCGAGATGGCTAACGGAAAGAAAGAGAGCACTAACGACATATTCATAGGATGTACTATTACCCTAGACGATCATTCCTTTCTCATCGATCTTATGCCCGTTTCCATAAAAAGCTTCGATGTCATTATCGGCATAGATTGGTTGATCCCCAATCGTGCTGATATCCTTTGCTACGAGAAAGCCATCCGCCTCAAACCTCCCTCTGGTGAAGCCCTCACTATTTACGGCGATAAACTCAGTTCGAACCTTCATATCGTTTCATGCATCAAAGCCCAGAAATATCTGCGGAAGGAGTGCCATGCGTTTCTAGCTCATGTTGTTGATGAAACGCAAAAAGTTAAAGACCTCGAGAGCATCCCCGAAGTCTGCAACTTTCCTGATGTCTTCCCCGAAGATCTTCCAGGGATTCCTCCCGAGCGTCAAGTTGATTTTCGTATCGATTTAATCCCCGGAGCTACTCCTGTAGCTAAATCCCCATACCGTTTAGCGCCGGCAGAAATGCAAGAGTTATCCAGCTAGCTCAATGAGCTGATCAACAAAGGATTCATAAGATTGAGTTCCTCACCCTGGGGAGCCCCGATCTTATTTGTGAAGAAGAAAGATGGATCCTTCCGGATGTGCATTGACTACCGAGAGCTGAACAAGCTTACCATCAAGAACCGCTATCCCTTACCCATAATCGACGACCTCTTCGACCAACTCCAGGGAGCCAGTTACTTCTCCAAGATAGACCTAAGATCAGGGTACCATTAGTTACGAGTTCACGAGAATGATGTTCCCAAGACAGCATTCTGAACTCCTTATGGACACTACGAGTTTGTAGTAATGCCCTTCGGTCTAACCAACGCACCGACAGTATTCATGGACCTGATGAATCGGGTGTGCCGCCCTTTCCTAGACAAGTTCGTGATCATTTTCATTAACGATATACTTTTCTATTCGCGGAGCGTGAATGATCATAAACAGCGTTTGAGACTAGTGCTAGAAATATTAAGGGTGCAGAAATTATATGCAAAATTTTCAAAGTGTGAGTTCTTGATCAGGAAGGTAACTTTCCTTGGTCACGTGGTTAGCGAGGAAGGCATACACGTGGACCCTTCCAAAATCAAAGCGATCGAGAGTTGGTCAGCACCAAGGACACCCACAGAAATCCGCCAATTCTTGGGTCTCGCTGGCTATTATCGCAGATTTATCCAAAACTTCTCCAAAATCGCTAAGCCTTTAACCACCCTGACACAGAAAGGTGTAACCTTTAGTTGCAGAGAAAAGCAAGACACTGCGTTTCAAACATTGAAGTAGGCCCTATGCAGCACACCTATCTTGTCCCTGCCCGAACGAACGGAAGATTTCATTGTCTACTGTGATGCATCCAATCAGGGCCTAGGCTGTTTGCTCATGCAGCGAGGAAAGGTTATCGCCTATGCCTCGAAGCAGTTGAAAACACACGAAGTCAATTACACAACTCACGATGTAGAGTTGGGAGCAGTGGTCTTCGCATTAAAGATCTGGAGACATTATCTTTACGGAACCAAGTGCACTGTCTTCAGCGACCATAAGAGCCTACAACACATCTTTGATCAGAAAGAATTAAGCATGAGACAGCGGCGATGGGTAGAGCTACTCAGTGATTACGAGTGCGAAATACGCTACCATCCCGGCAAGGCCAATGTGGTAGCAGATGCCCTCAGCCGAAAGGAGTATTCAGGTCGTAGGGTGAAGGCATTGACTATGACCATCCATTCCCGATTATCCACACAAATCCGAGAGGCTCAGCTGGAAGCTTTAAAACCAGAGAATATGCCGGATGAAGCCTTGAGAGGAATGGAAAAGAACTTAGAGGTCAAAGGAGACGGAGCTTACTATTTCATGAACCGGATCTGGACCCCAAAGTACGGTGGTTACAGGGAGGTTGTCATGAACGAATCTCACAAGACTAGATACTTCGTTCACCCAGGTTCAGATAAGATGTATTTGGATCTCAAACAACTCTATTGGTGGCCAAACATGAAAACAGAAATCGCTACCTTCGTGGGCAAGTGCCTGACTTGCGCCAAGGTGAAGGTAGAATATCAAAAGTCCTCAGGTCTACTTCAACAGCCGGAAATACATGAGTGGAAGTGGGAAAGGATTACAATGGATTTCATCACCAAGTTACCCAGATCTCCGAATGGGCACGACGCCATCTAGGTAATTGTCGATCGACTGACTAAATCCGCTCACTTCCTGCCAATCAAGGAAAACTTCAAAATGGAGAGACTGACATGAATCTATATTCGAGAAATAGTCCGCCTTCATGGTGTACCTATATCCATTATCTTCGATCGAAATAGCAGGTTTACCTCGAGATTCTGGCAATCGCTACGGAAGGCTCTTGGAACTAAGTTGGATATGACCACGGCTTATCATCCACAGACAGATGGCTAGAGTGAGAGAACAATTCAAACATTGGAAGATATGTTGAGAGCCTGCGTCATAGATTTCGGCATGTCATGGTACATTCATTTCCCCTTGGTCGAATTTTCCTACAATAACAGCTATCATACCAGCATCAACACCGCGCCGTTCGAAGCCCTCTATGGCCGTAAGTGCCGATCCCCTCTGTGCTGGGCTGAAGTGGGTGACACGCAGCTAGTCAAGGGTCAAATCCCCGACAGCACTCTCACGGGTCCTGAAATCATCCGAGAGACGACCGAAAGGATCGTACAAATCAGGGAACGATTTAAAGCGACAAGAGACAGACAAAAGAGCTACGCCGATAAGAGATGAAAACCCTTGGAGTTCCAGGTTGGTAACCGTGTTCTGTTGAAGGTCTCACCCTGGAAAGGCATGATACTCTTCGGAAAGCGTGGAAAGTTAAATCCAAGATACATCGGACCATTCGAGATCCTCGCTAGGATCGGTCCCATAGCATACAAACTCCAGTTACCTCGAGAACTTAGCAACGTACATCCTGTCTTTCACGTCTCGAACCTAAAGAAGTGTCTGTTCGATGAGACACTTGTCATTCCCCTCGATGAGATCGAGCTAGACGAAAGTCTACACTTCGTGGAGGAACCAATTGAAATCATGGACCGTGAAGTCAAACGAACGAAACAAAGTCGCATCCCGATAGTGAAGGTTCGCTGGAACGCCAAGCGGGGACCTGGATTCACTTGGGAGTGTGAGGATTCAATGAAACAGTAGTACCCTCATATTTTTCCAAGTCCATAATTTGTATCTCTATTCTTGAATTTCGGGACGAAATTCCCTCTAACGGGGGGATGATGTGACAACCCGAAACTTTTCCGTTTCCATTATGCGATTTCCGTTAATAAAATTTGAATTTTATTAATCTTCCGTCGAACCTTTGATTTAGAAAATCATCTGGTGTTATATAATTAAACTTATATATGCAAGTCATAACCAAAACCGCGCGAAACTCGAATTATCCTCGAAAAACATCATGTTCACGGCCTGACTGGAGTTTACGGCCGTAAACCTGTTTACGACCGTAAACTCGTTTGCGGCCAGCGTCGGGTGGACCCCACCCACCGACCACAAAACCCCTATAAATATGAGACCTCCACCCTCATTTGAACACCTTTGACCGAAAACTCTCTCTTTCTCTCTCTAAAACTCTTGACCGTAAACACCTAGAAGGCCTTCAATCTTCGAGAAAACACCGAGAAACACCGTTTAGAGTTATTTTAGGGCATCTGGAACACATTTCTCTTCAAAATCAGCACCCTTGTTCTTGAGTTTACGGCCCATCTTCAAAGGCCGTAAACCCGTTTACGGCCCATCTTCAAAGACCGTAAACCCAGTTCACGACCGTAAACTTTTCACGGCCGCAAACTCTTCTTAAGTGGTGAAAACTCGTTTTCTCGATTCAAGCAGGTTCCGGTAACATTCCTTAACCAAAAGCAAGTGTTTTTCTAACACTTTATCTAACGAAATCGCTAATTTAGATACATATATGTATTTATTGATATTAGGATTTCGTTAAGTGCCACGTACAACAACCCGAGGATCTTCGTTTCCAGTGGACGTTCCCACACAACAACAGTGAGTTCATACCCCTACGCTTTCTCCGAGTTTTTCATGTTTTCAGGGGGGGGGGGGGGAATACAAGCAAAAGTACAAGGAAACTTGTGCTCAAAATATATTATTTTGTTTAAGATAATTACATTTTCAGTATACTTTTAACACGGAAAACAGTTTTACCAAACGATTAAGAAATCAACTCGTAGAAACGGTTTTCAAAACTAGAGCAATGAACTTAGGAATCATGTAGTAAAACGTATTACTTTATAAAGGATTCATGCAAATCATAAAAAGGATTTTCCATATTATTACTTGTAAATTTGTTAGTCTAGTTGGAGACACGTCCTTGGTAACACTCACCACCGAAACAGAGTGTAGAACTAGCACTTATGACCAGAATCTCTTGTAGGGATAGTGTGACTGTTGTGTATAGATCTATACGGGACTGACTATCCCGCACCTCGCTGCTAGCTACAGTGGGACCGGCAGGTCTACGGGTGACAAAGTCATAAAGGATATTGGCCCCGATACGTGCCATATCAAGTTAATGTATGGTTATAAAACTCACAATGTAGATAACAGAGATTTACTTTTGTAATAACGAATCAAGTGAACTAACCTCAAAGTAATAACCGATTTGATTACTGGAGGGTATTAACCGTACCTTCAGGATTTAGTTCATCATTTTTTCTTTTCATTAGTTTTATTTATGTAATAAGGCTAATACACCTCACTGGGAGTAACCAGGGCTTTTTAAAGAAAACTACGTTTATCGATATAAGTATGGTAGATACTTGTACACCTCAGTTTAGAACGGATAACCAACCATCAACTTTTAGGGAAAATATAGGATTTTTCCGGGATAACTCGGCTTTTCATAAACGGATTGTTTAACAAGTAACCAACGAATATTCATATTCATTCCACGACACCTTGGATTGTACATATATTGTATGAATCTGGGAGTCATGGAAGAAACAGGCTTTCGAACACGCTTTTCATAAGAAAATATAGGATTTTCTTGAGGAACACTTTTCAAAAGGATTCAAGAACATTTTTCCACCAAAATTGAATGCTTATGAACTCACCCGCTTTATGCTGATATTCTTTCAAACTGCTTGTATTATCAGGAAATCAGTAGACAGGTACTTCTTGGATTTGGAGAAGCCGAAGCAATAAGAGTCATGTTGTTTATAATTTACATACTTTTGATGTAATTAAAACAAGTTTCAATCTGATGTAAACATTTTTCTTATATATGTATCCACTGTACTGGTTGTGTTGCTATGTTTCCTATTATTCATTGGTTGTGATGCTAAACATGACTTCCTCCACCCCGGAACGATTCCGCCATTCCGGTTTCGGGGTTTGACAGCTAGCAAGGAGCAAGAGGCCAAACACGATAATTACAAATTGTTTACATGTGGATTTTAGAATGGTTAATATCAAATGTTCGTCATTAGACCCTCTTGATGATGATCAGATTGATGTTATCTAACCTATTATATTACTTTGGATTAAAGTAATATCAATATCCATGGAAATACATATGAAATAAAATGCATATTGTTTTAAGGGAGTATATATTCAACAGTTTGTCTCACTAGATGCGTTTTTTCTTTTCTCATATTTCGCATAAATTTTTAATTTTTATTGAAAATTTCACAATATCGAGAAGTGTTGAAGTTTAAACTTTAAAGTAACTTTGACTTTAGCTATCACTTTTGTTATTTAAAAATATTATATAAATTTCGAACTTCTACCCCTCAATTTACTTCTGTTCTTAACTCTCTTTTTAAAAGTTTACTATTATAAAGTTTTTATTTGAAAATATTATTAACTAGAAAATGGTCCAATGATTGATGGAATAATTAAACTGAAAAGAAACAAACAATGATTTTTTTCATTTTAATTTATAAAAAAAAAAATCAAATCGAAATATGATTAACTTATCAAAACCTCGTTTCAAATTTATTGACGACCTCTTTAACACTAGAGGTGGCAATCGTGTGCCGTGTCGGGTTTGTGTCGCGTCGAAACATTAAACGAGTTGAAAGTTCTTAATCCTAACCCGATCCGTTTAATTAATGTGTCGTGTCAATCTGTTTATTTTCGTGTTGAGTTCGTGTCTGGTCTCGTGTTAGGGTTTAAAAGATTGAAATATACCGTGTAGGTTAAAAGATTGAGCATGTTAAAGGAATATGAGTTTGGTAGACAGAACGAAAAAAGCTAATAGTTTGGTGGCAAAATAGATGAAGTAATAGGAAGTTCAGATGACAAAATTAAAAGGGTAGGAGTTGGTGAGGCAGAAGACAAGATCATGAGGACGAGAGAGTGGTCAAAGAGACTGTATAGTTTGGGACAAAACGGAAAAACTGAAAATGAAGTCTTAATCTAGACGGCTAAGTCATTTCAACATTACAAAACGAACTTATTGTTTTGGTTTTGTATATTTCTAGTTTATTTAAATAAATCAAAAAACTTGCATATAAATAAACATGTCATTTTCGAGTAATATTCAAGTTGAAATTGTCAACCCTAACTTTACCTGTTTAATTTTCATGTCGTGTCGTGTCAACCCGTTTTTTTAAACGAGTTGAAATATTTTACCCAAATCCATTTATTTCGTTTCGATTTCGTGTCGGGTTTCATGTCGTATCAATCTTTGCCACCTCTATTTAACACCCATATTTGAGACATTTTTTTCTCAATATACAACAAAAACCATCTACGAGGTAAGTAACACAAATAACTACTGTAACCTGATTTTATAGCTAATATTATCAAGAAAAGTGTATCATGTTTATAAGTTAAGTAATGGTCAAGACATGTCTTTTATTGGAAGTATGTGAAAGAATGAATGTTAAACAAGTGTTGGTGTGTAAATTGAAGAAAATTCATGTACACTATGTCGTTTACAATCTTATAAGTAAAAATATAATCCTTTTAGCTGAAGTAACATAAAAGAAAGTTGTAGTTAACTTGAATATAAACGCATGGATATAAAAATCATCAAAATTCGAGATTGTATGAAGAATTTATGGTCATCTGAAGTTGAGAAGTAAAAGTACGCTACTTAAATAGGAAAAAGGAAGGAGACATGGATGTGTCCCTTGGGACACGAGCCACATGTATCTTTCGAGTACCCAAAAACAAATTATTAAACTATGTTGGTATTCTGGACCCTTTAAGTGAGACACGAGTCGTGTCCATGGGGAACACGGTCGTGTCCAAAGTTCGAGCATCACTAGTCATTTTTAAAGGCTTAAGTCGGTCTTTAGGCTCCGTTTCTCTTTCACACACATTTGGAGCTTACTAGGGGTGATTTTTTTTGGGAGCTAAACATTTTGCTGCATTAATTGATATAAGTGATTTCGTGATTATCACACATAATGTTGTTAGAGTTACGAAGCTCGTGTAGCTTACTTTTACTTTTTGTGTGCTTTACATGATTAGGTAAACTGAGAAATAGTAGAGCTGTAGATGGATGATAACGTCTGCCTCAATCTTTGTACTACTTTTATCGTGTACAATCATTTTGATAACTTCTTGTATTTAGCCGGTTAATATAAGTGTATACTGAGCTGTTTTATATAAATAAAACCGGAAAATTTAGGTGTCCTTGTATTGATTTGCTAGGTGTTACACTTATATATCCGTTTACTCTATAATCTCATATTTATCATTCATGAATATTTCATTTGTTTGATTTTGATCTTGTTTAATTGAATTGTGTTTTAATTATTTCATAAATATTTTGTATATAACATATTAAACGTTAAAAGAACATTTCATGCTCTTCTTTCAGGACGTTGCCCACACTATCCCTGATTGTCCCAATGTGGGGCCATCCCATTTATAGTGATGCATCATGAAAACTATAATAGATGACTTTTTCAAAGAGAATTTTTATCACGACTTGCCTTTTTTTTTTATCTGATATTATCATGGTAAGATAATAAAATTTTATTTTAAAGTGACATCGTTACTATCCAATATATCCTACAAAATGACCATTAACTTTTTCTGCCCGTCCGTTTATAAACCATCTTAACTTATTCATCAGAAAGAAAATACTTTAACAAGGTGTTATGTAAGTGTCAATGTTGTAAATATATGAAGACATAAAAAGATAAAACAATGTGTAAGATAAAACGTTAGATTTAATTTGTGTGTGTGGGTGAATAGAGAGACATTGAAAAGGAAGGTACATGTGAAGTTTTAGATTGGTGTTTGGAGAGGCAGAAAGAGATGTGTGAGAGTGGGTCCCAAGGTTGTGTTGGATGGTAGGGAGTGGGTGACAGTGGCTCACATGAACTCCTTTTCCATTTGCCAGAGGGAATCTATTTTCCCTTTTAAACACTATTCATATTTACAATCTTCCTTTCAAGTAGATGTCTCTAAAAATGGTAGGATGTGTAATTCATTGAATAAAAATATAATCTAAATCATTTGATAGGTCTAAAATAAACGGCCCCATATATATAAAAATAAAGTAACAAAAGTTTAAAAGAAAAAACTTGTATTTTTTTTTAATAGCTAAATTATACTAACTACCCAGAATCTAGAAAAAAAATCTAAGGTATGGTTTTGTAACCAACTTTGAGTTCAGAGTTTTATATGCACAAGTCACTTTGATTTAGAGTGTTCTATACACAAGACATTAACAAGAATGAGAAACTATTCTATCTAAAATATTTTCTTTTATGAAAGTTTCATGCTTCAAACAGCAAGAGATTAAAACAAAAAAGTTTGGTTTCAATTTAGAATCTTTTCAATTATAAAATCAAACCATCACTTGTTCTAAAAAGTCAAAAGCTTAAAAGTATAAAAGATAACATGGTAAATGATCCCTTTTGATTTAAGTTCTAGCTAATCTTAAGAGGTTTCAAAACCAATAAAACAAAAACATGCTTCGAAAAATATAATACAAAAATGAGAACCAAAGTGACTAGTGATTTGCTTTCAATCTAATTCCTTAGCTTTGTTGTAATTTTGATGGAAACATAAGTAAGAACAAAAAACAGAATACATAAAGTAACTAAAAAAAACAGAATACAGATATTAAATGGAAACCCTTATGGGAAAATACAAAAGACACTAAAGTGTTGTTTGTTTTTTCTAAGGCAAAATGTCTGCAGTCTGTGGACTACATCTGTAGACCTCTGCAGTAGAAGAGGTGGACCAAACGTCTGCAGTCTGAAAAAAGAAGACTGATTGTTTTTTTAACATCTGCGGGCTACCAAAATAAACTTAAATCTAAATAAACTGATTTTTTTAAACTTCAAAGTGATTTTTTAATATTTTTATGACTTTGTTATAAATAATTAACAAATCTAGATCAACTTTTATGTATTATTGTATAATAAATAAAAATAAAAATGGTATGAATTAACGTATATATTTGATAAAACCAACAACTTTGGTTGCAAAGTTATAACTAAACATTATAATTAGGGATCAAAGAATTTGATACATAAATGGATGAAAATAAACTTCGATATTTTCAATTAAATCCATTAAAAATGTACCATAAATATTTTCTCGAGAAATTGACGATACTGTATTAAATAATGTTTTACAAAATTTGGCAAAAAATATAAGAATATATTATGATTTTTTGTTCATATTTATATAAACAACTTCAACGATTATTATTGTAATAAATCTTTATTTATAATTTTGTCAAAAATATCATGTTTGTATCGTCGAACGTTTTATTTTTTAAGTTTTGTAATTTTATTTTTCAAATTGTTTATCATTAATAAAGTTGGAAAAAATATAAATTAAAAAAAAAACTTAAAATAAAATAAAGATATATGTGTTTTTTTAGGCTAGAAGATGTCTGAAGATATTAGAAGACTCTGGTCCACATCTGCGCCAAGAAGAGGGCGCACAGACATTTTTTGGTCTGCAGTCTTCAAAAAAACAAACAGTCTGCGAAGGCTAACGTCTGCGCGTGGTCTGGGCGGCGCAGACAGAAGAGGCCACGCAGATCTGCAGACAAAAAACAAACACCACCTAAACTTGTATTACAAATAATATCGATAAAAGGAGGACGTAAGAAGGGTCATAAGAGAATGGTTGTGAGAGAATGTAAATAATTTGATATTTTTAGGTGAACGGTCGCGAGAGAATGTGAAAATTTTGGTACAAATCTTCCGATGATTCTATTTAGCTTCATGTTTGCAAATAAATTTGCAAAAACAGTTTGTTGGTCATAGTTGTAACAAGTGATGAAAATGCTAAGATGACGGAATTTTATTAAGTGTGCGTCTACAAATATTCTGTTGAAGTATCTCGGTTTGATAGTTGGTTGGTTCCGGTATGAGAACTAATTCCTACACAATAATTTTTCTTCATACATAAGGCGTATTCGGCAAAAATAGCTGGTAGCGGTTAGCAGATAGCTTGTACCTGGTAGCGTTTGTTAAACGCTACATGAAGTAGCATTTGAATTTGTAACGTTTTGTTTAAACTAAACGCTAGAAGTTTGTAGTGCCAAACGAGTTTTTCTGTTCAAAATGAAACATTTTGTCAAACGCTAGAAGCTTGAAGCGCTCAAACACTCCATGCCGAACACGCCCATAATAATTTGTGTTTGAAAATGTTGTATTATAAAAGTGTATATAGAATAAATTATTCTATATGAAGAAAAATTGTTGTGTAAAAATCACTTCTATTCCAATATATCTAGGGTGGATAATTGAAAACCAGTCAAGTTCATGAAAAAACTTTATACTTAGAATATTAACACTCTCTATAGGTGGTTAGTTAAGTAGGTTTTGGGTAGTCTATGCATCTACATTATGTCGATTTTACGGGGCTCCGAATTTCATTATTAATTGTAGAGATTGTCTATGAAAAAAGGTTTTGTTTTGTTTTGTTTTTTTTTTTTTTTTTTTTTTTTTTTTTTTTTTGTTTTTTGTAAGGCAAAGATTTTTAGGAGAAATGATTTTTTGTTGGATTCAGATGTCTAAGCTCATAACTAAATTGATATATTTTTGTAATTAAAAGCAAAGTCCTTTTTTGGTTGACCTCACAACTAGAAATAGCTAGAAATGATATTAGGAGAGAGAAAAAAATGATTTTTTAATATAATATGTGAGTGATTAATATATATAATTGATACGTTAATTTATTATGTGATTAATAAATTAATATGAGATTAATAGTTAAATAATTGATTTGATAATTTATATGATTAATAAATTAATATGAAAACAATAAGAATTATTTAATTATTAATCAGAATTAATATAGAATTAATTTGGGATTAATTAGAATTAATTAAAGGTGTAAAGGGTGAATTGTATGAAACATTCCAAAAATATGCTCCAAAAATTTCTTTTTAAAATCATTTAAGAAAACCATAATGCATCAACATCATAATAAAATCACAAGTCATGTATCCAAAACATCATATCCAAATATTGTATTAAAATATCAGAGTCTAAAACATCCCAAGCTATAAACTGTGGTGTGTGTCATGCAGTCATCCCGAGCTCTTCCCCTTGCTAGTGGAAGTACCTGAAACCAAAACTGAAAATTGTAAGCACGAAGCTTAGTGAGTCTCCCCAAACTACCACATACCATATAACATGCAACTAGGAGATACGGGGCCCGTCCAGACTCCGTTAACTGGGAAATACGGGCCCCACCCAAACTCCGCTGGCTATGAGATGCGAGCCCCGCCCACACTCAACTACTATGAGATACGGACCCCGCCCACACTCAGCTACTAAACATACATACAAGTATCACACAGACAACAAGTATAGCTACATCTATCAATCAACCATATATCTATACTCAAACTAAAGTATGAGATGCGGGCCCCGCCCACACTCGGCTAACTGGGAGATACGGGCCTCGCCTACACTCGGCTACTAAACATGTATATACGGGCCGACCTTGGTGCCTTAGACACGTCCTACTGGAAGAAAACTCACCTCGCAAAGCTGACTACTGAAATCTCTAGTGAGGAATCTCTGACGGCTGCTCCCACGACTCCCCGACTACTATTATCACAATAACACTTAGTCAAAAACCTGATAATTCTCCTTAGGGTAAAATGACCATTTTACCCATGGTCAAAGTTAACGCTTTGGTCAAAGTCAACCTTCTGGTTGACCCAAATCGTCGAGATGCTCAATCAACTCGTCGAGTCCTAGAACCTGAAATTGCGAGCCAACTCGTCGAGTCTCCCCCCTTCTCGTCGAGTTCCTAGGCTATTCATAGTCGCGATCTACCGAATCAACTCATCGAGTCCCTTCACCGACTCGTCGAGTTCTACCTTAAGCTAAAACGGGGCAAACCAACTCAACTCGTCGAGTCCCTCTATGGACTCGCCGAGTTCCTCTATCTGATTGAGCCATCTTAATGGATTAAGCTCCTACCCTTCAGATCCAATCTCCATACTTCATCTACACACTGGGAATACACTTTTAAGGGTAAAGTTTCCAACTTTACCCGCTATTAGTCCTTCTTAATGGGTTCAGCTCAAACCCTAACTCTCTAGAACATAGATCTTGGTCCACAAGCCATAATACTCTAAACCAAAGCACACTATAATAGATGTAGGCCTTGGACATCAGTTGGACACATAAAGTTCCAAGCTTTCCTTCCATGCATGGCCTTTTAGAGCTAAAAAGACCATAATAATGATTTTAAGCTTGCATGAGGCTTCCATGGTCATAAAGTTTGCACCTTTATGCCATGGAACCCCTTCTAGATCCCAGATCTGAAATTTAAGTCACTTGGGACGTCTAAATCCCAAAGACCAAGGTTCTTGAACCAAAACCCTCATAAAAATGGAAGTAAGTAGATCTAATGAATGAATGATCAAGTTAGAGACTTGATTACCAGAAAGTGATGAGGATGGAAGGAAACCCTGGATCTACTATATTCTCCTTGAACCTTCTAGCTCCTTCATCTTCTTCTAGCTTCAAGAACACATAAAATCACTCAAGAATGGCTCACACACTCACAAAATGCTCTAGGGTTTCGTGGATTAGGGTTTAGGACTTGGAGGCTGGAAATGAGGCCAAACGGTGGGGATTAAGATGCTTAAATAGGGTGAAAAACCCCGAAATTAGGGTTTCACTCTGGCAGACCTAATCGTCGAGTCGAGGGCTCTCGACTCGTCGAGTAGATAGCTTAAAACCCGCGTCCAAGACTCGTTTCTACTCGACGAGTCCGTGGCTTCCAACTCGTCGAGTAAATATAAGAAAATGAATAATTTATGAATAAAATTGTACCAGAACCCAGGCGTTACAATTCTCCCCCACTTGTCTTAGACTTCGTCCTCGAAGTCTGCTGCAGCTGGAAACAACTCCGGGTAGTGCTCCCTCATATCCTCCTCGGGCTCCCAAGTCCACTCAGAACCCTTGCGGTGCTGCCACTGCACCTTCACTAACTGAACAACCTTGTTCCTCAAGGTTTTCTTCTTGCAATCCAGAATCGCCACTGGCCTCTCAATATAGTTCAGGCTGTCGTCAACCTGAATATCCTCTAAGGCCACTATCGCTGAATCATCCACTAGGCACTTCCGTAGCTAGGAAACATGGAACGTGATGTGGATCTGGCTAAGCTCTGCTGGAAGATCCAGTCGATACGCCACCTTGCCCACCCGGGCTATAACCCTGAAAGGACCAATGTATCTAGGGCCCAGCCGATGGGTTTTTAGCATAACAATATCCTATGGTGTTCATGCAACCCTAATTGCTTTGGATATAGGTTTTTCAAATTTGAACATACAACTATGAATACCAAAGCAATAACCCTATAGCTAGCATACATATATCGAAAATCACATATGATTAGGGTTAGAATCTTTACCTCTCTTGTTATGTAGCAATAACAATTTTAATCCTTCTTGATCTTGACTTCTGAAAGCCTAGTGCCCCAAGTGCTGCACCTCTAATGGAGTCACAAACACCCAATGCAAGGACGATGACTTAGGATAGAAGGATTTCGGCTAGGGTTTCTTTCATGAATGCTTAGGCCAAAAATCACCTTGTATGGGGTCATATATATAGGTGTGGCTGTTAGGGTTTTCAGGTGGAAACCCTAATACCTAACTTAGGCAACAAGCAGCCCATGAACTCCTTCCTTAGAGCTCATAGACGAAATCTTATAGGCTTCCCCATAAATCTCGTCCACTCCACTCTATGGAGTCCATCAGCCCAATTATGCAATTATCAATGATGTGCATAACAGTCCCCCAATTATTTAATCGGTCTCTTTTTACCACTAAATTAATTCCAAATTAATTTCTGATCAATACTAAATAAATAATATTATTTCCAAATAATATATTAATCTTGTAATATATTAATAAAACCATTTTAAGTACCAATTTATTATTCACATAATAAACTCTACTCTCTCTCCTCTTGTTATCCTATCAAGTTTCATGAGTGAAGGCAACCCAAAAGCACTATGCTCATAATCAAATCAGGTACATACCAAAAATAGTTATGGGCTTAGACACCTAATCCAATAGGCTCCCACTTGGATAAGTGTAATAACTATTATTGCAAGTACGACTTCAGAATCTGATTAGCAATCGTAGCTTTCAAAAGCCGCTGTCGAAATCTGATCTTATCAGCAACGCGTCCTTTAGATAAGGGATCATGTTGGTGCATGGAAATGCTCCACAAATATGAGTGTTTATTAGGTTGTATTTTCCCTTTATTGTATTTATGGTGTAAATACTCTCCCACTATATAAAGGGAGAGTTGGTCATTTATTATTTAAGCTAGCTCATTTACTTTTCTTAGAGTTACACTTTTCTCACAATGTAATCTCTAGAGAGAGAAAGTTGGTGGGTTCTCCCACCCAGGGAGAGTTTCTCTCCCACCATGATCTTCATGAATATTATTATTATTCTCTCTTGTTCTTGGTCTTTTATGAACTCATAATATGTTCTTGGTGTTCATACTTACAAAAACACGATTAATCTCGAGATATCCTTCTTCCGCACTCACCGTTCGTTATAAAAATGGGTCTCTCTACAATTGGTATCAGAGCCGTACCTTGAAGATCTCACGATTATTTCAAGGGAACGACTCCCATTCGGTGATTATCTTGTGATTTTTCCGTGTTTCTGCAAGAAAATTTTTTCGGGTTTCTTACCGGAATTTTTTTTATGAGTTCGTTCTTAGCTCTATTTTCTGGGTGATTCTATCTTAATAAATAAATTGTTGCTACTGCTGCTCGTTCTATTTATTGCTGGAAGAAGATGTTCTTAAAAGTTTATTATTTTTGCTGTTGAAGAAATGAAGAAAAATGGGAAGAGAAATTAATTTTGTGGTCTCCAAATTGTTGAATAATTTGCTCCAGAAGTTCTTTTATTCTTGGATGAGAAGACACAATTAATGAGCTTATTTTCTTTGAAGTGGTGCTCTTTTTTTTACCCAACAGCTTGGAAATCTTCTGGAGGTATGAAGCTTTTATTCCTCTTTATTCTTGCTGTGAATCTTAATTTGAAGAAATATGGACGTAATATGTGTTTGTATAAAGCACCTTGTCCTTGTTACTCTTTTAGGTAAAGAATATTCCACTATTTGCTCCCTCAAAAAGACAAAAACCATGTGACATTGTCCTTTCCCATCACCTTTTGTCCCCTAAAAACCCCCTGCACACTCCTCTTTTTGCCTTCCCAAGACCCACCTTTGACTTAGAATGCTTTATAAAAAGATTCTCTTATTAAAATATGAATAAATGGCCTTTGCGGTACCATTTTTTCATGAAAAAATAGCATTTTTCGTCACCTGTTCAGCCCTTCTCAGCCCCCCGGACCGCAGCCAAAAACTGCCTACCGGAGTCCCCTTAGAAGCCTACCCGCAACCCTTCTCAGCCTTTGATCCGAGGTCCTCAATGTCCCTATCCGCAGCCTCGGTCAGCAGCCCTAGAACCGCAGCCAAAAAACCCTCAGTTGCCCTCGGTTCAGATCGCTTCTTACTTCTGACCGAAGTCTTCCCTCGGACCGCAACCTCGGACCGTAGCGCCGGACCGCAAGCGCTCCACTGCAGTTCGAACCACGGCTAGCTTACCTCCTTGGCACCGCATTGCAGCTACTGCAGTCACGCCTTCTATGCGTCCGCACCCAAGTCAGTCCATCCGCGACCAGCTCCCTCGTCCGCACCCAAGACCCCCACCGTGTCCATCTGATCCGCAACCACCTACCTGACCCGCTGTCCCCTTCCATCCGCACCCAAGACCCCCACCTTCCCCTCTGATCCGCAATCACCTCCCACCCTAGCCACCCTCTCTCATCCGCAACCTTCCCTAGACCCTCCTCCATCAGCAGCCTTCGGCCCTCCTTCCTCCTTCCCTTCCTCCTTCTTCTTCCTTCAGCCCCTCCTTCCTCCTCCTTCCTCCATCCTTCTTCCTTCTCCTTCCTTATTCCTCCCCCCTCCTCCCCTCCTTTTTTTTCCTCCCCTCTCATCAACTCCCCCCTCTTTTCTTTTTAGCCTTCTCATTTTTTTTAAGCCTCATTTTTTTTATTTATTCAGTTTTTTTTGTATTATTTTTTTCAGTTAATTTTTTTTAATGACAATTATTTTTTTAACACCAATTTTTTTTAACACCAATTATTTATTATTCAACTATTTTTTTTTACACCAATTATTTATTATTCAGCTATTTTTTTTAACACCAATTATTTATTATTCAGCTATTTTTTTTATTAAAACCAATTTTTTTATTACACCAATTATTTTTTTTAACACCAATTTTTGCCACAACCGAACCTTGGATTGTCACATTGGTTCATTTCATGCCAGTTATTATTATTGGAAGAATACTCCTACCGCAGTCGGACTTCATATTATTTTTTGTGATGCTTGCACCGCAACGGCGATTGATCAACAAAGTTGTTTCGCATTCTTCACTTTATGAGATTTTATGACTTGTCGCTCTTGATTTTTGGTTGACGAATCATGTATCTTGAGCATGTGGACTTTATTCTCTATTGAAGACCACTTCAAGTGTTCCGGCACCGCAGTTTGGATATTTGGATATATTTTTGGCACAACAGATTATTCTCAGCACAGCTTCAGCAGCTATGTCACCCGCTTCCTCATGACCGCAAGAGTATCTCTTTTACTCTGTCTCATTTCTTATCGAGACCCTTCATACATCTAGGGAGAGCTTCTCTATTAGCTCTTGGTATCCGACACTCTCCATCCGATGATTTGTTGATTTTTAAATATCCGATCATTGGTTATCAAAAATAGGGAGAGAATATCATCCGGATTTGGTTATTATGATTGTTTGAGTTTGGATTTTGAAGACTTCTGAAGACGATTATTTATTTAGTGATGCGATGTGGCACTTCTTTTTGGTCTTTACGGATCAAATTTTTGGCATTACTCGATGTTTTCCGATTCAGATTATTTATTATTCGGACTCTACCACAGGATGATTTTGTGTTCGCATCTGGTTCAGATCTTATGGTTTAACGAGTTTGGATTTGTGATATGTTGAAGACGAAGATTATTTTGGCAATGTGACGTGGCACTTATTTTTGGTCCTTGGATCAAATTTTCGGCATTGCTAGACCATGTTTTTGGACTCACATTATTGTTATCCGGACTTCATTTTATGGATGCTTCACATTTTTAGCAGGTTATTCTTTGAAGAATTTCGGTGTATTATGATTCGAGAACTCGAGATGTTTTTCAGACTTTTGAAGCCGAAGTGTTTCTTTTATTGGATCTTCTACTTGCTCATGGTGACCTCCTTCTTCGGGTGATTATGACTGGTTTGAAGATTTGGATCTTATTTTTTCTGCTTCATTGGTTGTGCTTTGAAGCCGAAGACCTTCATTGTTAGAGATTCATGGCCAATTTCAGACTTCACAGACACTTCAGAGTTTCAGAGACATTTCAGCACTTGATTTCATTTTATTACCACACTTGCTAGTCGGATTACTGTATTATAGCCTTGTATCACTTATTGGATCTCTCATCATTTGTAAGCATTTAGGGAGAGAATGTTGGTGCATGGAAATGCTCCACAAATAATGAGTGTTTATTAGGTTGTATTTTCCCTTTATTGTATTTATGGTGTAAATACTCTCCCTCCTATATAAAGGGAGAGTTGGTCATTTATTATTTAAGCTAGCTCATTTACTTTTCTTAGAGTTACACTTTTCTCACAATGTAATATCTAGAGAGAGAAAGTTGGTGGGTTCTCCCACCCAGGGAGAGTTTCTCTCCCGCCATGATCTTCATGAATATTATTATTATTCTCTCTTGTTCTTGGTCTTTTCTTATGAACTTATAATATGTTCTTGGTGTTCATACTTACAAAAACACGATTAATCTCGAGATATCCTTCTTCCGCACTCACCGTTCGTTATAAAAATGGGTCTCTCTACAGATCATATATTCCTCCATTCTCAAGATATCGTATAGACATGAGACATGGATTATAATCATTCTCTCTGTCTATGTGTTGTTTCCCGATTTCCGATTTAAGACGACTGACAATAGACTTCACTTGAACAGATCAACCTAGTCCAGGCTTGGCCAAGCGCTTAGGTGCCATCACTAAATCATCGAGGGGCCCACAGATATCTCTTTTATCCCACTTTGGGTAAAAGGAACAGATAAACTTCGACTCATATGCTTGCACTATTTACTCATCAAATCACACACAACAATACGTTTTATAACATCAAGTTACTAATGCGTTTACGTATTATCAATGCGCAACCGACTTGTAAACAACAAACCATATCTCTCCGTATCAAGAATATAGGATATTATCGTCTCACAATCACTCGTGATAAAATCCATGAAGTGATTCACGTGATCATGGTTTAATCCAATACTTAAATCTTATTTCAGGAGTACTCATGAACACTGCAACAGACTTTTCCTATGTCTAAACGCTTTAGACAATCTACAGTCGGATTCATGACAGTCTTACCTCATTACCTACTTCCAAACTATGATTGACTGTGGATGTTTGAATAACCCAGTTATTCGGGAAGTCAAAAATGCGAAGTGAAACACAAGAATAATCGAATCCAATATTGTCTCAAAACTTTTGAGTATTACTTGTTACTTAATAACCATATTGATTACACATTATTCATTGTATAATGTTTCGGATAATCAAGTTAATACTTGAATTTAAACAATAGTTATCCCATGCTCCAAGCATGCATACTATGTTTTCCTATGGTCCTTACTTTGTGAAATAGATCAATTGTACACACTTCCAATGACGCTCATTTCACAATTCCTAATCCTTATTACAAGTGTAAGAACGCTAAGCTCTTCCCACTACTAGATCTTGTTAGATTCCAACATTTTATGCAATGATCCTTTTGTAATGTCACATTTCCAAAGTCACCAAGACTTTTCCAATTATATTATAAAGTGTTCTATTAGAAATTGTTACAAGACAACTCCATAGACATGAAGTCTCAAATTTAAAGTATATTCCTTTGAAGATCCCTCTTGCATAAAAGTTTCTAACCTAGACATAGATTCTTAATATCCAACTCCTATTATAGAAACATTTCCATATTTGCCATATGACAACACATTTTAAAGAAGAATCCTATCTATTCATAATAATTTCAATATGGTCCATCCATTACTATACTTCCAACTGCCCACAAGTGACCAATCCTTGGCGAACCTTAGATTGTACTTGACAGTTGTTTAACTTACTTTAGTCATATCCGATTCTTGTCTTTTTCCCTCTTAACGCCCTAGGCATTTGGAATAGACAGGATGATCGAATATTACTCCATATGTAATCGATCCTATACCCGAAGTGTATGGGATACGATACATAATGTCTTACATAAAGATATGACACTTTACCAGTCTCCTGCTATAATATTGCCATATATAGAATTTCCTTATGTTGAATCTTTTCAACATAACATTCATATATGTCCTTTGACGATTAAAATTTCTCGATCTAAGCTTTTAGATTTGAAATAAAGTATAAGTTACTCTCCCTTAATTATAGCAAAACAACTTTTCAACCTTTGCAACTTTGCGAATTGGACCTTTTTTTTTCTATAATTAATATTGCTAACTCGCAACACTTAACATAATAATCATGCTCCCACTAACATGATAATTATATCTTTACCAACATAACACTTTTGCTCCCACTAGCTTTGACATGTATTCAGAAATCAGTTGGACTTCTAGAAATCAGTACTTATTGACTTCCTTAACCAAAGTTCATATTTCTGATACGAGATGCTTCGATAAGTCTTTATCTAGGCTTCTCTAACTCATACACCTTTCCTTAGATAACTCATATGTGTGTCTAAACTATTTCAGAACTCACAGCAGTAAGTCCCGAATGTTCAAACTAATTTCCAAATCTCATAATTCGAACTATGAAGAGGGATGCCCTAATCATAATCGAATTTGAGAATGCAATTTACACAATTGATATCTCCTTAAAATCTTCCTAGTGAAAGCGTTTCCTTACAATCATTTTCATGAAACGGAGAGAAATCATACCATTTAAATTTTATGGCTTATGTGTTCGTATCCATGTCAATTTGTCATAACCATGATCACAAGACAATGTTTGTGACAAATCCAAACTCATATGGACTGAACTTGTTCAATCTTAATGTTTGTGACAAATCCAAACTCATGTGAATTCACCCATACAGATCAATGTTCTTTCATTGATCAAGGTGTTATGCCTTTATGCAATCAATTGAGAACTTGTAGAACTCACATGCATAGACAACTCAACTGGAATGGAACAGAATCAAGAATATGTTAACACGATAGGTTACAAAACTCAACTCGTGTGCTAGTGATTAACAATATGTATACTCTTGATTAGTTCCTGAAGCTATTCAAGACCATTAAGATTCCCACTGACCTCTTGACATATAAGATTCTCTTGTCAAGAAACATTCCTTGACAAACAAATATTCAAGAGTTAGTGTGGATTCTTATCAAAACAAACACTTTACACAATTGGTCTTAGTTGGTCTTTGTCTTATCCAAGACATCATAATTTACCAATTTCAAACGTGCAGGAGTAAGAAAATTTACTCCACATTTGATGAGTGTTATAAACCTTCTTAAGATGATGTCACTCAAGTCACAATCTTGGAGTATGACTCTAAGACTCGATTTTGGAACGAAGTATGATTCACCTTTTAATTTAACCAATTCAACAATTCCCGATTCCTCTTCTTAGCCATACTAATGCACTAAGGTGTCCTTAGAGGATCGATTGTAACACGATTTCATAATCACTAAGTTAATCATAAAACACGATACTCAAGTACTCTCCCTTCTTTTCATATTGGAGAAACCTTTATCTTTCTGCCTAATTGATTCTTCCTATTCGTTCTTCTTTACATTGAAACTTTTGCAATGATTCAGAATTACACTTAATCTTGTAAGCATAACCATATTTACTAAACTTTGAGCAAATCATGACGAATATTCTTATCGTTCTTTGTGGTGGACTTGACCAGTGCACAACAATGCGTACTAGATCCTTTAGTCCTTCACTTGAATCACATACTTATGTGAACAAGGAATTAGTCTAAATTTCCCAAATACAAAGGTTCTCATTCATCATACAATACCAGTTGCATGATTCCAAGTTTCTGTCCAATTGAAACTTGGGTGATGAGAATATTTCCTTATTTGGTAAACTTCTGACACTACCACAAATAACATAACTAAGAATCACATTCATTTTTTAATATTGCTAACAATAGAAACATACAAACATCAATTTTCACAAATTCCATTGCAAGGAGATATAAAATAAAATCAAAATTTTCTTTATTTATGAAAGTGCGAAAACTTGTCCTTACAACACAATTACAAATGAAAACTATGTCACTAAATATTCCTAAGCAATCTATCATAACTACTAAGTAGCAGCTCAAAAATTCTGATCATCGAACCATGCGATTGAAATCCATTTCTTCGCGATCAGACTCATCATACTTTTCCTTTAAGCTTCCTTTCTTTTATTCGATCCTACAAAACATCAAAATGCAATATTATCACATCATGTATTAAGAATCTTCAAATAGGAACTTAATAGAATTAGATAGTGGATTTTACTTGAATCAGAGTCATACATCTTGACTCTCCCATCCTTGCGATCTTTCAGGTAGATACGACAACTTTGTAACCAATGCCCCTTCTCTTGGCAATAGAAGCAAACATATTATTTTGGGGTAGCACATGTAACAATCTCAGATTCAGCCTTTCTCTTTACCATCCGGTCAAACAGTTTGACCATGGCCAATCCCTTTCCATTGGGAAGAGAAGACTTTTCTGGACATCCAATGTTGCCATTGTCAATATCCATGGAAATTTGGGAGTTTGATCTACCAGACGAATTTGCTAGACCAGTGCGCCAAATCATTGCTGATTCAGCAACAATTAGCAAATAGGTGAGATCGATAAGGGCCACGTCGTGGTCTTTCATATAGTAATCTTTTATGAACTCACTATATGAGTCAGGAAGTGATTGAAGAACCAAGTCAACAACCATCTTCCTTGAGACATCGACACCAAAAATTCCTAACCTGTCAATATGTAACTTCATCTCCAAGACGTGAGCACATATAGATTTTCCATAATTGTGTTTGCTTGCCAATAGGGCTTGAGTGACCTTGAACTTTTCAAGTGTTCGAACATGTAGGTCATGGAGAATAATTGGAGGAGGTGGAGGAAGTGAAGAATGATTTCCATTTCCATGATCCAATCGTGGAACATCATCTTCATGTGGAAAGCTTTTTCCAAAGGATTCAGGAAGACCATAGTTGTTAAAATTTGACATCCACAAAACGGGAGAAATTCAAGTTAGTTGATTCAACCCTTAATATAACACCCAAATGAAATATTAAGGCTAGGACCCAACACAATCTTCTACAACTCGGAAGAGGGATACCGTAATACAGTTGCAAAATATTTGAAGGTAGGTAAATGACGATTTACCAATTTTCACCATGAAAAACGAAAAAGAAAATTAGGTTTTAAATGAATTGAAATTTCTAGATCTTTTGAGATTCATTGAAATTTTCAATGGCATGTTTAATCTCGATTATGCCTTCAAGTTTGTGACTGGGATGTCGAGGACCACAAACATGGTGTGAATAACCATGCAAATTAGCTTGGTACTCTCGAAGATGTTTATCACGTAATCAATGTGTCAGTTAACCACACACGCTCCATTGATCTACGATAATCTACGAGTTACCCATTGCCATCCTTCATTCGTCCCATATTAGTGTGCCGGTTAACCACACACGCTCCACTAACGACCAACAAGGTGTAATGTGCAATTTCATGGAATAGCACCAAATTCATATTTTTCCTAAAGTAACTAAGATTTGGGAATTTATCAAAGTGTTTAGTTACTTCGTATTATCATTATAATTTTAATGGAAGGTTGTGTCCTATCCTACCCGTTCGGCTAACGACCATCCACTAGTAAAGAGTGCGGTGGGTGAGAGTGGACACCCATTTAATCGCCATTTTATAGGCAATTTCCTTAAACACCCCTTATAGAACAGCTTTGTGAACGAGGCCTACTAACGGTAAGACTGACTCTTTACTTATACATATATAATATATTAGACCTTTAATTTTATATAGTATAAGGGTGCATTTTATACATTTAAAATACTAAGTGGTTTAATCTATTAATAAATTGGACTTTTAATTTGATTAAAATTAAACCATATTATTATGGATTTATTAATTCTCTCTTTTAATTATACACTTAATTAATTTAATAAAACTATAAGGGTGTAATTTGAACTATTCAAAATACTAGGGTTTTAGAATTTAATATTTCAAAATTAAAACCTTTTAATCAAATTTTAAATTCCAAAACTTGAGGACAAATTTTGAAACTTTTCAAAATATTAGGGTTTAACTATTTAAATTTCAAAAACTAAAACTTTTAATTTCAAATTTAAACTATAAAACCTAAAGGGTGTAATTTAAAACGTTTTCAAAATTACTAGGTTAAATATTTGAATCAAAATAATCCTATATTATCCATATTTAACCAAATCCACCAATTTTGAAAAAGATATCTCATACCAATCATAAAAATTGATTTTAGGCAAGAAAAACAAGTTTTGGTAATTATCCTAATAAAAAACTGGTCAAAAAATCGAAAATCCCGGCAACAGAACACATGACTCGTCGAGTCCACTATGGAACTCGTCGAGTTCATGCTACTCGTCGAGTCCATACATAGACTCGTCGAGTCCATACATGGACTCGTCGAGTCAGCCTGTCACACAACAAAATTTTCAACTTTTTTATCCTTTGGCAGTTCACTTTTGCATCTATTCAGTAGAAAAACGACATAGGCTCTGATACCACTGATGGGTTTTGAGCATAACAACATCCTATGGTGTTCATGCAACCCTAATTTCTTTGGATCTAGTTTTTTCTAATTTGAATATACAACTATGAATACCAAAGCAGTAACCCTATAACTAGCATACATATATCGAAAATCACATATGATTAGGGTTAGAATCTTTACCTCTCTTGTTATGTAGCAATAACAAGTTTAATCCTTCTTGATATTGACTTCTGAAAGCCAAGTGCCCCAAGTGTTGCTCCTCTAATGGAGTCACAAACACCCAATGCAAGGAGGATGTCTTAGGAGAGAAGGATTTCAGATAGGGTTTCTTTCATGAATGCTTAGGCCAAAAATCCCCTTGTATGGGGTCATATATATAGTTGTGGCTGTTAGGATTTTCTGGTGGAAACCCTAATACCTAACTTAGGCAACAAGCAGCCCATGAACTCCTTCCTTAGAGCCCATAGACGAAATCTTCTGGGCTTCTCCATAAATCTCGTCCACTCCACTCCATGGAGTCCATCAGCCCAATTATGTAACTATCAATGATTTGCATAACAGTCCCCCAATTATTTAATCAATCTCTTTTGAACACTAAATTAATTTCAAATTAATTTCTGATCAATACTAAATAAATAATATGATTTCCAAATAATATATTAATATTGTAATATATTAATAAAACCATTTTAAGTACCAATTTATTATTCACATAATAAATTCTGCTCTCTCTCCTCTTGTCATCCTATCAAGTTGCATGAGTGAAGGCAACCCAAAAGGACCATGCTCATAATCAAATCAAGTACATACCAAAAATAGTTATGGGCTTAGACACCTAATCCAACACCAACTTGCCCCGTTTCCGGAACCGTATGACACCTTTCCAAGGTGACACCTTCAGGAAGACCACGTCGCCTACCTGAAACTCCAAGTCTGAACACCACTTGTCGGCGTAGCTCTTCTGTCGACTCTGAGCGGTCTGGAGCCAGCTCCGGACCTGCTGCATCCGCTCTGTAGTCTTGAGTACGACCTTATTACTCCCCATGACTCTATGACCGACCTCTCCCTAACAAATTGGGGTCCTACACTTCCTCCTGTAGAGCATCTCGAAGGGAGGGAGGTCTATGCTGGTGTGGTAGCTGTTGTTATACGAAAATTCCGCTAACGGAATATACGTATCCCAACTGCCACCGAAATCCAAAAAAATGCGTGCAGCATGTCCTCGAGAGTCTATATCGTCCTCTCGCTCTGTCCGTCCATCTGAGGGTGGAAAGCAGTGCTGAAGTGGAGACGAGTACCCATCTCGTCGTGAAACCGCTTCCAAAATCTGGAAGTGACACAGATATCTCGATCTGACACCACCAAGACAGGCATTCCATGCCGTGCCACTATCTCACGCACGTATATCTCGGCCAGCTTCTCGGCCGATATGCTCTCCTTGATCAGGATAAAATGAGCACTCTTGGTCATCCGATCCATGTTGACCCATATCGAATCTACTCCATGTGCAGTCCTAGGAAGCTTGGTGATGAAATCCATGGTGATATCCTCCCATTTCCACACGGGAATATCCAACGCCTGCGTCTTGCCGTGGGGTCGCTGGTGCTCGACCTTGACATTCCTGCAGGTCAAGAACTTCTCCACATACCACGCTATGTCCCGCTTCATGCAGGGCCACCAGTAATCAGAGCGAAGATCCCGATACATCTTCATCGCCCCAGGATCGATGGAGAACCTCGACTTATGGGCCTCATCCATCAGAATCTGCTGTACTCCGCCCTAGTACGGAACCCAGACCCTCCCATGCAGGGTCAACAACCCCCGGTTGTCATAATTAAACGAGGCCACTCGGCCTACGATATGCTCGCACTTCTGGCGCTCCTCCTTCAGGCCCTCAACCTGCGCCTCTCTGATCTGCTCCAAGAATGGAGTAATCACTGACATCCTCAGACAGGTGTCTCGAATCGGAGCCGCTACTGCCTTGCGGCTCAGGGCGTCGGCCACCACATTGGCCTTGCCCGGGTGGTAAAGGATCTCACAGTCGTAGTCCTTCACCACATCTAACCATCGACGATGCCTCATGTTCAGATTCGGCTGATCCATGAGGTACCTCAAACTCTCGTGGTCCGTGTAAATGGTACAACGGACCCCATAGAGGTAATGCCGCCAAATCTTAAGGGCGAACACCACAACCCCCAGCTCCAAATCATGCGTTGGATAGTTAGCCTCGTGAGGCTTCAACTGCCTCGAAGCGTAAGATATCACGTGACCTCGCTGCATCAATACCGCACCCATGCCCGTAATCGACGCGTCATAGTAAACCACGAAGTTATCGATGCCCTCCGGCAAAGTCAGGATCGGTGCCTCGCACAACCGCTGTTTGAGAGTCTCGAAGGCTGCCTACTGCTCATGCCCCCAGCAAAAGGTCACCGATTTCTTGGTCAGTCGGGTCAAAGGAACATCGATCTTGGAGAAGTCCTGAATAAATCTCCGGTAATAACCCGCTAGACCCAGGAAACTACGAATCTCAGTTGGAGACCTCAGAATCTTCCACTGCATCACGGCCTCAATCTTGGCCGGATCGACCAGAATACCCTTCTGGTTGACAAGGTGCCCAAGAAACTGCACCTCGCGCAACCAGAACTCACACATGGAGATCTTTGCAAAAAGTCTCTCTCTCCTCAGTGTCTCCAGCACCTCCCTTAGGTGCTCCTCATGCTGCTTCTGAGTCTTGGAAATAGACCAAGATGTCATCAATGAAGACTATCACAGACAGATCCAGCATCGGTCTGCACACGCGGTTCATGAGGTCCATGAACGTGGATGGAGCGTTGGTGATCCCAAACAACATCACCACGAACTCATAGTGACCATAGTGAGTCCTAAAATCTGTCTTCTGCACATCCTCATCCCTGACTCGCATCTGGTGATAACCCGATCAAATATCAATCTTGGAGAACCAAGATGCGCCATGTAGCTGGTCAAACAAATCATCAATCCTCGGGAGGGGATAACGGTTCTTCACCGTTACCTTATTCAGCTCCCGGTAGTCTATGCACATCCGATACGACCCATCCTTCTTCTTCACAAATAGGATCGGGGCTCCCCACGACGAACTACTCGGCTTGATAAATCCCTTTTCTAGCAGCTCTTTCATCTGCGTAGACAACTCCTTCATCTCGGGAGGAGTCAATTGATATGGTGCCTTGGCTATCGGAGCCGCAACAGGGGCTAGGTCAATCCTGAACTCAACCTGTCTCTCCGGAGGTATCCCAGGTAAATCCTACGGGAATACGTCCGGGTACTCTTGCACTACCGGTACATCATCGACTGTCGCCTTAACCTTATCCTATGTATCCATGACATAAGTTACATAACCTACGCAACCCTGGTGAAGGTAGCGCCTCGCTCTCGCCGCTGAGCGTAGAGTCAATCCACTATGCGGCCTCTCTCCCTGAATCACTAACCCTCCCCCACTAGGAGTCCGAATCCGCACTAGCTGCTGCTCGCAGTCAATCACTGCCCCATTAGGGCTCAACCAATCCATACCCACTATAACCTTATTCCCTCGCAGGGGAATAGGAAACAGATCCAATGAAAACTACTCATCTAATAATTGTAGTGTACAACCTCTGTGAACCCTCATAACCCTAACGGTCCTGTCATCTGCTATCTCCACATCAAGTGGGCAATCCAGATCCCCCGGAGTTCCTACGAATCGCTTGCTGAGCTGGAGCGAGACAAAAGATCGGGTGGCACCCGAATCAAACAGTACCAAGGTTGATATACCGTTCACTAAGAACGATCCTATAACAAACACATAAACATAAGCAATAATCAATACAAATAAAGAGATAAAGAGAAGATACATACCCGTAACGACATCAGGAGTTGCACGTGCCTCCTCTACTGTCAACTAGAAGGCTCTGCTCCTCGCCACTGGCGCCTCTGCCCGACCCTGACATCCGTCTGTAATCCTCAATATAGCAGGGGCGGGTGCCACCACCATCCCTGCTGCTGCTAAACTCGGACACTGGGTGCTCTTGTGGCCCCTTTGATTGCACTGAAAGAAAATCAGATCAGATAATGAGGTGGTAGTGGTGGTAGAAGCAGCAATACAATCCCTGCTCACATGCCTAGTTTGTCCGCACTTAAAGTAGCCCGAACTACCCGACCTGCACGTCCCCTCGTGCGACCTACCACATTTTCCGCCGCGGCCTCGACCCTGCTGGCCCTTCCCTCGGGAATCTATCTTGGGCTTCTTTCCCGAACCTTCCAGCCCAGACACCGACTCCAACTTCCTCTTCCTCTCCATCGCTAAATCAATCTCTCTCTCATGAGCCCTAGAAATCATATCCTCCAACGTCTTGCAACTGGAGCGGCTCACAAACTGGCGGATATCACTCCGCAACATCTCATGATACCGGTCCTTCTTCATCTCCTCGTCCGCCACGTACTGCAGAACGAGAAGGTCCCTCTCCTTAAACTTGGCGGTGATCTCCGCCACAGTCTCTGTCGTCTGCTCAAGATCATGGAACTCCCTAGCTAGTTGTTGCACCTCAATCACAGGTGCAAACTCGGCCCTGAACTTGGACAAAAAATCACTCCAGGTCATCGCATCCAAAACCGCATCATCCCCAATGGCTCGCCCGACCTCCTCCCATCAATCACATGCCCTATCCTTCAGAAGACAGGATGCAAGTCGGACCTTGTCCCCCTCGGGACATCTGCTGGTGCGGAATGCGTTGGCGACATCCGCCAACCATCTGGTACTCGCAATGGGGTCCCGAGCCCCATGGTAATTGGGAGTTCCATAAGCCTCGAACTCCCTGAAAGTCAGTGTGCGTGCCCCTAGCATGGCCGTCATCTCGGTGCGGAATACACCAAACCTCTCATCAAGTATCTCCAACATTCCCTCCTTGACCGATCCAAAGAGCACAGGAGTCCGGAATAGAATTCTGCATGTGATCTCAGATGAGATGAACTCTCTCGTCTGCTCATCCATCTGCCCGGCTCCAAAGCCCGAGCCTGATCCCTCACCGGCGCCTGAACTGCCGCCTGGCGTAGCGCGTAGTGTCACCATACTGAAAATACACCATAACAAACATCAGTATACTCATCATAACTCAAGGGATCTCACATATTACAAGTTTCCTAGATTCATCTCAGCCTTCCTTGATTCGAGTACGGATCCTCTGCTTTCAGTAGTACGGGCCCATACTACCTTTCACATCTATCCGTACTTTCCTCAAGAACTGCCTTGACTCCACCAAGTCCCTTCTACTATTATTGCTGATCTCATGCTAATCTCATCCTAGGCTTTCCCTAGGGTAATCACCAACCCACTCTCCTCCATCAGCTGCATAAGAAGTCCCTGCCATCTCCCCCTAATTAGCTCGCGAATACCATTACATATCACTAAGACTAGACAATTCTTCGAATGAGAGGTCCTATCCTACAACGGTTGGACTCAGAGAAGAGTTTCAAAATAGAGATAAACCTAACCTTCTGAAATTATTTAGTCCTCACAATATGTAACTTAGCATATTCGTTTACTAGTTAGTAAAAGATAATTAGAACTCCTAAAATCACAAAGCAAGCAGCATTCGAGCATTGAGTACACATAATCAAGCATATCCTAATCAGGCCATCACTAACTAATATGTACTATCATGCAGTTCTCATAAAGCTGATACACATATAACAGGCACATAAGGAATCCTTCCTAGATCCTTAGTCTTACTCTAGCATGCAGTTCTCATAAACATATCATAACATAAACTTGTATGGGTAATTTGGGAGTACTTACTTGAGCTCAGCTGATTGCATGAACCACACCCGTTTCTCTTTTCAAAATTCTTTCCTCTTTTCAAATCTCTTTTTTTTATAAAAATGATTTTCTTTAGAAAATTTTTCATACCAAGTCCTTAGTTTGAGTCCAGACACACCCAAGAGTGTGCCTGAATCCCTCAAACTAAGGCTCTGATACCAACTTGAAACATCCCAAAAATACGGTCCAAAAATTTCTTTTTAAAATCATTTAAGAAAACCATAATGCATCAACATCATAATAAAATCACAAGTTATGTATCCAAAGCATCATATCCAAATACTGTATCAAAATATCAGAGTCTAAAACATACCAGACTATAAACTGTGGTGTGTGTCATGTAGTCATCCCGAGCTCTACCCCTTGCTAGTAGAAGTACCTTAAACCAAAAGTGAAAAATGTAAGCACGAAGCTTAGTGAGTCTCCCCAAACTACCACATACCATATAACATGCAACTAGGAGATACGAGCCCCGCCCACACTCATGAAGATACAGGCCCCACCCACACTCCGTTAACTGGGAGATACGGGCCCCGCCCACACTCTGCTGGCTATGAGATACGGGCTCCGCCCACACTCAGCTACTATGAGATAGGGGCCCCGCCCACACTCAGCTACTATGAGATACGGGGCCCGCCCACACTCAACTACTAAACATACATACAAGTATCACACATACAACAAGTATAGCTACATCTATCAATCAACCATATATCTATACTCAAACTAAACTATGACATGCGGGCCCCGCCCACACTCGGCTAACTGGGAGATACGGGCCTCGCCCACACTCGGCTACTAAACATGCATATACGAGCCGACCTTGGTGCCTTAGACCCGTCCTACTGGAGGAAAACTCACCTCGCAAAGCTGACTACTGAAATCTCAAGTGAGGAATCTCTGACGGCTGCTCCCACGACTCCCCGACTACTATTATCACAATAACACTTAGTCAAAAACCTGATAATTCTCCTTAGGGTAAAATGACCATTTTACCCCTGGTCAAATTTAACGCTTTGGTCAAAGTCAACCTTCTGGTTGACCCAAATCGTCGAGATGCTCAATTAACTCGTGGAGTCCTAGAACCTGGAATTGCAAGCCAACTCGTCGAGTCTCCCCCCTTCTCGTCGAGTTCCTAGGCTATTCATAGTCACGATCTACCGAATCAACTCATCGAGTCCCTTCACCGACTCGTCGAGTTCTACCTTAAACTAAAACGGGGCAAACCAACTCAACTCGTCGAGTCCCTCTATGGACTCGCCGAGTTCCTCTATCTGATTGAGCCATCTTAATGGATTAAGCTCCTACCCTTCAGATACAATCTCCATACTTCATCTACACACTGGGAATACACTTTTAAGGGTAAAGTTTCCAACTTTACCCGCTATTAGTCCTTCATAATGGGCTCAGCTCAAACCCTAACTCTCTAGTACATAGATCTTGGTCTACAAGCCATAATACTCTAAACCAAAGCACACTATAATAGATCTAGGCCTTGGACATTAGTTGGACACGTAAAGTTCCACGGTTTCCTTCCATGCAAGGCCTTTTAGAGCTAAAAAGACCATAATAACGATTTTAAGCTTGCATGAGGCTTCCATGGTCATAAAGTTTGCACCTTTATGCCATGGAACCCCTTCTAGATCCCAAATCTGAAATGTAAGTCACTTGGGACATCTAAATCCCAAAGACCAAGGTTCTTGAACCAAAACCCTCATAAAAATGGAAGTAAGTAGATCTAATGAATGAATGATCAAGTTAGAGACTTGATTACCAGAAAGTGATGAGGATGGAAGGAAACCCTGGATCTACTATCTTCTCCTTGAACCTTCTAGCTCCTTCTTCTTCTTCTAGCTTCAAGAACACATAAAATCACTCAAGAATGGCTCACACACTCATAAACTGCTCTAGGGTTTCGTGGATTAGGGTTTAGGACTTGGAGGCTGGAAATGAGGCCAAACGGTGGGGATTAAGATGCTTAAATAGGGTGCAAAACCCCGAAATTAGGGTTTCACCTTGGCAGACCTACTCGTCGAGTCGAGGGCTCTCGACTCGTCGAGTAGATAGCTTAAAATCCGCGTCCAAGACTCGTTTCTACTCGACGAGTCTGGGGCTTCCAACTCGTCGAGTAACTCTAAGAAAATGAATAATTTATGAATAAAATCGTACCAGAACCCAGGCGTTACAATTCTCCCCCACTTGTCTTAGACTTCGTCCTCGAAGTCTGCTGCGGCTGGAAACAACTTCGGGTAGTGCTCCCTTATCTCCTCCTCGAGCTCCCAAGTGCACGCAGAACCCTTGCGGTGCTGGCACTGCACCTTCACTAACTAAACAACCTTGTTCCTCAAGGTTTTCTTCTTACAATCCAGAATCGCCACTGGCCTCTCAATGTAGTTCAGGCTGTCGTCAACCTGAATATCCTCTAAGGGCACTATCGCTGAATCATTCACTAGGCAGTTCCGTAGCTAGGAAACATGGAACGTGTTGTGGATCTGGCTAAGCTCTGCTGGAAGATCCAGTCGATATGCCACCTTTCCCACCTGGGCTATAACCCTGAAAGGACCAATGTATCTTGGGCCCAGCTGATCGGTTTTTAGCATAACAACATCCTATGGTGTTCATGCAACCCTAATTGCTTTGGATATAGGTTTTTCAAATTTGAACATACAACTATGAATACCAAAACAATAACCCTATAACTACCATACATATATCGAAAATACATATGATTAGGGTTAGAATCTTTACCTCTCTTGTTATGTAGCAATAACAATTTTAATCCTTCTTGATCTTGACTTCTGACAGCCTAGTGCCCTAAGTGTTACACCTATAATGGATTCACAAACACCCAATGCAAGGAGGATGACTTAGGAGAGAAGGATTTCGGCTAGGGTTTTTTTCATGAATGCTTACGCCAAAAATCCCCATGTATGGGATCATATATATAGGTGTGGCTGTTAGGGTTTTCAGGTGGAAACCCTAATACCTAACTTATGCAACAAGCAGCCCGTGAACTCCTTCCTTAGAGCCCATAGATGAAATCCTATGGGCTTCCCCATAAATCTCATCCACTCCACTCTATGGAGTCCATCAGCCCAATTATGCAACTATCAATGATTTGCATAACAGTCCCCCAAATATTTAATCGGTCTCTTTTTACCACTAAATTAATTCCAAATTAATTTCTGATCAATACTAAATAAATAATATTATTTCCAAATAATATATTAATCTTATAATATATTAATAAAACCATTTTAAGTACCAATTTATTATTCACATAATAAACTCTACTCTCTCTCCTCTTGTCATCCTATCAAGTTTCATAAGTGAAGGCCACCCAAAAGGACTATGCTCATAATCAAATCAAGTACATACCAAAAATAGTTATGGGCTTAGACACCAAATCCAATAGGCTCCCACTAGGATAAGTCTAATAACTATTATTGCAAGTACGACTTCAGAATCTGATTAGCAATCGTAGCTTTCAAAAGCCGCTGTCGAACTCTGATCTTATCAGCAATGTGTCCTTTAGATAAGGGACCATATATTTCTCCATTCTCAAGATATAGTATAGACATGAGACATGGATTATAATCATTCTCTCTGTCTATGTGTTGTTTCCCGATTTCCGATTTAAGACGACTGACAATAGACTTCAGTTGAATAGGTCAACCTAGTCCAGGCTTGGCCAAGCGCTTAGGTGTCATCACTAAACATGCATATACGGGCCGAACTTGGTGCCTTAGACCCATCCTAGTGGAGGAAAAATCACTTCGCAAAGCTGACTGCTGAAATCTCGAGTGAGGAATTTCTGACGGCTGCTCCCACCACTCCCCGGTTATTATTATCACAATAACACTTAGTCAAAAACCTGATAATTCTCCTTAGGGTAAAATGACCATTTTACCCCTGTTCAAATTCAACACTTTGGTCAATGTCAACCTTCTGGTTCACCCAACTCATCGAGTTGCTTCATCAACCCGTCGAGCCCTAGAACCCGAAATCGCGATCCAACTCATCGAGTCTCCCCCCGACTCGTCAAGTTCCCAAGCTATTCATAGTCGTGATCTACCGAATCAACTCGTCGAGTCCCTTCACCGACTCGTCGAGTTCTACCTTAAGCTAAAATAGGACAAACCAACTCAACTCGTCGAGTTCCTCTATGGACTCGCCGAGTTCCTCTGTCTGATTGAGCCATCTCAATAGATTAAGCTCCTACCCTTCAGATCCTATCTTCATACTTCATCTACACACTGGGAATACACTTTTAAGGGTAAAGTTTCCAACTTTACCCGCTATTAGTCCTTCTTAATGGGTTCAGCTCAAAGCCTAAATCTGTTGAACATAGATCTTGGTCCACAAGCCATAATACTCTGAACCAAAGCACACTATAATAGATCTAGGCCTTGGACATCAGTTGGACACATAAAGTTCCAAGCTTTCCTTCTATGCATGGCCTTTTAGGGCTAAAAAACCATAATAACGCTTTTAAGCTTGCATGGGGCTTCCATGGTCATAAAGTTTGCACCTTTATGCCATGGAACCCCTTATAGATCCCAGATCTGAAATATAAGACACTTGGGACGTCCAAATACCAAAGACCAAGGTTCTTGAACCAAAACCGTCATAAAAATGGAAGTAAGTAGATCTAATGAATGAATAATCAAGTTAGAGACTTGATTACCAGAAAGTGATGAGGATGGAAGGAAATCCCTGGATCTACTATCTTCTCCTTGAACCTTCTAGGTCCTTCTTCTTCTTCTAGCTTTAAGAACACACAAAATCACTCAAGAATGGCTCACACACTCACAAAATGCTCTAGGGTTTCGTGGATTAGGGTTTAGGACTTGGAGGCTGGAAATGAGACCAAAAGGTGGGGATTAAGATGCTTAAATGGGGTGCAAAACCCCAAAATTAGGGTTTCACTCTGGCAGACCTACTCGCCGAGTCGAGGGCTCTCGACTCGTCGAGTAGATAGCTTAAAACTCGTATCCAAGACTCGTTTTGACACACCCCCAAACCAGAACGGCGGAAACGTTCGGGAGCGGAGGACTTCATGTAAGTATCACAACACATTCAATATAGTAATCAAAGTACAAACAACCATTGTATTGATAAGTATAAATTTTACATAAGTGTTTAAACATTACACATTCGAACATCAAAGTAGATACAGTAGAAGACAAGAGTCGCAGTACGGTACTAGGTAGTCTTCTCAAAAGCTTCGGGAGTGTACCTGTCTACTGGATTCCTGAGAATACAAGTTATTTTGAAAGCGTAGATCAGCATTTAAGCTGGTGAGTTCATAACTATTTTAGTTCTATAAAGTATACTCTAAGTTCTTTGGAAAAGTTCGCTGGTTCCTTCAGAAAATCCTATATTTCCTGATGTGATAAAATGATAACCTCAATAGTTCCCTCTGCAATTACTTAGTTTATACTAGTTATATATAACCTAATATCGAATGGACAGTTAAATGGGTGTATCTTCCCTAAGCCCACAACCAGACAAGGAACAGGAACTAAGGCGGAAGTCACACATTTCACTGTCAATCGGATATTACTTATATATAACTCTGATGTATAAACTAAGGAATTATAGAATTAGCCACTAACGGTACTTTATGTTATACTAGTTTAAAGAGAAGGAATGACTAAGTTCCATCTGATAAGTAGTTTTAAATCCCCATAAAACCGTTTCTGAATAGTAGTTTTAAATCCCCATAAAACCGTTTCTGAATAGTAGTTTTAAATCCCCATAAAACCTTTCCATTTGTAAAAGTATTCTTAGTTATATCCGTTCTACAGTAAAACATTGATATTAATCCTGGAAAATATTATATTTTCCATAATACTGATTTATGGTTTTTAAACGTTCCAAAACCAAAAGTACAAGTATATTTGTCATACTTGATTTCATGATACATAGTTTTTACCATAAGTAAAACTAATAGAAGGTATATTTGGTCAGTAAAATAGATAGGATGTAATTATCTTTTCTTACTGTTTTAAAAGAAGTATATTATTAAGTAATTTACTCGTTGTTTTATCCATGTGAGTTCTATTAACCATACTAATATGACTGATATGCCTGATGCGACGTTCTTCAGGCGTTGGAACGATATGACATTTGTCACCCCAGGCCTGCCGGCCAAACTGTAGCGAACTGCTAAGGTGCGGGATTGTCAGTCCCATATAGATCTATGCACAAATTCACGCTCTCCCTCCAGGAGATTTTGGTTAATAAGTCAGGACTTAAGGTCGTACTTAGATAAGTACACCATGAAGAGTCTCACAAATTTATTGTTTCAACGAGATTACGAGTAATACAGTGGAAAAAGCCTTTTAACAGTAATGATGAAACTTTTCCATATATAAGTTTAAGATGATTGATATTGAGAATTGACCCATAAATTATACCTATTATAATTTATATGTTCTATCTGATTAGCATGATTTCTCATGGATGAACACCTTTGCTCAGCATGATACAAAGGTAATGATACCGAATGAAGTAACCTTTTATATTCCCATATGTATAACGTATATAATTAAGAAGGAAACGACCTTCGGACAATTAACCTCACCTCAAATCCACATCCAAATAAGGAAAAGGAGATAAGGCAACTCTTTAGTCCTAAGCCCTTTAAGTTTTATATATGTACTTATACATATATGAATATGATATTGATAATTATAATTTGAAATAGTTTATAAAACCTTTTTCAAAGAATTTAACAGTATTAAAAGAGTTTACATGACTTTAAAGATTTAACATGGCTTTAAGTCATTTTGGAAGTATTTGGTAATCCTTAAAAGCATAAGGAAACCCTTTGTGTGATTATTATCACATACAATTATTAACACAATTTAGACTGTGTTCAACTTGTATTCCGCCCTAAAAAGCATTTAAAACCATTTAAAAAGGTATATTATAGGGCTTCCCCATAAATCTCATCCACTCCACTCTATGGAGTCCATCAGCCCAATTATGCAACTATCAATGATTTGCATAACAGTCCCCCAAATATTTAATCGGTCTCTTTTTACCACTAAATTAATTCCAAATTAATTTCTGATCAATACTAAATAAATAATATTATTTCCAAATAATATATTAATCTTGTAATATATTAATAAAACCATTTTAAGTACCAATTTATTATTCACATAATAAACTCTACTCTCTCTCCTCTTGTCATCCTATCAAGTTTCATAAGTGAAGGCCACCCAAAAGGACTATGCTCATAATCAAATCAAGTACATACCAAAAATAGTTATGGGCTTAGAAACCAAATCCAATAGGCTCCCACTAGGATAAGTCTAATAACTATTATTGCAAGTACGACTTCAGAATCTGATTAGCAATCGTAGCTTTCAAAAGCCGCTGTCGAACTCTGATCTTATCAGCAATGTGTCCTTTAGATAAGGGACCATATATTTCTCCATTCTCAAGATATAGTATAGACATGAGACATGGATTATAATCATTCTCTCTGTCTATGTGTTGTTTCCCGATTTCCGATTTAAGACGACTGACAATAGACTTCAGTTGAATAGGTCAACCTAGTCCAGGCTTGGCCAAGCGCTTAGGTGTCATCACTAAACATGCATATACGGGCCGAACTTGGTGCCTTAGACCCATCCTAGTGGAGGAAAAATCACTTCGCAAAGCTGACTGCTGAAATCTCGAGTGAGGAATTTCTGACGGCTGCTCCCACCACTCCCCGGTTATTATTATCACAATAACACTTAGTCAAAAACCTGATAATTCTCCTTAGGGTAAAATGACCATTTTACCCCTGTTCAAATTCAACACTTTGGTCAATGTCAACCTTCTGGTTCACCCAACTCATCGAGTTGCTTCATCAACCCGTCGAGCCCTAGAACCCGAAATCGCGATCCAACTCATCGAGTCTCCCCCCGACTCGTCAAGTTCCCAAGCTATTCATAGTCGTGATCTACCGAATCAACTCGTCGAGTCCCTTCACCGACTCGTCGAGTTCTACCTTAAGCTAAAATAGGACAAACCAACTCAACTCGTCGAGTTCCTCTATGGACTCGCCGAGTTCCTCTGTCTGATTGAGCCATCTCAATAGATTAAGCTCCTACCCTTCAGATCCTATCTTCATACTTCATCTACACACTGGGAATACACTTTTAAGGGTAAAGTTTCCAACTTTACCCGCTATTAGTCCTTCTTAATGGGTTCAACTCAAAGCCTAAATCTGTTGAACATAGATCTTGGTCCACAAGCCATAATACTCTGAACCAAAGCACACTATAATAGATCTAGGCCTTGGACATCAGTTGGACACGTAAAGTTCCAAGCTTTCCTTCTATGCATGGCCTTTTAGGGCTAAAAAACCATAATAACGCTTTTAAGCTTGCATGGGGCTTCCATGGTCATAAAGTTTGCACCTTTATGCCATGGAACCCCTTATAGATCCCAGATCTGAAATATAAGACACTTGGGACGTCCAAATACCAAAGACCAAGGTTCTTGAACCAAAACCGTCATAAAAATGGAAGTAAGTAGATCTAATGAATGAATAATCAAGTTAGAGACTTGATTACCAGAAAGTGATGAGGATGGAAGGAAATCCCTGGATCTACTATCTTCTCCTTGAACCTTCTAGGTCCTTCTTCTTCTTCTAGCTTTAAGAACACACAAAATCACTCAAGAATGGCTCACACACTCACAAAATGCTCTAGGGTTTCGTGGATTAGGGTTTAGGACTTGGAGGCTGGAAATGAGACCAAAAGGTGGGGATTAAGATGCTTAAATGGGGTGCAAAACCCCAAAATTAGGGTTTCACTCTGGCAGACCTACTCGCCGAGTCGAGGGATCTCGACTCGTCGAGTAGATAGCTTAAAACTCGTATCCAAGACTCGTTTTGACACACCCCCAAACCAGAACGGCGGAAACGTTCGGGAGCGGAGGACTTCATGTAAGTATCACAACACATTCAATATAGTAATCAAAGTACAAACAACCATTGTATTGATAAGTATAAATTTTACATAAGTGTTTAAACATTACACATTCGAACATCAAAGTAGATACAGTAGAAGACAAGAGTCGCAGTACGGTACTAGGTAGTCTTCTCAAAAGCTTCGGGAGTGTACCTGTCTACTGGATTCCTGAGAATACAAGTTATTTTGAAAGCGTAGATCAGCATTTAAGCTGGTGAGTTCATAACTATTTTAGTTCTATAAAGTATACTCTAAGTTCTTTGGAAAAGTTCGCTGGTTCCTTCAGAAAATCCTATATTTCCTGATGTGATAAAATGATAACCTCAATAGTTCCCTCTGCAATTACTTAGTTTATACTAGTTATATATAACCTAATATCGAATGGACAGTTAAATGGGTGTATCTTCCCTAAGCCCACAACCAGACAAGGAACAGGAACTAAGGCGGAAGTCACACATTTCACTGTCAATCGGATATTACTTATATATAACTCTGATGTATAAACTAAGGAATTATAGAATTAGCCACTAACGGTACTTTATGTTATACTAGTTTAAAGAGAAGGAATGACTAAGTTCCATCTGATAAGTAGTTTTAAATCCCCATAAAACCGTTTCTGAATAGTAGTTTTAAATCCCCATAAAACCGTTTCTGAATAGTAGTTTTAAATCCCCATAAAACCTTTCCATTTGTAAAAGTATTCTTAGTTATATCCGTTCTACAGTAAAACATTGATATTAATCCTGGAAAATATTATATTTTCCATAATACTGATTTATGGTTTTTAAACGTTCCAAAACCAAAAGTACAAGTATATTTGTCATACTTGATTTCATGATACATAGTTTTTACCATAAGTAAAACTAATAGAAGGTATATTTGGTCAGTAAAATAGATAGGATGTAATTATCTTTTCTTACTGTTTTAAAAGAAGTATATTATTAAGTAATTTACTCGTTGTTTTATCCATGTGAGTTCTATTAACCATACTAATATGACTGATATGCCTGATGCGACGTTCTTCAGGCGTTGGAACGATATGACATTTGTCACCCCAGGCCTGCCGGCCAAACTGTAGCGAACTGCTAAGGTGCGGGATTGTCAGTCCCATATAGATCTATGCACAAATTCACGCTCTCCCTCCAGGAGATTTTGGTTAATAAGTCAGGACTTAAGGTCGTACTTAGATAAGTACACCATGAAGAGTCTCACAAATTTATTGTTTCAACGAGATTACGAGTAATACAGTGGAAAAAGCCTTTTAACAGTAATGATGAAACTTTTCCATATATAAGTTTAAGATGATTGATATTGAGAATTGACCCATAAATTATACCTATTATAATTTATATGTTCTATCTGATTAGCATGATTTCTCATGGATGAACACCTTTGCTCAGCATGATACAAAGGTAATGATACCGAATGAAGTAACCTTTTATATTCCCATATGTATAACGTATATAATTAAGAAGGAAACGACCTTCGGACAATTAACCTCACCTCAAATCCACATCCAAATAAGGAAAAGGAGATAAGGCAACTCTTTAGTCCTAAGCCCTTTAAGTTTTATATATGTACTTATACATATATGAATATGATATTGATAATTATAATTTGAAATAGTTTATAAAACCTTTTTCAAAGAATTTAACAGTATTAAAAGAGTTTACATGACTTTAAAGATTTAACATGGCTTTAAGTCATTTTGGAAGTATTTGGTAATCCTTAAAAGCATAAGGAAACCCTTTGTGTGATTATTATCACATACAACTATTAACACAATTTAGACTGTGTTCAACTTGTATTCCGCCCTAAAAAGCATTTAAAACCATTTAAAAAGGTATATTATAGGGGTATGAACTCACCTGATAAGTGGTGATTTGGGCAGCGTTTCGTTTCTATAAATGATCTTTCTCGAAGAAACCACGAGTTTTTGATTAAAAACCGGGCTTTACGCGGGCAGCACTTCGACTGGAAAGAGGTTAGCTTCTCGAGAATTCTGGGGCTTTGAGGCTTGCTTAAGGTTTTAGACTTGATATCGGGGCTTTAGGGGTTGTAGGAAATTTTAAAGTGGTGAAAGAAGTGAAAAGAAATGGAAAATGGGGTGAAAAGTGTGAAAAATTCGGAGGGTCTCGCATGCCTTATAAAGGCCGCAGCCTCGGATCTGATGTAAGGAGGAGCAGCCACGTGTTCGGACAGGTGGCGAGGGGGAGGGATCGCTTCGGACAGCTGGCTCGGTCGCGTCGGATCAGGAGTGGACCGAACTTCGGTCCAATTAGAAGAAGGCGCGTGTCCGAGCTTGATGGCGTATTCCTGCGAGGGGTGTCGGCTGGCTACTGGACCGCGACTTCGGTCCAATCAGGAGATGATACGAGGAAGCCTCGCATGCGAGGTGACGTGGTCGAAGGGTGACCATGCGAAATTTCCCGGTTTTCAACATTTTTCGATTTTCGTGCCCAAAACTTGCGAAATTCATAACTTTCGCATACGAGCTCCGTTTTTGACGTTCTTTATATGCACGCGTAGGTAAAATTATACTCTACGACTTTTGTTTAGACTTCGTCGGCTAATTTTGACATTATTTTTAATATTATTATTTTTAACAGACCGGGACAGGAAATCCGTTAAAAATTCATAACTTCTTTATTCGAAGTCCGTTTTAGTCTGTCTTTTTACCGTTTTACTACTATTGACGAGACCTTTGGTTCTCGTTTAGGTTGTATCGGCTAAAAATCATTCGATCTTTATTTCGAGTTTTTAGCTGTATATTGCTATACTGAACTTTTGAAAAATCATAACTTCCTCATACAAAGTCAGATTTTGTCGTTCTTTTTATGAAAGTTCTCGGTTTAACATAATCTACAACTTTCATTTAGATTGCTATGGCTAAAAATCCTTTTATTGAAAATTCACTTTTTACATTGAACAGTGTTTTGCCGGTTTTGTCGCGGATCTTCGATTGGTCATAACTTCTTCGTTATAACTCGGATTTCAGTGTTCTTTATATTTTTGGAAACCTTGTTACAATCTCTACCACTTTGTTCATCCCAATTAATATTATTGAACAATTTATTTTTGACCTAATTTTGACTGGTGTTATACGTTTCTACTCGACGAGTCTGGGGCTTCCAACTCGTCGAGTAACTCTAAGAAAATGGATAATTTATGAATAAAAGCGTACCAGAACCCAGGCGTTACATTGTAATTGTTTAATAGTTGAAAAAAAGAAGCAACTCTAGAACCATCTATGGTATTAACGATTTTGGAGGGATTTCTTTGTTTTCTGGAAGCCTCCTAGTTACAGATAAGTAAATTAATTGAATTGTGATTAAATCTATTATTTAATCAATTCAAATCTCATTTTGTCTGCAAGTTACCTAAACTATAAATATGACCATTTGGCTCAGTATTTTTGTGCACAATCTTTTTATGAGGCTTATGAACGAAATTTCCCTCTCCTTCCTCTCTTTCCTCTTCATTCTAGGGTTTCTAGGATTTTGGGTGTGAGCCATTAGAGACATTATACTTTTTGTGCTTATTTTATGAAGATCAAGAAGGATTCAAAGAATTATTTGCTATAACAATTCAAAAGGTATGTAAATTTAATCTCATGAATTTCGATTATAACCTAGGGTTCTAGTAGTTCATAGTATGTTGTTATTAATTGTAAAAACATATATCCTTAGGTTTTTGTACCCTTTAGTGTTAAGAGAGTTTCCACAAGTACATAGTTTTTGTAACTTATAAAACCCATCAGTGGTATTAGAGTTTGATTGTCTTACATTGATTGTGAATGAGAAGAATTGAACAATTTTTTTCGACAATCTTTTTAGTCATGACGTGGCATGTCTTCTGTGACAATGTGAGATCAGTCATGAATCAAATTTTCAGGAGTTTTCGCCTTATCTGATTAGTAGGTGGTTATTTAGTCATTATTTGATTATGATTATGTTAAATCCCGATTTTTACTTGCCTTATATGATTAATAACCTTAATTTAAGTTTTAAGGAGATAAACAATGAAACCAAATCTAGTTATAAGATAAATGCATGATTATCCTCATGTTTTTATATTTAATTTAATTAATGATAATCAAAAGATAAATATTAAATCCATTAATTATCTAAATGATTTAATTAATTTAATTAAAAGTTTAATTAAAAGATAAAGATAAATCATTAATTACTTTAAAAGGATTAATTAATTAGTAGTTAATTTAAAATTAAATTTTAATCCTATAAGTTTAAAATATTTAAAATACACTCTATACATATGTATAAGAACTTTAATACCATATGTATAAGAAAAGTCAGTCGAATCTATTGTACGCCTCATTCACAAAGCCATTATATAAGAGGGGTACAAGGAAATGACCTATAAAATGACCATTTAATGGGTGTCCTTTTCACCCACAACTCCTTTGTGTGGTGGAGGGTCGTTAGCCGAACGGATTTGATAGGACATCAAAAGATTAAAAGTATAATAATGAAGTACAAGAACATTCTTTAAAAATCTCACTCTAGTTACTTGAGGAAAAATGTGAAATGTATGCTATTCCATAAAAACACACATCATTTCTTTATTAGTCATTAGTGGAGCATGCATGGTTAACTGGCACACTCATGTGGGACCATAAAGGTGAAATGATGAAACAACTCGTGTTTATGATTGTTGATGGAGCGTGTGTGCTTAACCGGAACATCAATGGGAGATCATAAATCGATCGAGGGTGTTTAAGCGTGGTTGCATGGCTATTCACATCTAAATTGTGATCCTCGACATCCTAGTCACAATTGGTAAGAGCATAGTCCGAGATTAAACATGCCATTGATGTTTCAATGAAAATCTCAAAAGATCTAGGAGTTTCATGTGATTGAAATTGGTAATACCTAAAATAGTTTCGTGATATGACTACAAAATCCCTCTTCATATTATGAAATGAAAATATAGATCCTAGCGTTACTTTAATATTTTGGGTTAATAATTAAGGACTAAAATCAACTAACTTGAATTCTCTCTTTTCCTACTTTTAGATGTCTTATGAAGATATAAATGGTCTTCCTCGTTCTTATGGAAATGTTTTTTCTCGTTCTTCTGGAGAAGGTCTACCACATTTAAGTCAAGGTGAAAATGTATTCCCTACTTTAGGTAATGGTGGAATTGGACATCATCCTTCTTGAACTCTTCCACATCCTCCTCTTGTGACTCTTCGAATGTCACGTTTTCCTCAAGTTGAAGGATATGAGACTACTCAAACCCTATTGGCATGTAAACACCAAGATGGAGACTCTATGTGTGCGCATGTTCTAAAAATAAAATCATACAATGACAAGTTGGGAAGAATCAGTGTCGTATTCCCAAGGGAACAAGCCAATGATTTTGGTTCTTCTGTCACTTCCTTAATCATATGTTCACTTTATTGAGAACATCCATATGAGGAATCTCGATGTGAACCTAATTGATCTGACCCAAATGTTGGTAGTTGCTGAAGCAGAAATGCTTAAAAACACAACTGAAGCATAAATGTTTAGTAGATCTAATCCCAAGAGTTCCATGGATATTGACAATGGTAATGTTGGTAAACTAGAAAACTTTTCTCTTCCCAATGGAAAGGGATCAGCCAAGATCAAATTGTTTGTTCGTATGGTAAAGAGAAAGGCACTTTCTAAGATCATTCAATATGTTGATTCGAATAAGTCCAATTGTTTTTACTGCTAACTGAAGGGACATTGGAAGCGAAGCTGCCTGAAACACCTGAAGGATCTTAAAGATGGTAAAGTCAATTTGTGTGACTCTACTTCAAGTACATCAATTATCTAAATCCATAAGTTTCTATTCTTAGACTCTTAATACATAATGTGATGATCATATTTTGATGGTATTGCAAGATCTAAAAAAAGAAGGAAGCTTGAGTAAAGTGAGCTAAATCTGATCGTGAGAAATGCACTTTAGTCGCATGATTCATTGGTCAGAATTTGGAGCTACTACTAAGGAGTTAGGATAATTATAATAGATTGTTGTTACTTTTCGAAGATGTCTAGAAACATTGTTTTTCATTTTATGCATTGAGGACAAGTTCCAGTTTTCTCTTTAATCAATAAAAGTGAAGTTTTGGTTTATATGGTTGACTTAATTTTATATTTCCTTGAAATGGCATAAATGAATGTGTTGATCATCTTTCTAATAATAGAAATATTAATTATGGATTTGATTCTTATGATATCGCGCTTGTGGTACTGTCATAATTGAAAAAGTGAAAATAAATACATCACCAATTGGACAAATACTTGGAGTCATACAATTCGAATTGCATAATGCATGAGAATCTTGTCTTTAGAAAATTATGACTAATTTATTGTTGACATGTTTATGTGAGGTAAGTGAAGGATTGATTGATCTAGTATATATTGATATAGACCTTTCAGATCAACCCCAATGGAAGATAACTCTATTTGTCATGATTTACTAATGCTTCAGTAAATATGAGTTTGATTATAAGATTAAACATACTTCTAATACTTTTGAAAAGTTAAAAGATTAGTATAACAAAGAGAAGAATCTATTAGGCAGAAAGATAAAAGATTCTCCAATCTGAAAGGAAATAAGAGTACTTTAGTATCATGTTTTATGGTCATCTTAGTAATTGTGGAATTATATCATAATTGATGCTTAAAGAAAATCTTAGTGCAATTGTATGAATAAGAAGAGGAATCGAGCATTGTTATAAATAATTCGATCATAGATGAATCATACTTTGTTCCAATCAAGTTTTAGGGTTGTACTCTAGCAACCATAAATCGCATCTTGAAACTCATTTCAAACTAAGAAGGTTGATAACACCTCGTAATATGTCGAGTAATAATGCTTTACTTACTCTAGCACATTTAGAATTGGAGTTGTGATGTTTTTCGTTGATCGAGAAACAAAACATAAAATGAGCCCAATTCTATGAAGTGTTTTCTTGTCAAAAATCTGCACAAACTTTTGAATATTTGTTTTAGCTCGTCAATGAATGTTCCTTGACAGAAAATCATATGCCAGGGAGTCAGTGGGAGTCATATTGATCTTGAGAGTTGTAAGAGTCAACCGACAATGAACCTTTTAGTTAACACTATCACGCGACCTGATCAATAAAGGTACATTGATCAATATGGATGAGCTGCTAAAAACATGGAAGCACTGGTAGGCCCTTGTGCTGCCAAAAGGCAATAAATTAAGAATAGTGAAGTTTGGTCTATGAAGGAAAACTAAGTTTGAACTTGGTTTGTCCTAAACCTTGTCTTATGACTGTTGGTTTAAAATGTGAGATTCACATGGATAGGAATGTACACATCATCAAATCTAGGTGGAAAAAGGTTTCACTCTAATTCATGAAAATGATTATAAGGATATTGGTTGTGTTATTTGCAGTCTCTTATTCAAAATATGATTATGACACCCCTCTTCATATTTCGAAAATGTGAGGAATGGCAATGAATTGTTTGAACTTTCAAAAGATATATCTATCAAGTCTTGAAGTGCTTAAACACACACACACACACACACACATACACTATCCAAGTAAGGTATATATGCTTAAGAAGTCTAATAGAGACGTAACAAAGCATCGCATAACATGAATTTGCACTTCTATAAGAAAGTCAAAGGGTATTAATTTCTAGAAGTCTAGTTGATTTCTAGGTACATGTCAAAGCTAATGGGAGCATAACTGTTATGTTGGTATTGCATGTTGACAATACTGTTCATAGGAAAAATGTCTCCAATTTGCATATTGCAAAGTTTAGAAAATGTTTCGCTATAGTAAACCTTGAGGAGAGGGCATTCATTCTTCGTTTCGAATCTAAAAGTTTATATTGTATAGTTTAACCGATCTTAGTCAAGAGATATATGAATAAAATGTTGAAATGTTTCAACATAAGAAATTTTATATAGAAATATTATAGAAAGAAGTTGAACAGATATTAAATCCCTGAACAGGTAATAATGAGTCGAGTACCATACGCTTCAAATATAAGATCGATCACATATGCTATAATATTTGCTTATTCTGATTCCTTGAGCATTGTGAGAAAAAGGATTAGAATTTTATGTGAGTAAAGTTTTTAAACAACTGTCAAGAACATTCAAATGTTTTACCAAAGATTGGTTGCTTGTGGACAATTGGGAGTATGATATGATTTAGGATACACAATAGTGACACATTTTGGATTGAGATGATTCTTGGTCATAATTGATGGTCATATGAGAATATGGAAATGTTTCCATGATGAGAGATGGTTAAAAAGTCTACATGCGAGTTGGAAAATTTAATGTAGGAGAAGTGTCCAAGGAGTGTACCTTGAATTTAGAATTTCATAACTATGGAATTTTTTCAAGTAACAAGTCCTAGTGGAACATTTTGTAATATCGAAGACTCGGTCTCTTTGACATTGGAATCTCGACATCACCGAAGGTCAATGCATGTAAATATGGCATTCCATTACATCTTAGATAATGATAAGAATTAAAAATTATGAGATGAGCATCATTGGAGTAATACCTAGTCGATCTGTTCACAAAGAAAGGACCATTGAGAGGCATAACATGCAACATGACATGACTGATGTTATTTAATTCGAGTGGTTAGTTGATTACTCGAAACAATATACAATGAATAAATTCGTAATTGTTATGGTGATTAAGTAATAGGGATTTATTTATATTCAACGAGTATGATACCATAGTTAATTACTTTATTATTGTGTTTTACCTTGCATGTTTACTTCCCTGAGTAATTTAAGTATTATTCAAGATTCCACAATCATTTATACTTTTGGAAGTAAGTAGTGAATTAAGACTGTCATGAATCATTTGTAGATTATCTATGGAGATTAGACATTAAATAGGGATTGCTACAATATTCATGAGTACATGGAAATAGGAATTTAAGTATTGGATAAACCCACACTTAGAGACTACATAATGGATTCGATCACAAGTAATTCTAAGACGATGATATCTTCTATTCTTCAAACGGGGATACCTAAGTTATAATTTGCAAGTCAGTTGTGCATGGGTATTGCGTGAACGCATCAGTAACTTGATGTCATAAAACATAGTGTCATGTAGTCGAAGTTTATTCATTCCTTTCTCCTTAATAGGAAAACGATATATTTAGGCCCCTCGGTGATTTGAGTTGATCTATAGGAACCAGACATGGTCCGGACTGAACTGATGTATTTGATTTGTAGTATGAATTTGATCATAAAATCGGAGATTGACAAACAAACAAATGAACATGAGGTTGATCGTTTAATCTATGAACCTGTTCATACGATATCTTGTAGAATGAAGGAATAGCTAATCACTTATCTTAGGGCCAACATTTTATTTGAATCAGAGTTGGGCAGTGGTTTTGGAAAACACACTTTGCTGGTTGGTTAAGGGTTGTACTTACAATTGTAGTTATAGACTTATCCAAGTAGGAGACTGTTGGATTAAGGTGTCTAAGCTCATAACTAAATTGGTATATTCTTATAATTAAAAGCAAAGTCATTTTTGGGTTGTCCTCAAATCTAAAATAGCTAGAAATGATATTTGGAGAGAGAAGAAAAATGATTTGTTAATATATTATGTGCTTAATATAGAGAATTGATATGTTAATTTATTATGTGATTAATAAATTAATGTGAGATCAACAGTTAAATAAATAATTTGTTAATTTATATTATTAATAGTTTTATATGAAATCCATATGAATTAATTAATTATTAATCAAAATTAATCTAGAGTTAATTTAGGATTAATTGGAATCAAATAAAGGTGCAAGGGGTGAATTGTAATTGTTTAATAGTTGAACAAAAGAAGCAGTTCTAGAACCATCCATGGTATGGACGGTTTTAGAGGGATTCCTAGGATTTCTGGAAGCATTCAGGTTGCATGTAAAGAAAGAATTTAAACTAGGATTAAATCTATTATTTAATCAATTCAAATCTAGATTTGTTTGCAAGTTACCTAAACTATATATAGAACTCATTGGCTCATTGTTTTCGTGCACAACCTTTCTAAGAGGCTTATGAACGAAATTTCCCTCTCCTTCCTCTTTCTCCTCTTCATTATAGGGTTTTTAGCGTTTTAGGTGTGAGCCATTAGAGACAACATACGTTTGGTGCTTGCTTTCTGAAGATCAAGAAGGATTCAAAGAATTGTTTACTTAACAATTCAAAATGTATGTAAAATTAGTCTAATGAATTTCGATTATAACTTAGGGTTCTAGTATTTCGTATTATGTTGCTATTAATTGTAAAGACATAGAATGTAACACCCATATATTCGGGCTAGATAAATTGTAACATCCAAAAATTTTACGCCAAATTTAAACTTTTCAAGCATAAATAAAACCCAATAGTATTGTTTACAAAAATGTTTTCAATTCATTATTCAATCAGAGTGTCCCAAAAGCCAGATCATAAGGATGAGGAGCGGTACGGTCACGCCTTCGCCTTGCCATGAACTCCTGAAGTACCTGAAACAATAAACTGAAAACTGTAAGCCCGAGGGCTTAGTGAGCTACCCCCAAAATACCAATACCACACTGATAATACCATATCTGTAATAACCAATCAATCAACATGCATACTGGGCCATCGGCCTGACTGGACCGCCCTACAGGGCCTACAGTCCAACTGAATCTATACTGAGCCTTCGGCATGACTGGACCGCCACGTGGGCCTACAGTCTTCCCGGACCGCTCATAGGGTGTGTTGGCCTTCAGCACAAAGCATGACCGCCTCAACCCAAGAAACAAGTAAATAACCCTGTGCGCATAACTAACATTTACTTGCATATACAAACATCGAACATATCTATCTCACTGATTACCAAACATAGCAATCTCTCATAACTAGAGCACTGACCTAGCAGGTCACTAACATATCAATCCCTACGGATCATAAGAGCATAACATACTGTCTATCCTGATTCTGATCTAACAGATCATATCCACATGTAGCATACCATAACGATAACACCCAACGGGCCGGCCTTGGTGCCTTAGACCCTATCGATATAGTGAGGATAACTCACCTTGCAGATGTCGACTCGGTAGATAAACTTCAACCCTCGGATCACTGCCACAAACTCCACCACCTATTACCATAGTATAATCATACCCATAAGTTCCCAACCCTTCAAGGTACCCCATAAGCCAACTAATCAAATCCTGGTCAAAGTCAAAGTCATCAGTCAAGGTCAACAGTCCATGTTGACCTTGACTCGCCGAGTACCCCCGGCTACTCGCCGAGTTCCTTGAAGTACTAACCCACTCGCTGAGTCACCTGAGTGACTCGTCGAGTTCCTTTGGTTTACGATCGAGACCCTAAGGTCACTCGTCGAGTTTCCTTCTTGCAACTCGACAGTTACCCGCGCATACATAATTTGGGGCAACCTCATCCGACTCGCCGAGTTGTTCATACACTCGTCGAGTCTACGACAATATTCATCGGACTCGCCGAGTTGTTCTTCCAACTCGCCGAGTTCACGCCTATCTTCATGTGACTTGCTGAGCCGACCATGCGACTCGCCGAGTTCCTTCAGACCTTTTTGCCATACAGATTCATTTGAGCCATGCAACGGCTCCAAACTACAGATCCAAGCTTCTAAGGCATGTTTTTCACATAAAGTTGCAAACTTTACGTGCATGCATAGCTACAAGGGCTCTAAATCTCAAATCCAAGCTCACAATGGGGGTTTCATACTCAAAGAGACTTCATACATGACCAAATTCGGAGCTTTATGACTCTAGAACTCAAGAAGGGTACAGATCTGAAGTTACAACTTCAGATCTAGCTCATATCCCACATTACCATCTCAACCAACCCATAAAATCCCTAGATATCAACCAAAAGAGGTCTAGAAAGAAAAAGGAGAAAAGGTGACGACTTGATACCTCCAAATGATGCTATCTGAGGTAGATTTCTGATTTCCCACACTTCCTTGCTCCTAGCCTTTTGTTCCGCAAGCTCTTCTTCTCAAAAGATCTCCTCTCCAAAGCTTTACACACACAACAATGAAACACTACACGAATTAGGGTTTTCTGAGCTCTCAAAGGACTGCAAAGAGGCCAAAGGAGGCTTATGTTTCCTTAAATAGGGTGTAGAACCCCGGGATTTAGGGTTTCATCTGCCAGCTCCTACTCGTCAAGTCCCTTTATGGACTCGGAGAGTGGGCCACTAAACATGTGTACCAAGCCTGTTGCTACTCGACGAGTAGGGCAACCAACTCGTCGAGTAGGCCTTGAAACCAATTAAATTCTTATTTAAACAATACCTGAGAATCGGGGCGTTACAATTCTCCCCCACTTGAGCTCGACTTCGCCCTCGAAGTCTGCTGGAATAAACAACTCCGGGTAATGCTCCCGCATTTCCGCCTCCGGCTCCCACGTCCACTCGGATCCTCTCCGATGCTCCCACTGCACTTTTACCAAAGGTATTTCTTTGTTCCGCAAAATCTTCATATTCCTTTCCAAGATGGCTATAGGCCTCTCCACGTAATTCAGGCGCTCATCGACCTGTATATCATCCAACGATACTACTGCCTCCTGATCCATAATACACTTCCGCAATTGCGAAACATGGAACGTGCTATGAATTCGGTTGAGCTCCTCAGGTAGCTCTAGCCTATAAGCCACTCTGCCAACCCTGGCAATAATCCTGAATGGCCCAATATAACGGGGACCCAATTTTCCCCTCTTCCTGAAACGGATCACACCTTTCCAGGGCGAGACCTTCAGAAGTACCATGTCACCAACCTGAAACTCTAAATCCGATCGGCGTCTATCAGCGTCACTCTTTTGCTGACTCTGAGCGGTCTGCAGCCGCTGTCTGATCTGCTGGATCTTTTCGGTAGTCTGCAAGACTACCTCCGTCCGACCCATCACTCTGTGTCCAACTTCACCCCAACAGACTGGGGTTCTACATCTCCGACCATACAACAGCTCAAAAGGCGCGACGCCAATACTGGAATGATAGTTGTTGTTGTAGGCAAACTCTGCCAGCTGTAGGTGAAAATCCCAGCTCCCACCGAAATCAATAACACACGCCCTCAACATATCCTCAAGGGTCTGAATGGTCCGCTCGCTCTGACCGTCGGTCTGCGGATGGAAGGTTGTACTAAAGTGCATCCGCGTACCCAGTTCCTCGTGGAACTTGTGCCAAAAACGGGAAGTAAACCTGACATCCCGATCGGAGACAATAGAAACTGGAATCCTATGGCGAGAGACAATCTCGCTGACGTACATATCGGCCAATCTCTCGGCCGACGAACTCTCCCGTATGGCCAAGAAATGGGCACTCTTGGTCAATCGATCCACGATGACCCATATAGCATCAAGCCCCTTCGCCGTTCTCGGCAACTTGGTAATAAAGTCCATCGTGATCTGTTCCCATTTCCACATGGGAATCTCCAGGGGCTGCAGTTTACCATGCGGCCTCTGATGCTCGGCCTTGATCATCCTACAATTCAAGCACCTCTCGACGTACCAACCGATTTCTCGCTTTATGCACGGCCACCAGTAGCTCAAACTCAAATCCCGGTACATCTTGGTGGCCCCCGGGTGTATAGAAAAATGAGACTTATGAGCCTCCTCCATCACTGTCTGCCGGACCCCTCCGGACATCGGAACCCAAACCTGACCGTGTCGGGTCAATAATTCGCGGCTATCCTGAACAAACCGGGCGTTCTCGCCCTTAATCCGCTCCATCTTCCAGTTCTCTGGTCTCATGCCCTCGACCTGAGCATCCCTAATCAAGCTCACAAGCGGGGAACCCACCGCTATCCTCATACACCTTGCCGGGGTAGAAGACCCAGCTGACTTGCGGCTCAAAGCGTCCGCAACCACATTCGCTTTACCAGGATGGTAAAGGATCTCACAATCATAGTCCTTGACTACATCCAGCCACCTGTGCTGCCTCATATTCAGGTTTGGCTGATCTACGATGTGCCTCAAACTCTTGTGATCCGTGTATATAGCACATCGGACCCCGTACAGGTAATGCCTCCAAATCTTGAGAGCGAACACCACCGCTCCCAACTCAAGATCGTGCGTAGGGTATCTCATCTCATGCGGCTTTAGCTGCCGCGATGCATAGGCTATCACTCGTCCCCTCTGCATGAGGACCGCCCCCAGACCTGTGATGGACGCATCACAAAATACTATGAAATCATCGACTCCCTCGGGGAGTGTCAACACTGGTGCCTCACATAAACATCGCCGGAGGGTCTCAAATGCCCTCTGCTGCTCAGGGCCCCACTGAAAATCCACCCCTTTCCTCGTTAGACGAGTGAGGGGTACTGCAATCTTGGAGAAATCTCGAATGAATCTCCAGTAGTACCCTGCTAAACCCAAGAAACTCCTGATGTCGGAGGGAGATTTCGGAATCTCCCACTGCATAACCGCCTCGACTTTGGCCGGGTCAACCAAAATCCCCTCCTGGTTAACGAGATGTCCGAGGAACTGGACCTCTCATAACCAAAACTCACACTTCGAGAACTTGGCATACAGCCGTTCTCGTCGCAGAACCTCCAGCAGCTCCCTGAGGTGCTCCTCGTGCTGCTCTCGGGTCTTGGAATACACCAAGATATCATCTATGAACACAATGACCAAGCGATCGAGCATCAGTCTGCAGAACCGATTCATCAAATCCATGAATACTGTCGGCGCGTAGGTGAGCCCAAACGGCATCACCACGAAATCGTAATGACCATAGCGAGTCCGAAACGCTGTCTTCTCTACGTCTTCCTCCCTCACCCTGACCTGGTGATACCCAGATCTCAAGTCGATCTTGGAAAACCAAGATGCACCCTGCAGCTGATCGAAAAGATCATCTATCCTTGGTAGTGGATAACGGTTCTTCACCGTTAGCTTGTTCAACTCCCTATAGTCAATGCACATCCTGTGCGAACCGTCCTTCTTCCTGACGAAGAGGATCGGTGCTCCCCATGGGGAACTACTCGGACGAATAAACTGCTTACCCAGCAGCTCCTGCAACTGAGATGACAACTCCTGCATCTCTGGCGGTGCCAGTCGGTACGGCGCCTTAGCGATAGGGGCCGCACCCGGCACCAGATCAATCCTGAACTCCACCTGCCTCTCTGGAGGCACTCCAGGTAACTCCTCTGGAAACACGTCAGCAAACTCTCTAACCACCGGGGCCTCTGAAACTGAAGTATGATCCCTGACCCGCGTGTCCACCACACACGCTAAATAACCGGCACATCCGTGCTGAATATACTGCCGAGCCATGGCGGCCGAACAAAACCCTGATCCTACTCTGGTGCCCTCACCATATACCACCAGTTCTCCCCCACTTGGGGTTCGAACTACAACTCGCTGTCCCTCACAGTCGATCATGGCGCCAAATCGGATGAGCTAATCCATCCCTACGATCACACATACTTCCCCCATGGGAATAGGAATCAAATCTATCGAGAATGATACCCCGAAAATCTCCAGCTCGCATCCCCGGTAAACCGAAGAAGCAAAAATCTCGTGCTTGTTGGCGATCGAAACTCGCAACGGACACTCAAGTTCATCTACCGACACACTGAACTCTCTACTGAAAGTCTGAGATACAAACGACCGACTCGCCCCCGAGTCAAATAAAACCAATGCAGGCAAAGAGTTTACTAAAAACGTACCTAAAAACAGGTACCAACGATAAGCACAACATAGATAAAATGACTGAAACAGAAAATAGAAACATACCAACAACCACATCAGCATAGTTTAAGGAAACATGTTTTGTTGGAAACACATGTGTATTCTTTATCCATTTCCGGAGGCTTTTGCGGCAAAAATAAATGAGTGGCTGAGAATGATTCCCCCATTCTCAACCTTTTTTATTTTCTCAATTGAACTTACCTATATATATATATATATATATATATATATATATATATATATATATATATATATATATATATATATATATATATATATATATATATATGAAGAAGGCAGTAAAATTTTAAATGATTAGAATGATTAAACTAAACCTATATATATAGGCTAATAAATTAATATCCTAAAATGCGAAGATTACCAATTACCGAGCCCTGGCGGCCGAACAAAACCCTGATCCTACTCTGGTGCCCTCACCATATACCACCAGTTCTCCCCCACTTGGGGTTCGAACTACAACTCGCTGTCCCTCACAGTCGATCATGGCGCCAAACCGGATGAGCCAATCCATCCCTACGATCACACATACTTCCCCCATGGGAATAGGAATCAAATCTATCGAGAATGATACCCCGAAAATCTCCAGCTCGCATCCCCGGTAAACCGAAGAAGCAAAAATCTCGTGCTTGTTGGCGATCGAAACTCGCAACGGACACTCAAGTTCATCTACCGACACACTGAACTCTCTACTGAAAGTCTGAGATACAAACGACCGACTCGCCCCCGAGTCAAATAAAACCAATGCAGGCAAAGAGTTTACTAAAAACGTACCTAAAAACAGGTACCAACGATAAGCACAACATAGATAAAATGACTGAAACAGAAAATAGAAACATACCAGCAACCACATCAGCATAGTTTAAGAAAACATGTTTTGTTGGAAACACATGTGTATTCTTTATCCATTTCCGGAGGCTTTTGCGGCAAAAATAAATGAGTGGCTGAGAATGATTCCCCCATTCTCAACCTTTTTTATTTTCTCAATTGAACTTACCTCTTTCTCTCTCTCTCTCTCTCTCTCTCTCTCTATATATATATATATATATATATATATATATATATATATATATATATATATATATATATATATTTCTTATATGAAGAAGGCAGTAAAATTTTAAATGATTAGAATGATTAAACTAAACCTATATATACAGGCTAATAAATTAATATTCTAAAATGCGAAGATTACCAATTACCAGCCAAAATATTAATGTTTCTTAAACCTAGGGACTTGAAAACCAAGCATCCAAATAACTAACAAAGATGCATAATTCTACTCACACTTCAACAGTTTTACATGTCTAAATTGATTTATATCCATGGTCTCTTTTAACTAATAATCAAATATGCTATTTACTGAAAAGATTACTAATCTAAACTAAAGACACAGTCTAAATTTTTTAGACTAATAATCAATTACCTGTAACATCCTTTAATATCACAGAACTAAAATTAATATTGTTTGCAACGAATCTTTACTAGTATAGGTAACTATCCTGAAAACAAGGTGATTCATATATAATAGTTTCTTTGCCATATACAACAAATTATGTTTTAAGCCCCTACAATATACCAAAAACTATGTTATTGTTGTATATAACAAAACGTATATATAATTTCCTCAAAGGCTGGAACTTGGAAGGAAATATAATTGTCTTCCCCCACATGGTACAGTTACATGTGATCATGTTGAGAATTACTAATTGCTTCAAACCTTTGAATTCTGTTGTATTTAAAGTTTTATCAAAAAACTATATTATAAATACAATGGGATATTTGTACCAGTAACCCATGAATACATATCGGTTGATCTTTAAGACGACAATTGACCTTTAACAAAGCTTTGTTTCATATGAACACTTGACATGAAAAAATATCTAACGAGACTAAATTCTTGATATGACATACACCCAAACAAGAACCAAATTCATGGATTAATTTCAGAGGTGAGCATTGAATATTTAAACCAGACATAAACCAACTCCTTTATGAGATTAGGCCAAATTTCGAAATTAGGTTGCAAAAAACACATATATGTTGATTTATGCTTGATTAGGGATGATGCATGCCATAAACAAACAAGGAAACGTTGTTTGGATGATTAACCATATATTTCTACTTGAGCATAACATAGATGGCAAAAGGCAACATGCTACCCAAGTAAAGCCATCGTGTTGCAAACAATGGCACACTTAGGTCGTGGGGGTATAGGTGTGGGAACATATCACTTTCCCACATTTCTCATTTATTTTTCCTAAAATCTCATCATCATGTTAGTGATCATCCTCATCACTTCCTATTTGACCTCTCACTTTCTCTTACACTTCTAATTTAGTTCTAAAAATTAAAACATATACAAGATTAATTTACGAAATAAAAATAAAATAAAAATAAAAATAAATACAAGGTTAATAAAAATTAAAAAGTTTCATAAATTTAAAAATAAAAATAAAAATTACATAATAAAATTTTTAAAAAATTACATCACTCTAAATCCTCGCAGTCAATATGTAGTTGAGTTTTGTAAATATGTTCCACCAAATCTACACAGAGTTTGTGATGTGTATCTTGGTTACCGATATCCATTTTGTTTGCTACATACTATGGCATATCAATTTCTACTCGTATATAAGATCGTAATCATAGTAACATATCACACTTTCTTTATTTTCTTAACTCATATTATATGATATGATGCATACATACATTATGTCTCTTTTTTGGGATCCTATCAACATGTTGAGTTTTGGATTATATGCCAACTTTTCTTAAAGATGCCAAACGCCCGTTCCACATCTTTCCTAGATGCTTTTCGATTTGCCTTAGACTTTATTAGTTTTTTTTAAATATAGACATGTCGATAATCTAACAAATACAAAATAACCATGATATACGTGACATCCTCAATTTTCAAGGGCCGAAAAGACCTTTTTATTTATGCTTATTTTAAATCGGAGTGATCATTATATATGCGGAATTGGTCCCATAAAAAGTATTTCCGAAGAAAATGTTTTTCATCAATCATTAAAATTTAGGATACAAAACATAAGCATACACATTACTGGCCTTACATTAACTTATTCTACTAAAGGCCTAAACTCCTCGAGTCTCTCAGTCGATTGTACATTCATATTGTTTCCTGTGATACACAGAAAATGAGTGGGTCAGGTTATGACTGGTGAGCACATAGCGTTTTCAACCTATATTATTTTAATTATACATTTTTTCACAACAAACAAATAATCACTCATTACTCATTCCCATTATTCTTACTCTCAAATCCCTAATGCTAATCTCAAGAGATCTACCCTAAAGGACGTCTGTGAGTAAACAATACTGTTTCGGGGATTCCATAGCAATACGTGTCGATAAGGAAACCCCGAGGGGGGATAGAGTACACAAATGAACAAATTTCCTTTTCCCTGAGAAGTATGATCGTTAACGCCTATAGGTGGCGAACTTGCTAGTGTTCCACCAGACTACCTAGAATAGTCAGTGTTCGTCACCTATATTAGATGACTGGTCCCAGTAATACAATGTGTGACCTCTCACCATTATTTTATTTTCCCAAAAACCTGTTACTACCCAACCCATTATTTTATCTTTCCTAAAACCCTTCACTATCCAATACAAATATGATAAAGTAATTTATATAAATAAAATCATATTATAGCACAAATATCAAGTACACGGATAACAATCACATATAGCATTTAATAGATACTTCATAAATATGTGTAAGCTGAAAATAACTATGTATTCATCCTTAAAGTAGATGCCTCAGAATTTGGGCAATGTTTTGCCTTACCACTTTGACGTTTCCCTTGACGTGACCTAGATATGATTATTACTAAATCTTAGTCTGATATTTCTTATGACTAAAGATAATCTAGATTCCTCAACAATTCCAATGTCTACATCAAGATCTATCAAGTAAGGAATAACTAGGTAGGATCATATCGGAGGTAGGGTCTGTTTGGTACACAAAGTATACTATTCAGAAGTCTCACTTTAAACATCTCACTAAATCCAGCCTAAATATCACTTCCGTAAGTAGATCGATCAGTAAAATGACTTTTGTAATCACCAATGTTCTAAAATGCCCGCCATGGCTCCAAGGCTTGTACATGTCGCCAAACTTTACCAAAATGTCACCTTAAGTCATATATTTGTATAAAAATGAATAATAGTTGAAAATACATATAAAAATATCAATTATATACAAAAGTACCTCCTTATGGCATGCCTTACACACGACGTGGCTCGTCAAGGCTTGGAAAAGCTTGAGGCTTGACATTACCGCCAAGTCACGCCTTACGTTATTTGGAACCTTGGGAATCACTGATAAATATTGATGATAGGTTCATAATGATGACTATGACTATAGTTATAAGTTACATTTAAAGCAGAGTAAGTGTAGCTTAACTTATAGAGTATTCTGATGAAAACCGAGAATTATATGGACATAACTCTAACTCGAGAGCTTCTTATTTTCGGGCTCCTAGGGACCTCCGGGCTTCGCCAAAAATTAATTCTAAAGAAGATTTTTGACCTCGAAATGGAGAGAAAATCGAGAGGGAAAGCTGGAAGGTGTGGGAAATCGAATGAGGCTTGAATCTAATTTATAGGGCATTTTTGGCTTCCACGTCGCGTGCTTGGTTGGTGTGTGTCGGACACTTGGTCGGGGCGGTGATGTGGCTCCAATAGCTATATGACATGTGGCGGATAACGTGTGGGGCTACCAGAGGTGCGCCGCGCATCTTGTCAGCGTGCGCGCGGATTTTTATAAAACTTCAAAAATTCGTATCTTTTTCATACGAGCTCCGTTTTAGGCACATTTTATATCCACACGTAGCTATCGATGAGATCTATAACTTTCATTTAAAATCCGTCGGATAATTTTGAATTTATCTTTAAAGTTATATTTTTAACAAGCTTAGACAATAAATTCTGTTAAAAATTCATAACTCTCTCGTCCGACATCCATTCTCGACTGTCTTTATATCGACAGACTCCTACTAACGAGATCTTCACTCTCATTTAGATTGTTTTTTCTGTCAATCGACGGATTTCAATTTTAGTTTCTGAACCGTATATTGTTATGCTGAAACTTTGAAAAAACATAACTTCCTCTCATGAAGTCAGATTTGGACGTTTTCTATATTCTAATTCTTGATTTTACGACTACTACGACTTTCATTTAGATTACTTAGGCTAATAATTAATCTATCTAAAATTCATTTTTTTTACGATACATAGAGTTGTGTCGGTTAAATCACGAAATTTTGAAGAAACATAACTTCTTCGTACGAAGTTGGATTTCAAAGTTCTTTATATCAAAATGTCGTTTTATCGCTTAATATATTTTAATTGTCTAGCCCGAATTTGTGGGTGTTACAATATATCTTATCAACAACAGAATACTTGTGCTTATATGATGATTCATTAACTTCAAACAGATACTAGGAGTAATCTCATAATATACGTCTTTGAATATTGAATATTGATGAAGAACATTGATGTCATTGTTAGATCCGAAAACACCAAAAATACATGCCACATCCATAGATCTTATGAATCAGCTGCTTCTAAAATTTTCATTGGGTGTTGATGATCACCTTATATATATTTACCACATATTAGATTAGGGAGATTTACCTATGCCCAATGTTGACAACAATAACACGGAAATTCAAATGAAAAACGATACAATTTTTTTTAATATTCATTTTTATTTTGTAGAGCTCTACGGCTATACGAACTCGAACCGTATACTTTCTAGGTAAAACAGTTAAAAACTTATTATTAACAAAATGATCTAAACTATTTCAAAGAATCAATATGCATTTTTTGTGTATTGGGCTCTTTCATTATCTGATATAATACTTCCCAATATTCTAAGAAATCCATGTTTGTTTGAATACGCCACATATAGTTGTTGAATGTCATTGAATTTAGGTTTATATAAATATCATGTTCCACAAATCTTAATGACACATTTACAAAACTTATAAACACTTTCAAGTACAGTCTGCACCGTCATCTTCAAATACACATGTGGTGAGTTAGATACGGTGTTGTATGCTAATTGGCAATAAGAGGCTGTGAATTTTTGTATCGAAGTTCAACTTTTTTTTTTTTACCTTAAGCTTCCCATTTTAATCAACAAAAATGGAAACTCTCTCTGTCTCTCTAAAGCATCAAATATACATACAAATAATTTTTTTCTTATATAGAGTTGTCGCTTAAATAAATTTTTTACATGTATGGCATTCTCGGCAAATTAATAATGTACAAGACGATCGTGTACAACTTAACTATCTCTCTATAAAGCAGGTTTTCTCATTCTCAGAAGTGAATTTTCGGCATTATCATTTTGTAAGACATTGATTGTTTATTTTACCAATGATGTGACCAACATTGTTTCCTTTATCACCTGATCTTCCGATGAAAAAGATGAACGAAATGAAGACGGGACTACCATTTTAATTGAAATCGATAATTGTTAATTTTTGGTAAAACAAATGTAAGGTCTAGTTTGTATTTATACGAGCTTAAACATATATATATATATATATATATATATATATATATATATATATATATATATATATATATATATATATATATATATATATATATATATTTCTCTTTATAATCTTATAAAGTAGGTCATCCAAATGAATGTGCTTCAAGATATTAAATATCATTGTACCATATTCATTTGAAACCAACATAACTCTTCACTTTCACAAAATCAAAATGAATAATAACCACTCAAGAGTTTTTCGAACTTAAGATGGTTAATGGTACTAATGACACAAATTGATTAATATATATATATATATATATATATATATATATATATATATATATATATATGGGTCGTGTTGGTAGATTATATTGGTATTGTTTTGAGAATTATGAGTGGTTGTCTGGTAGATTAAAAGATTTAAACAAAAATATTGAAGGTGGATAAATCATATGAAGGGATATGATGTCATGATGCATGTGTGATATATAAAAGTATTTGTAATATTTCTACAATCGCATTGATATTATTATTATTTTATTGGCATAATTATGATGTTCCTTTTTGTGCATTTTCCACTTTACTGACTCTTCTTTTTATATATGAATTGAGTTGAATGAAAGATCTTGTATGCCCAAGAGTCATTATAGAATGATATTGCTAATAATATATGATCCTATACGGTCACACCATATAGCAAGTTACTGTCAATTGATTATTTGTTAGTATAATTTGATTATTAATAGATATATCAACACGTATATTTAATTGGAAAATTATTATTTCATGGAAATAATATTTTACTAATTGAGAATTTATTATTTGTGGATATAATACTTATTGGAGAAATAACAACTTATGAAATATATCATAAAGTATGATTATTTATAAGTTATATTTAGGGTTTAGGTCATTTTTGGTCACTTAACTTTTGGTTTTGTGCTCATTTGGTCACTTAACTCTTTTTAAGTTTTAAAAGGTCATCAAACATTTGAATTTTTGCTCATTTAGTCATTTAACTTTTGGTTTGGTCACATAACTTTTAGATTTGTGCTCATTTAGTCACCTAACTTTTAAAATTGTGCTCATTTAGTCACTAAACTTTTGAAAAAATTTAAAAGTTTAGTGACTAAATGAGCACAATTATAAAAGTTAGGTTACTAAATGTGACCAAACCAAAAGTTAAGTGACTAAATGAGCACAAAGCCAAAAGTTTGATGACCTTTTAAAACTTAAAAAGAGATAAGTGACCAAATGAGCACAAAACAAAAAGTTAAGTGACCAAAAATGACCTAAACCCTTATATTTATATCTTAATAAACTAGTTCAATTTATATAAAAGATAGTTTTTATATAAAATAAGCTAGTTACAATTTATATAAAATATAGTTTTATATAAAATAAGATATTTATATATGACTAGTTATATAAATATATATATGTTGGTAATTCTTTATAAAAATGATTCATTTTTATAAAGATAGCATATAAATATATAACAACTAGCCATGAGACAACTTGTGTCTTCTTTGTGACTAGATTTTCTCGAAAATAGAGGAGGAGACCAAGCATGACTCTCTTTTGAACTGTTTAATGAAGCATGTCATGCTTGGAAGAAGGTTGTACCATGTTGCTTTTGCTTTATGGTGTCCCTTTACTTTTTGGCCATTATATAAGAGAGAGAGAGAGCATGGAAGGGTTTTGACACACTTCTTGCAAGCCTCATTATCCTTCTTCCTTGGAGTCAAAACCGTGAGCATGAGAGGCTCTAAGGTTTCGAGCTTTGCAAGCTCTTCTCCTCCTCCATTTTCTTGCCTTTTGATGTTAGACAAAGCCCCTTTGTTGCTTCACCTTTGAACATATATTTGGTATATATTTCAAAGGCTTATGAACAACAAATTACAAGTGAATACTAGCATGTTTTTGATGGTTCTACGCATTATTAAGATATTAAATTGATTATGACAAATACCATTCATATTATTTTATTTTATACATATAAGTGTTAAAACGTATGAAATCTTCAAAGAATTAAACTAATATGATTTAAGATTAAAATTTTGTTTTTTACAATACTAACAGAAAGTGTCTATTTCATAGTTAATGACACTAACTTAAATATTTTTTTACAAAATATAATTGTTATTAGTTATCTATATAAATATTTTCCTGCGCAACGCGTTGGGATTCACCTAGTGTGTGTGTGTGTATATATATATATATATATATATATATATATATATATATATATATATATATATATAACTTTAAAATGGATAGATTTTATTAAAGTAAGGGAAGGAGTGTGATAATTTCTTACCGTGGATAAATATGAATGTCAATGGAGATTTAAACTATGATCTAATATACGGTCGGAGGTACATATTGCACACTTGTATATAAGATGATTTTGATAATAGACACCACAAAATATGAGGATAAGGGACAACGTTCCTTGTAAGGTTCAATAGGAAGAGCTCTTAGCGGTAATTGCAGCCTTAGGATAATTAGATGATGATGAAGGATATTATGATGATTTAGGTGGTCACCAATATAAGGTGAGAAATAGGAACTTGGAAGTTGTCACACTAGTCAAAATTAGGTCAATAACAATCACATGTGATTATACCAATCATGTAATATGATTTTGTCAAAACAAGTAATGTAGTAAACTCACTATGTATTTCATGATAATTCTAACATAAATATGAACTTTCATACATACTTTATAGTATAAATCAAAGTATACGTCCATAGGATTCCAAAAATATAGAGAACGTCTGAATCTGACTTCGTGTGAAGAAGTTATAATAAACCGAACACTATAAATCTCTATGTGACAACCCGAAATTTCTATTCTGTACAACCATTCTCTTCAATAGAAGTCAGAACAGTTTCTGCTAACTTTTGAGCTGTGTGGAGTCAGTTTGAGTGTTCTAAAGCCTAGTACTTCAGGAGATAACAGGAGAGAGGATGCCCTAGGGTTTATTGTGCAACAATAATGTCCCAAAACTCCAAGAGTTTGGAGTTTACGGCCTAAACATGGTGTTTACGGCCGTAAACCCCAAGGGTATAAATATGGCACTTAGCCATTTTATTCACTTTTTCACAATTTCAAAGCTAGAACTCAAATCCTCTCAAGTATCATCCGATTTTCCTTCTTGATCTTCAACTTTGTAAGTGTTTCTTGCCCTAATAAGTTGATATCTTACTTAATCTAGTGATCTTACATGATTCCATCCGTGAAATCATTCCATATGTGTAGATCTTCAAGTTTCACCAAGAACACCAAGAACACACACTAGTGTTCTTGGACTTTTAGCACCCTTTCAAGCTTCTACATAGTAAGTACTCTTACCTTGGCTTGTTATAAGGCTTGTTACACTTCTTAAACATCTAGAAAGCACAAAGAAACACAAGATCAAAGGTGTTTACGGTCCAACATGTTCTTGGACCGTAAACCCTAATGAATGGGCCAAAGTGTGCCCTAGTCCCTTACCAAGCCTTGGATACTAGTCTAGATCATATCCTAACAGGTAAGCTATAATGACTTAGTGTATACATAGGGGTCATTTATAATTAAGATTTGTAGACTTAGAGTGAGTAATCCCGCCACATTTCTTGTTCCTTGTTTGGTTGTGGATTTAGGGCAGGGTTGCTCAGTCAAAGGTCTTACCAATCTTAATTATACATGACTTGTATACACCAAGCGATTATAGAGAGACCTAGTAAGGATCGTTTCATGAAAGTTCATAATTTCAAATTAACAAAATCCTCGTATTGGTAGTACCCGCCAATTTTGAATCAAAAAGGGGTTCGTAGTAATAATAACAGAATAAAACCAGAAGTGCTGAAAACTTAGGTACATAGGATATCATCCTAGTAATCATTCGTCCTAGAACGACTTAATATCTATTTCGTCGAGAAAATTCTGACATCCTCATTCGACATGGTTTGGCCTGGCCCTTGCCATGTGAAAATTCTTATGCTGTATAAGAGAACTTTTTCCTTAATCAGCCGTAAGATGAAATTCTTTCAATCCATAACACAAAACCCTTAGGTTGTCTCTTGTTTCAAAACTTCAGAAGTACCCATGCGAAGAGTACCACGCCATTCTAGTCTACGTAGTAGACAGGAAACTTCAAACGAAAAGCACCGAAGTAGTCTTAGAAGTCAGTAACTACCGAAGTACCTCAATAGATCTCATAGGAAAATCATTGTATCACAGGTCAAGTTCACGAATAGAGACTAAGAACTCATTAAGTTAATCTATCGTTGCTAAGTGTATACACGAGGGTGGTATATAAGTTAGACTTAACAAGATTAAGGATGTGTGACTCCGCCCTATCTCCTGTTCCTTGTTTGGTTGTGGACCTGGGGCAGAGTCACCCATCCGAACGTTTTGTGAAATCTAAATTATATACGACTTGTATACACGAGGTTATGGTGGATGAGCCAAGTATGAGTCTGATCATGAACTTCGGAGCAAAAGCCTGCATCGTATATTCTACCAGGTAGAATTCAACATGAGACCACGACAGTGGGTCGAGCTACTAAATGACTACGAATTTGAAATTCGTTATCATCTCGACAAAGCCAATATAGTAGCTAACACCCTAAGTCGGAAAGAGTACCCAGGTCATAGTGCCACTCACGGAATATGATAACCCTTTCAAATCTCTCCACACAAAGTAAGGAGGCTCAACAGGAAGCCTTGAAACCTGAAAATGTGGCAAGTAGAGAAGATAACTAGAACGTATGAGTACACGGTATGCCAATACCTGTTATCTCCATGGAGATAATATAATCATCTCTCAGTTCAGGCCGTCACTCAAAAACCTCTAGGAACCAGAATAGTCATGATTCTATGTGATCGACTATGGTAAAGAATGGGATACCCATTTACCAATTAGTCGAGTCCTTTAACATGCTCGCATTCAAGTTGCTCCATTCAAAACCTTCTATGGTCACAAGTGCAGATTCTATCTGCACTGGACTAAAGTAGGTAATACGCAACTAGCTAGAGATCCAATTTCCACACAGCATCCTCGCTGATCTGGAATTCATCCGAGAAACTACCAAAAACAAAATACGAATCGGGAAGCGCCATAAAACTTCTAGAATTAACCAGAGAAGCTACGACTCTGATAAAAGAAAACCCTTGGAATTCCTGGATTGATGACCTTGTCATATAAAGGTCTCACTCAGGAAGGACAAGATGCGCTTGAGAAAGCGTGAAATACAAAACTCAAAGTACATAGGACCATTTGAGGTTCTTACCAGAATCGGTCTTGTACTTTTAAAACTTAAACTACCACCAAAAACTTAATAACATTCATCCCATCTTTCACATATCTAATCTAAAGAGGTGTCTATCCGATAAAACACTTGTTATTTCACTCAAAGAAATCAAGTTAAATAAAAGTCTACACTCTCTAGTAGAACCAATGAAAACCATGGGTAGGGAAATCTAAAGAACCACGCTAAGTCTCATCCCGTTAGTGAAGGTTCGCTGGATTACAAACCAGGGACCTGAATTCACTTGGGAAAAGAAAGATTAGACCTAATCCATGAGTATCACTTTAGACTTAATTTCGGGACGAAATTCCCTCTAACGGGGGGATAATGTGACACCAGTCAAATTTTGGTCAAAAATAAATTGATCAATAATCGTAATTGGGATGAACCAAGTGGTAGAGTTTGTAACAAGGTTTCCAAAAACATAAAGAACACTGAAATCCGAGTTATAACGAAGAAGGTATGACCAATCGAAGTCCTGACATTATAACCAGAATCTCCAGCCGGGGATCGAAACAAGTGTGTGTAGATCTATATCGGGAATTGACAACCCCGCACTCAGGCTGCTAGCTACAGTTAGATGAGTGACAATTGTTATCACCAGTTTAAACGCCCACAAAGCGTTTGTTTCAGGCCATCCGTCATAGTATGGTTATAATAAAAACTACTCATTAAAAAGGTATTAACAATACGTTAGTGTATAAACAAATAAACGAAAGTACACCTTCAAAGTACCAGTTTATAGAATACAAAATACAATGGTTTAATACAGTTTCCATTAACACCTAGTGGAGCCAGGCACACTCTCAGTTTCAAGTTTTCATAAAGGAATACAAATACAAAACAGTAATACAAAGAGAACGGTTTATGGGATTAAACCACTTATTCAATGGAACTTAGTCGCTCAATCTCGGTAAACTAGTATAACATAAAAGACCTTTAGTGGTTAATTCTATAATTCCTTAGTTGCTACATCATAGTTATACATAAGTAATGTCCGATTGACAGTAAAGTGTGTGACTTCCGCCTTACTTCCTGTTCCTTGTTTGGTTGTGGGCTTAGGGCAGATACACCCAGTTGACTATCAATTCGATATTATGATATGTATAATCAGTATAAACTAGGTAATTACAGAGGGAAACTATTGAGGTTATCAGTTAATCACCTCAGGAGATATAGGATTTCCTGGAGAAACCAGTGAACTTATTCAAAGAACTTAGGGTATACTTAACAGAACTAAAATACTTATGAACTCACCAGCTTAAATGCTGATCTACTCTTTTCAAATAACTTGTATTCTCAGGAATCCAGTAGACAGGTACACTCCCGAAGCTTTTGAGAAGATTACCTAGTACCGTACCGCGACTCTTGTCTTCTGTTGTACCTACTTTAGTGTTTGAATATGTAATGTTTAAAACACTTATATAAAACTTATACTTATTAATGCAATGGTTGTTTATACTTTGATTACTATGTTACATGTGTTGTGATACTTACCTAAAGTCCTCCGCCCCGGAACGTTTCCGCCGTTCTGGTTTGGGGGTGCGACAGATTGGTATCAGAGCAGTGTTTATAGTGAACTCAGTATATCAGTCATAAAAGATATACAACTATAAACCCATTGGGATAAAAACACTCTGACCAAGACTTATACTTTAAAAATATATTAATATTTTATAAAAGTATAAGTACATGTAGAGTATATATACCAGAATGAGTATCACAAGGAGAACAAAACTAAAGTATTTGGAAGTTGGACATTGCAGTTAAACCTAGACAGTGACGTAATCATATCTGGGATCAATATAGCCTGATCAACTATATTCATCCGAGGTATGACCAACACATGTTTGGGGGGAGTGATTGTAGTGTTGCAACTGGTCTAAAACTTACCTAAGTACTAGAAGAATTCTAGAACCAATCATAAAGACTAAAATACTATGGGAGTATTTTAGGATGCTATAACAAGAAAACTGAAGACTTGTTAAGTTCTTGTATCTAGAAGTCCAAAAATCAAACTCATAACTAAAATAACATGGAGGTATGTTACATACCTTTGAGGAAATGTTAAAAAGATCTTTTCTGATAAGTCTATAATTACTAAGTGGATACGTTAAGGTTATATATAGCCGAGATTTTATAGACTTAGAATAGGTGATTTTCACTCTACTTCCTTTTCCTTTTTTGGATGTGGTTTTAGGGTAGGATTACTTATTCAAAGGTCTATTTGATCTGGATTATATATAATCGGTACACACCATGTGATTATAGAAGGACCAGGAAGGATCACCTTCGTAAGAATTTTAATTTTCTCATAGATTCTTTAGACATTCCCATTCTCGTATACACCCGTTAGATAAACATAGTTACTTCAACAATAAATAGAAGAGTCAAGGAGGATCCAACAGAATTTCATTAGGAGAATCCCAAGAAAGAAACATAGGAGAAGTAAACAAACTATAGAAATCATTTAGTGCCCTTACCCTATTAAGGACACCGATGAGAGATTCGCATGAACTTCCGAGATTCAAAGTCTTCATTACGAAGTAATGGGGACCAGTGTCAGAATCGGAAGTGAGACAGCCCGGGAATTCAATATACCTACAGAAGAGAAGGACACCCTATAGATACCAGGAGGAAAAAAATGATTATCATCCAGAATAGAACAAAGGAAAACCACGCATGATTCATGTGAAGTGTTCGAACACCTGTTCATCTAAGTAATAACTAGTAAATCAATTCAACCTAGTGAGTCACTGATTTCATTACTCACATTAGGTTTTGAGTTTATCCTCTTTTCCGGTCATAGCTAATAACAATAACTCAGATCACGAAATCTTAATTGATAATGATTACTTCACAAATTCATTAGTCTATTTTATGTAGACACGATTATGAATTATTTTCGAAAAATGGGAAACGATATCCACCAAACGAAGGTAACTTAGTTCGGATGATACTCGATTCATAACCACTCTAGAAACTTATTTATGTTCTTTACCAGGACTGCATCATAGGGATGCAGGTCGAATCATTAGGAACAATATAACGAAACGAAAGATTTATACATAAATACAAATGGTTAGAATACATCTAAAGACAACTATCGTCGCTCATGAGATCATTTTCTTATCATGTAATAGAATCATGCCTTCAAGGATATGTAACCAACCCACCAGCGAAACACCAATCCTTCAGATAGATGCGGCCACATTTGAAGCTGCGGTCACAGCAGCTGTAACAGTTGTCATGGCACACCTTAATGCTAACAATGCAAATGTTAGTAGTAATGCTATCGGTAACCCCGATCGTGGTGATGGCCAAGTACAGCAACGAGCACCTACTTGTAAGAACACCTTGAACCTTAAGCCTAAAATCCTTAAACGAAAGTTTAAAAACAAGAAAGGGAGTTGTTCAACTCAAGAACCTAACAGAGGGCAACGAACTGAGGCAGTCAATACCCCCATCAGCCCTGTTATTCTAGCACCGACTAAGCCATATTTAGGAAACCTCCCACACTGCAGCAAGTGCAACTACCATCATCATGGAGTTTTCCGAAAGCCGCATTGCGATAGACGCAACTTGAGGAGGCATACCGCCCGCTTCTGTAGAACTCCGGTTGAGTTCATCACTTCAACTACCAATGTTGGAACCATTCCTATATGTCACCTTTATGATGAAATAGGACATTACAATAGGGATTGTCCAACAGAGAAGAACGACGGGGGAGCAAGAGGATTTTGACCCCAATACATGGGGAAGCATCAAAGAACCCTGCTATATTTTGGTACGCTTCCAAACCCCGATAACTAGCTACAATTATGATTACTCTTCCGTTCAAATTAAATCACAATAATTATATAAAATTTGAAACCTTAACAGGTAAGCTATAATGACTTAGTGTATACATAGGGGTCATTTATAATTAAGATTTGTAGACTTAGAGTGAGTAATCCCGCCACATTTCTTGTTCCTTGTTTGGTTGTGGATTTAGGGCAGGGTTGCTCAGTCAAAGGTCTTACTAATCTTAATTATACATGACTTGTATACACCAAGCGATTATAGAGAGACCTAGTAAGGATCATTTCATGAAAGTTCATAATTTCAAATTAACAAAACCATCGTATTGGTAGTACCCGCCAATTTTGAATCAAAAAGGGGTTCGTAGTAATAATAACAGAATAAAACCAGAAGTGCTGAAAACTTAGGTACATAGGATATCATCCTAGTAATCATTCGTCCCAGAACGACTTAATATCTATTTCGTCGAGAAAATTCTGACATCCTCATTCGACATGGTTTGGCCTGGCCCTTGCCATGTGAAAATTCTTATGCTGTATAAGAGAACTTTTTCCTTAATCAGCCGTAAGATGAAATTCTTTCAATCCATAACACAAAACCCTTAGGTTGTCTCTTGTTTCAAAACTTCAGAAGTACCCATGCGAAGAGTACCACGCCATTCTAGTTTACTCAGTAGACAGGAAACTTCAAACGAAAAGCACCGAAGTAGTCTTAGAAGTCAGTAACTACCGAAGTACCTCAATAGATCTCATAGGAAAATCATTGTATCATAGGTCAAGTTCAAGAATAGAGACTAAGCACTCATTAAGTTAATCTATCGCTGCTAAGTGTATACACGAGGGTGGTATATAAGTTAGACTTAACAAGATTAAGGATGTGTGACTCCGCCCTATCTCCTGTTCCTTGTTTGGTTGTGGACCTGGGACAGAGTCACCCATCCGAACATTTTGTGAAATCTAAATTATATACGACTTGTATAGACGAGGTTATGGTGGATGAGTCAAGTATGAGTCTGATCATGAACTTCGGAGTAAAAGCCTGCATCATATATTCTACTAGGTAGAATTCAACATGAGACCACGACAGTGGGTCGAGCTACTAAATGACTACGAATTTGAAATTCGTTATCATCTCGACAAAGCCAATATAGTAGCTAACACCCTAAGTCGGAAAGAGTACCCAGGTCATAGTGCCACTCACGGAATATGATAACCCTTTCAAATCTCTCCACACAAAGTAAGGAGGCTCAACAGGAAGCCTTGAAACCTGAAAATGTGGCAAGTAGAGAAGATAACTAGAACGTATGAGTGCACGGTATGCCAATACCTGTTATCTCCATGGAGATAATATAATCATCTCTCAGTTCAGGCCGTCACTCAAAAACCTCTAGGAACCAGAATAGTCATGATTCTATGTGATCGACTATGGTAAAGAATGGGATACCCATTTACCAATTAGTCGAGTCCTTTAACATGCTCGCATTCAAGTTGCTCCATTCAAAACCTTCTGTGGTCACAAGTGCAGATTCTATCTGCACTGGACTAAAGTAGGTAATACGCAACTAGCTAGAGATCCAATTTCCACACAGCATCCTCGCTGATCTGGAATTCATCCGAGAAACTACCAAAAACAAAATACGAATCGGGAAGCGCCATAAAACTTCTAGAATTAACCAGAGAAGCTACGGCTCCGATAAAAGAAAACCCTTGGAATTCCAGGATTAATGACCTTGTCATATAAAGGTCTCACTCAGGAAGGACAAGATGCGCTTGAGAAAGCGTGAAATACAAAACTCAAAGTACATAGGACCATTTGAGGTTCTTACCAGAATCGGTCTTGTACTTTTAAAACTTAAACTACCACCAAAAACTTAATAACATTCATCCCATCTTTCACATATCTAATCTAAAGAGGTGTCTATCCGATAAAACACTTGTTATTTCACTCAATGAAATCAAGTTAAATAAAAGTCTACACTCTGTAGTAGAACCAATGAAAACCATGGGTAGGGAAATCTAAAGAACCATGCTAAGTCTCATCCCGTTAGTGAAGGTTCGCTGGATTACAAACCAGGGATCTGAATCCACTTGGGAAAGGAAAGATTAGACCTAATCCATGAGTATCACTTTAGACTTAATTTCGGGACGAAATTCCCTCTAACGGGGGGATAATGTGACACCAGTCAAATTTTGGTCAAAAATAAATTGATCTATAATCGTAATTGGGATGAACCAAGTGGTAGAGTTTGTAACAAGGTTTCCAAAAACATAAAGAACACTGAAATCCGAGTTATAACGAAGAAGTTATGACCAATCGAAAATCCGCGACAAAACCGGCAAAACACTATTCAGTGTAAAAAGTGAATTTTCGATAAAAGGCTTTTTGGCCTTAACAATCTAAATGAAAGTTGTAGAATATGTTAAACCGAGAACGTTCATAAAAAGAACGTAAAAATCTGACTTCGTATGAGAAAGTTATGATTTTTCGAAGTTTCGGTTTAGCCGTAGACAACTAAAAATTCGAAATATAAATCGATCGATATTTAGCCAACGCAACTTAAACGAGAATCGAAGATCTCGTCAAAAGTAGCACAACGGTAAAAAGACAGACGAAAACGGACGTCGGATGAAGAAGTTATGAATTTTTAACGGATTCCCGTCCCGGCCTGTTTAAAATAATAATATTAAAAATAAATTCGAAATTAGCCAACGAAGTCTAAACGAAAGTCGTAGAGTATGATTTTACCTACGCGTGCATATAAAGAACGCCAAAAACAGAGCTCGTATGCAAAAGTTATGATTTTCGTAAGTTTTGGCACAAAAATAAAGAAAAATAGGAAAACCGGGCAATTTCGCATGTGCCACGTCACCCTCGCACGTGGTAGCTGCTGAGTGGACCGAAGCATTGCGTGGCACCTCCTGATTCGACCAACTCTACGGTCCAGTCATCCTCGGACAGCATCGCAGGAGACACCCCGGAGATGCATCGGAGACACCCCTCGGACACCCTCCTTCGCACGTGTCAATCACCCATTGGACCGAAGGAAGGTCCAATCCGAGCCTCCCACCTTGCGAGCCTGCGGTCCGAAGCAAGCCTCCCTTCGCCACCTGTCCGACGCGTGTAAACCTCGCATGGCTTCGGGTCTGAACCTTCGGACTATATATAGCATGCGAGGGTTCCGAACTAGTTTACACTTTTCACCCCTAAATTCATTCTCTTTCACATCTTCCACTCCCATAAGCTCATATACAACCCCTAAAGCCCCGGTATCAAGTATCGAACCCTAAGCAAGCCTCGAAGCCCCGAGATTCCTGAGAAGTAACCTCTCTCCTGTCGAAACTCTGCCCAAATTGAGCCGGTTTCACGTTAAATAAACTCTTTACGGGAAACGAAACGCTGCCCGAATCACCGCTTATCAAGGTGAGTTCATACCCCTATAATATACCTTTTTAAAGGGTTTTATATGCTTTTTAGGGGGGGGGGGGGAATACAAGTTTAACACAATATTAAATTGTGTTAATAACTGTATGTGATAATAATCACACAAAGAATTTCCGTATGCTTTTAAGAACTACCAAAATACTCTCAAAATAACATGAAGCCATGTTAAATCTTTATAGTCATGTAAAAACTCCGTTAAATTCTTTGAAAAATGTTTTATAAGCTATTTCAAAGTATAAATGCCAAAATCATGTTTATATATGTATAAATATATAAATAAGATTTGAAGGGCTTAGGACTAATGAATTATCCTATATCCTTTTCCTTGTTTGGATGTGGAATTAGGGTTGTATTATTTGTCCGAAGGTCGTTTCCTTCTTAATTATATATATATATTATACATATATGAGTCTAAAAGGTTACTCCTTTTAGTATCATTACTTTTGTATCAGGTTGAGCAAAGGTGATATTCCATGAGAATTCATGCTAATCAGATAGAACATATAAATTATAATAGGTATAATTTATGATTCAAAACTAAATATACAAGTATGATTCATGACTGTATACTTTCCAAGGAAATTATCAAATACATGTTTGAAAAACTAAGAATATACTGTCAATCATTATTTCAGAATGATTGGGTTTTCAAAACTAATATACATGTAACGCTTAATATGCTTTTTATGAGATTCTATATTCAGGTTGTTTAATTCATTTTAGACAACATAGGAAGTCCTGACATTATAACCAGAATCTTCAGCCGGGGATCGAAACAAGTGTGTGTAGATCTATATAGGGAATTGACAACCCCGTACTCAGGCTGCTAGCTACAGTTAGATGAGTGACAATTGTTATCACCAGTTTAAACACCCACAAAGCGTTTGTTTCAGGCCATCCGTCATAGTATGGTTATAATAAAAACTATTCATTAAAAAGGTATTAACAATACGTTAGTGTATAAACAAATAAACGAAAGTACACCTTCAAAGTACCAGTTTATAGAATACAAAATACAATGGTTTAATACAGTTTCCATTAACACCTAGTGGAGCCAGGCACACTCTCAGTTTCAAGTTTTCATAAAGGAATACAAATACAAAACAGTAATACAAAGAGAACGGTTTATGGGATTAAACCACTTATTCAATGGAACTTAGTCGCTCAATCTCGGTAAACTAGTATAACATAAAAGACCTTTAGTGGTTAATTCTATAATTCCTTAGTTGCTACATCATAGGTATACATAAGTAATGTCCGATTGACAGTAAAGTGTGTGACTTCCGCCTTACTTCCTGTTCCTTGTTTGGTTGTGGGCTTAGGGCAGATACACCCAGTTGACTATCAATTCGATATTATGATATGTATAATCAGTATAAACTAGGTAATTACAGAGGGAAACTATTGAGGTTATCAGTTAATCACCTAAGGAGATATAGGATTTCCTGGAGAAACTAGTGAACTTATTCAAAGAACTTAGGGTATACTTAACAGAACTAAAATACTTATGAACTCACCAGCTTAAATGCTGATCTACTCTTTTCAAATAACTTGTATTCTCAGGAATCCAGTAGACAGGTACACTCCCGAAGCTTTTGAGAAGATTACTTAGTACCGTACCGCGACTCTTGTCTTCTGCTGTACCTACTTTAGTGTTTGAATATGTAATGTTTAAAACACTTATGTAAAAATTATACTTATTAATGCAATGGTTGTTTGTACTTTGATTACTATGTTACATGTGTGGTGATACTTACCTAAAGTCCTCCGCCCCCGAACGTTTCCGCCGTTCTGGTTTGGGGGTGCGACATTATAGCACTTAAATCAAGTGTTTTACATGTCTTAGGATGTCTTAACTTGGTTAATTAGTTGTTAAATGACTAATTTGATACATATATGTGTTATTATATGCTAACTAGGATCCTTGTGTGTGTTCAAGTCTTCACTTGACACTTAGCATCCTATACAATCCGTTCATCCAAACCAATCACTACAGGTGAGTTCATACCCCTTAATCAACCTTTTAAATGATTTTAAATGCTTTTATGGGGGGGGGGGAATACAAGTTGAACTATTATAGTTATTATATCAATTACATGTGATTAATAACTACCAAACAAGTGGATTTCTTACTTTTCAAACTGTGTTACCAAACTGTTTTACTTCAAACTGTTTTACCAACTCTTTTACATACCAAATGCTTTTATCAAACTCTTTTACATGTCAAATACTTTTAATTAAACTCTTTTAAACTTATATTCTGTTAAATGTGTACCTATATAGATATAGTTATATAAGTAGGATTGAAAGGACTTAGGACTGATAGCTCACCTTACTTCTTGTTCCTTGTTTGGTTGTGGACTTAGGGTATTCAGGTTATTTGTCTGAAGGTCGTTTGAATCCTAGTTATATATTATGTATATATATATATATAGGTATAAAGGTTCCTTCTTTCATTCAGTTCAATACCTTTGGGTAGCAAAGGTATACACACATGTTCATACATTCAAACAACATTACTAGTAAGCTATAATAGGTATAGTTTAGGGAGATACTAATACTATTACTAGAACAGTGAAACATACAAAGAGTCAGTTCATACATGAGTCAATAACATACAGATAGAGAATACTATGATGAGAAACAAACAATACCATACATAGAGAACATAACATACAGATAGAGAATACTATGATGAGAAACAAACAATACCATACAGAGAGAACATACATACATGCTAGACAGGGAGAAAACACACAATACAGCTAGCACATACATATGCAAGAACATTACTACAGTTATATGAGCCACGTAACGGGGCATGGCATCAACTGTCATGGCCCGTTTTGTATCCAGAATCTCCTTAAGTGGGGAGCGTTTGAGTTTGTGTATAGATCTATACTGGATTGACTATCCTACACCTTGCTGCTCGCTATAGTGGGACTTGCAAGTCTACGGGTGCCAAACGTCATTTCTTCCGACGTCTTACATCGTCGTGTTTATAGTCGGTAGCAGGATACAGGCCGATCACATGGTACTTTAAATAACAATTGGTTTAAGGTAGTTAGTACAGCAGTAGTTACTTAATACAACACTACAGTACTATTTCATTTTCCCATTGCATTCAAATTGTGATATTCACACAATAAACAGTAATGTAAAAACTATATTTTTGGTTAATGATCGTCAGATTTGGGAAAATACATAGTCTTACAAGAGACACACACACAGATACTAGATGCCTTGGTAGAAGGCTACTTTTAGTAGAAAACATAGGGTTTTCTAGGAGAGTTCAAAACAATTACAAACTTTTACAAACTTATACATCACATACTTACAAACACTTTCATACAAACAATGACACTAAAATACTTATGATCTCACCAGCTTTAAAGCTGATAAACTCTTTCAAAATAACTTGTATTCTCAGGTCACCAGTAGACAGGTACCGGTGCCAGGTTTTGAGAAGATAGAGCTTGTTCAAGACTCATCTTTTATTTTGATTCATATTTTTGGTGTCTATTTAACTTGACAGAACACACTTGTATTAAATTATATTATTAATGCAATGGATGATGTTGTTGCTTGTTTACTACTTTGCATTGTTCTGATACTGTACATGACGTCCTCCACCCCCGAACGATTCCGCCGTTCCCGTTTTGTGGTGTGACAGATTGGTATAAGAGCATTGTTTATAGTGAATCGAGTGTATCAACCCATAAAAGATATACGAACTATAAACACAGCGGGATTAAAATACTCTGATAAAGAGTTTATACTTTTAAATAATAAAATATTTAACTAAGTATACATGCCTGCATTCATACTAAAAGCAGTGTCACTAGGACAGAACTAAAATATTACGATTGTTGGGCAGCACAAGTAGACTTAGAGACATATGGTCAACCCTGGGAAGATATAGCCTGATCAACTATATTATCCGAGGAGTGACTAGCATGTGCCTAAGTGTGGTTGTGAGGTTGGAACAAGTCTAAAAACTTACCAACACTACTACAATGAGAACATTAGAACAGAACATAAACTTAAAATACTATACGAGTATTTTGTGTTGCTATAATTACTTATCTGAGAACTAAAAAAGGTCTTTATTAGTATGTCAATAGTTGCGGGGTGGATACACTAAGGTTATATGTAACTAGGATGTCATAGACTTAGAATCTGTGATCTTTGCTTTACTTCCTGTTCCTTGTTTGGTTGTGGGCTTAGAGTTAGGGTCACTTATTCGAAGGTCTATCCTGTCTTGGTTACATATGACTGGTATGCACTACGCAAATGTTGAAGTAACTGATAAAGATCATCTTATAATTATCTAGATAGTTCGTCTATTAATTATTTCTTTATCCCTTTTCTCGCGTAGATATAATGGTTGGATTCCATCTTCCCGGAGACCCGTACTATCCCAACCACGGCAATGCAGGATGGCCTGGAGAAGAGCCAGAAGATGATCACCCAATTCCATTGGATGATCACGAAGCTGAAGGCTTTTCTGATGATTCTGACTCAGAGCCAGAAGTCAACAACCTACCCCCAGCTGCTCAAGACCCAAACCCAAACCCCCGTCCAACATTTCAAGGACTCACACCTTTGTGGGCCACAAACTTGAATAGATGGAGTCAGGAACAGGGTTAACCCATTCCCTACAATGGAGACAGAAGCTTCTACAACCTCACCGAGGGAGGTTCAGCTGACAGGGTCCTACCCATCATGGTTCGTAGGATTGCTCGGAACACCGAGCAAGGTCGAGCAACTATCGACCGAGTCGTGTGTTGGGTTTTGAGCATTCTAACACTCCTATGGTGTACATGCAACCCTATAAACCTTGGATCTATGTTTTCTCTATTATACATGCAAATATTAACTATTCCAAGGTTTCATCCTAACTAGCATATTATGAAGCACCTATACTACAAAGTTCTAGTTAGATGACATACCTTTTGATGTAGCTTGATGTCTTCAAGCTTTAAGAGCTTAGCCCCAATAGTGTGGAAGCCTCAAATGGAATCACAAATCACCAAAACACCTTGGAAGAACTTGAGAGAATATATATGCACACTAAAATCGGCCCACTCTTATTTTCACACACTTGTGCCAATTTTGTGAGCCAAGGACCCCTTTATATATTATGGAGGATTAGGGTTACATCCATGTAAACCCTAATACCCATGACCTTTCATTTACATAGGATCCATGGGTTAAAAGCTCCATGGACCATCCATGAAAGCTTAGCCCAACCTAAATGAACTTGGCCCATTCCATATATATATATATATATGTATATAAGAGTCCATATTTAATTAGTTCTTTTTGATCACTTAATTAATTCTAAATTAATTCTTGATAAATACTGATTCCATATTAATATATTAGAACTTATAATATATTAATATAAATCATAAATAAACTATTCTCAAAAGACTATCCATATAAATTGTGCCGGTGAAGTGCAACCCAAATGGACCATGCCGGGTCGGGTCAAGTACATACCAAATATAGTTATGGACTTAGACATTAATCCAACAGTCTCCCACTTGGATAAGTCTAAAACTATTATTGAGTATGACTTCAAAACCTAACTGGTAATCGTAGCTCTTCAAGCCGCTGTCGAACTCTGACCTTGTCAATGACTTGTCCATTAGATAAGGGATCATATATTCCTCCATTCTAGATATCATATGGACTGAGACATGGATTATAATCATTCTCTCTTTCCATTTGTTGTTTCCCGATTTTCGATTTATGATGACTGACTGATTGAACAAATCAAATCAGTCCTGGCTTGGCCAAGCACTCACATGTGTCATCGCTAAATCATCGAGGGGCCCACAGATATCGCTTTTATCCCGAAGGTAAAAGGAATGGATAAACTTCGACTCATATGGCTTGTTCTACTACTTGTTGAATCATACACAAAGGCACGTTTTATAACATCGAGTTACCAAATGCGTTTTCGTGCAATCAATGTAAAACCAACTCATAGTAACAACTCATATCTCTAGGTTTGAAGAATATAAGATATTATCGTCTCATGATCACTCGTGATAAAATCCATGAAGTGATTCAAATGAGCGCGGGTTGAATCCAATACTCAGAACTTATGAGCACTCATGAGTGTTGTAGCACCACTTTGTCCACCAACTTGGACCTCTACAAACCAACCCATGACAGTCTTGATTCATATCTACTTCCAACATATGACCGACTGTGGATGGTTTGAATAACTTAATCATTCAGGAAGAGCGACTTAGTTATTCTGGAAGTCAAAACATGCAAAGTGAAACACAAGAATAAATGAATCAAATATGGTATCAAACCCTATGAATATAAATAAACACTTTTATTTATCACCATACTGATTACTCATTATTCATTGTTTCGGTTTTATCAACTTTATAGTTGAATTAAAAACACTAGTTGTCCCATGCTCCAAGCATGTACACTATGTTTTTTCTTAAACAATAGCTTTGCCATACACCAAGTATGCACTCTATGTTTGTCTATGATCCTTACTTTGTGAAAGAAACCAATTGAACATAATTTCAATGATTCTAATTTCACACTCCCAAATCCTTATCGAAAAATGTGAGAATTTCAAATTCCTATCATTTATCGAAATCTGTTTAGATTTTAAACTTATATGCACTGACCCTCCTGTAATGAATATGTACAAAGTCACAAAGACTTGTCAACAGTCATTATAAGGTATTCCAATGGAGATCAACTCCATGGAAACTAAGTCGCATATTCAAAGTACATTGCTTTGGACATGCTTCTTGCATTAAGTTTTCTAATCTTACACAGATAACTTCCACCTATGGAGACAACTCCATATTCTCATTTTGACTATCACTTCTGAATAAGAGATGCCTCTTTTCAGAATATGTCAATATGGTCCTTCCAAAATTAGCACTATACTTCCAACTGTCCCTGAGCAACCAATCTTTGGTAAACCTCAGATTGTCCTCGACAATTGCTTAATCATTTTAGTCATATCCAATTTTAGACCTTTTCCCTTCTTAATGCCTCTGGGCATTTGGAAAAATTTAGAAATGACAAATATTATAGCACATGCAATCGATCCTGTACCCAAAGCAAATGGTACACGATTCATGATGTCTCACATAAAGACATGATTCTAGACCAGTCTTTTGCTACAATATTTTTATTTGCCAGGTTTTCAAAATTTGACTATGAAGAGGGATGCCGTAATCATAATCAAATTTTGAGAACGTAATATATAGAATTTCCTTAAGTTGAACCAATCCAACATGAAATTCATATTTATATTCTTGACTAAAGATGATTAAGGTCTCAATCTAAGCCTTTAGAACTGAAATGAAGTATATCCTCTCCCTTAATTATAGCAAAACAACTTTTTCAATCCTTCCAGCCTCACGAATTGAAACTTTTGTTTTCTATAATTAACATTGCTAACTTGCAACACTAACAATAATTATCATGCTCCCACTTGTTGGGTTATGAGCATTCTAACACTCCTAAGTGTACATGCAACCCTAAATACCTTGGATCTATGTTTTCTCTATTATACATACAATTATGAACATCCAAGGTATTATCCTAATCTAGCATACAAAATAATAAATATAACAAGATTGAATACATACCTCTTTGATGTAGAATGTCTTCATGAAGCTTGAGTGCCTAGTGCCCCAAGTGTGACACCTCAAATGGTTCACACAACACCAAATACACTTGGAATAACTTGAGAGAAACTTGAACACTCCTTGAAATCGTCTAGCCCTCACACTCACACATTAGTGCACGATTTCTTGAGCCATGGGATTCTTTTATATGGTGGCTATTAGGGTTACACCATGTAACTCATAACTTTACCCATTCCTTATGCTCCATGGATTTTAACCTCCATGGAGTATCCATGGGTCACCCCATGGACTTAGTCCAACATAAGGATCTTGGATCACAAGCCCACATATATAAGAATGAATGATTTACACAATCAACCCATATATTTAATTAGTCTCCTTTTGATCACTTAATTAATTCCAAATTAATTCTTGATCAATACTAATTAAATAACCTTATTAATATATTAGAACTTATAATATATTAACCAACCTTAAGTGTTATTTCTCTCATTATAGTCTATCCAAATGCATGATGCCATGCAACCCAAATGGACCATGTCGGGTCGGGTCAAGTCTTACCAATTATAGTTATGGACTTAGACATTAATCTAACAGTCTCCCACTTGGATAAGTCTAAAACTATTATTGCGTATGACTTCAGGAACCTATCAGCAATCGTAGCTCTCAAAAGCTTCTGTCGAACTCTGACATTGTCGATGAACTCTGACCTTTGTCAATGACTTGTCCATTAGATAAGGGATCATATATTCCTCCATTCTAGATATCATATGGATTGAGACATGGATTATCAATCATTCTCTCTGTCCATTTGTTGTTTCCTGATTTCCGATTCATGATGACTGACTGATTGAACAAATCAAATCAGTCCTGGCTTGGCCAAGCACTCACATGTATCATCTTTAAATCATCGAGGGGCCCACAGATATCGCTTTTATCCCGAAGGTAAAAGGAATGGATAAACTTCGACTCATATGGCTTGTTCTACTACTTGTTGAATCATACACAAAGGCACGTTTTATAACATCGAGTTACCAATGCGTTTTCGTGCAATCAATGTATAACCAACTCATAGTAACAACTCATATCTCTAGGTTTGAAGAATATAAGATATTATCGTCTCATGATCACTCGTGATAAAATCCATGAAGTGATTCAAATGAGCGCGGGTTGAATCCAATACTCAGAACTTATGAGCACTCATGAGTGTTGTAGCACCACTTTGTCCACCAACTTGGACCTCTACAAACCAACCAATGACAGTCTTGATTCATATCTACTTCCAACATATGACCGACTGTGGATGGTTTGAATAACTTAATCATTCAGGAAGAGCGACTTAGTTATTCTGGAAGTCAAAACAGGAAAACTGAAACACAAGAATAAATTAATCAAATATGGTATCAAACCCTATGAATATAAATAAACACTTTTATTTATCACCATACTGATTACTCATTATTCATTGTTTCGGTTTTATCAACTTTATACTTGAATTTAAAACAATAGTTGTCCCATGCTCCAAGCATGTACACTATGTTTTCTAAACACTAGTCATGCCATACACCAAGTATGCATACTATGTTTGTCTATGATCTTTACTTTGTAAAATAGATCAATTGAACATCACTCCAATGATCCTCTTTTCACAGTCCCAAATCCTTACTGCAAATGCAAGAATTCCAAATTCATGCCATTTACTGAAATCTGTTAGATTCTAAACTTATATGTATTGATCCTCTTAATGATTATGCACGAAGTCAGAAAGACTTGACAACAATCATTACAAAGCATTCCAAAGGATATCAGCTCCTTGGAAACATCCTTCTTTCATTAAGTTTCCTAATCTTACACAAATTGAATAATTTCTAACTTTGAAACATTTCCATATTCCATTTTGACTATCACTTTTGAACAAGAGTTGCCTCCTTACAGATTATGTCAATATGGTCCTTCCAGAATTAACATTATACTTCCAACTGTCCTTGAGCAACCAATCTTTGGTAAACCTTAGATTGTCCTCGACAATTGCTTAATCATTTTAGTCATATCCAATTCTAGACCTTTTCCCTTCATAATGCCCCGGGCATTTGGAAAATTTTAGAAAGGATGAATATAGCACATGTAATCGATCCTATATCTGAAGCATATGGGACACGATTCATGATGTCTCACATAAAGACTAAACCAGTCTTTTGCTATAATATTTCCATTTCAATTTGCCAAGTTCTCAAAATTCAGATTATGAAAAGGGATGCCGTAATCATAATCGAATTTTAGAACGCAAATAATGGACCCATATATAGAATTTCCTTATGTTGAGCCATTCCAACATGAAATTCATATATATATCCTTGATTAAATACGATTAAAATCTCAATCTAAGCTTTTAGAATTGAAATGAAGTATAATTTCCTCTCCCTTAATTATAGCAAAACAACTTTTTCAACCCCTGCAACCTCACGAATTGAAACTTTTGTTTTCTATAATTAACATTGCTAACTTGCAACCTTTGTCATAATTATCATGCTCCCACTAACATGATGATTATTAGCATAACACTTATGCTCCCACTAGCTTTGACATGTACTTAGAAATCAGCTGACTTTCTTACCAATGTTCAGATTTCTGATACTAGATTGTTTTGATAAAACTTTATCAAAATCATACACCTCTCTTAGATAGCTCACATGTGTGTCTAAACAATTTTAGAACTATGAAAAGGGATGCCGTAATCATAGTCTCAATTGTTTAGACCTTTGCCACTTCTCACAAGTCCATGTTAGTGTGCCGGTAAACCACACACGCTTCACTAACGACTTTGAGAATGCAAATATCACAATTGCTATCTAGCTAAAATCTACTTAGTGAAAGTGTTTCCTCACCATCATTTTCATGAATCGGAGAGAAACCTTATGACACTTAGATTTAATAGTGTATGTGTTCTTATCCATGTGGATTTGTCAAAACCATAATCACAAGACAAGGTTAGTGACAAATCCAAACTCATATTGATTAAACTTGTGCAATCTTAAATTCTTGCCATTTGGCAGCTCAGGTGCCTGCCATTGCTTCCAAGTAGTTGTGCAACCAATTGAGAACTCTCAGAACTCCTATGCAAAGCCAACTTGAATAGGCACAAAAATTTCAACACGATAGGTTATAAACCTCAAGTCGTGTGCTAGTGAAGGACTTTAGGTTTTATTCTTGATTAAGTCTTGAAACTTTCAAGAGCTTTAAGACTCTCACTGTCCTCTTGACATATAAGACTCCCTTGTCAAATATTCAAGAGATAGTGCGGATTCTTTATCAAGACTAACACTTTACACAATTGGCCTAAGTTGGTCTCTGTTTTATCCAAAACATCACAACTTACCAATTTCAAATGTACAAGAGTAGATAACCTTTTACTCTTACATTTGACTAGTGTTAACAAACCCTCTTTAAGATATGTCACTCAAGTTACAATCTTGGAGTATGACTCTAAGAATTGTTTTGGAACGAAGTATGAGTCATCTTTTTGATTTAACCATTTCAACAATTCATGACTCCTCTTCTTAGTCATAAGAATGCACTAAGATGACTTTAGAGGACCAATTGTGATATGGTATCTTAATCATTAAGATGATCATAAACATGATACTAAAGTACTCTCCCATCTTTTCAGATTTGAGAAACTTTTATCTTTCTGCCATACTTTGATTCTTCTTATTCGTTCTGTCTCACATTGAAACTTCTCCAATGCTACAGACTTATACTTAAACTTATAAGTATAACCATATTTACTGAACTTAAGTAAATCATGACGAATAGTCTTCTTGATCTTTTGTGGTGGACTTGACCAGTGCACAAGAATGTGTACTCGATCCCTTAGTCCTTTCCTTATTCACATAAGGAATTAGTCTTAATTTTCCAAGCTGAAAGTTCTCATTCATCATACTATACAACTTGCATGATTCCAAGTTTCGGTCCAATTGAACCTTGGGTGATGAGAATCTTTCCTTATTTAGTAATATTAGACACTACCACAACCGAAAGAATCAAATCCATTTTTCCAATATTGCTATCAATGGAATCTTATAAGCAACAACTTTTCACAAATGCCATTGTAAGGATACTTAAAATAAATAAAATCAAAACCTTTTTCTTTTATTTTAAAACTTTGCGGAAAAGCTTATCCTTACAATCCATATGTAAACCTTGTTGTTATCTATTCCTAAGAAATATAAATATCATAACTCTTAAGTAATAGCCCAAAATTCTGATCACCGAACCATGCGATTGAAATCCATCTTCGCGATCAGAATCAGCATGTACTTAATAGAGTTAGACAATGGACTTTACCTGAAGTAGAGCCAAACTTATTGACTTAACATCCTTAGGTAAATTTGGCAGCTTCGTAACCAATGTCCCTTCCTTTGGCAATAGTTACCTATGGACCCTTGATAATGGACTATCTCAAACTTCGCCTCTCTCTTTACCATTGGGTCAACCGAGTTGACTATGGCCGATCCCTTTCCATTGGGAAGAGAGAGCTTTACTGGATATCCAATGTCATCATTGTCAATGTCCATAGCGTTTTAGGAAGTTGATCTTAGCAAATAGATAAGATCATTAAGGGTCTTGTCTTAGTCTGTTTCATAGGATTCCCAAAAGAACTCACTATGTGACTTAGAAAGTAGTTGAGCCACCAACTTTCTCAAGACTTTGACACCCAACTCTCCCGGCTTGTCAATATGTGACAACATCTCCAAGATGTGATCACACCTAGACCTTCCCTTGCCAATAGGGCTTGAGTGACCTTAAACTTTTTAGGAACTTGTGGGTTAGGGAGAATAATTGGAGGAGGTGAAAGAAGTATGATATCCATGGGACATCATCTTCATTTAGGAAAGCTTGTTTCAAGAGATTTGGGAAGATCATAAATGTCTAGACCAGACATCTTTTTGGGAGATATTCAAGATAGTTGATTTAAAGTCCTTAATATGACACCCAATATGAAATATTAAGGCGGACCCAACAAACTATTTTATAACTTAGAAGAGGGATGCCGTAATCCAAGCTATAAAATATTTGAAGGTAGGTGAATGACGATTCACCAATTTCCACCATGAAAAACGAAATAATTTATTAGGTTTTAATTGGATTTGAAAGTCCTAGATCTTTGAGATTCATTGAACTGTTCAAAGGCATGTTTCAATCTCGAGTGTGCCCTTCAGGTTTTGTGACTGGGATGCCGAGGATCACAAAACAAGGTGTGAATAACCATACAAATATACTTGGTACCCTTAATATTTACCCCTTAATCAGTGTGTCGGTTAACCACACACGCTCCACCGATACTATGATAAATATTAAGTTACCCTTTGCCTACCTTGTTAAGTCCAGGTTAGTATGCCGGTTAACCACACACGCTCCACTAACGACTTAAGCAAAGTACAAAGTGTAATTTCATGGGTTAGCACCAAATTCACATTTTCCTAAGTAACTAAGATTGGGTATTAATAAGAGTTTAGTTACTTAGTATTTATCATTAATACTTTTAATGAAAGGAGAATTATAGTCCTTGTCCTACCCGTTCGGCTAACGACCCTCCACCAGTCAAGGAAGCGGTGGGTGAGAGTGGACACCCATTAAACTGCCATTTTATAGGCAGTAACCTTATACCCCCCTTATAGACCGGCTTCGTGAATGAGGCCTACTAACGGTAAGACTGACTTAATCTTATACATATATATAAATATTATTAATTTATAATATTATAAAGTATAAGGGTTGAATTTTAACTTTTAAAATTCTAAGGGTTAACTTGGAATTAAAGTATTCATAAGTGAAAACTTTTCAAATTCCAAAACTTGAGGGCAAGTTTTGAAACTATTCAAAACTAATTAATTCCATAACTTATGAGTTTAAAGTAGTTTTAATTAAAAAAAAAAAAAAAACTCTTCAAGTTCCATAACTTGAGGACAAGTTATGGAAGACTTTAAACTAATTAATAAAAAAAATAACTTTTTTTTATTGTAACTTATGGAACTAATTAAGGTTACATTTTTTTTTTTAATTTAATGAAGAGACTCTTGAACCTCCATAACTTGAGGACAAGTTATGGAGTCATAAAACCATTTAATTAGAACTAGACTCTTCATTTTGTAACCTTTGCCAAATTTTATGAGTTTTATGATTCTTAAATGTGACTTTTCATATAACTTCAGGACAAGTTACAAAAACACACTTTGGATTCAACTCTTAGATTAAAATGGATTGAAAACAGCTATTTCACACAACTTTTCTATTAATCTAAGAACCTCATAAGAACAAGATAATTCAAATCATCAATCTTCAAGAAATTAGCATGAACATACAAACTAATACAAATCTTGAAATTATGACAATTATCTTAGAAATTGGATTAGCATGAACATTACCACATCAAAAACAAGTTTATAAGTCCAAAAACATCTTAGGGTAATGTTCCTAGTCCAATTCCAGCCAAAACAATCGAATATATGCATCCAACTCGATTTTTCAGCTACTTTTGCAAGTATAACAAGAAAACAAGCCTATGCTCTGATACCACTGTTGAGTTATGAGCATTCTAACACTCCTAAGTGTACATGCAACCCTAAATACCTTGGATCTATGTTTTCTCTGTTATACATACAATTATGAACATCCAAGGTATTATCCTAATCTAGCATACAAAATAATAAATATAACAAGATTGAATACATACCTCTTTGATGTAGAATGTCTTCATGAAGCTTGAGTGCCTAGTGCCCCAAGTGTGACACCTCAAATGGTTCACACAACACCAAATACACTTGGAATAACTTGAGAGAAACTTGAACACTCCTTGAAATCGTCTAGCCCTCACACTCACACATTAGTGCACGATTTCTTGAGCCATGGGATTCTTTTATATGGTGGCTATTAGGGTTACACCATGTAACTCATAACTTTACCCATTCCTTATGCTCCATGGATTTTAACCTCCATGGAGTATCCATGGGTCACCCCATGGACTTAGTCCAACATAAGGAATCTTGGATCACAAGCCCACATATATAAGAATGAATGATTTACACAATCAACCCATATATTTAATTAGTCTCCTTTTGATCACTTAATTAATTCCAAATTAATTCTTGATCAATACTAATTAAATAACCTTATTAATATATTAGAACTTATAATATATTAACCAACCTTAAGTGTTATTTCTCTCATTATAGTCTATCCAAATGCATGATGCCATGCAACCCAAATGGACCATGCCGGGTCGGGTCAAGTCTTACCAATTATAGTTATGGACTTAGACATTAATCCAACACCACTAACATGATGATTATTAGCATAACACTTATGCTCCCACTAGCTTTGACATGTACTCAGAAATCAGCTGGACTTCTAGAAATCAATACTTTATTGACTTTCTTACCAAAGTTCAGATTTCTGATACGAGATGCTTTGATAAAACTTTATCAAAATCATACACCTTTCCTTAGATAACATGCATGTGTGTCTAAACAATTTCAGAACTGTGAAAAGGGATGTCGTAATCATAGTCTCAATTGTTTAGACCTTTTGCCATCTGCTTCAAATCTACTTGGTGGAAGTGTTTCCTCACCATCATTTTCATGAATCGGAGAGAAACCTTATGACCCTTAGATTGTATGGTGTATGTGTTCTTATCCATGTGAATCGTCAAAACCATAGTCACAAGACAAGGATAATGACAAATCCAAACTCATATGGACTGAACTTATGCAATCTTAACTTCTTGCCACCTGGCAGTACAGGGCCTGCCATTGCTTCCAAGTTGTTATGCAACCAATTGAGAACTTTCAGAACTCCTATGCAAAGCCAACTTTAACTGGAATGGGCACAGAATATGTCAACATGATAGGTTATAAACCTCAAGTCGTGTGCTAGTAAAGAACCTCAGGTTTTATTCTTGATTAGTTCTTGAAATTCTTTTTAGGATCTTTAAGACTCCCACTGTCCTCTTGACATATAAGACTATCTTGCCAAATATTCAAGAGATAGTGCAGATTCTTTATCAAGACAAACACTTCACACAATTGGCCTTAGTTGGTCTTTGTTTAATCCAAAACATCACAACTTACCAACTTCAAATGTACAAGAGTAGGACACTTTTACTCTTACATTTGACAAGTGTTATAAACCTTTCTTTAAGATATGTCACTCAACTTATAGTCTTGGAGTATGACTCTAAGACTTGTTTTGAAATGAAGTATGACTCATCTTCTTGATTTAACCATTTCAACAATTCATGACTCCTCTTCTTAGTCATAAGAATGCACTAAGATGACCTTTAGAGGACTAATTGTGATATCATTTCTAAATCATTAAGATGATCACAAACATGATACTAAAGTACTCTCCCATCTTTTCAGATTTGAGAAACTTTTATCTTTCTGCCTAATTTGATTCTTCCCATTCGTTCTGCCATACATTGAGACTTTTCCAATGTTTCAGAATTATACTTAAACTTGTAAGTATAACCATATTTACTAAAATTTAGTAAATCAAATAGTCTTAACGAGCTTTGTGGTGGACATGACCAGTGCACAAGAATGTGTACTCGATCCCTTTAGTCCTTCACTTGACTCACACATCCATGTGAACAAGTAATTAGTATTGATTTTCCAATGCATGAAAGTTCTCATTCATCATACTATTCAACTTGCATGATTCCAAGTTTCGGTCCAATTGAAACTTGGGTGATGAGGAACTTTCCTGATTTGGTAAATTTAGACACTACCACAAATGAAAGAATCAAATCCATTTTCCAATATTGCTGTCAGTGGAATCATATAAGCAACAATTTTCCACAAATGCCATTGTAAGGATACTTCAAATAAATAAAATTAAACAAGTTTCTTTTATTTTAAAACTTTGCGGAAAAACTTATCCTTACAATCCACATGGAAAATTGTTGTTATCTATTCCTTAGCAATATATCATAACTTCTTAAGCAACTGCTCAAAATTCTGATGCGATCGAAATCCACCTTCGCGATCAGAATCATCATATACTTCCTTTAAGATTTCTCTCTATTCTTTGATTCTTAAAACATCAACATGTGACCCAGTCACATCATGTAATGAGGATCTCAGAATAGAACTTAACAGAGTTAGATAATGGGCTCTACCTGATGTAGAGTCAAACTTATTGACTTTAACATCCTTAGGTAAATTTGGCAGCTTTGCAATCAACGCCCCTTCCTTTGGCAAAATAAACATATGGACCCTTTGGTAATGGGACTATCTCAGACTTAGCCTTTCTCTTTACCATTTGGTCAACCGGGTTGACTATGGCCAATCCCTTTCCATTGGGAAGAGAATGCTTTTTCTGGATTTCCAGTGTCACCATTGTCACTGTCCATAAAGTTTTTGGGAAGTTGATCTTCTAATCAAATTTGCTTTACTATCGTTCCAAATCATTGCTGATTCAGCAGCACCAAGCAAATATATATGATCATTAAGGTTCATGTCATAGTCTGTTTCATAGTAGTCCCAAAGGAACTCACTATGTGACTTAGAAAGTGATTGAACATCCAACTTTCTCAAGACTTTGACACCCAACTCTCCCGGGTTGTCAATATGTGACTTCATCTCTAAGATGTGATCACACATAGACCTTGCTTGCCATTAGGGCTTGAGTGACCTTGAACTTGTGGGTTAGGGAGAATAATTGGAGGAGGTGGAGGAAGAGAAGTATGACTTCCATGATCCAAACTCAGGAAGTCATATTCATTAGGAAAGCTTGGTTTGGGAAGATCATTGTTGTCTAAACCAGACATCAACAATGGGAGAAATTCACGTAAAGTTGATTTAAGTCCTTAATATAACACCCAATATGATATATTAAGGCTAGGACCCAACAAACTATTTTATAACTTGGAAGAGAGATGCCGTAATCCAAGCTATAAAATATTTGAAGGTAGGTGAATGACGATTCACCAATTTCCACCAAGATAAACGAAATGTATTATTAGGTTTTAATTGGTTTTGAAACTCCTAGATTCTTTTGAGATTCATTGAACTTTTCAATGGCATGTTTCAATCTCGAGTGTGCCCTTCAGGTTTTGTGACTGGGATGCTGAGGATCACAAAACAAGGTGTGAAGTAACAATGCAAATATACTTGGTACCCTTAATATTTACCCCTCAATCGATGTGCCGTTTAACCACACACGCTCCAACGATACTATGATAAACATTAAGTTACCCTTTGCCTACCTTGTTAAGTCCATGTTAGAGTGCCAGTTAACCACACACGCTCCACTAACAGCTTAAACAAAGTGCAAAGTGTAATTTCATGGATTAGCACCTTATTCACATTTTCCTAAGTAACTAAGATTGGGAATTTATAAGTGTTTAGTTACTTAGTATTTATCATTATACTTATAATGAAGGGAGAATTATAGTCCTTGTCCTACCTGTTCGGCTAACGACCCTCCACCGGTCAAGGAAGCGGTGAGTGAGAGTGGACACTCATTAAACTGCCATTTTATAGGCAGTAACCTTATACCCCCCTTATAGACCGGCTTCGTGAATGAGGCCTACTAATGGTAAGACGACTTGCTCTTATACATATAATATATTAAACTTTTAATATTATAATAGTATAAGGGTGTATTTTAGACATTTAAAATACTTGGTGGTTTAATCTATTAATTAAACTAGACTTTTAATTTAATTAAACTCAAACCATATATTTATGGAGTAATAATACTCTTTTAATTAAACGCTTTAATTAACTATTAATAAAGTCCATAAGAGTTAATTTGAACTATTCAACAAAACATCATAATTCCAATTATTAAACTCAAAATTAAAACCATTTAATTAATTGTTTTAGTTATGAACCCAAGAGTTTTAGAATTCAATTCTTTTTTTCATAAAAAACTTTTCTCAAATTCCAAAACTTGAGGGCAAGTTTTGTAATTCTTGAAAACCTTTGGATTCCATAACTTATGGAATTAATGGTGTTTTATGATGAAACTTTCCATGTTCCATAACTTAAGAACAAGTTATGGAATTCTTTAAAACATTAACACCAAATTTTGTAACTCCATAAAAACTTTGAATCAAATTTTTTTTAAAAAAAAAAACTTTCATATCCATAACTTATGGAAGTTTCAAAAACCCTTAAGATCACAACTTTAAAAAAAACTTTTGAGCTCCAAAATTTTATGACAAAATATGCAACTCCTTAAAACATTTAGATCAAACTTTTAAAACTAATAAAATAATCATATCATTTTACCTTTTACTAAATTTGACCTAATTCAACTCATATAACAAATGATTCAAATTTTACAAATAATTCGTTTTTCACAAAACAAGTAATTATCTTAAAACTTGACAAACGTCATGTTTTTTTTTTCCTTTTTTTTCAACTTGAAAATAAAACATTTGCATCAATATAACAGAAAACAACCCATGGCTCTGATACCACTGTTGGGTTTTGAGCATTCTAACACTCCTATGGTGTACATGCAACCCTATAAACCTTGGATCTATGTTTTCTCTATTATACATGCAAATATTAACTATTCCAAGGTTTCATCCTAACTAGCATATTATGAAGCACCTATACTACAAAGTTCTAGTTAGATGACATACCTTTTGATGTAGCTTGATGTCTTCAAGCTTTAAGAGCTTAGCCCCAATAGTGTGGAAGCCTCAAATGGAATCACAAATCACCAAAACACCTTGGAAGAACTTGAGAGAATATATATGCACACTAAAATCGGCCCACTCTTATTTTCACACACTTGTGCCAATTTTGTGAGCCAAGGACCCCTTTATATATTATGGAGGATTAGGGTTACATCCATGTAAACCCTAATACCCATGACCTTTCATTTACATAGGATCCATGGGTTAAAAGCTCCATGGACCATCCATGAAAGCTTAGCCCAACCTAAATGAACTTGGCCCATTCCATATATATATATAAGAGTCCATATTTAATTAGTTCTTTTTGATCACTTAATTAATTCTAAATTAATTCTTGATCAATACTGATTCCATATTAATATATTAGAACTTATAATATATTAATATAAATCATAAATATACTATTCTCAAAATACTATCCATATAAATTGTGCCGGTGAAGTGCAACCCAAATGGACCATGCCGGGTCGGGTCAAGTACATACCAAATATAGTTATGGACTTAGACATTAATCCAACATCGTGGAGATTGACGCCAACTCTGGCTTTAACACAGTCCGCATTCTCCAACTAGAGTCTGCTCATGTAAGGACTCAGGTCCGCAATGCAGCTCTGCAAAGGGAACTTACTGAAACCCAAGCTGAAGTCAGGGAACTTTGAGCTCAGCAAGCAAGATCTGAAAGGCGTATGAGGGACATAGAACGTCTTCTGTCGGAGTCAAGAACTCACTCTAGTAGTTCTCGTCGCCGATAGAGTCTCATCTACTTCTCTTTTGGATATAACCTAGTTAGTGTAAAAACTCTAGTCTAATTTCCTATCTTTGTAAATCTTAGACCTGTTAGGTCTTGATTAGGTCGTAGTTCTGTCAAAATTTTCCCATCTTGGTTGATGTAAGGCCTACTTCTAGGTCATTTTTCCCGAACTCATTACATCTGTAATTCCAGTATTATTGACAAATATCTAATCTCATGGAAATTATTATCCAAATGATATCATCTGTTAGTTCTAGATCTACATCTTATCAATATCTTCATGGAAATTATTATCCAAATGATATCATCTGTTGGGCTATGGAGAGTTAGTCCATGAGTCATTCTCATCAATTTTCCTATTAAATTCTTATCAATATCTTCATCTTGCTAAACTTATAGTTGAAAGATGCCTCCACGTCGATCAATGAGATGCGATCCTCCGATAACTGCAACACCACCTGCTCCTAAAATCGATATCGCAGCTCTGAATGATGCTGTAGCTGCGGCTGTGGCTACAGTCATGGCACAATATCATTCTTCTGGTTCCATTGGAGGAGGAACCCCTGTTCAATCTACTCATGGTGAAGCTCCTGTGCGCTTGAGAGAGTGCTCCTATAAGGACTTCACTAACTGCAAGCCCAAGTCCTTTAGAGGGACTGGCGGAGTCATTGCCCTCTCGCAATGGTTCGAGAAGACCGAATCGGTTTTCGAAATCTGCTCTTGTCCAGAAGGGAGCAAGCTCAAGTTCGCTGCTTGCACCTTGGAGGATAAAGCCCTGACATGGTGGAATAGCCATGCCAAGTCACTATCTCTTGTGGTGGCTAATGCTATGGGCTGGGAAGCTCTAAGAGAGCTAAGGATCGAAGAGTACTGCCCGAGGGGCGAGATCCAAAAACTGGAGGAGGAACTGTGGAGCCTAACCATGAAGGGCTCCGACATCGTCTCCTACACCGCCAGGTTCTGCGAGCTGGTGGCCCTCTGTCCCAACATGGTTCATACAGAGGGAAAGAAGATAAAGAGATACATATGGGGGCTGATGCCTCCATTTCAGGGAAATGTTTTGGCTTCAAACCCCACTACATTCGATAGTGCCAAGGAATTGGCACAGCGGCTTATTGACCATGGGGTCCGTACCCCGGCCACAACAACAACCCTAGCCATCTCAGAACCTTCCAAAACCGCTGATTCCAAGCGGAAGTTCTGGGATGACAAGAAAAAGAAGAAGGCTGGCAAAAAGCAGCAGGTCGTGGCAGTTCATGCTACGATAGCACCTGCCGCTGCTGCTCCGGTAAAGCAGTACGCTGGGAGTTTGCCCAAGTGCAACAAGTGCAACTTCCACTACACAGGAGCCTACCGGGAAATGCAGTGTTTGAACTGCAACAGGAAGGGGCACACTGCCCGTTTCTGCAAAGCTCCGGCGAGGCCAATCAACCAAGTCCCCAGCGCAGGAGTGGGCCAAGCTTGCTACGATTGTGGCGAGGTGGGACACTACAAAAGGAACTGCCCGAAGGCAGGGAATGCCGATGGAGTGGGACGCGTTCTGGCCATAGGCCACGAGGAAGCGGTTGCCGACCCCACAGTGGTCACGGGTACGTTTCTCCTCGATAACTCTTATGCATGCATACTGTTTGATAGTGGAGCGGAGAGGAGTTTCGTGAACCAAAAATTTGCTCATTTACTTAAGGAAAAATCACGAGCACTTAAAGAACCGTTCACTGTAGAAATGGCTAATGGAAAGACGGAGAGCACTAGTAGTATATACATAGGGTGTACCCTAACACTAGATAGCCATTCATTTTCGATCGACCTCATGCCGGTCTCAATTAAAAGTTTCGACGTCATTATCGGCATGGATTGGTTGAGTCTTCATCGTGCCGACATCATGTGTTACGAAAAAGCAGTTCGCCTTAATCTGCCGTCTGGCGAAACTCTAGTAGTTTATGGCAACAAACCCGGCACAAACCTTCGTATCATCTCGAGCATTCAAGCTCAGAAATTCTTGCGAAAGGAATGTCGCGCATTCCTTGCTCATGTGGTCGATGTGAGCCAAGAAACGAAAGACATTAAGAACATTCCAGTAGTACACGACTTTCCCGACATCTTTCCAGAAGAACTCCCAGGATTACCTCCGCAACGTCAAGTCGAGTTCAGAATCGACTTAGTTCCAGGGGCTACCCCCGTAGCCAAATCGCCCTATCGTCTAGCACCTGCAGAGATGCAAGAACTGTCATGTCAACTTAACGA